>NC_063162.1:51606631-52210381 GCF_023159225.1 Perognathus longimembris pacificus | reverse complement strand
ACAGGCAGTGAGTGCGTGATCGGCAGCAAAGGCACCTGGCCTCTCTCTCCAGACAGGGCTGTAGCCAGAGCACCCAGGACAGGGAAGGCCGGATGGTGGCATACCCTAAATTTCTAACTGCAGGTTCAGCGTTCTCTCCCCTCCCTGCCTCGCCCTCTCTCTTTAGTACCTCTCTTCCCCCAGTAAATTGCCCTAAGCTGGCTGTCCTGATAAACCCAAGGCTTGGGGACTTTCTTCAAGTGCCTCATAAACCGAAGTGTCTCAGAGCAGCCACTCTCAGTGGTCAGTGAGATCCTATTTCTTATTTAAATAGCTGATTGCAACAAGGGTTTCAAAGTAAGATGCCATGTGCCTATGGCCTTCTCTGAGCTCCCAGGGAGACGCAATATTGTGTGGTATTGTGCAGGACAGAAGCCTGTCTTTCTAGCTCCCAGCTCCCATTCAGATGCCTCCAGGATGGAGGAGCTGTTCGGGTGGAGTGGGGAATGAAAGACGCGCCCCCCCCCCAACCTGGTTTGTGGAGCTGAAGATTAAGTCTTTCATGCAAGAGTACCTTCGCCGGGGCTCCCCACCTGCTCTCTACCAGCCATCTCCCCTCTCAAAGCGACAGGGAGATAAAAGGCAATGTGTACGCTTCATCCCACCTCTGGGGAGAACTCAAATCAGCCTTTTGTCAGACAGGATAAGCACCACCATCTTAGAGAGGATTGTTGCTCCAGGGGGGTACTCTGGTGAGAGGTTTTGTGCATGTTGATATTGTGGTACTCCTGCCCACCCCCCTTGCCCCATGCTGGGGCCAGAGCAGGTAAATTCGCCCTGTTGGATAGGTTTCCAAGCCCAGCCCCCAAAGCGGTGGCATTATCATGGAGAGCCAGCAGGTCCCTAGCTCTTCAGAAAGGGTGAGGTTCACCCAGAACTGAATTCTGTTCGAACTGCACAGTACAAACCCTGAATACTGAGTTTCTCACTTAGAGCAAATTGTGGAGCTCATTGTGTGTCAAAATAATGTATTAGCCACAGCCGCGTCTGGACTATGCACAATTCTTCTCCTCTCAAGCCTTTGTCTGCCTAGGGCCAGAGGGGCTTGTCAGGGCATCTCTGAGACAGACTCGTGGCCCCATCAAAAGCAGCTTCAGGATCTCGATGACTGTCCCAGAGCCTTGGATGAGATAAAAGGCCAGCCGCGGGCCATGGAGTATGCCCGCTCTGTCTGCAGGGCCAGGCAGGGCAGACAATCTTCATTACCAGCAGCCGCGGCTGGCTGAGAGGCAGGCAGTTTGGTATGCCGGGCACATCCAGCGCCTCGTACATCCAGGGACTGCAATCAGGTAGCTGATAGGGATGCAAGTCACATTGCCTGGACCATTGCCGCAGTGAACTGATTCATGCTGCTACTTTGAGGCAAGGAGAAGGGACAGCAGGGCCCAGAGACAAATCAGCCTGGCTTTATTATACAGCTGCTATTTTCGAGCTGGAATATATTCCAGCCTCTCTTGCTATGGAGCCAGCCCTGGCTGCCTACCTGCAAAGACAGAGAGCATTCTGGCCCCTGGCTCTGTCTGAACAATGGCTTTGTGCAATGCATAAAGAGTACCCGGGCAACGGAGACAAGGCATGGCTTAATTCGCTCAGTGCCCAGTGGCTTTTGAACGCCCCTGCATTCAGTCTTTATTCTGAGAAGCCCTGGGCCTCCCCTATCCTTTATTCCCCAGCCCTCCCCATCACAGTCTCCCCACGGGTTCCTACACAGGACTGCAATGGAGCTGATGGCCATGAAATGAGGCACACAAGGGAAGGGGGTGGGAGTACAAGAAACACTGTCCCTAACTGGGACAGATTCCTGATGATGGGGGGAAAACTTGCGTTTGGGTCTCAATTTTGTCACCAACTCATGACTGTGAGTAGATATGTCCTTTTCAAGCTCCAGGCTCTGGGTAGACATCTGCAGCTAGAGTAGAGATTAGGCACAAAGTTCCAAGAAGGCTTTCCAACCCTGACATATGGTGGTTTGGGTACATACCACTAGATGGCGCCATTCTGGCCGCATTGATAGTACTATGGTGCCTGTCCTCCACGGGACCATGACTGAGACCAGGCCACAGTGAGGAGAGCAAGTGTAAGAATTAAGCCAGGTGCTTGCCATGACCCTCTGGGGTACATGCTCTGTCAGTGCAGCAGCCGCTGCAGGGCCAACGCTTCCTGGCATCTCGTAAGAATAGGAAGACCAGGCTTGCAAAGTCTTCCATTGTTTGTGTTGTATGCACAGTCTTGTGTGCAAAAGCCACCGTTTTGTTTTTTCCTATGCTGGAACTAGGGCGTGAGTTTAGGGCCTTGGGGCTGTCTCTGAGCTTCTTTTGCTCAAGGCTAACATTCTACCACTTGAGCCACAGATCCACTCTGGCTTTTTTTTTGCTTGTTCATTGAAGTTAGTAAGAGTCTCTTGGACTTTGCTGCCTCAGCTGGCTTCAGTCCTTGGGTCTCAGTGTCCTGGGCAGCTACAATGACAGGCATGAGCCACCAGCACCTGGCAAAAGTCACCATTTTAAAATGGCAGGTCAAACAAAAGCTATAAAAGAATCCTATCTACCAGACAGATTCTTAATTTGTTTCTAAGTCAGGTACTAATGGAGCTACGGGCCATCTCAGCTATCGGGGCCCCATCAAATAGAACCATGAAGCCAGGTACGGTGGCCAACCTCTGTCATCCCAGAACTCAGGAGGCTAAGGTAGGAGGGTCATGAGTTTGAGTCTCATCTCACTATAAGCCAGATTCTATCTCAAAAAAAAAAAAAAGAGAGAGAGAAAGAGAGAAGCCTAAGGTTAGGCTATTGGGTGTTCCTGGGATTGGACAAGTTATACTAGTAAGAATACCCCCATTATATTGTATTTTTTTAAGGAGAAAGAACAGAAAGGAAACAACCAAAGCCAGGCCTAATACTTTTAGAAACTAATGCTGTCAAACATTTGAGCAGCTCCAGGCTGGTCCCCTTCCCACAAGGAAGGAAACTACTCCTACAGAACCTGCTGGGACCCACTCCTCCCAGGGTGGCCCCTGCCACCCTACCCAGTGGAACCGAAGATTCCTTGCATACCCACCTGTGTAGCCAAGGTAGTGACCCCTCCATCTATGTTCCTAAGAGTCCATCCAGAATCCAATGGAGCCTCTCTCCTCCCACCTTCCTGCTTCAAGCCCTCCACACAGGAAGCCTCTCTAAAAGCTATCACAGGAGAATCCAGGACCTACAAGTCGAAGTTGCCCACTGCACCACCTTGATGATGACATTCTATCAATCTAGCCTAGAACATTCTATCTTGTGGAAGAGAGAATTCATCTTCCGAATACATCCAGCGGGCTCAGAAGGCATACACAGAGTTTCAACAAGTATTTAACAACTAATATTTCCAAGCACTGAGGGGAAAAATATTACTTACAAGGAGTTTGTTGAAGGCTGGGAGAAAAAGACAAACTCTCCTACATGTGTTCAGTTACCTAACAACTGGAGAGTAGGCAATCTGGGGCAACACGCAAGGCTCCTGGCTGTCAGTAAGGGGATTGCAGTAATACAACACTGCTCAGCTGTCAGAACTGCTCTGAGCCAGAAGCAGCACTAATATAGGAGACGCAAGGCCAATTCTCTGCTCATCACTGGAACACAAACTCAGAAAGCCTCTGCGGCCCACCCTGGGCACGGAGCAGATTGTTCTGAGAGGTGAGCAGACAGTGATGTAATTTCTAAACACACATGTGAAGTTGGACACTGAAGGGCTCGATGGCCTATTGCGTGTCCTGAACTTGGAAGTGATTCAGACTCCTGGAAGTGTAGAAACAGAAGAGGGTTGGAAATAAGGTAAAAGGTCCCTTAGGACCAATCATGATGGCATGGACCCTAGAGAGAGAGTAGAGTTTGGTTTTTATTCTGGAAGCCTTGGGGAGCTCATTAACAGAGGTGTTGGTATTGTTGTTTTCATTTCAGGTGTTTTTGTCTTGGTAAGCTAGTACTGAGACTTGAACTGTCTCTTAGCTCTTTCACTCAAGGATTGGCATTCTACCACTTGAGCCACAAAATCCACTTCCAGCTTTTTGGGTGGCTAATTAAAGGTAAGAATCTCTCAGACATTCCTCCTTGGGCTGACTTCAAACCAAAATCCTCAGATTTCAGCCTAGATTTCAGTTAGAATTACAGGTGTGAGCCACCAGTTTTAGAAGGAACCTTTGCTGCTTGTGTGGGTTGTAAACTAGAGATTGGGAGAGTGGTAAGGATAGGAAAACAATAGACCAAGGAGGGGATGACAGCCTGAGCCAGGACAGTGACAGCATTAGGAGTTGAGAGATGAATCAGAAATGGTACAGAGAAGGAATCCCAACATCTTGGCTAGGAGATGGACACTGGGGATGCTGGGGAGGAAAGGGGGTGCTTGTGGAGCCTTAGTCAGGGAAAGACGCCTAAGCTCCTTTAAGCCTACACTGCATGACTGGACAGCAAGATGGTCCGGGCTGAGAATACCCACAGGGCAGGATTCCTTAGTGGGTACCACAGAAGAGCCAACAGTCCAGACACAATCCCCAATCTCCTGTCCACTGCTCCTTGGGGCAAAGGTAGGAGCCCAAGCCTCTAGTGGAGCTGCGGGGCCCTGAGTGCCTGATGGGGACCATAAATATTTGCCTGTTTGAGAGCCCCAACTGGAGACTCGGCAGCAGCTCCCCTGCACGTGGTAATCGACGCCTCTCTCGTGGAGGGCTTAAAGAGGGGAAGCCGGCTCCATGATGGCACTTCACACACACACTTGACATTCCCAGGCACTCCACAGGCATTAGCTAATTAATCCTTGAGTCTGTTTAGCCCCCAAAAGAACTCCCAGAGGCTCCACTTCTACCCCCTGGGCAGGGATTCCCATACCCTACTGAGACTCAGCATCCAGCACCAAGCGGAGACAGCCCTGCAGATAGCCACACACTGTCTCCCATGAGCACCGCACTCAGGCAATGGCGGCTTGCTTCATGTAGAAAGGAGCCCTGTGAGATGATGGCCTCACTATGTCTTATCCCTTCCTGGGAGAAAAACAGGGAAAGAGAGCGAGGGGCAGAGACCAGTCTGTACTCCAGTCCTGTGTAGGTGTGGCTCTCCACCTGCTTTTTGTTTGTTTGTTTGTTTGTTTATTATGTTTTGTGTTAGTACTGGGGCTTGAACTCAGGACCTGAGTGTTGTCCCTTAGTTTTTTATTTTGTTCTGTCCTGTTGCTCAAGGCCAGTGTTGTACCACTTGAGCCACAACACTGCTTCTGGCTTTGGGCTAGTTAATTGGAGATAAGAGCCTCATGGACTTTTCTGCTTGGCTGGCTTTGAACCATAGGCCTCATATCTCAGCTTCCTGAGTAGCTAGGATTACAGGTGTAAGCCACCAGGTCCAGGTATTTTTAAATAAACATACTTACATATCTGTTTTCAAATAAAGATATTTTAATATTTATTTTAAGTATTACATATATGTATCCCTCAAGCTTACCTACGGTATGCATTCTTTCTTAGATTAGATTCTTCCTGGAGTCCCCACACAAGCAAGTGGTTGATTTGGGATGTGATTCTTAGAAAGCACCAGTTGGGACAGGAAGGAAAGACAGTGGATGATGGGAAAGGAGCTGAGAAGGGGTGTCACCAAGCACTCTTTACTGTGGACATGGGAGGTTCCATCTTGCTGGGATACAGAGCACACCTCAAGCATCCCACTGAGGGGCTGTTTGCTGTGGACAGTGGGGTACAGCAGCTCCCATGACAGCTGATCTGTACCATGAACCTGCTCAAACTGACCTGAAAGCACTTAGACAAATAGCCACAGCTGCTGGCCAAAAGTCACTAGGTCTGCCAGGCAGTCATGCCTCATGCCAGTAATCCTAGCTACTCAGGAGTCTGAGATTTAAAGATCTTAATTCAAAGCCAGCCCAGGCAGGAAAATTCATGAGACTCTTGTCACCAAATGGGACCAAAAAAAGCCTGAAGTGGAACTATAGATCAAAGTAGTAGAGCACTAGCCTTGAGACGAAAGCTCAGGGACAGCACCTTGGCCCTGAGTTCAAGCCCTGGAACCAGCATACACACACACACACACACACACACACACACACACACACACTACACCTACCACCACCACCAGCACCACCACCAGGTTGGGTAAGGAATGCAGACAGCCATGAACCAGAGTTGATGCCCCCGCCCCCCAAAGCTTTCATTACAATACTATTTTCAGAAGAAAAACCTAAGGCTCAGAAATAGTTCAAGACAGAGCCAAAGTCATACAAACAGAAGGTGATGACACCTAAACTTGAACTGAGCCAGTTCCCCCCAAAGTCTCTGCTCTTAGCACTGCATATGCTCATTTCCCCAGTCTACCTCTCCTCTCTCCCTTCTTACTCCTCAACCTAGACATAGAGCACAAGGGACAGACCTGTCTGCTGATGGTGTCCTCTGTCCCTGAGCAAGTCTTTGCAACAGGTGTCCCTGAGACAAAGGTTTCAAGACAGATGTACTGAGAGATTCTGGAACCAGCGGGCACCCTGTTCCCTGGGCAGCACATCCCATATCTTTTCTTTGGTCTTGTAACTCACTTGATAACTTGGTGATATGCAGACCTGCAGGGTTCCTAAGGTCTACAAATTTCCAGCTCCCTATTGCCACCACTCAGGCTGCTGGGTCTGTGCTTTGTTTTTGCTTGCACAAGCCAGTGGTGAGCATTTATCGCTGGTTGGAGAATTGAATTTGGCAGAAGAGACTTCTGTGCATTTGTGGGATTGATTTGCCAAGTTCCTTCACCAAGAGAAATGCTAAGAATGGTAACCAAGAGTAGAGGGGTCAGGCATCCTGGCAAGGCGGGGTAGGGGGGTGCGAGGGAAGAAGAAGAAGGGCCTTCTTTTTTTTTTTTTTTTTGGCCAGTCCTGGGCCTTGGACTCAGGGCCTGAGCACTGTCCCTGGCTTCTTCCAGCTCAAGGCTAGCACTCTGCCACTTGAGCCACAGCGCCGCTTCTGGCCGTTTTCTGTATATGTGGTGCTGGGGAATCGAACCTAGGGCCTCGTGTATCCGAGGCAGGCACTCTTGCCACTAGGCTATATCCCCAGCCCAAGAAGGGCCTTCTTTGAAAGCTGGTTCCTCTTGCCCCAAGAAGCAATGTGATGTGTCTCCCTTTTACACCCCAAGTGTGATTGTTGTCATCCATACTGTCTTCTTTTCCAGAAAACATTGCTAGGGAAGTTGAGTCAAGAGGGTAGCAGTGTGGCCAGACAGAAAGGAAAGAGGAGTTGGGCACCAATGTCTCACATCTGTAATCCTAGCCACTCAAGAGGCTGAGATTTGGGGATCACAGTTCAAAATCAGCCTGGGAAGAAAAGTCTCTGATCGCCAATTAACTCTTATCTCCAACTAACCACCAAAAGAACAGAAGTGGAGCTGTGGCTCAAGTGATAGAGTACTAGCCTTGAGCTGAAGAGCTCAGGGACAGCACTTAAGACCCTGAGTTCAAGTGCTATGACCGACAACAAAAAAAAATAAATAAAACGAAGAAGGAAGGAAAGAGGATTTAGGAACAAGATATACCCCCAGGAACACACTTGGGACCTCCTATCAGAAATAGAGAGGAGATGTGAGCCACTACCTAAAATAATAACTACTCAGGAGGCTGAGATTTAAGGAGTACTGTTCAAAGCTAATCTGGGCAGATAAATCCAAAAGACTCTTGCCTCCAGTTAACCACCAAAAAGCTACAAGTGGAACTGTGGCTCAAGTGGTAGAACACAAGCCTTCAGCAAAAATGCTCAGGGACAGAGCCCAGGCCTTGAGTTCAAGCCTCAGTACCAGCACTCGTGTCACACTACACACACAGAAATTAACAAAAAACAACTCACAGAGAAGTAGATGTGGCAGGAAATAGGGGCAACTTGGACAGCAACAAGCAGTTAGGCAGAGCCAGCTACAAGTAATAAGCAAGAAAAGGGATCTAAAGTGCAAGAACTACCAATAGGCCCAGCTGTGACCTGTGTGTAGTCAGCCATGTGGTAGCCATCATTCTGAGGTGTGCTGGAGAACGCTTATACTGCTTCTCCAAGACAGTTGGTACAGCTTCAGAAAGTTTGCCTGCCAGTTGTTAAACATAGCCACTGTCATTATATTAAGAAGAAAGGTAGCCAGCCCAGTGCTGGTGGCTCTCACCTATAATCCTAACTACTCAGGAGGCTAAGATCTGAGGATTGCAGTTCAAAGCCAGCATGGGTAAGAAAGTGTGAGACTCTCATGTGATTAATCTGCATCTTCAAAAGTGAGGTTGCTGGTGGCACCTGCCTACCATCCTATCTACTCAGGGGGCTGAGATCTTACTATCATACTTTGAAGCCAACCCAGGAAAACAAGTCCCAAAGACTATCTCCAATCAACCAGCAAAGTGACAGACTGGAGACATGGATCAAGCAAGAGAGTGCCAGCTATGAGTGAGACAGGCTAGGGGAGCATTCAAAGCTCTGAGTTCCAGCAGCCACAACCCCCACCCCCACAAAAAAAAAAAAATGAAGTGTGAAACGCCATGGCTGCCCTTGGGGAAACTCACAATCTAAGCTAAGGAGATGCCACTACAGAGCACTATGAGCAATACAAATACCAATTAACTGATTATCAGAAGAAATGAAGTCACAAAGCAAGTGCTATGACTTGCAAAACAACAGAGAAGATTTCAGAAAGCACGAGTCAGGTGTCCTCACTTATTAGACATGTCATTTATTAGACAACACAAAGATTTGCTTAGCACTTCAATTCCCAGATATAATGCATTCTATCACAAGAATGAATCCCTAAGTAAGCAGCTTTCTGGAGAAAAATACTGCCCCGTGAAATATATGCAGCAATGATAGTACCAACTTGCTTTAGAAATGTGTACTGGAAGAAAAATATAACCTCACACTCCAAGGTCATTAAGACAAAGGAAATGGCAAGAAGCCAGCCCGATCGAGTCCTCATTTGTTCAGTCAATAGATAGTACTTGAGGCCCACGTGTTGGGGACACAGTGGAGACAGAGAATGTCTGGCTGGCTCTCTGCTCTACAAAGTCCCCAGTGAGTGGAGTTGACCTGATTGCACCAGAAAAATAAATAGTTGGGAAAAAAAGAACCAGATGCAGAGAAAGGAGGGAAGAGGAAGGAAGGGGAGGGGGGGGGGAAGGAGGAGGGGGAGGAACGGGGCGAGGAATTGAGTTAAACAGAGATTCAGAGAAGACCTCTGGGAAGGTCCTTCCAGGGTAGGTGGGCAAGAAAGCCAGCTCCAAGGCAGAGAAGGGCATATGCATGGCCCAGGCCCCCAAATGGAAGAGTCCAGGCATGCATGAGGCTGGCAGGAGGCTAGATCAGTGAGGCCAGAGCCATGAGCTCAGCAGAAGATTGGCTAGACTCAGCTCTGTAGGCCTTAGTTTTAATCTGAAAACATGAAGAATCGTTTTATGCAAGGAATGAACTGGCGTCTGCCCATGGAAGTCTCTGAAAGATCCAAGCCGAGAACAGGTTGTTGGAGAAGGCGAGGGTTAGAAATAGGATAGCCAGGGTTTGGAGGAGTGGCTCAGTTGGTAGCCAAGGAGCAAAAGCAACAGGTACTGAGTTTATTTTAGGTCTCAGACATTTAAAGGAAAAAAAAAAAGGTAGATGTATGGAAGCCAGTGAGCCAGATTTGCCATGGTCCCAGTCAGTGACATAATAGCTGGGACAATGGGTGTCACTGTAGAGAGGACAGTTGATTTAGTCATGGTTTGGAGAGAGCCAAAAGCAATTTGTGATTGATTGGTTATTGGAAAGAGAGAGAGCTCTCACTCTCTTCCACAGGTATAACCCTCAGGTATGTGTTGCTGCTGCTACAAAACAGCTACTAGTACATGTTCCTTCCTCATCTGGGGAGAAATAGGAAAACAGCGAAGGCAAGAATCCACACCAATGGAAACCTCACAAGGGCAGATGGTCATAGGTATGTGTGTCCTGGTTGACCTTCAACTCAGTCTTTGTCCTTGGAAGGGTTCTGGAGAATTGTTATCTCTTTATTGCTGGAACAGAGCAGGAACAAGTTTATCTCCTGAGTCTTCTTTAATAAGACATTAGGGAAGGGGCACAGAAATGGAAGGACAAGAGGCAAAGAAATACAGCAGTGGAACTCACTAGACACTACTGAAAATTGACTATACAACTTGTGGGTGGGATGGGAGGGAAAAACTGGGAAAGGATGAGGGAAGGTGGCACTGTCCAAAAAGAAGCATACTCATTACCTGACTTGTGTAACTGTAATCCCACTGTACATCGCCTTTATAATAATAATTTTTTAAAAAGATAAGAAGGCATGGTCTGTTTGAGGGGTAGTTTGCCTTCCATACAAGATGCTGGCTAGTGGATCTGGTCTTTCTTGGAGTCCAGGATGATTGCAAAGTTGACTGCAGCAGAGTTAGTTCAGACCAACAAAGATGGGGGGCTTCTAGTCTATTCATGGGGCCCAGCAAAAAACATTTTTAAGTTGCCTCTTATAAAGTGACCATAGACACAAGCTAAAAGCCATCCTTCCTCCTGTAGGTTGTTTCCATCAAGCATATATTACAGCAGTGAGAAAGGGAACTAGTGAGGGACATTGGAGCCTGTGGCCTGGTCCTCTCCCCCCTGCCCAGCACCGGGCAGCTCTTTCTCAGGCTGCCTTCTCTGATTTAGGTGCGGTGGGAAAACCATATTCTCTCCTTTCCTTAACAGCATTATTAATATATAATTGACATGCAATAAACTGCACATAATTAAAGTGTACATGTTAATAAGTTTTGACATATATAGACACCCAGGAAGCTATCACCACAATTAAGATAATGAACTTATCCATCATGCCCAGAAATTTCCTCCTCCGCCCCTCCCCCGCCCCCCTTCCCCTGCCTGCCCCCTCCTCTCATCCCCAGGCAACCACTGATCTGCTTTCTCTTGTGACAGATTCACTCACGTTTTCTGGGACTTTATATAAATGGAATCATGTTTTCTGGCTCTTTCTCTCTGGGTGATTATTTTAAGATCACAGTATTGTACATAGTAACAGTCTATTCTTTTTCATTATGAGCAGTATTCTGCTATATGGCCATACCAGAGTTTGTGTGCTCAGTCTTCTCTGGACAGACATTTAGGTTGCTTTCAGCGTGTTGGGGTGGTTTTTTTCTGTTTTTTGTCTTGTTTTGTTTTTTGGTGATACAAGGGTTAGAACTCAGAACTGCACATGTGCTAGGCAAGCAGGAGGTCTACTGCTTGAATCACACCACCAGCTTTCACACTCACACACACACACACACACATGCACACACACACACAGGTTACTTTGAGATAGGCTCACACTTTTGGCCCAGACCTATATCTGGACTTCGGTCCATCTCTTTTACACTTCCTGCCACATTTTGGATGGCAGGCCCAGATCCTTCCTTTGAGAGGAAGTCTTGCAGACTTTTCCATCAGGCTGGTATAGAACTACAATCCTCCCAACCTTAGCCTCCCACTAGTTGGGATGACAAGTGCAGGCCACCACACCCATGGCTGACTAAGAGTAGGAACTCATATGTATATCTAGAATGGCCTCATACTGCAATCCTCCTGAGCTTAGCTTTATTTGGATGATTAGAAGCAAAGCTGCTATGAACATTTCTGTGCACAGAGTTGCTATGAACATCTATGTGTGTGCATCCTTATATGGAGAATTTTTGTAGGCATATTTGTACATGCTTTCTTCTCTCTAGGTAGCTTCTTCTAGCTAGCTATAGACTAGCTGGAGCATTAAACTTTGTAAGTGCTGGGCACCAGTGGCTCATGCCTATAACCCTAGCTACTCAGGAGGCTGACCAACAAATTCCAGAAGTGGAGATGTAGATCAAGAGGTAGAGCATCAGCTTTGAGCAAGAACTCATGACCCTGAGTTTAAGCCCTAGTAACTGGAAATATAAATAAATAAAGAGTATTTTGTCCTTTCAACAAAGCATCATGCAATCAGAGTGGTGGGCAGGAGCCCTCTGCAGGGCTTCCCCTGGCTCCTGAGCTCTTACTCTCCAAGTACACCACTCCCTTTGCTCTGGGCTTCCTGGCTGACAGGTATTTGTGACTTCTGCCTAGAAGTTCTCGAAGTGCATAGGTACCTGCAGTACCTACAGCAAACAAACCCAGTGCTTGTAGACACTGTAGAAGGAATGACAGAGGGAAAAGAAGATGGAAATGCAGTGGAATAACAATAGGTGGGTACTGGTTTAGTAGCTTTAGGCACTTGTTTGGAGAAGTTTCTAGAAATTATAATGCTAATAGTTCCCACATGGAACATTCAGGCTAAGCTTGGCTGTGTACAAACTTTCTCACTCTGCCGTCAAAGCACCCAGTGTGGGAGATGCATCCTTATACTCGCTCCTCCAGTAGTCAGAGTACACAGAAGCTGAACAGCTCGCCCAAGTCCTTGCTAGAAATGGTAGTACCAGACAAGGACCAGACAAGCCCACACTCGAGATGAACCCCTGGGTGACCCTGCCTTCAGGGGTGGGGAATGGAAAGACCCCAGAAATGTGTGTAGACAGATTATTAACATGATTTAATGAGCCGCTCTGATGAGCCAGGATTGTACCTAGGACCATCTGACATGGCCATTTGTGACTACGGGGGGTGAGGGTGGGGGAAATGGGGCTGACTCCTCCAGCCAGGGGAGGCCTGGGGCTATGAATTGAAAACAGAGAAAAGACCCAGAAAAGGCTGTTCTTTGGGAAGAAATGGATCATCTAGTACAACCAGAACCTAGAGGCTCTCTGAAAAATCTGAGCACACTGGCTCTGTGGGTTCTGACATCAAGCAGCCAGAGGGGAGAGAACCCGGACTCCATTGGACAGAGATGGAATCTTTCTCAGCACCTCAGCCCACATGGCCTCTGTGGGGTCACCCACATATCCAGATTTCCCATTGCCCTGCTTAGGAGCCCCTTATAAGGAGTGTTCCCAAGTCAGCCTATTCTAGACCAGAACCCTGAGACTCCATAGTCTCTCCCAGAGGCAGAGAAAGGCAGCCAGCCTGGACCGACTTTCCTGCCTACATTGGGAGAGGGTGTGTCCCCAGAAGAAAGCCATGGTGGTATAAGACAGTTACCACAGCAGACATGGGGCCATATGTACATTCTGCTTCCCAGAGCTGAACACCAGGGCAAATCTGCTCAGACCACAGCCACCAGAGAAAAGGGTGCTCACCCGATTGATTCACCTCGTAATAGGATTTTTTTTTCCACATACTCAGTGACATGTGCTAATCTGTATCTATTTTGACCCTCCCTGTCTTCTTCCACATAGTGAAATTCAAGTCTGGCCCCTACAACCTTCAGAAAGCACTGGCTGCTTTCTGCTTCCTGGTTTATATCTTCCTGTCCTCCATAAACAAAAGCTGTACTTTCTCTAAGTAGCTACCCAAGAGTCTGAGATCTGAGGGTTGCAGTTTGAAGCCAGCCTGGGCAAGAAAGTCTGGGAAACTCTTAGGTTCAATAGACCGTCAAAAAGCCAGAAGTGGAACTGTAAGTCATAGAGCTAGAGCCTTGAGTGAAAAAAAAAAAAAAAAAACACTAAAGGATAGCACCCAGGCCCTGAATTTAAATCCCATTACCAGCACACACACACACACACACACACACACACACACACACACACACACACACACACTGCTTTCTTCCCTAAAACTGGAACATATCACTTGCTAGTTATTCCCTAGGAGCAATAAGAAGAAGGGGTGCCCAGGCCATATAGTCACTATGCCCATAACCCTTGTGCACGCATAAGTGACTCTTCTCTCTCTCCTCTTGAGCCCCAACAGACTTTGCAAAAAACTGGACAATTTCTCCTAGGACAGAAAGTGAGAAGACCCTCATGACATCCATAACGAATGATTGGGCTCCCCAACTCCTGGGTCCTGCCTGGCCCATGACTGTCTGCCCAGCCTGCGGGGCCCAAGGAACCTGAGACAGAAGAAGGCGGCCCTTCCCTCTTGGAGAGAAAGGAGCAAAGGAAGAGGTGCGCGTGAGAGTGAGCTGCGTGCAGGCAGCCACAGCCACCGCAGCATAAGAGGCAAGTTCAAAGGTAATTGGACCAAGGCGCTTTAAGCACGCTGTTCCCCATAGCAAACTGTTTCCTGAATCCCCACTGGGATCCGTCCATATGGGCAGCAGAAGGGATCCTGCTGTTCTTTTGCTAATAAAAACAGTTGTGATTACATTTCCAGTCCTCTTGGAACAGGGCCTCTGTGGGGCCTCAGTGTGCATAGAGAGAATGCATCTGATGAGCAGTACCCCTCCTTGCCACGGGGTGCAGAAAGGGGTCTTCAAGGGCATGCGGGGCTGAAGAGGTTTCTGGGTGTGGCCTCACATGCTGCACATGCATAGAAAAACCTTAATGAATGGAACATCTTGCGTGGATGGTGGAGTTGTTGACATGTGCTGGATAATTACAGGCTCGTGTCAGTTCTTTTTGTGTGGAGGTGAAGGGTGTACAAGTGCATGCATGCGCACACATACGCAGGCACACCAGTACTAGGGCTTGAACTCAGGGCCTAGGCACTGTCATCACATTAGTTTTTTTGTTTGTTTGTTTGTTTGTTTTTGCTCAAGGCTGGTGCTCTACCACTTGAACTACAGCTCTCTCTACTTGCAGCGTTTTGCTGGTTAATTGGAGATGAGTCTCACAGACTTTTCCTGCCCAGGCTGACTTCAAACCTCGATCCTCAGATCCCAGCCTCTTGGGTAGCTAGGATTGTAGGGGTGAACCACAGGTATCTATGGCTTTCCAGTTGCTTTTTAAATTCCATCCACCTCACGAAAGTGCATTTGGTTAATGTGGCCCTTCCCTCCATGCTGCCTTAGGAACAGCCTCGTCCAAGATCTAAATCAAAACCTTCACAGCCGTCCAGTCCCCAGCAGATCCAGTGGCTGCTTCCCCCCTGAGGCTTACAAATGTGGAAAGTACCCCTCCTAACCTTGAGAAATGGTCTTCACCTTCTGGGGACCCTCCAAGGAAATGTCTTCCACCTTGTATCTGGGCCACAGATTCATGGATTTTTGTCTTATCTCCCCAGCAAACTCCAGCCTCCTCAAAGTCCTTGTCAATACCTTGGCGCCAGGGGCTAGGACACAGGAAAGGCATAGTAATTGTGCATCAGATGAATGAAATGGATGCATAGTAACTGTGCAGCAAATGAATGAAATTGCACAACCTAAAAATGTTTTATGACAGTGGGATCCATCAAAAGTCAGGGTGCTGCCTATTAATGCTAGCTTCTCAGGAGGCTGAGACCTGAGGATTGAGGTTGGAAGCCAGCCTGGTCAGGAAAGTCCATGATTAATTAACCAACAAAAATCTGAAAGTGAGCCAGACACCAGTGGCTCATGCCTATAATCCTAGCTACTCATGAGGCTGAAACCTAAAGATCATGGCTCAAAGCCAGCCTAAGCAGGAAAGTCTATGAGACTCTTATCTCCAATTAACCCACAAAAATCCAGAAGTGGAACTGTGGCTGAAATGGTAGAGTGGAAGCCTTGAGCACAAAGGAGGCTCAGAGACAGCACCCAGGGCCAAAGTCCAAGCCCTGGAAATGGAGCTGTGTCTCAAGTGGTAGAGTGCCAACTTTGAGGAACAAGCTAAAAAGAATAGGGCCTAGGCAATTGAGTTCAAGCCCCAGTACTGGCACACACAAAAAGAAGGAGGAGGAGAAAGAGTAAAGGAGGAAGAGGAGATGATGATGGTGGAAAAATGAACACCCTTTGAATCATGCTTTGCAGGGTAGCTGGTACCACACATTTGCCAATTGATGAGGAATTGGACAAGATGGCTGAGCGAAAACTACACGTGACCTCTGCTAATGTTTGAGTATCCTGTGGTTATTCCACATGATAGATGAGCAACCTAAGGTCCCCATTAGTTCTAAGAAAACCCCAAACAACTTAACCAGACTAATATCAAACACTCTGCAGGTTAGGCTCTGGGGACCCTCTAGTTACAGAACTGGAATTCATCCCCACCAGAACTTCTTCATCCAGTCTGCAGCAGATGGTGCAGGGGTGCTGGAGGGAAGGGATACTGATACTGCCCTGTAGAAGCCCAAGATGCAGCAAAAGGTGCACTGTGGCTGTGTGCCCTGCACTAAGCTACACTCCACCCCTGACACCTTCTGCATTGCATTGTGAAGCGCCCCTGAGCTAATTCGGAGCCATCTGGAGGAACCAAGGAGGGCTTAGGTGGCTTTTGTGCAGCTGTGGGGCCTCATGGGAAAAGAATTTTATTCCACTAGGCCCTGTGAGATTGCACATTTAGTACAACAACGACAACGTCACAGAAAAAACAAATCAATAAATACTGGCCTTGGAAGGCACATCCTGAGTTCAGCTTCTCACAGAGTTGACTCTGCCTTTGAGCAAGCCTCTGTGCTTCTGAAGCCTCTGTCTCCTCACACAAGAGATGTGGGGGTCGTAATGAGAATGCCCCACACTCCAGACCCATCTGGAGGTTGCAAACATGGAGGGTTGGAAAGGCGCTGGGTAAACAAGAAACACTGAGCAAATGTGGCTCGTCGGGTTGCTATGGCTACACACGGGGGGGCACCAGTGGGAACCACAAGCCCAGCTGCGAGAGCATCACAAAGAGGCAGAAACCAAGGCGGCCACAAAGCAGGCAGGTTGGAGCCCTCCTGAGCCCTCATCATGAATCATGCGCAGTGGAGCGCCCAAATCAGGAAGGAACGTGCTCGTGGGGGGAGGGGAGGAGCCCAGAGAATTTTAAAAAATAAAACAGTGCCGACAAGTGATGTGTTTCCTCTGAGCACCAGGAGGACTAAAACCCAGTGACGCAGGAGTGACTGTGTGGGACGCAGCTGTGCCTCCTAAATATAGCCTGGCATCAGCTCCCCATGGAGTCTGAGCCATCTCCCAACAGATGCCAAGAGAGGCCAATGGGCTTCTCTCTTCCCTGGCCTTCTTGGAACCCAAAGGTTGAGATAACTAGGAAGAGATATAAGAATAAGATTTGGGAGAGGATCACTCAGGGGTCTGAGGCAGGCGGAGAAGTAGGTGAGCAAAGCACATGACAACACTAAGATTTCTATCTATGAGGCAAGGTTTGGCTGGGCCGCGGGAAGCCAGCCACGCTCAGGCGGCTAGCGCCCCATCTCCTGAGTTTCCACTACCAAGCCCGTCCTCACCCCACTGCCACTCACTCCTCCTCCTCCATCAAATGCACTGGCCTAGCTGGGAATGTGGCTTAGCGGTAGAGTGCTTGCCTTGCATGCATGAAGCCTTGGGTTCAATTCCTCAGCACCACATATATAGAAAATGGCCAGGAGTGGCACTGTGGCTCAAGTGGCAGAGTGCTAGCCTTGAGCAAAAGGAAGCCAGGGACGGTGCTCAGGCCCTGAGTCCAAGCCTCAGGACTGGCAAAAAAAAAAAAAAAAATGCACTGATCTCCTCCTCATCCCAGCCTCTGCCAGAACGCACAGCCACCCAGCCAGGCACGAAAGACACGTGTGTGTAAGCTCTCAGAGAGACAAGCTAATCTATGTTGGGTTCTTCACAACCTGCTCAGCCCAAGAACAATGATAGGGTAAAAAGGCACTCACTAGTTGTTGAATAAATAGCTCCTCGGTCCAACACATTACAGTCCCTGCAGGCTCTGCTTTGGAAACAAATCTAGAAGGCTTACAAGGAAGGTCAAAGTTGGCAGGTGTCAGTGTGAGTGTGGAGAACTGAAGCTTTCACTCATGGATAGAGGGCAAATGGTTACCCCCCTCTAGAGAAGACCATGATGGTTTCTCATCAAAGTAACCATACCCCTGCCCTAGGACCCAGCCACTACCAAGAGAAAAGAAAGCACATGAAGATGTAAATGCAAGCACATGTGTACATGAAGATGTAAATGCAAATACTCAGAGAAGAGGCAGTTGTAATTGTCCCAAACTGGAAGCAACTCCTATGTCTATCAATGACAGATGAATGGATAAACCAGTATGTCCACTCTAGGGACTACTGCTCAGTAATGAAAAGGAGTGAATGACTGTTGCATGAAACTACATGAGTGAATCCTAGAGTCATAGTGCAAGTAGAAGAAGGGAGAAAGCACACACTATATTCCAGCCAAACAAAATGCTAGGAAATGCAGATTCACCTGCAGTCACAGAATAAAGACCAGTGGTTGCTAGGACACAGCCGTGGAATGGCAGGGGAGGGGCCAGAGGGGTAAGGGAGACTTTTGGAGATTGTGGAAGTGTTTGTTATCTGGGTTGTTATCATGATTTCCATGGATAAGCATGTGTGTGGAAATGTAATCAGATCTCGTGCATGTTATGTGTATCCATCCACAGATCCTCCCCAGCTCTGTTAATTCCTCGTCATTCAGTCATAATGTATGCAAGGGACCTATGCCATCTGGACATTGTATGCACATATATATGCATAGTTGACCTTAATCTATGTTATGCACATTTATACACATCACAATGATCTGTTGATAATATCACACCAAGCAGGTTCAGCAGGTAGGTAAGAAAGCATATGTTTAAAAGGTGCCAGACAAGGGAGGAGTATTCCTTACTGAAATGTTTTTAATTTCAGGGTATTTTCTCTCCCAGATTTTAGTCTAGTTGTATACATACTTGAGATATCATTGATAGCTACTCATTGATACATGAAACTCATTTGTGCTTTCTAAATACTTTGTAGACATAGCCTAAAGGCCTTACACAGTATTTTGAGTGCTGTCTACTTTGGGCTGAGCCTCTTCCTGTGGGGTCAGGTGTGGATTTTTCTGCTCACACCATTATGTGGATTCTCAAAAACTTTCAGATCTTGGAATGTTTCATTCCTTTGTTTACACTGAGGTTCAAACTCAGGGCCTTGTGCTCTCTAGGCCGGTGCTCTACCAACTGAACCACAGCCTCTAGCCCAGGAGTGAGGAGTATTTCAGAGTTCAGATTTTCTGGCTATTCAATTTATACTCCAGAGGAGGAGATAAATTCTACAGAGAGTCAGAAGCCTGACACAATTATTGTTTCTGAAAGTCTCAGGATTTAGGGGTACCGAGACTTCTCTCCCAAAATAAAGAATAAATTTTGCATCACCTACCACTAAAACAAAGATGCACAGAGCTTTAGATAAAGTATGCTTATGCTTGGAAATATCACTCCAAACACTTGAAGCTGAGAGTTCTGAGTAAGACCTACAGCAGCAAAAGACCAGGCAACAAATTCTTGCTGTGACAAAAGCACCACCTTTGCCTGGGACAGTAATGTTGCTGACCCTGTGCCACCAGGAGTGGTTCTTGTCCTGATAGAGAGTGATTCTATACAGAATCTCTGGTTGGAGCTAGTGGACAACATAGATAAACCCATGAGGTTCTAGAGTTAAAAAACAAAAACGACACATGCACAGTGGCAAACCATACATAACTCCAAAACAGCCTTTAGTATGCTGCTGTAGACACCGGGGTAGAGACAATATGAGAATTTGACCTTGGGACACCAAGTAACCATGAGACTAGAATTACCCATCGTGAGTGGCGGACTGTCAGCTCCGCTCAGTCACAAGGTCAGAAGATGGAAGTGGTAGATTTGGGGTCAGGTTCAAGTGGCTGCAGAGGGCAGAACTGAATGAACAGGTACTCCCTCCTCCATGTACCAAACACATTCACACCATCGCCTCTCCCTCAGCCCTCACTGTGGCCCTCGAGAGACTCCCCATGTGGCCAGCTAACAGAGGAAGGTAAAAGCTTGAGTTCGCTTCAGGGATGCTGAGTTGAGTTGAAAAATGGATATTGCTGTGCTGGAGCTGCAATTCAGAGCATCCTGAACCCCTCCTGATGGGAAGAAGTAAAGCATTAGAGGGGCCCAAGGCAGGATAGATGAAAAGTGGTTAATTGCATAGCTTCTAAGTCAACATCCTGGAAGGCATGAAAGGTAAGGAAGCCTGGAATAGAGGTGTATCAATGGATCTGGGAGAATGGACATAGTATAATGTCCTTTGAATCATTTGTTAACACATCCACCATGAAAGACTGTCAGATAAGGCTAGACAGTCCCAGTAAGCCCCATAAACAGAGTAATCACATGGCATGAACCCATCAGTGACAACATGGACTTCTCACCAACATCAATACAGCCACCCTCACTGTTTCTTGGGTTAGTAGATCATCAGGGGCAGAAAGAACTGCCATAATGTCAGGGGCAATCGGCTATGATTTTCATAGAGCATCTTGGCTTGTTACCGCTTAATGGAAGCATGCAGAAATGTGTTTGAAGTTTGAGAGATCCACTAAGGTGTTCACTGGTATTTTTGTGGCCATTACCTACAAAATAAACAACCTCAGCGTGAGAAGGGTGTGATTAACAGTGCTCACAGAGCAAGCCACCTGCCCAGGAGAAGTTCTAACCCAAGATAAGATAGGGAAGATAATGATGATCAGATTGGCCTGGAGACCAACTACAGCAAGAAGGACTGCAGTTCAGCTACCAACCCTCTTCTTGCAAGCCTCCTCAGGAGTGGTGATGGTAAAACTCCAGAGGAACTGCAACCAGGAACAGTACATGAAATGTGAGCGTCAAGCAAAATGCAAATGGCGGGTTGTGGTAGATGTTGCTGGAGACTACCAGAGATCCCCATTTACTCTGTGGGCCACTGGTTGCTCAGAGCTGTTCCCTTTCTCCTTGATAGTTGTTTTGCTCCAGAGTGATCAAGAGGGGAGAGTCTGACTGAGTACAGTTGACAAATGATGCAGTTGTTAAAGTGTATTGTTCACTTATCCCAAAATAAGGGCTCCAACTCAGGGTTTCAAACTCAGGGCTTTATTCCCTACTTGGCTTTTCCACTCAAGGCTGGTGCTCTATCCCTTGAACCACAGTGCCACTTAGGGTTTCTTGCTGGTTAACTGGAAGTAAGACTCTCAAAGACTTTTCTGCCTACACTAGCTTCAAACTGCAATCCTCAGATTTCAGCCTTCTGAGTAGGTGGGGGATCACAGCCATGAGCCACCAGTTAGTTCATGACACAGTCCTGAAAAATTTCTAAAGGCAGATGGAGACCAATATTTTTTAAGCCTATGCTGTGCCAGGTACTTTATATTTGTGGTTTTATTTCATCTTAATAATGACTTCAGGTAGGTTTTATTGGCATCAGCACCTTGCAGATATCAAAGGGGCTCCTGGTTCAGCAGAGATCTTAAACTCAGCTGCCTGGGAGGACCCAGCAGATAAGAAATGAGCAAATTAGAAAGCAGCTAGAAGTGGTGAGGACTGTGGCAAGCAGAGCGCCTCTGCACAGCTCCAGATCAATGGTGTGTGTGCAGTGCCTCCTTCTCAGTGTTCCACGGAGCAAAACTCATGACTTTCCTGTGAAATCATCACCCTTGTAACTGCTAGCAACTAATCCAACAAATTACAACATGTCATGAGAGCCACAGCTGGCCAGCTGGCCATCAGTTTTCAACTTTCACAGTCAAGATGCAAACATTGATTGGGCAGATACTCAAGTGAGTGGCCAGAAGAGCTCTTCCCACCCCGAAGTCTGCCTTTTTGTAATTACAAAGCAACTTCGTTGCTGGACCCCCAGATATGTACAGGGAAGACTTTCTCTCCACTTCCCAGGTAAGACTCCCTCACCCTGAACGATGTGTCCACACACCTAGAAAGCCTCTAGGCTTACAGCCAGGGAGGGCTATCCAAGAGCAAGCAGGATCTAGCTTTCCTCTTTCCAGCAGACAGAAAGGAAGCACAGTAGGCAGGGAAAGAAAGATTGCTGACACTGACATCACTCGTGGTACGTTTTGAAGAGCCTTCACATATCATCCCTCAGCTTGGCAAGGTAGTTGTTCTCCCACCTGACAGGTACAGGAGTGGCTACTCAGAAAAATCCAATGGCTTGCCCAAGGTAATACCATAATGTTGAAGGGACCAGACATGAACTTCCTCAAGGTTTTCATTCTCAAAACCATACCATCCAAGCTCAGTGACAGTAGCTCTTACCTGTATTTTTTTTACTCAGGAGGCTGAGATCTGAGGATCAAAGTTCAAAGTCAACTTGGGTAAGAAGGTCAATGAGACCCTTATCTCCAAAAAGCCAGGAGTAGAGGTGTGGATAAAGTGGTAGAGTACCAGCTTTGAGCCAAAACAGCTAAGGGACAATACCTAGGCCCTGAATTTAAGCCCCACTACCAGCACACAAAAACAAAACACCATCCAAGATAATGGCTTCCCCAGGACAGAGCTGGAGCGAAAATTCTCAGCTGAATCTCTGGGAACCTTCTTCCTCTAAAATATAGTCCTAATTGTTGGCTTTACAATAGCCTTGCTCTCTCTCCCAATTGCCAGCCTGTGCTAAGAGGCCCAACGGCTCACAGAAACCCTGCGCACCAAAATGGCTGAGAAGGACTTCAGAGTCACTGGCTGCTGCTGTTGCTAAGAAACAGGCCCTTTAAATTCAATTTACAAAAAAGGAGAGAGCAAGTGAGCGAGGGGGGTAGGGGATTCTGGAACATCTGGTTATCTTCCCTGGCTGTCTCCAGTGACCATGAAAATGAGATAAGTACCTTCCAAGATGGATGTGGCCCTCATCAAGCTATTTCACATCAGCAATGGATTTGATAGGAAGGAGGCAAAGGAAAAAGAGGAGGAGGAGAGGAGGAATGAGAGGAAGAAGATGAAGAGGAGAAGGAAGAAAAAAGAAAGAAAAAGAGGAAAAAGAGAAGGACGAGGAGAAAAAAAGAGGAAGAAGGGAGCCCTCTGGAGAGTGATAACACTCCATCTGGTCATTCTACCTGAGCTGAGGACTTGAACCCAAGTAGTCCTGCCACTTCCACTGTGGAAAAAAATGACCCCACAGATTTGAATAACGCCCTCCAGCTTCTGGGGAGATTTCCACAGGTTACCTTGGCTCATTCGGGGTCATTTTATCTTCTGCAGCTCACTGAGGAGGAGGACTAGGAGGAGAGTGGCTTTGTAAGCGTTCTGGTTAACCATAGCAACCATATTCCTCACATTCCCTGCTTCCCTTGCCGCTTTGAGAGGTCATGTGATCCAGCCCTAACCAACGCAGCCTAAGAAGAAGTCTGTGGAAGATAATTCTAACCACTGAGTTGACTCTTTTGATACTGGTGAGACTGGCACTGTCTGGAATGCAGATGGGCTTTCCGGAATCCTAGCAGCCATCTTGGGTCAATAAGGAAAAGGTGGAAAGAACATGAGAAATGTAGGCTCTGTCATGACAGAGTAGTGCCAAATTGCCTCAGTTGCCTGTCATCAAACATATTGTTCAATTAAGTGAACCCTATGGGTACAAACCACCAGGAGTGTCAGGGTTCTTATGTCATGTATTGAACACACACACACACACACACACATACACACACACACACACATACACACACACATACACACAATCAACGCTCCTTTTGAAGATCTATGAGCCTTGCAGTGGCTCCCATGGCTTGATGGGAGTCGGCTCAAGTTTAAGGTTCTTGGTATGGGGGTCAACTTGTGGCAGTTGAATGAATATCTAAAGTCTTTGGGCTCCGTGTCTATAATTTCCCTCGTGAAATTTGTTTCTTCTCTTTGTCCACATGGAATGTCATGTGTTCTCAACTCTGACCAGCATCACCCCCCCCCCCCAGGCATTCTTACACACAACACTGACACTCCCCACACACAAACCCCATAGCCATGACAGCTATGGCAATAATGACACTGGCAGCTCAGCTCTTATTTCCTGGTGGGAATTATGGTATTTGTGCCTGGTAGGACACATTTGAAAAAGAAGGCTGGTACTTTAATTTATTGTAGTTGTTCAGCCAACAGGGCACCTTGCATGTGAGAAGACCAGGATGACAGAGGTTGACACTAGCCATGTCCTCTGATCCCAAGGAAAGTTAAACAGTCATTGCAGACAGGAATTGCGTGAGAAATTATGGTGGCGAACACATAGGAGGGGCTCTGAGAAAGAGAGGCTGAGACAGAAGGAAAAGGAGGACTTGGCAGGACTGAAGCAGGAAGGACATTTCTGTGGAGGACATAGCTTGTATGAGAGCCCAGCTTGTGCTCTGCTCTGCTGGCTCCATGACACTGAGAGCCTGAAGCAAGCTGGAAAGGTTGTAATAATAGATAAAACACAAAGGAGTACAGGGATTGCAGGCATGGCCTGGAGTGCCCTGTTAAGGAATTTGAGCTTTATTCAATGCAAAGCCATCAAGGGTGGCAACACTTGGTAATCACAGCAATATCCAGTCCAAAGAATGGTACCTGGAGGCCAAGGCTGGGAGCTGGCTGGTTCTGTGAGGTTGTTTCCAACTCAGCCTCTGGCTTTGCTCTTTGTTCCCAGGGCTCCCAGATAGGTGACAGCCAGAAAGAACATCACCCACACAGACCACCCTCTGGTTCCCTCACCAATAAGGCAAAAATGCCTGTGGACCCAGCAGGCTCTACTCCCAGTTGTTCAGTTTACACATGTGTATTCTGCAGGGTGCTGGGTCCACTACAGAGATACAGAGCCAACCTGACACAGCCCCACCTGCACATGAGGGAGAGTCACGCCCCGATGGTGCCAGGCAATGACCCACATGTGTCTATCCATCCACAGTACTAGGGGGTAAGGAGACAGGAAGTTTAGATAGCTATTGTGTAGGAGGGGGAATCTACTTAAAAGGAACAAACCAATGCCAGGCACCAGTGGCTCATGCCTCCAATCCTAGCTACTCAGGAGGCTGAGATATGAGGATCACAGTTCGAAGCCAGCTTGGACAAGAAAGTCCATGGGAATCTTGTCTCCAGTTAGCCACCAAAAAGCCAGAAGTGGTATTGTGGTTCTTGAGTGAAAAACTAAGGGACAGAGCCCTGTGTTTGATTCCCAGGGAAAGGGAGGGGGGAAGAAGAAAGAGGGAGAGGGAAAAGGAGAGAGAGGGGGTGGGAGGGGGAGGGAGAGGGAGAAGGAAGGGGAGATGGAGGGGGAGAGGGAGGGAGAGGGAGGAAGAGGGAGAGAGAGGGGAGAGGGAGGGGGAGAAGGAATGGGGGAGGGAAAGGAAGTGGAAAGGGAGGGGGAGGAGAGTAAGGAAGAGGGGAGGAGGAAGAGGGAGAGGAGGAGAGGGAGGGGGAGGGAGGGGGGAGGAAGGGAGGGAGGAAACTGGGCTGTCCCACCCCTAGGCTCACAAACAGCCCAAACATCTAAACCTCTGTCTCATTGGTGCAACTATGCTTTTATAACTCATCAATAAATATTTTCTCTTTAAGAACCACTTTGCTTTCTTGCAGGAATCTGTATTCTCCATGTATCAAAATATCTAAAGCCTTATATAAACACATTTTTAACAAGTTGATAGAAATCCAATGGGAAATATACCTTGAAATATTCAAAACCATGACACCTCCCCACACAAAGCCCACAGAAGCTTTGTGCAGCTCCCAGCCTGCTCTGCAGAGCCCCAGAGAGCTCTCTCCTTGCCCTCAGCAGCCCTGCCGCCAGCCACCCCACCCCCCACCCCAACTCAATACCATCTGGTATTTTTGTCTGCAAACCACAGACCTGCTGCCCTGAGTTGCTTGCTACCCTCCTATTGCAGCTTAGGTGCTGGGAGAGCTATGCTTCCCTACCATGGTAACACAAGTTACACATGTGCACACACACCTCACACATGCACTCACGTGTGCACACAATCTGCACACATATACACATGCGAGCACACAGACAGAACAACCCACCAGGCCCACATCTGCCTCCTGGTTAGGCCTGCCTCACCTGCCAGCTCTTTCCTCTCCATGCCTTCCCCACACACCAGCCAAAGGAACAAATGTCAGGGAGGCAGCAGGGGGGAGGAAGCAGCCACAAGGGTGCCATCAGGAGGGAAGGAGGAACCCGGCCCTAGGGCAGCCGTGGGCAGAGAGGCCCTCATTTGCCCAACCATCTGTCAGGAGTGAAGGGAGGGCCCAGCTCTCAGCCTGGGACCTCCCTAAACTCACACTCACATGCATACCCACACAACACACAAGCACCCACACATGCACATGTTCGCTAACACAAACACTTTTGTGTACAGACAGAACACATGCACATACACATATTCATACTTACACAACATCATGACAGTACATATCCACACCCATGCATACTCATGCACGAACATATCTGTGGGCACACTCATGTACTCACCACTACACAGATACACACATGTATACTCTACAAGCATGAAGTTTCACACTCACATATACCCATATACACATTATACAAATATACGCACACAAGCACTCACATATTCAATCATACACACACACATGCATGCATCTATACACGCATACAGTCACCTCTTGTCACCAAATGGGACTGGCTCCCTAACCCCAAAAATACCAAAATCCATAGGTACTCGAATCTAAAGCAGCACATACGGCACATAACATAAGCACATGCTCCTATAAACTTCACATAATCTCTAGATCATTTTGAATATATAACATAAGCCAGGCATCAGTGACTCACACCTATAATCCTAGTTACTCAGGTGGCTGAGATCTGATGATCACAGTTCAAAGCCAACCAAGGCAGAAAAATCCATGAGAGCCTTTATTTCCAAATACCAACAAAAAGCTAGAACTAGAATGTGGCTCAAGTAGTAGAGCATCAGCCTGAGCACAACAACAAAAAAAGCCAAGTGAGAACACAAGCCCTGCACTCAAGCCCCAGTACGTGCACACACGCACGTGCACACACACACACACACACAAAATACCTAATGGGATGTGTTGTGTGGATACCTGTTACACGCTAATACTTGGGGGAGGGGGGGTATGACACGAAAAATAAAGCCATGCTTGTTCAGTACTGATGGATGGCTTTTCCAAGAACCTTCAATGCAAGGTTGGTTGGGTCCATGGATACAGAGCCCCCAGATGTAGAAGACAACCATTCTCTCTCCCGTCCCCATCAACACGCACCAGCTGGCATCCAGCCTCCCACACCTCCACACACCTCACCAGTCCAGGGAGATGTGGGGTCCAGCAGTGCTCAACCAGGCCACACACTGGAATCACCAGGGTACGTTTCCACCAGTACCGGTCCTGGAGCCCACTCTAGAGTTGCTGATTTGGAGCCTAGGCACTAAGGAGTTGAGATCCACAGCCATTCTAATATGCAACTCATAACCTATGAGATTTTAAACTATTGAAACCTCCCAGCCTTAGTTTGTCCACCTCTAAAATGGAGCAGTGCTTATTTCATGGGATTGTTGCAAAGATTTAATGAGATGCCCCATCTAAAAGAAACACAAGGCATCATTATTGATGGTGTTATACTACCAAGGCCAAGGTCAACAGAGACCCTGCCCTAATCTACCCAAACATGAATAGCTTGAGTGGTCTCCATATGAGTTTTTCCACCACTCCAGGCTCTCAGGGGCATCCAGTTGCCATCTTTGTGAGGAGAAAACTTAGACACAGAACGTTTGAGGCTCATACAAAGTCACAGAGCAGACCAGCAGCCAATATCCCCCTGTCCCCTTCCAGAGCTCTTTTTCTCTCATCACCTGGTCTCACCACAAATCCTCCACTTCTGTTCTCTGAACCACTTCATCCTGCACATCCTCTGCTCACGGCCACACCAGGCTGTGGCTCTGACCAGGACAGCAAGGACATCTAAGACCAATGAATAAGAGTTTAACAGCAGAATTGAGGCAGGGTGGGTGGCAGTCATTGTTTTGGAGATGCTAAGAAGGGGAGACAACTTAAAGCAATGAAAGACTTTGTGGCTTGGCTGCTTTGCTAAAAAGCACCACATAATGGAAATGGAAATAAGCGAGTTTTTTGTTTTCCTTTGTTTTTGTTTTCTTTTCCTTTTGTCTGAGGGTAAGGGGGGCACAGAAATGGAGGCACAAAAGATGAACAAATGCAGCAGTGGTACTCACTGGACACTATGTTAAAAATGAACTGTACACTGGGGCTGGGAATATGGCCTAGTGGCAAGAGTGCTTGCCTCCTATACATGAAGCTCTCGGTTCGATTCCCCAGCACCACATATATGGAAAACGGCCAGAAGGGGCGCTGTGGCTCAAGTGGCAGAGTGCTAGCCTTGAGCGGGAAGAAGCCAGGGATGGTGCTCGGGCCCTGAGTCCAAGGCCCAGGACTGGCCAAAAAATAAAAAAATAAAAAAAGAACTGTACAACTTGTGGATGGGGGAAGGAGGGAAAAACTGGGAGAGAGCAAGGGAAGGGGTGACATCATCCAAAAAGAAATGTACTCTTTACCTGACTTATATAACTGTAACCCTTCTGTGCATCACATTTACAATTTAAAGCAGCACATAGCAAAAGAGGAAGACAGACAAGTAGCAGGCTATCTCCATGGTCTGAGGCACTATTAGAACATCCTACTGGATTACTGCACTGAAGGTCAGAGGCATCAGTTCTGAGCACACCCTGGCTGTGTGCTCTTAGTTCATATGGGGGCCATATGTTTCTTACCAGGAAATTAGGGGGTCTGAGGTAAGCTTTGGGATGTAATCAGCTGGTGTCTGACACAGTCTAAGAACTCCATGGGCCTTGGCTGTTTTAGTCTTGCCAATTGTTATACATATTTCAAATATTATTTATAATTCAGATTGTAAATAGGGAGTCTAGATTATTTCCAAATAGATCATCCATTGGCTGATCTCCACTGCCAATATTAGCAGGTGGTCTAAACTTCCATGGTGTCTGATCAGGGACTGGTGGCTCATGCCTATAATCCCAGCTAGGCACTGACCTGAAGATCACAGATTGAAGCTAACCCAGGAAGGAAGAAAGTAAGACTCCTATCTCCAATTAACCACTAAAAAGCCAAAAGTGGAGCTGTTGCTCAAGTGGTAAAGCACTAGTCTTGAGTGATAAAGCTAAAGGCAGCACGCAGTACCATAGTCCAGGCCCTAGTACCAGCACACACACACATACACATACACACACACACACACACACACAGAGAGAAAGAGAGAGACAGAGACAGAGAGAAAGAGAGAGAGAGAGAGAGAGAAGAAATGAGACTCTGAGAGAGAAAGGAAATGAGACTCTGAGAAGCAAGATGGCTTGCTCAAGGACACATGACTACTAAAGGCCAGAAAGGGACAGGCAGTCAGGTCTCTTTTGCACCAACTTCATGTTCTTTCTTCTGAACAGTAGATGTCAGAGGAGTCCAGTTCAGAGGAAATAAGTTCCAGAAAATTCCAGGAAGGCTGTTTCTCATGGTCTGATCTAAAACTCTCAGAACAACTCACACTTGATGAATATAAACAGGCTTAGAGAATAGAGATCAGAGAGAAAATCTCAACTCTCCCATCTGTAAACACAGCAAAATACACAAACAATCTAAGAATGACCCTCACCAGAGACCATAATGTCATGCTTGCACACAGGGATTTACAGTTGATGAGAGTCATGCTATATTTCTACATATGTGAAGTGGCCATGAAGAAAAAGCTCATTTTTCCAACTTGGCACATGACTTGAACCAATTCTAATTGAAATCCTAAGGAAATGTTCTTTACAACTTGGGAAGCAATTTCTTTTCATCTGTAAGGATGCAGAAAGTTGGGCAAGAAGACACTGAACAAAAGAAAAGTAAATAAGGGAGGGTTAAGCACAGTGTTTCTGAAATCTTTTGTATATGTCTACAGAGTTCAAACAGCCGTGTCAGACAGAAACAGAGATCTATAAAACAGAATAAGGCTCTCACCTATAATCCTAGCTACTCAGGAAGCTGTGATCTGAGTATGTTGATACCAGCCTTGACAGAAAAGTCCGTAAGACTTGTATCTCCCATTAACCAGCAAAAACCTGGAAGTGGAGGTGTGGCTCAAGGGGAAAAGTGCCAACCTTGAGCAAAAAAGCTAAGCATCAGCATCCAGGCCCTATGTTCAAGCCCAGTATTGATACACACACAAACATGGCTGAATATTTGTGTGGCTTCTTTCTAAACATGAGCAGTAGGGGGAAATCACAATGGAAAAAAACCTCAGAATTATATACAAACCTAAAATAGTTGAATGTCAAAAATCAGCATAAAACAATGGTGGAAGATAGATGGTGTATGGGTGGGGAGGGATCGTCTCTCTGCTTCTGTGTATGTTTGAGAAGTCCATGAGGGAGGGAAAATAAACATTTTTTGAAGTTCTAAAAGTCGACATAAATTTAATAGGAAAACAACAAAATGGAAAACAGAAACCCCTCACTGTTGATATGGCTCAAGAGCCTTTATTGTCTTTTTAGGGTACAGAACTCCTCCTCGTGACAGGATGTGACCTTGTGTTGATGTCGCTCCCTGCATGTCCCCTTGCTTATCCCTCACAGTGCTTGACTTTTCACTGAAAGACCAAGGAGCCAAGGAAGCTAACTCCCCAGAAGAGGAGAGGGTCATGTGACCTGTCTCCTCCAATCAGTGGAGCCCACTGTGATTGGCTTAGGGGGTGAACTAGCCAATCAAATCTGCGAGTATGGGGCTGGAGATATGGCCTAGTGGCAAGAGTGCCTGCTTCATATACATGAGGCCCTGGGCTCGATTCCCCAGCACCACATATACAGAAAATGGCCAGAAGTGGTGCTGTGGCTCAAGTGGCAGAGTGCTAGCCTTGAGCAAAAAGAAGCCAGGGACAGTGCTCAGGCCCTGAGTCCAAGCCCCAGGACTGGCAAAGAAAAAAAAATCCGTGAGCATGGAATCCAGAAAGAAGCTTTTTCTTCCTGCAGGAGTTCAGTGTATGGCTCCTGAGAGAACCCTGGACCAGAGGACCCACCTCTTCCCTGGGAATAAAGTCAACATTACAAATCAGAGCCAGGAAGTCAGAAGGGGAAAAAAAGCCTGGAACATTTTCTGAACCTTGGATCAAAGTTCTATGCAAAATTAGATCTACTCTTGTTTGTGCCTGGGACCAAAAAAAAAAAAAAAAACCACTTTTTGTTCTGTTTCTATTACTTGCAACCAAAACTAACCATACTGATAGAAGCCCAAATGGGCCGGGTGCTGGTGGTTCGTGCCTGTAATCCTAGCTACTCAGGAGGCTGAGAGCTGAGAATGGAGGATCATAGCCAGCCTGGACAGGAAAGGCTTGGGACTCTTATCTCTAATTAGCCACCAGAAAAACAGAAGTGGAACTCAAAGTGGCAGAACACTAGCCTTGAGCAAGAGCTCAAAGACAGCTCCCAGGCCCTGAGTTCAAGCCACATGACTGCCCAATAAATAAGCCCAAATGTATACTGGTCTCCACACATGCCTGCCTAACAGGGAGCAGAGGGGGCTTTGCCATGCCCACAGGTAGCCTGGGAGGTCCAGGCATTCATGCATCTCACTCACTCCACTGCCCAGAGATTAGGCTGGCCCACCTGCACCTTGGCTTCTTCTCTGACTCACCTCAGGGCTCCCCACAGCCCCTTGTCTCTCCCCTCCTCTGAGGGAGCAGAGTTGGACTCCTCCTAGACCTTGAATCTCCACAGCAAGATGGGCTTCACTCAGTAGCAGAATGTGCTCTCCACAGGGAGGGGCTGAGACTCCTAGGGCAGGTGCTGGTGGGTTGCTTTGACCTGGAATCTCAGATCTGAAGACTGGAAAACAGGTTAGGGACTCTGGCAACATGCAGCTCTGCTGGAGGTAGTGAACATACACAGAAGACTAAGTTTGCTAGTATGGGTATAGACATGGACTTTTTAACATTTCTGGACCAAAATAGAGCCTTCTTTATACCCTCAGAAAGGGACATGCAGTGAAATCAGAACACCAGCTTAGGACAAACCCAGTAAGCAATGCAAACACCCACCACAGGGGCCTTCTCCAAAGAATGTCCAATCTTCAGGTGGGCTTCTCCAGGCTCTCAGACCCTGGCCTAATGAGCCTGGAAGTGGGGCCACTGGGAACTCACACACCCCCATGGCATGGAGAAAAGGGACACCTGAGCTGAGGGTCTTTCTGGATGGACCAGAGATTCCAAAGCTCTAGACGTTTCATGAATAAAATTCTGCCAAACTGACTCCTAGGAACTCTGCTTTTCTATTTCTAAAGGGCTGCCTGCAGCAGTGGCTGCAGCTCAGTGGTAGAATACTTGCCTAGAACACCCAAGGTGCTGGGTTCCATCCCCAGAGCCACAAAAATAATGTAAATGATTTCCTTCCCTAGCTGCTATTTCTACCTCCTAATTATATTCAGATAACGTGATCAAAATGAAAAATAAGCATAACAAATGTAAATTAAATATCATATTGAAACAGCCACTGCTCTACTCTCTACCCAACTGAAAACCCAGAGCATCTCCCATAACTTGTATCTACCTTGCATTGAGAAATATTTATTGTCACCTTCCTCGTGTTCATACATCTCCCATCCAGAGGAGTCAATTCTTGAATTCTGTGTGTATATCCTTTATGTATATCCTTTATGTGTGCAGTGTTTTCATACATAAATGAAACATAAAGTTGGAATCATACTATATGGGATCTTCTACAGACATGTGTATTTCATTCAATATCATGTCTCTAAGCAGCAGCCTGGTTGTTCTGAATGGCTGTGACTGTGTGCATCAGATGCTGAATGGGCCCCCTGTGTTATCTATTGGGCCCCCTCCTGTTATCTAGTCACCCTTCCTCAGATACTTGAGCTCTCAAGGTTTTAATGTTAAAGATGTTAAACGTGCACCTGAGCCCAGTGCTGATGGTTCACGCCTATAATCCTGACTACTCAGGAGGCTGAGATCTGAGGGTTGTAAAAGCCAGCTCAGGCAGACAAATCTGAGAGACTCTTATCTCCAATTAAATAGCAAAAAAAAACTAGAGGTAGAGGCATGGTTCAAGTGGTAGAAGACCAGCTATGAAGGAAAAACAGCTGAGAAGAGCATAAAGCCCCGAGTTCATGCTCTAGTACTGACACACACACACACACACACACACACACACACACACACACACACAGACATGCAGCACTGCTTCAAACATTTGTACACATTTCATGGTGCCTGAATAGAAGGGGAAGTCTGGGTTTCATGCCTAGGAGAGAATGGCTGGATGAGTAGATAGATATTCAAAGGTTTCATTTCACATGATAATGTCTAGGACTTGGGTGGTGGCTCAAGTGGTAGGGTGTTTGCCTAGCAACCATGAGTCTCTGAGTTCAAGCCCTAGTACAGCCAAAGAGAAACTAACTGAACATTACCTAAGCATATGAATTGTTGCCAGGCACTGGTAACTCACCAATCCTAGCTGCTCTGGAGGCTGAGATAAGAGGATTTCAATTCAAAGCCAGCATGAGCAGAAAAATTTGTGAGACTCTTATCCCCAATTAACCATCCAAAAAGAGCCAAAAGTGGAGCTGTGATTTAAGTGGTCCAAGTGCCAGCCAGCCTTGAGAGCCCAAATACCAAAAAAAATAAAGATTTAAAAAAATCCTGGGCCTGACTCTCAGAACTACGTTCAATCATAAACCCACTCTTAGACCACTCAATGTCTAGAGAGATAGGATGCACTTAGCACCCTGATCCTGAGTCAGGATCCACCCCTGGATCAGGTGATGAGATATTACACAGCACACAGCCCAGGGAAGGTGAATAGGTAGGAGCAGATACCCCCAGGGACCATCAGAAACTCTCACCTAAAGGGGAAGCAGATGCTGAGCAGGCAAACCCCAAATTCCTTGCAGCAAACTCATGCCTTATCACTGGCACCTTGGCATTGACCCATCCTAGCTGTGTGACATGACAGCTTGAAGTTAGCCATTGTGGGAGTGTGTACACCCATCAATAGGCAAACACACCCAGCTGAGGCTCTCAATGCCCCAGGGAACTGCTTGTAATATGCTTACCAGCAGTATCACAGTACTGTTGGCTGGAGCTCCAGTTCTGCCCAGATGTGCAGATGGCCCTTAGACACTTTCCTGGTAACCCCTGAACTTGATTTGTTGTGCTCATCTCTTTGGATATATGTGTGTGTGCATATACGTACATGTACCTACATGCATATACATACCTGTACATACATATGCATATGTATATATGTGTGTATATATGCATATATAAGTATATATTTGAGCCTCTGAGATAGTTGTGTGTGTGAGAGAGAAGGAAATTGTGTGTGTGTGTGTGTGCTCAACACACACACAGATGCTTAAATTTGCTTTCCCTGCATCAGAAATCATAAGTGCAGGCGTTGGCTATAAACTCCGGTACGATTTGGTGAGCTGTACCTCTTCCCTTGGACTATTAAATCATTTTCCCTCCAAAGGTACACATGTTGTGACATAAGGAGCGAACTGTTGACAGATGGTGGAGAAACTTCACAGGCCCATAATTGAGACTTATTTTCATACATTCGTGCCAGTTTGAAATCTAATTGCCAATAAAACAATACTGTGAGACTGCCACATCTAATACCTCCGCCACTCTCCAAAGTTACACTTGAATCCACTAGTAAATTCTAATCTCCCAGAGAAAAATATTTCCCCCTCTCCATCGGAAAATCAGTGCAATAAATCCACATACAGTGGTTCATTTTCAAACACGAACCTCCTTTTCCTGGTCCCCGAAGAGCTCTTACTCCGCTAATGTTAGTGCCTGCCTGAGAGCAGTAGATACTCTTTGTTTATTTGACAGAAGCACAGATGTGGCTTGGTGAGCCTGGGACAGGCTGTTTTGCAGAGGAATGCTAAGGGTTTCTCTGGGCCAAGTTACCCACTTCCCCTCTCCAGTGCCCCAGCGCCCTGGTGATATTTTGCTCCAGTCATTGGAAAGTGACCAGAGACCAAGCATCACTGGCTGGAAAAGGGAAAATGAGGGAGCCTTGGCCTCCCCTCCTTGCTTTTCTGTTTGCACTCTCTTGATGAAAAGGTTTGAGAATAGATCGATCCCGATCAATTTGAAGCGGTAAATAAAAAACGAGCTTCCTGTGGGAAGCAGCAGCTTGGGGGCTGGGTTCGTTTTCGTGAACTGAAAAATGCAGCCCATCACCTCAAATCACAAGACAACTGAAAGCGCTGTAGCTGCCCTTCCCAGGGCACAGCCTTGCCCAGTTTACAATGCAATAGGTATGGAGGACAGAGGCAGTGCCAAACCCAGAGGTTATACATGCTGGCCAAGGCAGCAAATATAACCCTTACCCTATGTTAGCAATAGACTACTCTTTTTCCATTTTACAAGTAGTGAGCTGGGACAGGATTAGCTGATCAACTTCCAAGGGCAGATCTTTTTTGGGGGGAGGGGTAGCAATGGACCAATATTAGGGAACAATACCAAACATACACTTGCTTGGCTTGCTTGCTCAGCTGGTGCTCTACTACTTGAGCCACACCTCCAGCCTAGCATTTTGTTGGTTACTTGGAAATGCAATCTTGAGAACTGTTCTGCCATGGGCTGGCTTCAAATCTCAGTCCTTTAGATCTCAGCCTCCTGAGTAGCTAGGAGCACAGCTAGGAGCCACTGCTGTCTGGCAGCAGCCAGCAGATCTGTAGTTATAAGAATTAAGTGAGATAATAGATATTATCAATGTCCTTCCCTCTGTCTGTCATCTTAGCTCTTCCACTGTGACTATATCTTCTCTGTTTCCCTACAACAGACCTGGAGAACTTGAAGACTATTACTCCGCTCCCCGAAAGCTTCCCTTCTGACTGTAATATCCATTTGCTTTCTTCAGACATTCCCCCTAAAACATGGCCTGAAACCTAGTTGGGAGCATTTATTGTCTGGGAAATTTGCTGAAGCATAAACGTTGACTGGGAGTCTTGGGGCTAGAGTGGTGTTCTGCATCCCTGATTCAGACACTGTGGGCTATGGATCCCACTGGTCTATGAACCACACACTGACTAGCAAAGGCATACACCTGCACTAGCCAACCCTGTCAGACACTTGCTGTGTGTGGCTCCTGAGCACTTAAGTGACCGGTTCAATCAACAAACCCAAGTACTCAATTTTATGAAGCTAATTATCTGTCTCCCCACATGTACCATGGGGTCAGCTATAGATAATTTCAGGATAGGGGGTGGTCCCCTGAAAGAGAAAATAATTAGAAGGTTGGGACTTAAGTTAAAAAGCCAAGCAAGAGCACCAAGTCCTTAAGGTCAAGTTCCAGTACTGACACACACTCGTGGTACAAAAGCAGTAGTTTTCTCTGTTGTCTGTTCTGTTTCCTCTTGCACACCCTTTCTGTCAGCTGGAGCATCCTTGGTCCTTGATTCTGGCATTCAACAAATCCTTCTCCATCTCATAGCCCTCTCATGCATGAACAGCTTAACTCAACCAGGCCAGTAACTCAGGTTGGAAAGTTCCAGAACGTAGGTTTATGGCCCTCAGATATCTACATCCAGGAGGACAGCGGCAGTACCCAAGCACCCTTGGGTACTGTTGTACCCATCCTCCTGTGCGTGCCATCACCCAAACCTGCTCCTTCCCTAGAGAAAAGCAAGTAACTAAGAGAACTCATTCACAACTTGCCTCAAATTTTGTTGCCAGAAACAGAATTTTCCCAAGGAAATAACCATGGCCTATGCTAAATGCAGCCATCAGGAAGTTCATAGTGGTGCTGTTTGTATCAGAAAACAGTGAGCCATCACTCACATGATGACTGCCTGCTGTCAGAAGTGTTATAGAAGTAGGTGGACTGGGATGAGCTGCACATATTTTTTTAAATGATGTTATAGAAAAGTACATAATGACATGGAAAATTATGCTTAATATGTATTTAAGTGCTAAGAGCACGTTACAAAACAGAAAGAATGATCCTATTTTTAAGTATTTCTATGTTTGGGGACAAGAGTGGCACGGAAACAAGATTAAATTGGTAAACATGGTTATCTCTAGTGAATGAAATCGCTTTAATTTTCCATGCCAAGGGTTCTGTTTCTATTCTTTCTTTTAATATTTCCCTACTGCAGCAGAGTAGGCAGAATCATCAAATGTTATAATAGAGACCAAAGTGAGACCCAATGGGGACACACAACCAGCCCCAGGCCGCTTGCTGGGAAGCTCAGGGCTGCTGGAAATCCAGTCTACCAAGCCAAAGAACTCTTTCCAGAGACTGACTGCCTTCCTCTAGACAGACAGACAAGGTGTACACACACACACACACACACACACACACACACACACACAACATACACACATATGTAGGTAAGTGGGGAGGTGCATATTTTATATAGATACATCTCCAGGGTCAGCTGGATTCATAATGTGGGCCTGAGATGAGGCAGAACATCATGGCAACAGGAACTCATGGCAGAGGAGATCGCTCACCTCATGGGAGCCAGGAAACAGAAATGATACTGGTGGAGTCAAGACAAGGTACCCCTTCCCAGGGAGCATCCCTAAGTGACCTGCTTCCTCTGCCTGACCCTATCTCCTGCCTTCCACTGTGATGATCGCAATGCCATCACCTAATGAATCCATCAAGAAATTTAACCGTGGATCAAGTCAGAGTCCTCATGACCCAGTCGCTCCCCAGCGGCTGGTTCCACTGACCGGAGGCCAGTCCTTCAGCACACGAACCTCTTGGAAGACATTTCATATCCATCCCTAACAAGATCTATCCAGACGTTCAATGCCTTTCTAGCAAGTCATCCATTCTACCTGAGACACGCTTAAAATTTCAGCTCTTGAAATCCACCTTAGCTGAGAGCTGGTGGCTGACACCTGTAATCCTACCTATCCAGTGAACTGAGACCTGAGGGCTGCAGTACACCACCTCCCTGGGCAGATAAATCCATGAAACTCGTAGTTCTATTTCACCAGCAAAAAGCCAAAAGTGGGGGTGTAGCTCAAGTAGTAGAGCACCAGCCTGGAGCCAGAAATCCAAGTGCAATTTCAGGCCCTGAGTTCAAGCCTCAACACTGGCATGCGCATGCACACACACACACACACACACAGGGAGAATCCTTGTCATCTCATGACCTGCTCATGCTCGGTTTGTCTCTTCTTTTCAACTCTTCCTCAAGAGAGAAACTCTTCCTCAATTCAGAAATTCTTCCTCTCAGAGCTCCTGAGGTTTGTGCAGACTTTGTCTCTTTTGAGACTCACTATGCAGCTGAGGAAGTGGTGGCCCAAAGATGGTCATTTGGCTTCCTGGGAGCACACAGCTGTTGATGTTTAGAGCTGAGACCTGCACTGTCTCCACAATGATACTCCGCTGAGGTGGAAGTTATATCACTCTTCTCATTTTTCTAGAGAGGACAAAGATGACTAAACCACAGTCCTTGCCTGCTGGGAGTTCATTGTTTTTAAGGGAGGCAAGACAAATGGAAGAAAATCTATTTTTGATAAGAATTTAGATCTCGCAAAGGCAGCAGTAAAAGAGATGAAAGAGAAATTTTCCACATGCTTGAGGGGGAAAGTCCATATTTTTGTCCTCATTTTGTAGATGACAAAACACATCCATGAAGCAGGCCACTGGTGGCTTATGCCTGTAATCCTAGCTGCGCAGAAGGCTGAGATGTGAGCAGCAAAGCTATAAGCTAACCAAAGCAAAGAAAAGCTAAAGAGATTCTATCTCCAACTAACCAGCAAAAAGATAAGCTGGAGGCATGGCTCAAGAGGTAAAACACCAGCAGTGAGCAAGAAAATAAAGTGGAAGCACAAATCCCTGAGTTCAAGCCCTGTTATAGGTACACACACACACACACACACACACACACACACACACACACACACACAATAAGATTTAAAAAGTAGAAACCTAATTCAACAAAAGGGATAGGGTGGACATCAATGAAGGCAGATATTATTTCTAATAGTGGAAATAAATGTTTCCAGGTGGAAAGAGAGCCAGCCTACAGCATGTGAGAATAGGGAATAAGAAAGCCATCTATCTGATTTGTCCACCATAATAGTGGGGATGGGGCCTCTGGCATTGCAACCATGACTAAAGTTAACAATGCAGAACACTCCAGAAAGTATTTGTTACAATGACAGAAAAAGTTACTAACCTAAGAATTGGTACTGGGAGTGGACTTTGTGCCATTACAATTCCCACTGATGTGAATCAGAAGCCTCTGCAAATATATGGTGGGAGGAAATTGGAAATGTTTTGAATAATGTCTAGAAAAAAGACTTCAAATGCTGGCCTCCCAAACTAAGAGTTTGCCTTGAACACTGGAGCAATACAGAACTGTGAAACAGTAAGGACTCTTGATTATGAACCAATACCTTCTGCATTGAGAGGAACGTGAGCTTTGGTGGGGGTGGGTGGCAGGTGTCAAATGTCTCTTAGGGTTAAATGAGATGTGTTTAGGGGCAGAGTTGACAAGCAGTAGAGTGTGGTGGTTAATCAGGTGAGGCCGATTGGATTGAGAAGTGGCTAGAAGAGTGGGAAAGCACGGTTTTGTGTATATCTGAGGTCATTTCAAAGGAGGAGTAACTAAGTGGGGAAAATTTGTCCCAAATGAGGGGCCCAGATGAAATAAAGTGGGAGAGGGGAATGCTCTTTCCCTTTCTTCCCTTCTCTCTTCTTCCCTTTCCTCTCCTCCTCCTTCCCTCCTTCTCCTCCCCACTTTTTCTCTGTTGTTATCCCCTCCCTGCCATAGTTGTCTGAAATAGTGAGCCAGATCAGACTTTACCTCCCCTAAGCTGTTTTCTCAGATGTTTATCTCAGCAATGAAAAACTGATTAGCACAGTTTCATGACGTTATCCTGTCACATAAACTCTGGAGTCTTCTTCTATGCTTCTCTCTGGCTTTTGACAGCCCTACCAAACATTAAATCGACTATGAAGTTGGATTCCTCCAGATTCCTTTGTATTCTTCAGTTTGCTGAAATCACTCCACTCCCTCTAGACCTTCATACTTGGCCTTCCACTAGGCTCTCTCTCCTCTTGTGTGCATTCCATCCCTCCTACATGCTTCCTCACATAAGCCATTCTCATTCTCTCTCTCTCTCTCTCTCTCTCTCTCTCTCTCTCTCTCTCTCTCTCTCTCTCTCTCAGCTGGCAAATTTTTCTTTTCAAAGTTATAATCACAAGTAGAATTTTTTGTTGTGGTTGTTGGCTGTGGGGCTTGAACTCTGGGCCTAGGCACTGTCCCTAAGCTCTTTTGCTTAAGCCTAGCACTTTACCACTTTGTGCCACAGCTCTACTTACAGTTTTCTGGTGGTCAATTGGGCATGAGTCTCATGGACTTTCCTGCCTGGGCTGGCTTCAAACTGTGTTCCTCAGATCTCAGCCTCCTGAGTAGCTAGGATTACAGGCATGAACAATCAGTGCCTGGCTGGATTTTTACTCTTTTTATTAATATACTTGAATCAACGGCACATATTTCCAAAGAATGTAAATGCTAGTATTTAAGATTGCATTGAAGAAGAATTCGGTGTTAGTCCAATTTTTTTCTAAATTCATAAAGGAAAATTACTTTCGCAGTCCTTACAAATTTTGGAAGCATAGCAAAGTACATATGGAAAATGCTAATGCTGAAACTAAAGCACGTTGAAGAAGAATGGTATCTCTCATCCAATTTTATATGAACTCATTTCATATGCAAATAAAGGAAGGGATTTCTGGAAAATTATTTTTGAAGTTTTTGTTGGTTACAATTCCTCAAAATTCTATCTATATTATATATATATATATTCATATGTATTCACTAAAAACTTTAATGCTGAACCTGAAGTCACATTGAAGAATTGTTTCTAGCTTAATTTTCAATAAATATATTTTATAAATAAAATGAAAATTTATATTTGAAGCTTTTCTCACTTGCAGTTTCTAGAACACATAAAGTTGATTTTACTTTCCAATGCAAGAGCCTTCTAAATATTGGGTTATAACCCCAGGCTAGAGTCACTTTCAAGTCATTTGTGGGACTAGACTAACAGTATGAACCAATGTCTCATGAATGTTCCTGGTATGGGAAAGTTGAATCGACTTTGTGTCCCAGAAATTGTAAGTGAGGAAAAAAAACTTCAAATAAAATTATCTACAATTTTCCATTTGCTATGATGTTAATCATAGTCTAGCAAGATTCTAAACACTTCAACAGTGCTCATCTCTATGAAAATAAATCCATGTTATATAGCTTTAAAAAATGTTATGAAAGGGCTGGGAATATGGCCTAGTGGCAAGAGTGCTCGCCTCGTATACTTGAAGCCCTGGATTCAATTCCCCAGCACCACCACATATATAGAAAATGGCCAGAAGGGGCGCTGTGGCTCAAGTTGGCAGAGTGCTAGCCTTGAGCAAAAAGAAGCCAGGGACAGTGCTCAGGCCCTGAGTCCAAGGCCCAGGACTGGCCAAAAAAAAAAAAAAAAATGTTATGAAAAACTACAAAATGATGATCCAGGGCAGAAATTTTCTATTATCTGCAAATTGTAAGACTTGCTTATAGAGCAATTTCTGCAAGTGTCTGTTCTGCAAGTGGGTGGTTCTGTGTGGTGATTGGGGCATCTTGTGGATATCAGTTACTTTTACACTCATATCCATTTTTCAGTCTGAGTTCTCCTTCATTAACATTTTTTGTTGTTCTGTTGTTGTAATTTTATTTTCTTTCTCCTTCAATTTCTTTTCTTCTTTTCTTTTCTTTCTTTTTCTTTTTTTTTTTTTTTTTTTTTTTTTTGTCTGTTGTAGGGCTTGAACTCGGGGCCTGAGCCCTGTCCCTGAGCTCTTTGTCTCAAGGCTAGCTTTGAGCCACAACGCCACTTCCCGTTTTCTGATGGTTATTTGGCAATAAGAGTCTCATAGAATTTCCTGCCTGGGCTGGCATTGAACTGTGATCCTCAGATCCCAGCCTCCTGAGTAGCTAGGGTTAGAGGTGTGAGCCACTGGCACCTGGCTTCTCCTTCAGTTTCTACTTAAGTTTTTCTGTGTAGCTTCTGGATAGGAAAAAAAAAAAATGGGCTTTGCATCTTGTTGTTTTTCCTTGTCTATGTTGATATGAAAGCCTTCACAATGATCTCCTCACCCCCCTTTATGTGTTCTCATTGTGGTAGTCTCTCAGCTGGATAGTGTTCATTCACTTTTCCCTGTAGAAATGCTCTGTGTTGAATAAACTGGCTCCATCCATTCCATTTGTTAGCTGCTCTGTCACTGTCGGTTTTCTCATTCTGTTACTCTGTATGTCTGTAATCTGATACCTCCATTAGGTGAAAAGTACCGGGGACACTGGTCACTGGTTCCTCACCTCCAGTCAGAACTTTGGATAAACTTTTAAGCATTCTTCTTTAAGGTCTGTAATTGGATTCCTATAGCTTGATGCAGACTCCTTTCTCCTATATTCTCTGTGTATTCTTGCAAAACTTCTTTTGGTGGCTTGTCAGATGTTTTTCTATATGGCTCATTACTTATGACTGAATGTTCCAGAAAGGATGTATTGTGGCCCTTCACAAACACAAGTTTCTCCATGCAGATGATTCCTGTTTCCTTGCAGCTGTCCTTGACAGGTTTGAGTTTTTCTTGAATAGATTCTCTTCCTTGGTGCCTCCTTTTTAAGTTACCTTTCAATTTGGGCAATTTCTGTTGTGTGCAGCCTTCATTTTTGTCTCTGCCGTTTGGTGACTGTGTATGCCTTCTGGGGCACTCAGGGAGTATGTCCTCGGAACCCACATGCTCACATGAATTCTGTTGGTTCACCCAAGGTGACAGCTAAGGCGTTGGGCGTTTACCCCGACTGTGTCCAGGTTTAGTAAGTTCTTGTGGCTTTTCCACTTGAGGATGAGTATGGCTGAGTTTGGTTTCTGGAATTCCAAGATCACACATGCTCTTATTCCTGCAGGTAGCAGTCCTCTGCCATCAAAATTCTGCTGGATGAACCCTGGAAGGTAGAAGTATAATTCACCCAAGGCGCAGGGTTGGGCACACTTGTTTTATTGTTGAATCATCCTTGAAGGGTTGAGCTTCTTTGGTTTTCGAATTATCCCTGGCACCCAAAAGTCTAGTGGTTTGGCCTTAGGGATTTATGGTGAGATTTACATGTTTGGTGACTATTGATAGCCTAGCAAGATTAACCTCTTAGGAGGAATTAGCCCTAGCAGGTAGAAGTCTAGTGGGCAGCTACTTTTGGGGTACTAACAGTTTTCTTCATGATCTCCATGCTCCCGGTGGTCTCATGCAGTTCAGTGTCCTTGACTAAATGAGTTCCAGCAGCCTGAGTTTCAGCAGTTGTGGCCTCAGCTCACTGGGGGCTCTTAGTTTCTCCCACACTCTTGCTGAACAAGGTGGCCCCATCTTGGTATAAATCCTCTACCACCAAAGTAGCTTTGGCAGCCTGGGCTCTATTGCTTCCTCCCTTTGGTTTTTGGGAGGTTTGAGGCTTTTTGTACAGTATTGGTGGGAGAGGCAATCTCACACCATTTAAGCATTTTGGCTGCCAGATGTTTAGTAGCTGAGTCTTTTGTTATTTGGGGGTTCAGGTTAAGCCTTACCCTCTTAGTCTTTGAGGCTGACCTTCCCATGTAACACCATCTGCTGAGAAACCAGCCTTTGTGGTAGTGTCTCCAACCACTTTGTCCTCAACTCTTGGAGAGTTCACAGGTCTTTTGGTCAATAGGGTATTTAAAAGTTTAAACCTTGTTACCCCAGTAGGTGTGTATTTAAGGTGATAGGCATCAAGGATGTGCCTGTGCTTTTTTATTTCTTTGCCTATAGAATGAAACCTAGCTTTGATTTCAGCATACCTGTCCATGAATGGGCAGCTCTTTTCTTTATGCCCCTCCTTGGTGTTCAAAGTGGCCTGGAGAAGTTTAGTCTCCTCTGCTATTGACTTTCACCTGGTATCAGGAGGCTCAGTAGCTTTGGGGGCAGGGGGAGGCCTCAAGTCAAACCACACAGTCTTCCTGACCTTTACCTTGCCCTTGCCTGGTTTGGTCTCTTTAGCTGCTTTAGCTGGGATACTCTTGATAGTCAAAGCAGGCCCGTGTAATTTAACTTTATCAACAGCAGATTTGGCCCTGGCAGAAATGGAGTCCAACAGTTGGGCCCTCAACAGAGATATTCACTGCTGAAGCTGAGTGTCCAGGGGTTCACACATCTCTTTCAGGGCTCACAGTAATGAAATGCTTCTTGCTTGTTAAGGATGTTCTGTGGGGTTTGATCTCTTCTGTCAGTGATTTGCACTTGACCCCTTAGAGTACAACAGTTCGGCCCTGCAAGATTTCATGTTATAAGTTCAGAAGATGGAGATTGGTCATTGTGAGGGCTCTGTGCACATCTCTCTTCTTCAAGGAATAGAAAAGAGCCCCGGAGGCTGTCTGGGGGCTCCATCATCAAAGATTTGAAGGCATGCAGTAACTGAAAAATTGCTGTTAGTGATCATAAAGGAAGGTCTGCACAGATGATTCTTTATGTCAGAGATATGAACCCCAGGTGCCGATTGGGAGTCCACAGTGGCTGAACATTATCATTGGTCACCCAGAGAAAGTCTGTTGAGTCTGACCTCCACTACATTCACTACCTCCACTAGTCACTTCTGACATGCAGTCAGAAACCTAAGGAGGTCTGCACAGATGACCATTCTCTGCAGCCAACACTGGAGCACCACTTGATGTTTTTGGGGTGGACTCCATCCTCCTCTATATGGGGACTTGTGGTGGCTGGATATTTGCCAGTGTTGGTAAGCCAGGAAGGTCTATGCTGATAATGATCATCCTTGGCAAAAATAAGAGCCCCAGTAGATGGAGGCTCTTTAGGTGCTGTGTCCTGCACTATATGGAGACACATAGTGATAATTGCCAGTGTTGGCAAGCCAGGAGGGTCTGTGCTGATAAATCCTCCTTCATGACAGATGGAAGCCCCAGTAGATGATGCCCTTGAGGTTCTTCCCTCCACTGGGGGCCTACAGCACTCAAGTACTTGCCGTAGCAGGTTACCGAAGAGGCCCTGTGCCAGTTCACTCACTGAATGTCAATAGAAATCACCTCTGCAGATGGCTGGCGGTTGGCGGCTTAGCCTTCTGTTCTCTGCCCTTTGGGCTCCATTGCCCTGGCCTCCTCTTTGGGACCCAGGGCCTTGTTCTTCTAAAGTCCTACTCTTCAGGGTCAACCTCCAATCAATATCTTACTAGAAATATCCTTAACTACAAAAAAACAGTCAAAATTAGCAGCTTCTAAATCCTAGACTTGAGCTGTGGTGTGTGCCACACTCTCGCTCTTGGGTCTGAAACAAAGGGAATTTTGGGAACAATCTGGATCTAGAATGTGAACATAAGGATGTGACTCTGTAACTATGCAGCACCTTTATGATGCTATGGGCAGGGCTGGAGGGAAGATGGCATCACAAGTGACAGGCTGAGCCATTTGCTTCCTGGTGGTTTTCTGTTGGTCCTGTGTGTCATGTTTTCTGTGTGTCCATTAAAATAGTGACATCTGAGGAAACAAATGACTTACAAAGCATTTAGGTTTATAAGGTTGTCTATGGCTGGCAGAAAGTTCCAGAGAAACTGAAGGGTTGTCTGTCTCTGGGTAGTCCCTGGTAGTAGGGTCCAGACTTTAGGAGGTCTTGTCATCAACACTGCCAAACAAGTATTTCTTGTATGTTTACCATGTTGTAAGTACTGGAAGTTGACAAGTCCCTACTTTCTTCAAGCAAATGTTGTAGTGTGTTTACGTCTACAGTAAGTAGAGGCAACATAGAACAGGGAAGAATTTTCAGATCTGTTGTGGCTCTGCAAACCTGCCAGAAATCACTTAAAGGAAGGAAAGTCTCCTTTAGGCTCACAGTTTCTGGTTCTGTCCATGACTGTAGAAAGTCTGTGACAGGACAGCAGCTGACAACGTGGCGGCCAGGAAGCAGAGAGATAAAATGCCTGCTCTCATGACAAATACTTCTTAATCTTAGCACTTACCTATCTGTTGACATTTACTTAAGGAAGCACTAACACTAACTCTTGGGCTACACTGCCGGGTTAAACTGACTTCACATTCATTAACTTTGCATCTTTTAAGGCAGCTTTGACTACTCTTTTTTAAATATTTTTTAAAATCTCTTTAAACTGGATATAATGTCAGCATCTGTGAATTGTTGTGAATATAATCTTGTCCCTTTCTACTCAATAAATGATCCCCAGACCAGTGCATAATACCATCAGCTGGAGGTTCATGGAAGCTCAGAATGGTGAAGTCACTCCTATCCTCACTGCATCAGAGTCTACGAGGATATGTAAAGGTAGTCCCACTGTATATCACCTCCAAAACAATAAATTAGGGGAAAAAAAAGAATCTACAAACTTCTGATCCATATACATTTGAAAGTGATAGTAGTAAATTGGAAAATTGAAGTGTGTTTAACGTAAATTATCATCATCTTCACTGGTTTAATTCCCAAACCCTAGGGTTTCATACGTTTGTCAGACTTGTACTTCTAGTTTCATTACATACATGACTTTTTTTTTTTTTTTGGCCAGTCCTGGGGCTTGGACTCAGGGCCTGAGCACTGTCCCTGGCTTCTTCTTGCTCAAGGCTAGCACTCTGCCACTTGAGCCACAGCGCCACTTCTGGCCATTTTCTGTATATGTGGTGCTGGGGAATCGAACCCAGGGCCTCATGTATACGAGGCAAGTACTCTTGCCACTAGGCCATATCCCCAGCCCCATTTTCTTTAGTAAAGATTTATTCAAAATCTATGTCTCCTGTCAGTTTACATGCTCTACCTTAGAGCTCACATTTTCAGTATCAATATATAGAAACGTATGAATTAAAGGAATTTTGTAGGGAGGGGGGCCAGCGGGAGAGGGAAAGCAGGAGAAAAGAAGGGAGGGGTAACATTGTTTGAAAAGAAATGTACTCACTACCTTACTTATGGAACTGTAACCCCTTTCTGTATCACCTTCACAATATATTTTTTTAACTTCATAGTATCAAAAAAAAAAAAAAACACAAAGGAGGGCTGGGAATGTGGCTTAGTGGTAGAGAGTGCTTGCCTAGCATGCATGAAGCCCTGGGTTCAATTCCTCAGCACCACATAAACAGAAAAGGCCATAAGTGGCGTTGTGGCTCAAGTGGTAGAGTGCTAGCTTTGAGCAAAAGGAAGCCAGGGACAGTGCTTAGTCCCAGACTCCCAAGCCCCAGGACTGGCAAAAGAAAAATAAAAAGCCACCTGTCATGTCCAACCATGGAGAGTTTGTCTCTGCTCGGTATAGCATTGGCAGGAGAAGTTCAAAGGCTAGGAGTAGTTCAGTTGCTTAGGGGCTAGAACTGCGAAATGGAGCCAGCTACTGTGGCATACCTGTAGTCTCAGCCACTGGAAGCTGAGGCAGGAGGATCAGCTGAACCCAGAGATTCAAGGCCAATGTGAGCGACATAGTACTACCCTGTCTCAAAAACAAAACAAAGCAAACACACACACACACACACACACACACACACACACACACACACACACACACACACACGACTACTCCAGCTTTCCACTTGGGTGCTATTCAGAAACAGTGAAGTAATTGCCTTGCTTTAAACCTCAGCTTTGGGCTGGGAATATGGCCTAGTGGCAAGAGTGCTTGCCTCGTATACATGAAGCCCTGGGTTTGATTCCCCAGCACCACATATACAGAAAAGGCCAGAAGTGGTGCTGTGGCTCAAGTGGCAGAGTGTTAGCCTTGAGCAAAAAGAAGCCAGGGACAGTGCTCAGGCCCTGAGTCCATGCCCCAGGACTGGCAACAAAAACAAAACAAATAAACAAAAATAAAACCTCAGCTTATGTCTCAATTGATCAGAGTATCTGAATGGGCCACACATACACATTCCTGAACTAATCCCTGAAGCCTAGGTGGTGCAATGAGCTGATTGGCCCAGCCTTGGTCACATGGTACACACACACACACACACACACACACACACACACACACACACACGAGCTGGAGAGGAGCCCCACTCTACCATAGACTGGAAATAGCAAAGGACAGCATCCTCTGCTGTCAAACAGAGGAGGAAGGGGGATAGAGGCTGGGCAGGCAAGCATTGAGCATATACACCTGGCTGCCTCCTCATTTCTCCCTCCCTCTTTGCCTGCTCTTCCATGGAAGGAAGCTCCCTGCTCTCATGTCCTTCTAGGTGAAAGGAATATTAATTCCTCTAACTGGAAAGCTCTGCACTCTGAAGGGCCATTTACACTCCACTCAATACGACTGATGAAGCGGAAACTAATGGATTCTCAGAGTGAGAGTAGCCCTATCAGGTTTGTCCCAAACAGTAATGAATCATTACCAGCCTAAACCTTAACATCTGCTTACTCAATCAATCCTCCACTAGTCACATGCTCTGAATGCCAACCATGCTATGCCCTAGTGCCAGAGAGCCTGCATCCTCATGCCCCAGAGTCCCATTAGCCTTTGCATCCAGCAGACCTTAGGCCTGCAAGAGAGGGAGGGTTTTATTCTGAGCAAAGGGCACAGCATGCTGAGGGACAGCTGTGGGCACAATGACAGCATGACCTATCTCCAACTCTTACAAGTCAGAAAATCTAGGAGCAGAAGAGATCTTAAAGCCAGTGGCCCTCCAACTTCGTCTTGCAACACCTCTAGCCACCGTGAGCTCATGACCTCACATAGCAGCACATGATACTGTTGCCCATCTGACTGTTAGAATATCTCAGCCCATTCCCAATTAATCAGCTAATTATATTCAGACAAGAGGCTTCTTGAATGCATGTGCCCAATGCAAAAAGATAAAATGAACAGCAAAAGGACAAAAGGATGGGGGGAGGGGGGGCCAGGCGGGGTGGAATAAAGCAAAGGGATCTAGTTAGCCTGCAGAAAGGGGAATTATCCTATGCTACAGAGCTACAGATTAAGCTTCCTGTGGCCAAAAGAAGAGCGAGACATGACCAGATATAAACCACTGCATCAGTAAGAAATATATAAGTAGATGATTCTATACATACCACTTTATAAAACATAATGTTAGCCTGCCTCTAGTATTTCACTAGAAAAGTTTAAAACAGACTAATATACATAGATACACAGAAAAGTACATACATGCATAGATAAAAAGATAGCTGCATAAATAACAAAAGAAATGTTATTAAATCACAATGCCTGAGCTGGGTACCCATGGCTCATGCCTATAATCCTAGCTACAGGAAGCTGAGATCCTGATTCAAAGCCAGCCTGGGTAGGAAAATTCCACATGAGACTCTTATCTCCAATTAACCATCAAAAAGTGGGAAATGGAGCTGTGGCTCAAATGGTAGAGTGCTATCCCTGAGTAAAAAGGGTAAGGGACAGTGCCCAGGCCCTGAGTTCAAGCCCCAGTACCAACACACACACACACACAGCATAGTGGCTCCTCCTTAGAATTCCACGTGCCCCTGTGATGGGTAAAGCATTTTATGCTCCAAGCCTAAACCATTTAATCCCAGTGTTACTTCAAGAAATTCCTGTAACCATGAGCCTCAGCTACTTTAGAGGGCCAGGTAGTGTGGGTGAAATTTGAGGATTTATTTCCACCCTTCAGCCTTACGACCCACCACTCCCATCACACTCTCTGCTCCTGATGCCCAATGTCCTGGTGCATCGCCAAGTTTCGACCTTCTCCAGGTTTCTTTGTTCAAGTAGTGTCGGGCTCAGGTCTCCTCCCCTGGGGTGGAGATCAAGGCTCAGCTAGCTTTTCATCACTCCCTTTCTCACCCTCTCTCCTGGTCACCCGGCCAGCAGGTAAGGCCAGGATGGGGCGGGGAAGCCAGCACTGACCTCACGTGCACGGGGCCGAACGAGAACGCTTACCCACCTCCTTACCAGTAAAGAAAGCCAGGCATACGCGGGTCTCGGAGAAGCTTCAAGAGCTGTCTGATTTATTAAGGCATGGGTAAAGGGAAGTGATAGGAAGGGAAGGCGATCAGCCAGGACGCTGATAGGCTGGGAGCTTATCACATGACCCCCTCATGAGCTAACGTCACTCGAAAGCGCCCTGCCAGGGAGAGACTGGGGGGCGCCTGGGCTGGCAAGTTGGGGGTTGTTTGCAAAGCCAGTTCTTCTAGTTCTGGACCCAGAGAATTGTGGCCTGCTTCCACATTCCCCCAGGGCTGGGGGAAGGGTGGCGTCTAGTCCCCCTTCAAGTCCAAAGGCTCGATCCCAACAAAGTAGCACTTTCCACTTGAGAGTCTCCGGCTTACTCTTCCTTCAGGCCTCTAAATCCTTCTGGGGCCTTCACAGCCCAACTCAGATTAGCAAGAGTTCTACATGTGTGTGTGTATGTGTGTGTGTGTATTTTTTTTTTTTTTTGGCCAGTCCTGGGGCTTGAACTCAGGGCCTAAGCACTGTCCCTGGCTTCTTTTTGCTCAAGGCTAGCACTTTACCACTTGAGCCACAGCACCACTTCTGGCTATTTTCTATGTATGTGGTGCTGAGGAATCAAACCCAAGGCTTCATGTATACAAGGCAAGCACTCTTGCCACTAGGCCATATTCCCAGCCCTCTACCTATAATTTCTACTTATAATTCTCTAAATCCCTAAATCTGCTAGTTTATATCTAGACTTCCACATCAGTATATTCAGCCAGAATTTCTGAAATTTAAACTTCTTTCCTAAACTAAATTTTTCAAGAAATTGACATGTGTTTCCCCCAAAAAGTCGATCAAAAAAATGTATATCTTGAATCTCTGGTGGGAATACAGAGAACAAGCTGGCTCACAGGAATGCACCCATGTCAAGAACAAGAAAGGTGCCATCACCACGTGCCAGTGGCTCACACTTATAATCCCAGCTACTCAGGAGGCTGAGATCTGAGGACCATGGTTCAAAGTCAGCCTAGGCAAGAAAGTCCTTGTGACTCTTATCTCCAATTAACCACCAGAAAACTGGAAGTAATGCTGTGGCTCAGAGTGGTAGAATGCTAGCCTTGAGCTGAAGAACTCAGGGACAGCGCCTAGGCCCAGAGTTCAAGCCCCATGACCAACAACAACAAGAACAAAAAAGAAGGGCACTTATTCAGTAGAATTCTGGGCAAACACAGAGAGGTCTTAGCTACACCTTTTGTCAGTTGTCAGTAATTCTAACTACCCTTTTAAGCTGTGAATTGCAGGTTGCAGGTTATTCTTGTAAATAGAATGAATATCTAAGGGCTGGGGATATGGCCTAGTGGCAAGAGTGCTTGCCTCGTATACATGAGGCCCTGGGTTCGATTCCTCAGCACCACATATACAGAAAATGGTCAGAAGGGGAGCTGTGGCTCAAGTGGCAGAGTGCTAGCCTTGAGCAAAAAAGAAGCCAGGGACAGTGCTCAGGCCCTGAGTTCACGGCCTAGGACTGGCCAAAAAAAAAAAAAAAAAAAGAATGAATATCTATGGGTTAATATGTATAGTACTGAAGGATTGACCCCATTTACCTAACAAGTATACTTTGCATAAGTCCTATATGTGATGTCCCATAAAATAACAGGTTTGAAATCAAGTTAGTTATTAAGTTGATAAATTTAACTTTGCTAGGAAATTTCAATGTTATATCATCTCAAGGTTATATTTCCCAATCACATTAATTGGTATTTTACTGTGTGGTAATATACACTATGGTTACAATACTTTTTTTTTCTGCCCTTTCTTTTTTTTTTTCTTTAGAAGCAGAGTTACTATGTAGCCAAGCTATCGTGAAACTCCTCATCCTCCTGTGTTAGCCTCTCAAATTCTGTAATCCTAGGATTACAGGCAAGCACTACTGTACCCAGTGATATTTCTTATTTCTTAAAAATTCTAAGTTGAGCTAGACACTGATTGTTCCTGCCTGTAATCCTAACTACACAAAAGGCAGAAATCAGGAGGATCAAATGTTAAGGCTATCTCAGGTCAAAAAATAAAGTTTGAGAGGTCCTAACTCATTTTTTTTAAAGTTGGACATGATGGTACACACGTGTCCACCCAGCTGTAGTAGGAAGTGTAAAGATCTGAGTCCAGGCCGGGCAAATGCAAAACCCTATCTTAAAAATAACCAGAGCATGCTAGTACAGACAGCTAATGCCTTTAATCCTAGCTACTTAGGAAGCTGAGATCTGAGGGTTGAGATTCAGCCTAAGCAGATAAATCCCTGAGATTCCTCATTTCAATTAACCAACAAAAAGCAGAAAATAAAGGTGTGACTCAAGTGGTAGAGCGCCACCTAGAGTAAAAAAGCCAATTGATAATAAAAGGCCCTGAATTCACCGTACACACACACACACACACACACACACACACACACACCAAAATAATTCATCATAACTCTAGTTCCTTATAAAAGATGCTTATCCAAATACTGAAAATTTTTTATCTTTGAAAACTTTTTTGGCAGTACCTATTTATGTATTAAAGAAATGAATGGTTATTTGCTAAATTTTATATGATCTCATATAGGGAAACTTTACCCATTATAGTACATACACAAAATTAGTTTAGCTATGTATAGTAAACTAGTTTAGTTAAAACCTCAGTGTTTAGGTAAAACCTAAACAATCCCCCATTCATCCAAAAGTAGAGATTTTATTATGTTATAATATTACTCCTCATTTAATCCAAAGAGCTTTTCAGTTGTGCTGGATATTTAACCTCAGTAAAAGGCTATTGTGTAGGCATTTAGGCAGCACAGCCTATAATACATAGTTCTAATTTCCTCTGCATAAAAGAAACATACTTGACTATCACCTCTTTTAACACTAAATTCTATGTATCAACAGATTTAGTTTCTAACAGTGCATTTAATTTTGTGCTTTATAATAGTTCTAATCTTTTAAAACATACTTAGGATGTTTGCGGTCAAAGAGTACTAAGTGCCTTAAATCCTCCATTGACCCAGGATTGGGGAAACTAGGGTAACAGCCTCATCATCTCTGGCCTTTGACTTGAGGGAGAAAAACTGATCTCGAGAGATTTGTCAACCTAAAACAAGAGCCATTGTATCAGTGTAGAACTGGAGAGGCACCCTCAATACACTGCTACCGGAGAACCCTCTCATAAGGAACAGTACCCTGAAATAAAATTAGTAAAGGATGTTTCCTAGAATTTTATTTCAAAAATGCATGTGGTACCATGAAAGGATAACAGCAGTTTCTTTCTACTACTCTTTTTATATAGTATTAGCACTGTGAGGCCTAGCATGCTTTGTCACTGATTTTTTTTATTATAGTATAGATTGAAAGAGGGTGTATTTTCAGTATTTTTACCTGTAAATACTAACATTTTACAAATCCTTTTCTTGGTTTGAAGTTATTAAGAATTGAAGTAAAGGTTTACTAACAAACTCTGCACATTGTTGAATCCATACTTTCCAGGCAATTCTGATTTGGAATCTATGATCACTTACCTAGCTCATTAGTTTCTGTGGGAAATAGTCTGGGATATATTAAAATCTATTAGTTCTAGGAAGGTTATTTATATACTATCAAACCAGAAAGCCATGGTGAAAGAACCATGCACATTCACCAGACATTGCGTTGGCTTTGTTCCTTTGGTTATGGATAAATTAGATAAAACTGCTTTTTTTTCAGATGTCACCTGGTATTGAAAACATTAAGACATTATTTAATTTGTCTATAACTGATATAAAAGAATCCCTTCACAAATTTTGCTCCTGAGTAGCAGTCTACACTTGAGCTGCACCTCCAGTCAGCTTTGCTGATCATTTAATGATTAACCTTGATGTGTTACTGAGAATGAGTATTATCCTCAACAGTCACTTTACAGTAGTTTGAGACTTATGTTGAAGTTTGGTGCATTCTGATCCCATTTCATATTCATGATAAACAAAAATGTAATAGGAAAAACCCTTAGAATAACCAGTATTTTAACTTTATTCATAAAGCTTGGGACTTCAAAGTATCAATAGAGGATGCTGAAAATGCATTTTATTTTTACTTTGGTCAGATGACTGTGATCTGATTTGTTAATTTCTATATTCGAAACCTTTTGAATTAGGTATATAATTAAAGCCTAACATTAAAAATAGTGTAATTCAACAATATAATTCAAGAATAAAGTTTTATTTTCTAGATAAAATATAGTTTATTGTATCAATTTTTTTTTTTTTTTTGGCCAGTCCTGGGCCTTGGACTCAGGGCCTGAGCACTGTCCCTGGCTTCTTCCCGCTCAAGGCTAGCACTCTGCCACTTGAGCCACAGCGCTGCTTCTGGCCGTTTTCTATATATGTGGTGCTGGGGAATCGAACCTAGGGCCTCGTGTATCCGAGGCAGGCACTCTTGCCACTAGGCTATATCCCCAGCCCCTATTGTATCAAATTTAAATGTTACTTTATAATGGTAAATTCCTTTAAAAGAATAAACTATGTTGCATACTTCCTACCCCCAAGACATCAAAACATTGTAATCGTTTATTAACTATGTAAATTTTGCCTTATTAAACATTGTGCCTTACTTTATTAAGTTTTGTTGAAATCCAGCTCTATATTTCAGGAAAATAACAATATTTTTTAATTCTTAATGAATAAGAATTTACTCTTTAAAAATCTAAAATCCTCATAATGTTTGTATTTGCCTATTGTATCATTGCTTATCTGTTTATTAAACTTATTCAATACATGAATCCATAAAAAAAGATGCTTATCACATTCATTAATTCAGAGTAATCAAATCCAGTTATAGAGCAGCTTCAGATACAACCTAATCAGGCAAGGTGAAGTTGTAGTAGTCATTTGCCTCTTGTGTTTAGTATACCTTTTTCAGGAAGTGGGTCTGAGTATTCGATTTGGTAGGACAGTATTTTGTGAACTATATTTGTACATTGATTCAATACCCTGACATACAAAATTGTTTTGCTTTCAGGTACACCTGAGTAATCATAACAATTTTCTTTCATTGTTTTATTAAGTTTATTTCTATAAATATTGGAAACAAATGTAGACTTTGTACTAATGACGCCTAGAGTTATAGGAGATTTTTGTTTGCTTTTGTGATTGAGTAGTTTTGTTTGTTTTGCCTAAACCAAGTTTTGTTACTTTTGCCTGTGAGGTAGAAGTCAATTTGAAATATGGGCATGTGGCCGGGCCATTTGCACGTGAGGCTGAAAATGGCCTGCTGGGTAATAATGGTCCAGGCTTTCCACTGAGGAGACCAGTGCACATGAGTGAGCGAACTGGGGGTGTGGGTGATCTCTGTGAGCGACAGGAAGTGCAGTCTCTGGTCCTTCCCCATTTCCTGGTCCTCCAGGATGTTGGTGCGGTGTCTTGCCACCGTGTTCTTCACTTCCATAGACTTCCACAGACCTGTCATTATTCTACAGAGAGAAAGAAAAGTCTGATGATAACACAATAAAGATTTTAAATATCAAAAAAAAATGAGAGCAAAAAGAGCTGGAGCCAGGCACAAGTGCCTGTAACGCCAGCTACTCAGGAAGCTGAGACCTGAATGATTGTGGTTTGAAGCTAGCCTGGACAGAAAAGTTTATGAGACTTCATCTCCAATTAACTAGCAAACTGCTGGGCTAGAGGCATGGTTCAAATGATAGAGTCCCTACCTAACAAGCAGAAGTGAAAAATCTAAATATACATAATGATGAGCAAATAGATAAGGAGAACAGGAAATTAATAACATGAGAATCTTAAGAATGTCCTGGAATTCGGAAGGTGAGTTTGTGTGAGAGTGTGTGTGTGTGTGTGTGTGTGTGTTAAGGTAGGTGTGTATAATATGGTGTTGTGATGGGATATGTATGTAGTGTGTGGTATGTGATGTGTGATGTATGTGGTGTGTACGTGTGTGTGGTTTGTGGTGAGTATGTAGTATATGTGTGTGGTTTGTGGTGTGTGTGTGCGCGCATGTGCGCGCATGCACACATTAGGGAGAAGATAGTACTGCCTGGACAAAGACAAGAAGGAACTTTCTGTAACTGACTGAAAAAAAATCTGGTAGGAACTTCTTCAAATGATAGAAATGATCTATCTCTTAAATGAGGCGTTAGCTACATGTTTGTCAAAATTCTTCAGCCTCAACACTAAAGATGTATACATTTTCGCTCTGTATTAACTACATAATTGAAAATGAGAGTGAACTTGATTGTGAAGTCCTAATAAGTTCCCAGGCTGTCTCATTGGTCCATCTCCAACCCAATCCCTGGCTGGGAGGGCAGGGGGAGTAGGGCTGACCAGCCAGTCCTAACTTAACCTGAAAGAGATGTGGAGTCAGTGCCCCAGAACCACCTCATCTGTGGCGAGGTATTTATCTAAAGCCAGGACATGCATCTATTTGTGCTTGAAGAGAAGATGAATGAAGTAAGAAGAAGCTGGAGGCCCAAGCGATATATTCTACCTTCCCTCTCAGTGACAGTGTCACCTCAAGCCATACCTTAGGTTGAAGGAAAAGCTGAGACCATGCAAAAAACTAAAGGCCTTTTCCCATGTCTAAAGAAACAGGAGTCCACCAGGCTCCAGGAAAAGCCACTTATCTAAGAATTCCCAACATGGCAGTGAGTGCGCTACAGAAGGAACTACAGAAAATGGTCCATAAGCCCCTGAATCTCCATCAAAGAGGGGATCAAAGGTGGTACACAAAGGGAGTGGGAGGAAATGACCTGAGCTCAAAAAAACGATGCCACCATGGACAAGATCATGTGATCTGAGGACAAAAGACCAACACCATAGCCTGAGCCAGGACCCCATCTCTGGCCAGAAGAGGTAAGTCATACCTCAGTAGCCACTAGTCAGGGAGCTGCCTGGACTTATCCCTGGAAATGGGCAGTGCGCTACACATCTGAGCCCCTTCCCCCTGTACTTGACAATCCAGTTGACTCCTCCCATGCCCAGGCACCATCTTGGAAAGGCAAAGAGGAAGAAGTGAACTCCAGAAAGATAGAGCAATTACTTCAAGAACTTCAGCAGAATCCCAAAGAAACTACATCAACTAGTCCTGATTGGAAGAGAGGGAATGCTTTAACAGAAAGGAAATGGGAGAGCCTGATAGACACTGTCATTTGGCATGTTAAGTTTCCCTGTTCTTCACAGGAAAGCAGCTCCCAGGGAGGCTCGGTAGACTAAAAGACTACTTGTGGGATTGTGTTGAAGTGTGAGGACTGGTGCAAGGGAATCTGCAGATCCTACCACATAATCTCATAGAGTTTTGTGGTGGTGATGGTTATGGCCATGATGGGTTTAGTTGTTCATTTTGGTCATTTGGTTTTTGTGCCTGTGTCAGAAACACAAAAAATAACATGCTCAGGGTCACGTAGCTGGTGAAAGAAAAGGCTGAGGCCTAACACCAAGTGCTCAACCCTGTAATCCCAGCTACTAGGAGGCAGAGATCTGAGGATTGAGGTTCAAAGCCAGTCTGGGAAAGAAAGTCTGTAAGACTCCTACCTCCAATTAACCACCAAAAAGGCAGACATAGAGCTTTGGTTCAAGTGGTAGAGTGCCAGGCTTGAGTGAAAAATATAAGGGACAGAGCCAAGACCCTGAGTTTAAGCCCTGAGCCTGGCATGAGAGAGAGAAAGAGAGAGAGAGGATCTAAACAAGGTCTCCATCAGACACCAAGGTATACTTCTCTCCTGGGCCACCTCCCAGTCCGTGTAGCTCCATTGGTCCTGCTGCATCTGGAACTTTCCCTGTTGTCTCCTCCAACCCCACCCATGTCCTTCTTCTGCTTCAGCGAGGTCTTTCTTGTTTCTCACCTGGCTGAGGGGATAATGAGTGTCTAAGCAGACAACCCCAGCACTGGGGCTCAGCAGTAGCTCCAGACCTCCAGACTCCCGGCTTCCCATTGCTTCTCCATCAGCATGCCAGGCCTCACTCCAAATGGTCTCCAAGGGCCTCAGGGAACAAAGCCAAACTCCTCAACCTGGCATTCAAGGACTCTCCATCTGGCTCCCAGCTGCCTTTCCTCTCCTCCCTTCCGGCTGCACTGACACCATTCACAGTGCCAACCAGACCTGCGTACTCTTTGTCCCTGAAGTCCATATATATATATATTATAATCTCACCTTGGCATCTTCACCTGCCTCCCCAGCTCCCATCACACCCCGTCCCCCAGAGGCCTTCCTCAAGACAGTTCTATCCAACAAGGGCCTCCCCCTCCTCCAAAGCTCCTCCGCTGGAAGATGATTGGTGCTGGAGGAAACTGGAAATTAGAGGGAGCTGGGTTGGAATGTTGTCTACTGGTTGCTTCACACTGAGCAAGCTGCAGCATCCCGTCGAGGCCTCAGTTCAGCTCATCTGCTCACATCCGAAATCCTAGGAGACTGAGATCTGAGAACTAAGATTCGAAGCCAGCCTGGAAAGAAAAGTTCATCAGACTCTTAGCTCAATCAACCAGCTAAGAGCTGGAAGTGGAGGCCTGGCTTACAGGGGAAAGTGCCAGCCTTGAACAAAAGCATGCTAAGCAAGAGTGCAAGGCCCTGAGTTCAAGCCTCAGTAGCAGCGTGTGTGTGTGTACATGCACACCTGCGTACATACCACATGCACACGCGCGCGCGTGGGCACACACACACGGTTGCTGATAGAGCTTGGGGAATTTGATTGGCTCGTGGGTTAATCCACTAATGGAATTATAGTTTGATGGCACCATTGGGAATAGTGGACATTTAAGGGGCAGGACCTACTTAGGGAAAGTAGGTCCCCTGGGGCCATGCCTCTGAAGGGTCCGCCTTGTCCCTGGCCTCTTCCTGTCTGCTTCAGGAAGAACAGAGCCAGCCAGCCAGGAACAGAACCTCTGAAACCATGAGCCAGGGTCAACCTTTCCTCTTCCAGCTGTCTTCCTCAGGTGTTTAGCACAGTGGTGTGAGTGGTAACTAGCACATTTTTGCTATCCAAGTATCTCTCCCTTTCCCTCTTGCCACAGAGGGAGAAGGCATGTCCATATCTGCAGGCATGGCTCTGTTTGCCTGTGTCAGAAGGGTCCCTTAAATCAGGCTAACCACAATAAAGCAAGGATAGATTGCTTTGTGTGTGTAAGGGTACCAGATCTTGAACTCATTGCCTCTCTCACCCAGCTTGTCCATTCATAGCTGGCAGTGTACTACTTGAAGCATGCCTCCAGTATAGATTTTTCCTGGTTAACTGGCAAAAACTCTCAAATTTTTTATCCCAGCTTACTTCTGATCCTCCAAGTCTGAGCCTCCTAGTAGCTAAGATTACAGGTATGAGAGACCCATGCCTGGTAAGGATAATTTTTTAATAGTATATACTCAGGCTGGCCATGGTGGTGTCTATCTATAATCCCAGCAATCTGGAAACTAAGGCAGGAGGATGGTGAGTTCTGGGACAGCCTGAACTACATAGAAAGGTTCTAGCTCAAAAAATTAAGCAAAACAGAAATACAACTAGGTACGTACTTGGACTCAGACAAATTCAAATACAAGTGTGTGCAAATGACTGAGTCCTAGTTAGCTGCCTGCTCTGTGTGGCATTTGACAAGTTACTTAACCTCTCTGAGTCTGTTTTAACACATGTAATACTAGTAACTACTTCAAAGGATCATTCTGAAGGTCAAATGCATAAGCAATGGGTTTAATAGAGTCTGAAATTGGTGGACCACTGATTAAAAACAGTTTTAGCTGCAAAACAGGAGGTGAAGAAAAAAAGCTTTCTTGGGGCCTTGTAATAAACCCTCAGGAAAGATTTTTAAAAAAAAAAACAGCTAGCTTCATATCTTTCTTAGCACTATCTTCATCTGTGCCCCGAGAAATCTCCCAATTTATATTTTGTAATCACACTTCAGGGAAAGCCTTCTAGTCTCCTTTCATTCTCAATATTTAAATTGAAAGTCTAGTCTGGCCTGAAATCAGAGTTGTGTGTCTGATTTAGTACTTTACACCCTCCACTTCCTACTGGGCTAGGGAGGTATCAAATAGAATTTGCTGTAAGGGAGGATATATGGATTTTCTTCTGGGCTCCTTCCTTTCCACTCAAGGCCCTTTCTCCTTGATAGCCTTTGGGATTAGATGCAAGGATAGAAAGGTGGATCAAGGACTGAGGATGTGGCTCAGTAGTAGAGCTCCTGCTTAGAAAGCACTAAGCCCTGAGTTCAAGCCCCAATAATACACACACACACACACACACACACACACACACACACACACAGAAGGGTGCACTGGCATTAATTGCTGGCAAACAAATATCTTCAGTGCCAATCCCTTCCAGGCACTGAGCAGGATTGTCCCCTTGAGGCTAAACAGAGCCATGTGCCTTGATTTAGTAAATGTCATGTGAGCATGGATCCAACTGGGTGGAATAAAATCAGACACAGAAAATCAACCCTTGTTATAAGTATAAAGATTTAGGGGCTGTTTGTTACTTAGCATAAACTAGACTTAGCTATCTGATACTAGTGGCTAATGGCTGTCACATGGCCTTCTCTTCACCATCTCTGGTAATGATCTCCAAAGTGTCCACTTGACTCATGGACAACCCTTGCAGTTTTGCTGTGCCAGAATAAAGTGTCTTCTATCCAACCAATGGTGTTCTCTCTCTCTCTCTCTCTCTCTCTCTCTCTCTCTCTCTCTATCTATCTATCTATCTATCTATCTCTATCTTTCTCTCTGCTTCTCTCTCTTTCTCTCTCTGCTGCTCTCCTCTTTCTGTTTCCTAATGCTGTTATAAATTACCACAAAGTCGGTAACTTCAAACAACACTGAAGTTGTAAAGGTCAGAGGCCAGCAAGATCTGAAAACGTGGAGACACTGTGTCCCCTTTTCCTAGATGCTCCAGGAGACAGAATCCATTTCCTTGGTGCTCCCAGCGCCCTCCCTGCATCTCCCAAGCCCACACTGGCAGGTACAGTTTTTTGACACTTACAATTCCTTTGCCTCTTCATCTCCCAGCCAAGTTATCCTTGAGGGCAGCCAAGAATGGTTCTCAGTGTTCTCGGATCTGTGATTAGATTAGGCCCAGCTGGATAATCCAGGAGACTCCTGCCATCACCAGGCCCATAACTTAATCATATCTACAAAGACCCTCTGGACATAGGAAAGTAACATAGCCTCCAGTTGCCAGAATGAGGACCTCCCCACCCCGCCTTCTTTGAGGCCCCATTATTCTTCTTCCCAACACTCCCATTGCCTTATGCCTCTGTTAAAGTAACACAACGCCAATCTTCATTTCTCCTTCCCTGTCTTTTTTTTCTTTTTCTTTTTCTTTTTTGGTGCCAGTAATGGGGCTTAAACTTAGGGCCTAGGTGTCATCTCTTCATTCTTTTCATTCAAGGCTTGTCCTCTACCACTTGAGCAACAGCTTCACTTTTACCTTTTTGCTTGTTAATTGGAAATAAGAATCTTATGGATTTTTCTATCCAAGGCTGGCTTCAAACTTTGATTCTCAGATCTCAGGCTTCTTTTTTTTTTTTTCTGCCAATCCCGGGGCTTGAACTCAGGGCCTGAGCACTGTCCCTGGCTTCTTTTTGCTCAAGGCTAGCACTCTGCCACTTGAGCCACAGCGCCACCTCTGGCCATTTTCTATATATATGTTACTGGGGAATCAAACCCAGGGCTTCATGTATACAAGGCAAGCACTCTACCACTAGGCCACATTCCCAGCCTCGATCTCAGGCTTCTGAGTAGATAGAATTACAGGTGTGAGCCACCAGCACCCAGCACCCAACACCCAGCATCCACCTCAACTTTTTTTTTTTTTTTTTTTTTGGCCAGTCCTGGGCCTTGGACTCAGGGCCTGAGCACTGTCCCTGGCTTCATTTTGCTCAAGGCTAGCACTCGGCCACTTGAGCCACAGCACCACTTTTGGCCATTTTCTATATATGTGGTGCTGAGGAATCAAACCCAGGGCTTCATGTATATGAGGCAAGCACTCTTGCCACTAGGCCATATTCCCAGCCCACCTCTCAATTTTTTTTGACTGATTCTCTTAGAATCACAGACTATCCTCTCATCTTTTCCAGGAGAAATAGGAGAAGACAGACACACCAATCACCTTCTGGTGAAGTAAAAGCTTTGAGTGTCTAAACCAGTACAATTCAATGAAAATACAATCCAATGTAAATAGACAATTTTTAACTTTCAAATGGACATATAAAATGAGCAAAGAGAATCAAGTTAGAATTAGTTTTAGTTCTATATTTTATTTAACTTAGTACATCCAAAATATTGAGTCCAGGTGTTGGTGGCTCATTCCTATAATCCTAGCTTCTTAGCAGGCTAAAATCTGAAGATCACAGTTCAAAGTCAGACTGGGCAAACAAACCCCAGGCACTCTTATTTCCATTTAAACAGAAAAAAAAAAGCTGAAAGTAGAGCTGTGGCTCAAGTGGTAGAGCACCAGCTTTAAGTGAAAAGCTAAGGGAAAATGCAAAGCCCTGTTATCAAGCTCCAATACAGGTACAAAAAAAGAAAAAACAACCCAAGGCTATAGGATCTCACTCCCTCCACCAGCTTTGAGCAGAAAAAGTTTAGGGACAGTGCCCAGGACCTGAGTTTGTGCCCAATTAAAAAATAATAATCTCACAAGGTCCTAGCACCTCCCTTTGTCTCCACACTACCTCTTGGCTTTCTGAGCTACCCAAACAGATGACTACCCCTTCTTTGAAGACAGAAAAGGAGTCAGGGGTGACCAGAGGAAGAATGGGCAGGCCCATTCTTTTTTAGAAAAGTCAAGAGGGCTCAGACACTGGGGGAGAAATGGGAATACAGAGCTAAACCAAAGAGAGAGCTGGCAGCCAATAAACAGGCCAGAGAAAAATGCAGATGAAATTCAGCTAAGGAGGAGAAATGCAGAGACCAGATTTCATCCAGCACATTCGCAGACACACACACACACACACACACACACACACACACACACACACACACACACAGAGGCAGGCAGGCAGGCAGGCAGCAGCCTCACATTGCACGTCATTCAATTCCCCCGAGTGTTCTAAACCCAGATGATCAGATAATAAGAGGTTGAGTGGTATGCATAACATCAAGTTGATTAAATTTGTTTACTGATAATTCTTTCAGGTTCCCAGGAAGATCGTGTAATTTCTTTGCCGTATTTCAAACAGATTTGGGCTAATGCATTATTGACAGCACCCTCTCAGACCATCTCCACAATGTCATCCAGGATAATTATTTCACAACAGATTTCCAGGGCCTCTGGTTCCTGTTGGGATTCACTTGGGCATAAATTACAGAGCCGAATATTTAATCAGTGTCCCCATTAGAACCCTGTGGCTTATTTTTAGACACTAAGGAGGGAGAGCGAGCGGGGAGAGGATATTTGTATTATTATGGCATGAATACATTTCCTTGTCGCTGGGTTGTTGTTTTTTGTGGTTTCTTGCTTTTTTCCCCCCCAAAAGCTCAACCAAGCTGAAGAGCAGCCTGAAGCATCTTTGCCTTTCTTTTTTTTTTTTTTAGAAATAAACACAAGCATTAATCTTTTGACTGCATTAAATTAAATATTAATGTTAGCGGATCACATAATGCGAAGTTAAAAAAGCGATTAACATTTACATCACATTCTCTCTCCGTGACTTTTGTATAATGATAGTCCCTCTCCTAATGAATGAGATCCAAGCGCTGTCACCTTGGAATGATGGGACCAGGGTGTGGGGGCTGGGCATTTCTAAAAAAAGAAAGAAAGAAGGAAAGAGAAGCTGTATCTGTCCATGGAGGGCCACTGACCCAGCCAGTCTCTCTGGAAGATAGTTAGCATGACTCAGATGTAAGGGAACCGCTTTCTTACAAGGAGTCATCACGGCACTAATTAGCAATGCCAAGGGGCCATGTTCGCATTTCTAGCTATTTGTGTCTTGGGAGTAGCAATCAAAGAAACAGCCGGCCAGTGCCATGCAGGGGCACCCAATCTGTAGTCCGTGCTGCCCGCACTGCCAGCCTACCCTTCCGTAGCAATTCAGCTTCTCCACCATCATGCCCTAAAAATCCATCACATCATCCCCGGATGCCCCAGGCTTTCTAACTGAGGCTTTCCACATAACTCCCAGTCCCCCAGGCTGACATCCTCTGCCTCCTGGGAAAAAGGTCACTGACCCCCTCTACCCTCTTTTTTTTAAAGGGTATAGCCTTTTGGAGTTGGTCCTTGGTGGTTTGGTTTGGTTTTTGTTTGCTGACCGTGGGGCTTGAATTCAGGGCCTGGGCACTGTCCCTGAGCTCCTTTGCTTAATGCAAGCACTCTACCACTTTGAGCCACAACTCCTCTTCTGGTTTTCTGGTGATTAATTAAAGAATCTCATGGACTTTTCCTGCCTGGGCTGGCTTTGAACCTCAGTCCTCAGATCTCTGCCTCCTGGGTAGCTAAGATCTGTACAGGCATGAGCCATCAGCCCCTGGCAGCCCTGTGGGTTTTGAAGTTTCCTCTGACCCCTTTTCACTTGTGATTCTGTCTTACCCAACTGCCCGGCCCATCGGAGGCTAGAGCAGTGTAAAAATGTCTGCTGCCCTTTCTTTCTGTCTCCTTTTCCTCTGCCCCCTCTCCCCTGCCTGCTAATTCCAGCTTGCCAACCCCTGCACCAAGCCTTGCCTTGTCCACACTCAGCCTATATTCTTAAATCTGCTGAGTCCCTGCAGGCTCTACCTACAGCCCAGGCTTCCTTCCAGACCACAGCTAGAGCAACACCAGGCCACTACACTGTATTCCCCATGCCTCCCCTACCTCCAGGAAATCCTTCCCTTTACCCATACTGACACTGCAGTCTCTGTCTCTCCCTACTCCATGCACACTCTTCCCTATTCTAGTCCTGGGAGATGCTCCACTGTAAGGCACCGCCACGTGCAGTAAGATATGAGAGCAGAGACCAGAGCTGGTCTCTGCCTATAATCCTAGCTACTCAGGAGGCTGAGATCTGAGGGTCACAGTTTGAAGCCAGCCCAGGCAAGAAAGTCCAGGAGACTCTTATCTCCCACTAATCACCAAAAAGCTGGATGTGGAGCTCTGATTCAAGTGGTAGAATGCCAGCCTTGAGCAAAAAAGTTAACCCAGGATCTAAGTTCAAGCCCCAGGACCAGCACAAGAGAAAAATGATAGTCAAGATATGGATTCATTAGAGCTGATAACTGTCAGGAACTTCCTTGGCTAGGGCTGCTGTTGCTTCCTTGTCAGGAGGAGGAAGATGCTTCTAGAATCCTGGGAGATGCTCTCCCACAGCCTGGTCCCAACTCCCTCTTCTCATTACCAAGTGCCAATCAGGTCAGACAAATGACTAAAATGAGCATTCTCTGCCTGTTGAAATCCTCTTATTCCTTTAGGCCTTGTTCAAATGTTTCCCTCCCCCTTCCTGAAACAGATTCCCTGGTCAGACCCAGAAGACTGGATCTTTCTCTTTGTTCTTCCACAGTTAGAACACCATGGGACACGAGATATGCTCTCTTTCTTTCCCTCTCTCTCATTCTATCTCTCTACTTTTATCTTTATGCCAGTACTGAGTCTTAAGCTCTGGACCTGGACACTGTCCCTTAGCTTTTCTGTTCACTGCTGATGCTCTACCACCTGAGCCACAGCTTCACTTCTGTCTTTTTGGGATTAACAGCAGATAAGAGAATCACAGGTTTATCTGTCTGGTTTGACTTCTAACCCTGATCCTCAGATCTTAGCCTCCTGAGTAGCTAGAATTCCAAGTATGTGTGTAAACAAGTATGTGTGTAAACAGTGCTCGGCCATATCTTGAATCTTTGACACTGAGCTGTTGAAGCCAGACAAGGCAAGAAAGTTCTCTAGGCCTTGTGTAGGGAGTGCTCACTCCCTGCCAGGTAATTAGCAACCAGCTCCTCCTTCCAGTGCTCATATGGCAGCAATTGGGAGCTAGCAAACCTGGCTTAGCACCCACCAGCGATGTGACCTTGAGCAGGGCTTAAAAGAAAAGAATCCCTATTTCTTTATGTACAAAAAGGAGCTACCTGTCTACCTCCACAAGCACACAACATCACATACAAAGACAAAGAAGAGTCTGTGAAGGAGAAGCTCCATTGATGAAGGCAATGTAGGCATGCATCTCTCTCTCTCTCTCTCTCTCTCACACACACACACACACACACACACACACACACACACACACACACCCTTAGGCACCTCACAGCAATGCAAGCCCTGCTGCCAGGCTGTGTCCTGACTCCCACCTACACCCAGGAATACAAACTGAGAGCCTCAGCCCTCAACATCTCCACATCTCCCCTCCTTTACAAAGTATGAGGTGGGGGGGACAAGAAGATCATGTCTCTGTGAAGGGTCCTGGGGAACACTGACACCTGCAGCTGCCACACCCTCTCCCTCTCCTCCAGGCCACCCCATGCACTTAGCCACTCCTTGACCTGCAGCCCTGGCTACCAGCACTTCAAAGACCCACACATCACAGGCTCAGATAGGACTCTGATTCCTTGTGGTTGTTATTTTGTTTTGTTTGGGGGTTGTGAGATTTACATGTAGATGCTAAAAAAGAAAAATCCTACCAAATAGGATGCAGGTGAAAGTACAGCATGCTCCCACCACCTTGAGCCCGGGTTCCTAAGGAAGCCACTCAGGAAAGCATCTCATTGGCAGAAGATAGGTCTTAACTATAGACAAAGAGATTTCAGTGAATCAATCTCTTCTCTCAGCCATCATCAATTTCCTCACCCTCCCTCCCAACACTCAGAACCCCTAAAGAAGTCCATCATTTCCCATCTCCAGATCTGAGCCTCAATTCTCAGAAGTCTCTAAGTCGGGAGGCGTAGAAGAACCAGCCAGCTGGGAAGCACGCCAGGGTAGCTCTCAGCAGCAGCAGCAGCAGCAGCTCCACTTAGGGATGTTGAGAATATTTCTCACATCCGAGTCTTCTCACTGTGCAGAACAGAGCCGTCCTTCCGGTGAAAGAGCAATACAGGCACACAGTCTTTGAAATTTCCCTAGTCGTCTTTGCGACATGCTAAAGTCTAGTGAATGCTCAGGCCCTGTAAGTGACATGGAGGGACAGGGTCAGGAGAGGACCCAGAGGCAGAGGCAGCACTGGAGAGGGGGTGGGGGCTCAAGAGCATACATAGTGAGGACAGAGGGGACATGAGTTCCATCAAGCCTTCCCCAGGGAACAACTCCTGGTGTGGTCCCATCCCCCAGCCACTTTCCTCCTGGCTCCCTAGCCTTCCTGGGATGCTCTGAGCTACTCTATTCTCCTTCAGCAATCTCTCTGACTAATTAAATCAGCCAGTGTCCATTTATGTTGCAGGCACCAATGATCTGGGACTAACATTCACCCAAATACCACAGAGTCTTCAGTAGCGGAACTGTTGCCCTGAATTTCCTCCCCCATGTCATCAGAGTAAAGAGGCCATCTGCTGTGGGTTTGAATATGGCTAGTCCTCACCACCTGTGCTGTAGAGGCCTTGTGCCTAGTGGAATGGTGTTGAAAGGTACTAGGGTATTTTCGAGAGCTGTATTCTTGGCCCTTCATTATCACGAAGGGATGGGTTACTTGTTCAGAGAGTAAAGTGTCATGAAGGGAGCCATCTCTTCTGTCATCTCTCTCTCTCTTCCATGCATGTCCATCTTCCCTTCCTCTTTCCCACCATGCATGAAGCCCTCACCAGAAGCCAAATAGATAGCAATGCTAGCCTCCCACAGCATGAACCCTGAGTTCAAATCCCAGTACAGCAAAGAAAAGAAAGAAGACAGAAAGAAGAAAAGCAGGGTGTCCTGGCTTTGCAATCTCCACCCTAGTGAGTCCTCGACAGTCCTTTGGGCTTTCTTTTTTTTTTTTTTTTTTTTTTTGGCCAGTCCTGGGCCTTGGACTCAAGGCCTGAGCACTGTCCCTGGCTTCCTTTTTGCTCAAGGCTAGCACTCTGCCACTTGAGCCACAGCGCCACTTCTGGCCGTTTTCTGTATATGTGGTGCTGGGGAATCGAACCCAGGGCCTCATGTATATGAGGCAAGCTCTCTTGCCACTAGGCCATATCCCCAGCCCCCTTTGGGCTTTCTTGAGTGCAGGGAGATTGCTGGCTGGACAGGTGGGTACCACCACATCATTAATATGATTTTGGAGTCACTCTGCCTCCTAATTGGGAAGAGTTCTAATTATAAATCCCCAGGAAGTAAATCCTGAGGGCTATTTGGACCTGTTCATTACAGCTGCTTCCCTCACCTTGTCCTGAGGGCAGAGCAGAGGGAGGGCTGGCCAAAGCCAGGGTAAACCTTTGCCAGTCAGAGGAGAGGGATGGCAGTCCTCTGGAAGCAAAGAAGAGGGCGGGCTCCCAGTGGTTCAATGTAGGGATGGGAAGCAAGGGGGTGGGGGGGAGTGTAAATTGCTGACTCTGCCCATTTCCCACTACATAGAGGAGGCGGAGCCACACCTATCCCCAGCCCAGAGGGACCAATTAGAGCGTTTACAGCCAAACACAGAGGGGAGGGGCGGAGAGGGGATGCGCCTCTTCTCTCTTCTGCTCCATCTTGCGGGTTGCTGCCGGAGCGCCTATGACATTACACAGATTAATACTCCACTGAGCAAATTAATCCTTGGGATTTCACTCACTACCTGTGGCTTATAAATTTTAATTGGCTCTAAACTGCCATCTGAATTGATGCAAAGATCGTGGCCAGACAAGGAAAGACATCCCAAACCCAGCAGCTTCACACATAGGCCTGGGGGGCGGTGGGGTCGGGGGAGAGCTTCTAAAAAGGAGAGCACCCCATTCCAGGTGCCAATGGGGTGAAGAAAGGAAGAAGAGAGCATCTTCCCGTGCCCATCCCAGCATGCAGGGAGTGGAGGAGAAATAAGGGGCACCAACCCTAGTCTCTTTGTCCAGTCCCTCGTTAACGCCACAACCCAGCCAGCTTTGAGCTTTAAGTTTGGTCTCTGCACGGCACTGTCCTGGGCTGGGTGATAGGAAGTCTGTGCGATTAAAGGTTGCACAACTGGGAGGAAAACTTGAGCAAAGTAGCATGTGTCCAAGCAGAGGCAGCATTGTGAAGACTCCTATGGGAAAGGGGAAAGGAGGGCCCTGTGGGGCATTGAAAGGTACCAGGGCTCTGTTGTCTCTGCTCCTGTCACTTTCAGGGCATGGCTGTCTTCTTTTCTCCTCCCTCCACGTGCAGGCTTGTGCAGCCTTGTTTAGACACACAAACATGACAGCCTTGGCATCTAAGGACCCTCCAGCTCAGCTCCACACATGGACTGTTCCTAAACTGGGAGTCTTCCTCTCTGGCCATGTGCCACACCCCTCTCTCCCTGAGGTATGGAGTCCATGGATCCATAGACCTGCTCACAGACACTGTGGCTCCCCTGTAGGTATGAGCTGTCCAGGAGAAACTTCAGCAATGATAGGAAAGTTCTGTATTTGCACAGTTCAAAGGTAGTGACTCCCTGCATATGGCAAAAGAGACCTTGAACTGTGCCCACTACTACAGAAGAAATGGTTTTAATTCAAGTTACCTCTACTGGTCTCCAGCCCAGCCAGACTTCCTCCATAATCACCCCCCCAACCCCTCCACAATAGGTTGGGTGGCTTTTGATTATGCTGAGGATCAATCCCAAGCCTTCACAAATGCTCTAGGCAAGAACTCTACCACTAATCCACATCTCCAGCAGTTCTTTAGTCATTTTCCCCAGCTACAAAATACCAGGTGGTAGCCTGGGTGCCAGTGACTCACATCCATAATCTTAGCTACTTGGGAGGCTGAGATCTGAGGATCAAGGCTGGAAGCCAGCCCAGACAGACAAATCCATGAGACTCATCTCTAACCCTCAAAAGGCTGGAAGTAGAAGGAATAACTGGGAGAGAGTGAAGGAAGGGGTGGGTGATATTATCCAAAAAAGAAATGTACTATTTGCCTGATTTATGAAATGGTAGGCCATCTGTATATCACCTTTATAATAATAATTTAAAATTCGCTTATAAAGAGAATAGCCAGGTACTGGTGGCTTACTGCTGTAATCCTAGCTACTCTGAAGGCTGAGATTTAAGGATCATGGTTCAAAGCTAGCCTAGGCAGGCAAGTTCGTGAGATGACCTATGTGACCTAACTGTGACTTTTGTGCCCTTCTGTGTCTCCTACCACCTTTCCTCTCCCTCCTTCGTGCCCATCTGCACACCAACACTCAGCCGCATCCACAGCCTCCTGTCTGCTCCTTGCATGAGCCCCACTTTCCCTTACCTCTGTGCCTCACAAAGGCCATCTCCTCTGTCCAAATCCTTTGCCGTACACATCTGTTCACCCCGAGTGCTGGAAATCAATTCATCTTCCAAGCGGCCAATCACCTTACTGCCCTCTATCCTGACCCCCTTTTTCTCTCTTCCAGTTGGCCATACCACCCTCAGTGCCTAGATCTAAGCTCAGGCCTATGGAAGGGCAGACTTGGGCATGCGTGGTAACTCAACACCAGACTGATATTCATAACCTGACTCTGCTATGTAGAGTCTCATGGACACACCAGCATCCCCCCAACAGGGACCTCCAAAAGCATGAAGAGCTTGGCATTTTACACAAGCATGGATTTGGCTCTGTCCCCCTGGGAGGCAGGTGTTCAGGGGATGCCCAGCCAGCCACCTGACACTCCCATCACCACACCCATGTGCTGATCCCCACTCCTTACTTACAAAATAAAATGACTTTTTCAAATAGAAATATATTACTTGGTTTAAAAAAAAAATTCTCTCTCATCTGATGCCTGACAAAAAGAACTCTGTTAGCCAGGCACTGGTGGCTCATACCTATAATCCTAGCTACTCAGGAGGCTGAGATCTGAGGATTGTGGTTCAAAGCCAGCCTAAGCAGGAAAGTCCATGAGACTCTTATCTCCAATTAGCCCCCTCCCTCGCCCCCTGCAAAAAAAAATAGCCAGAAGTGGAACTGTGGCTCAAGTGGTAGAGCTCACTATCCATGAGTAAAAAAGCTCAGCAATAGCCCCCAGGTCCTGAATTCAAGCCACAGGACCAGCACACACACATACACACCAGTGGCACCTGTGAATTCAGTATAGATCAAGATGATCTGGAGACAGAATCTCCTAATGTCCAGGACTGTATGGCACCAGCTCTCAAAGCGCAACCCTTAGACCAGACCATCAGTTTCCACTGGGAGCCCATCAATGAATCAGTTATCAGCAGTCCCCAGAACGACTGAGACAGAAACTCTGAGGTGAGGCCCACACCCTGTGTTCAGACCAGTCCCTCAGGTGGTTCTGAGGCCGTGGTCTACATTCAGCTTTCCATACCTACAGGTCCCCATCCAAGGATCCAACCAACCTTGAATTGAAAAGATCTGGGAAAACAAACCACTGTGTGCATTGTACTGACGATGTACAGACTTTTCCTTGTCTTCATTTTCTAAACAAGCTGGCAAATATTCATGTTGCATTTATACTGTATTGGGTATTTTACATAATCTAAAGATGACTGAGAGCATATAGGAAAAGGTACATAGGCAAATGCGCCCCGTATGCTAGAAGAGCATTCCCAGGGCTTGGCATCTCATGGGGAGGGGAGTTTGTGGAGATTCATGGAACGTGTTCCGCTGTGAGTATGGGGAAACCACACACTATTCGTGTATTGTGAGGATCCATGAGGCCATGAGCAGCCACTGCTCCATGCTCTCAGGCAACTAGTCTTCCACAGTTCAATACATACATATGGAATGAGAGAATGAACTCATGCATGAGTGAATGAGCTGAAAGTTAAAAACAAATAGAAGAGAAATTATGCATCACATCCAAAAGAAACCCAGAGAGTTGACATTTGTCCATTCAGTCTTCTGGTCCAATGAGGAGGAAGATAAGTGAGCAGAAAAAATAAGGCAGGTGTTGTGGCAGCCCTTCCCCCACTCAGGCCTGCCTCCCACCCCTTCCCCCACCCCCACCTCGAGGAGACCTGAGTGGCAGCTCTTGGCCACATAGCCAGTCCAACCTGATTCCTAGGTGAAAACCCCTGTCCAAACAACTTCCTCAAACTCCAGAATCAAGGGAGCCCATGGTCCTTAATGATCTGTGCAGGACCCATAAATTAATTACTTAATATCATGTGCAGAAGGACAGTTGGTCTGGAAATGAATTGGGGTAACGCTGTTCTTGGCATCCAACTTAAAGATCTGAGGCGCCAGAAATACAAAGGAAGGTTTCTTTCAACTTCCAGACTAGGCTGCTGAATAAAACTAGAAGGATGGGGTGGGGGTAGGGGACGTTTTTCAAGGCAAGAAAAAAGGTTTCTTCAGATAAAGAAAAATTAATCTCAATATTCCCATGGTGTTAAAATATATGTTTGAGATCTCCAGAATGAGATGTTCATAAATAGATAAGCTCTAAGTGGATGATTTTTTATCCTTGATTTTCCTTTACTGAAATATAATTAACACTTCCTGAAACCAGCTAGCTTGGGATAATTTAGTTCAATTGTAAGTATGCAAAACACTTAACAATTAGCTCCCGTGAAATCAGACCAGCAAGCACTGAGCCGACTTCATTAATGCCCTAAGTGCATACGTCCTATTATAAGAGCTTTCAGAATATTGTGTAAATCTGAAATGTCCCCACAGAATGGAACAGGGAGGGAGTTTCTGATTATTTCCATTCATTTGAAAGCTACATCTCATAAACCCAGTAGTCTGAAAGATGACGGCAATTGGTTTTAATATTTCTATAGCCGCTTCCAAAGTGGTTAAAAAAAGAAAGAAAAAAAAGATTATCATTTGCTATAACAGAGGGCAGCTTGGACAGAGAACAGCCCACAGGTTTCAGAGTCAGGACACCCAGATGCGGCTGTAAGGCCTTCTACACAGCCTTCACTCATCTGAGTCTTCTCATCTGGACAGGAGATTAACCCATGGGGACATACCCATGGGGACATGACCAGCCCTGATGAATTGGAATGCACTTTGGTGCTCATGCCTGTGATCCTAGCTACTCAGGAGCTTGAGATCTGAAGATCACAGTTCAAAGCCAGCCTGGGCAGGAAAGTCCATGAAACTCTTATCTCCAATTAACCACCAACAAACAAAAGTGGAGCTGTGGAGCATGTGGCAGAGTGCCAGTCCTGGGTGAAAAAAGCTAAGGGACAGATACAGGGCCTGAGTTGAAGCCAATACTGGCACATATACACGTACACATCACACATACACACACACACACACACACACAATACACAATGTATACTGGCATAAAGACTCATTTTTGAGTGTCCCTAATATTCTGGAGCCAAGAAATAGCCATGGGCACACTATGAAACAGGGATTCAAGAGAACTCTAATCAAATGAAGCGTTTTGGTTAAAAATGAAGGGCAGGGCAAAACCTTCAGTAAATTTAGATCAACTCTCTCTGCTTCCATTTCCTGAAGCTCTGAGCAGAGTCAAAATTCAGAATAACATACAACCAAAAACGTGGACAGCCAGGCACTGGTGGTTTACACCTGTAATCTTACCTACTGGGAAGGCTGAGCTCTGAAGAACACAATTTGAAGCCAACCTGAGCAGGAAAAATCCATGAGACTTTAATTAATTAGCAAAAATCCAGAAGTAGAACTGTGATTCAAGTGGTAGAACATGAGCCTTGAATGAAAAAGCTAAGGGACAGTTCCCAGGCCTAAGTTCAAGCCCCAGTACTCTCTCTCTCTCTCTCCCTCCCTCCCTCCCTCCCTCTCTCTCTCTGTCTCATACACACACACACACACACACACACACACACACACACACACACACAGTGTATACCTGTTGTTTTAATCCTGCTACCCTAAAGTAAAAGTACATATTTGAATAAGGGCACCTGCATATCTGTGCACTATTCACAATAGCCAAGACATGGAAACAGCCCAGATGCCCCACAATAGATGAGTAGATCCAAAAAATTTGGTACACATACACAATGGAATTTTAAACAGTCCTTACAAAGAATAAAATAATGCCACTTGCAGGGAAATGGATGAAACTAGATCAAATCATGTTAAGTGAAGTAAGTCAAGCTCAGAGAGACAAATGGCACATGTTCTCTTTGATGCCCAGAAATTAGATATAAAATGCATGGGGGTGTCATAAGTTATACAAGATTCTAGATACACACAGTGAGACCAAAGGAGGATACTCTTAGGAGAGAAACACAAAGGCACAATGCCTAAGTGCCTCTTCATATCTATATCTATATCTATATCTATCTATCTATCTATGGCCTGAGTGCTGTCCCTGAGCTCTTTTGCTCAAGACTAGGGCTCTACCACTTTGGGATGCAGCCCCACTTCTGGTTTTCTAGTGGTTAATTAGAGATAAGAGTCTCACAGGGACTTTTCTGCCTGGGCCAGTTTTGAACTGTGATCCTCAGCTATCAGCCCTTTAGTAGCTAGGATTATAGGCATAAGCCACCAGTGCCTGGCACCTCTTCATATTTACATAAAATAATACACATACTGAAATGAACTCCAAGATAGGAAAACAAGACACTATTTTTAGTTTTTGATGATTCTGTCTTCCTTACCTTATGTGTGGTATATTCATGTGTATATCTTTGGATGAGTTGGGGGAAAGGTACAGAATTCAAGGGGAAAAGGGTGAAAAAGTATAGTGGTGGAACTCACTGGACACTGATGAAAGTGAACAATACAACTCACAGGTGGAGATGGGAGGAACTGAGAGAGAGTGAGGGAATGAAAGACACTGTACCAAAGGAAATGTGCACATTACCTGACTCATATAATTGCAATCTCTCTGTATATCACCTCTATAATAACAATAAAGTAAATTAATTTTAAGTACATATCTGAAGCCCTTTACAGTGTGGGACATGAGCAGGTTGCCAGCCCCTACCCCTCCAGAACAGTCTCTGTAGTCACCATACCAGAGTCCCCCGAAACAAGGAAGGACCCAGGAATTAGTTCTACCTCTGGAAAGCCCTGGACAAAAGCAAGGTCTTCTCACTGCCCAGCCCTAATTCTGTCCTTGGGACCACAGTCATGATGACTGTCACTAGGAAAGCCCCAGGGACACAAGACTCTAAATGCCACCCTGAAACTCTGTTATTGGGAAAAGCACATGGCAGATTTATTTGGTCACGTTGTGCTGAGCCGAAACCCTGTGTCCAGTATTTTCCAAGTATAAACCTGCTCATTTTAGGCATAAAGGGACTGAGGCTCAGAAGTGAAATGACTGGCCAAGATCACACCTCTAGTAAGCAGTAGAGCTAGAGTTCTTGCTCACTCTTCTCCACCAAAGCCTATGCTCCCTGCATCCACTCATCTGGCTGCTATGGAAACACATTGAGATGAGAGAACCCAACACAGTGCCTGGCCTGGCAGACATGCTTATACATCTTGTGGAAACGGAGGAGAAAATACTCAGTAAGGTTTGTGTGTTAATGCCCCACAGCTACAATAACAAATGACTGTAGATTTACTGGCTTTGAATACCACATATTTATTGCCTTGCAACTCTGGAGGGGAGAGGTCTAAAATGGGATGGCAAAGTTGAATTTCTCATGGAAGCTTTAGAGACGAATCTATTCCCTTGCCTTTTCTGGTTTTTAGAGGCTGCCTGCATTCTTTGGCTTGCAGCCTCTTCCTCCACCTTTAAAGCCAGCAAGCTGTAAATCACCTACCCCACCCCCACCTCCTATCCTTTTTCCTTTACCCTCTTGTCTGACCAGCTGCACAGAGCCGGCACTTCAACTGCCTAAATACTCCTGTGTGAGAGCCAATCCAGAAGCTCTAGGGAGGGCACTGGTAAGAATTTAACCTAGTTTGGATGAGTTGGGATAATGAGAGAAGTCTTCAGGTCCTTGTGGGCTAGGGATCCCCATCTATCAGAGCATCATACTGGCAGAAGGAGGTAGCTTTAATGTACTAGAAAGAGCATTGAAATAGGAGCTAGGGGACTGCCAGGATAAAGACCAAAGGCCAGTGGGGCACAGGTGCCTCACACCTGTTATCCTAGCTACCTGGGAGGCTGAGATCTGAGGATCATGGTTCAAACCAAGAATGGGCAGGAGAGACTCTTTTCTCCATTTACCCACCAAAATAACCTGTAAGTGGAGCTGTGGCTCAAGTGGCAGATTGCTAGCTTTGAGTGAAAATGATCAGGCAAAGTTACCCAAGTTCTGAGTTCAAGTACCAACACACACACACACAACTTCTAAGAAAATAGTCCCAAATAATATATACCTTTTAGTGTGGTTCAGGAATTCTTCTAAGCATTAATTCAACCCTATGAAAGAGGGATTTTATTTCCTCCATTTGATAGTTGATACAGTTGAGGTACAGAGAGGGTAAGTGACTTGCTCAGTGTGACAGAGCCAAATGACAGCAGAGCCAATGGTTATGAGCCTCTTATCCACATGCTGCCCTGCTGTGTGGCCTGGTCAGGCCTCTGGGTCTCTTGACAATGAGGTAGCCAGTCTCCTGTGCCCACCTGCTTCTACTGCCCTGCATGGACCCCACATTCGAGCCGTGGGACTCTCCCAAACACGTGAGGGGGTAAAGGTTTTCTTTTCCAGGGACCAGGAGCTGCCCCAACCAGCCTGTCCTGCCTGGTCCCTCCAGTCATCAATCCATGGGGGAAGCACACTTCAGGAGCGGGCGGCAGGCCCAGCAGTCACTGCCATGTTTTCACAGGCCTGATAAACGAGGCTGCTGCCGAGGCTTGAAGGGCATCTGTGCAAAGTGGTTCTGAGCAAGATTTTCAAAGACCTTGTTGTGCATCCCATCCATCCTGCCAGAGCCCGTCAAAGGGAAGCCATCTCCAGGGTGGACTCAGAGGGGCCAGCCAGGGCTGTACCGCCTGTCAAGGGGCGGAGGACGGCCTTGGACAGCACCCAGCTCATCTCTTTTTCACTGTATATGAAGGAGACTCAGGTCCACACCCAAGAGATCACTTCAGGGCTAATCCTAGCCCTGAAACTCTGAAGACCAGGGATGGGGTGAGGTGATTGCTTAGACACTGCCCCAAAGCTCAAGGTCAGTGCTCTACCACTTGAGCCATAGTTCCACTTCTGGCTTTTTTGGAGTGGTTAGAGATAAGAATTTCATGGACTGCCCTAGCTGGCTTTGAGCCACAATCCTTAGATGTCAGCCTCCTGTGTAGCTAGGATTATAGGCATGAGCCATCAGCATCTAGCTTAAGATCTACTGGTCTTTTGGAACACTCTTCTAGTACATTCCACATGTTATCTCCATATCAAGTGTTATTGAGTCCATTTTACAGATAAAGATTTGGCCATAGATGCTCTGTCATATTGCTTGCACTTCCTTTTAATTAATTTTTTTGCCAGTCCTGGGACTTGAATTCAGGACCTGAGCACTGTCTCTGGCTTCTTTTTGTGCAAGGCTAGCACTCTGCCACTTGAGCCACAGTGCCATTTCCATCTTTTTCTGCAGATGTGGTGCTGAGACTCAAACCCAGGGCTTCGTGCACGGTAGGCAAGCACTCTACCACTAGGCCACATTCCCAGCCCTTAATTAAATTTTGTACCAATACTGGGGCTTGAACTCAGAGCCTGGGCTCTGTTCCTTAGCTTTTTCACTTAAGGCTAGTGCTCTGCCACTTGAGCCACAATTTCACTTGTCTTTTTAGTATTTAGGTTGAGATAACAGTCTCACGGACATACCTGACTAGGCTGGTTTTAAACCATAGTCCTCAGTTCTCAGCTCCTGAGTGGCTACCATTACAGCATGTGCCAGCTGTACCCAGCTTAATTAACTTCATTTTTTTATGCAGGTACTGGGGCTTGAACTCAGGCCCTTGCACTCTTGCTCAGCTTTCTTGCTCAATGCTCATACTCTACCACTTCAGCCATGCTTCCAGTCCAGCATTCTGCTGGTTAGAGATGAAGCCTCCTAGGCTTTTCTTCCCTGGCTATCTTTAATCCTTGATCCTCCTGAGTAGACAGGATTACTAGTGTGAGTCATGAACTACTGACTACTTCCTTTTAATAATTACCTCTATAATTTCTAGATTGCTTTCCTTTACATTCATAGGTTATTTGTCTGGTGGCAATAACTTCTGAATGTATATTACTCACTGGATGCTACTCCTACCTCAAAAATCCCAGGTTCTGCCAGGTGCTTGGTGGTTAACATCTGTAATCTTAGTTATTCAGGAAGCTGAGATCTGAGAATCACGGTTTGAAGCCAGTACAGGCAGAAAAGCCTATGAGACTCTTATCTCCAATAACCCCCCAGAATAGCCAGAAGTGGAACTGTGGCCCAAGTGGTAAAGCACTAGCCTTGACCAAAAAAGCTCAGAGACAGCACCCAGGCCCGGAGTTCAACCCCCAGGACTGGTGCATGCGTGCATGTCCCAGGTTCATATCCAATTCCACCCTTACTTCAATGAGCATTTTCACTTTGCATTGCAATTGAGGGTAATGTGTATACCTTGGAAGTACCCACACTACCAGCAGCAAGTCAGGATCTGCACCCGGATAAAGCCCACAGGTACTATGCAGACCCCCTTACTTGGGGATGTGTGACTGGGTGATCAGTGGGCTGCTTTAAAGATGTCACAGCCCTCGTGCTCTGCAGAGCCTTGGGTGGCCTGGTTCTAGCCAAGGCTGAGATGAACCACACCACTGAGAGCATGAAGCTGTCTGGAAGTATCTGCATTGAATGGTCAGACCCCTCATCTTCCTCCTGAACTAGGAAAAGGAGATCAAGACCTTTCCCTGACCATCTGCTTCTCCAAGTGCAACAGGGCCCACCAAGGAGGGCAGGACCACCAGCTATGTTTGGAGTCCGTTTGTGAACCTGGATAAGCTCCGGGCACCAGGATGAGCCACTCACTTCACTTGAAGAACCTTACAAACTTTCCTGCTCAGGCTGGCTTCAGATCATGATCCTCAGATCTCAGCCTCCTGAGTTGCTAGGATTACAGGTCTGAGCCACTGGCACCTGGCTTGTTTTGGTTTTTAACTGGTGTATGTAGGAGAGGGGAATAAATGCTAAGATTACCAAGCCTGTACTTAGGAGATAGCCACATCTCCATCCTGGGACCCTCAACTCTACCCCGCATGGCCCCTGAGCCAGCCCAGGTCCTCATGCTTACAAAGATCCTCATGCCTACCCACAGCCACTCACCCTCCCCAGCCTCTGCTTGAAGAACCAAAGGAAAAGATACAAGAGCATGAGCCGACCTGCTGATCTTGAATCCTTAACAGAACAAATCAAAGTTTTAAAAAGTAGACCAAGAAAATGGCAAACCTAGAACATTTTTGAGAGAAAAATATTCGAAACTGTCAGATCCTGGCCAGCAGGCATCCAGTCCTTTTGGTATTGGAGTCTTTGTCCACTCTTCCATCCTGTAGGGATGGGCACCCCTGCCCAAGCCTCCATGGAACTGGGCTCCCACCGTTGTACCAGTGTCTGAGTGCCTTCTCCACCCAGCAGCCCCAGACCCAGGCTCCACTAACCTGAATGTCATTTCTTGGTGCTGCCCTAGGAGCCACATGCCTGCTGAGGGGCCATCCTGTCCGCCTGGGGGCCTTCTTCGCTGGACATTTGCTTCTTCTTCTTTTTTTTCCTTATGCTTTATGGAACTGTTCACCTATATGAAATTATACAATGTTGAAAGAAAAGAAGAACTTGTATGGAAGTTCCTCAAAAAACTAAACATAGATCTTCCCTTCAACCCAGCCATACTACTCCCAGGCATCTACCCAGAATATCATAAGCCTGGATACTGTAAAGGAACTTGCACATCCATGTTTATTGTTACCCTATATACAATAGCCAAGCTATGGAAATAGCCCAGATACTCTACAAAAGAAGAATGGATCCCAAAAATGTGGAACCTGTACACCATGGAATTTTACACACCAACTAGAAAGAACAATATTATGTCATTTGCATGGAAATGGATAGAACTAGAACAAATTATATTAGGTGAGGTAAGCCAAGCTCAGGGAGACAAATAGCACATATTTTCCCTTATTTGTAGAAGCTAGAGCTAAAACACACCAGGACATGATAAATTATAAAGGGCTCTAGGCATTCAGATACAGTGAGACCAAAAGAAGATACTCTTAGGAGAAGAATATAAAGGCACAATGCCTATGTGCCTCTGATCATATAAAATAACATTTATCGAAATGAATTCCATGAAGTAGAAACAAGGGGCTTTCTCTTTGTTGTTGTTGTTTCCTTTTCTTTTTTATCTTGCTTGTTCATTTATCTGTCTTTGGGGAGGATAAGGGAAGACACAGAAATGGAGGGATAAGGGATGAACAAATGCAACAGTGGTACTCATCAGACACTATGTTGAAAATGAACTATGCAACTTGTGGGTAGGGATAGGAGGGGAAAACTGGGAGAGAGAGAGAGGAAAGGGGTGACATTGTCCAAATAGAAATGTACTCCTGGGGCTGGGAATATGGCCTAGTGGCAAGAGTGCTTGCCTCATATATATGAAGGCCTGAGTTCGAATCCTCAGCACCACATACATAGAAAAAGGCCAGAAGTGGCGCTGTGGCTCAAGTGGCAGAGTGCTAGCCTTGAGCAAAAAGAAGCCAGGGACAGTGCTCAGGCCCTGAGTCCAAGCCCCAGGACTGGCAAAAAAAAAAAAAAAGAAAGAAAGAAAGAAAGAAAGAAAGAAAGAAAGAAAGAAAGAAAGAAAGAAAGAAAGAAAGAAAGAAAGAAATGTACTCCTTTGTAACTATAACTCTTCTGTACCTCACCTTGAAAATAACAATAAAATTTTAATTAAAAATAAATAAAAATAAATTTTCCATCAATATTGAAAATAAAAAATAAATAAGCAGATCCCTTGGCACTGGTCCTTGGAGGTTCTGGAGTACCCTGGCCTCAACACACGGAGCCACCCACAGACTGAACCTGGAGAAGCCTCAAGCAAGCATGGCCCTGGCATTAGGGATGTGACTCCAAATTGGCCTGCAGAGAGGAAAATAGACAGAGACTCAGAGGGAGGCAAAGCCAGAGGTGGGTGGCTAGAGAACCAGACATCCAGAGAAGCTGCCTCACTGCCTGATGGCCTCTGAGATCTAGTTCCCATAAGCCAGCTGGCCTCACTTCCCATCTAGAAACATCCCTGTCCAGCCCACCCCTGCTGACCCCCAAGCATGAATTGGCCCAAGTAGGGCTATGATTGTCAGTAGAAGAGATTGAGAGATGCCTAAGAGATTGATGAAGTACCCTGGTGTGTCTGGGAGGGGAAAACCCTGGGAGGAAAAGAAAGCCAGCTAGGGATGCAAGTTCCCTTCCTCCTGAGAAAGGTGCACCTACTGCCATGTCATTGCCTGTTGGGTATCAGCCTCTGACCTCTTCAAAACTACCATGTAGACTCACCGGCAACTCTCTGGGAAGCTTCTTGGCCTCCTGCCTTTGACTAAGGCTGCACTCCTGGTCCTCTTGTCCTGAGGCTTCCAGCTTCTTAAACAGAGCAGCTCCTGGGTTCTCAGTGTGCACTCAGTCACTAGGGGACTATCCAGTGTGAGCCAATCCAATAAATCCCTTTATAATTAAATACCCATATCCGATTGGTTCTGTTCCTCTAGAGAATCCTGACTCATGCCGTGGTGTTCCTTGCATCTCAATGATCCTGCCACAATAGTGGGCTGGTGTCTTTCATGGAATATCTGCCTGGGGTAGTGCATCATATTTCAAAGTCTCTTGGCCCTGGTTGTAAGGGACATGACTCCATGCTTTGTCTGAATGCCTTTCCCAAGGACATGAGCTGCCCATCCCTGCAGACCTTACCCAAATCCCAAGGGTCATGCTGCGGATTCCATAGCAGCAGGTTCCAGGGCCTCCCCCTCTCCCACCTCCGAGCACAGCTGTCTTTGGAGAGGAGAGGCAAGATCTGGAATATTCTGCTGGGTACTGACCTTCACTGAGGAAGCTTCAGTCCAGCCATGACATGAAAGATTGTTTGTTTTGATTGCCTGGAGCTGACAAATGAAGATATACCCCTTCAAGGCCACTGGATCATTAGCAAGCAGGCTGTTTAGAGGAAAAAGACCTGGGTCTAAATTATGGTTCTAAATTATGGCTCTGCTGCTGACTAGCTCTGTGACCTCAGGATAATTATCTAAGCTTTCTGTTCCTCAAGTGTCTCATCTTGGGCTGGGAATGCAACTTCCTGCATGCACAAGTCCCTAGATTCAACCCCCAGCAAACATCTTTTTTTTTTCCTCACCTCCTGTGTAAAAATTGGATCTGACTGTTGTGGTTTAGAAAATCTGAAGCACAATAATGCATCAAAAGCAAGAAGTTAGAAGTGATCATCTCTGACTCTGCCTGCCTTTCTTTCTTAAAAGTGGCCAGCAATAAGCAGTTAGAGAATAAATGTGATTTAATGGGATAAAGGTTTTTTGAGAAAGTTATCAATGACAGAAGAAAGCCCACTGAAATAGAGAAAATCATACAAAAATATCTCATTTTAATTTATTGCTAAAGTTGTGTTTTGCTTTAAAACGCACACATACACACACACATACACACACACACACACACACACACACACACACAAGAAAAAAGTTCATAACACCTCTAAGCCAAAGAAGAAACTCTCATTTCCACCCATCATAAGTAAGGTTTCACATGCTTACCACAACCACTGAAGAGGCAGAGCTGTCTTCCAGTCATCAGATGGAGTATTCCACCATTCTCACCCACACAACTGACCCCCTCTGCAGAAGGCCCAAGACGGAGGTCTGACCATAACTTCCTTGAGCCTTTCTCTTTACTGGCTTTGGGGCCAACAGGAAGTCCAGAGTCTTAGAATCACTTCCTTCTACTGCTGGTTGATGAAAGGGATCCTGGACTAAATATGGAGCCAAGGAGACCTCGGTAAACCTCAGAAAGCCACAGAAGTCCCTCTGCCCAGTGGAAACAATAAATCACTTCTGCCAACTCCAGCTCTCAAATGAAAATACATGGAGCGGGTGCCCACACTCCCCTTGGATAGCTCTGAAGGCTTGGGAGGCTTGCTGGAGGAGCCCGTTCCACCAGCAGGTTAGAGGGCCTAGAAAGAAAAGCATAAGGGGCTGTGCAACCCTGACTCCCATGGTCCTTCCTGAGTAGCCACCTTGGAGGTGCAGAGAGGCTAATAATGGGCTGGAATCCCAGGACAGCCTAAGAGAAACAACGCCTCACCCACAAAGAAAAGTGGATGTGTGTATCATCATGGAGGAGCACCACTTTGCTTCTCTATGAAGGGATCCTCCGAAGTGATCAGTGCTGGCAGGAGACAGATTCAGTCCTAGTGCACCAGCCCCTCCTGCCCAAAGGCCTCCATACCAGCCAAGGAAAAAATCATTGATGAGGGCTGGGGATATGGCCTAGTGGCAAGAGTGCCTGCTTCATATACATGAGGCCCTGGGTTCAATTCCCCAGCACCACATATATAGAAAACGGCCAGAAGGGGCGCTGTGGCTCAGGTGGCAGAGTGCTAGCCTTGAGCAAGAAGAAGCCAGGGACAGTGCTCAGGCCCTGAGTCCAAGCCCCAGGACTGGCCAAAAAAAAAAAAAATCATTGATGAGACAGGACCAAAGTGAAGACACCCTCCAAAGGGACCACACCCTCCACTACCCAGAAAGCCCTGCTTCCAGCTCCAGGATAGACCCAGGTTGAGTGCCAGAGCACGCCCTGCCCACCCTGACCCCCGCTCCCCAGGCCAGGTCTGGTGTCCAGTGGAGGAGGGGAGGATTGCCATCCATGAACCACACATGGCTTCACCCAGCCATAAAGCCTGGGCTTCCCTTCGGCTGGCATTAGGAGTAATTTAACAGAGTTCAGCTAGAAGAAGGGACTGGAGAAAAATGAAGCCATTTCACAGCTCTAGGAGTTGACACTCATCAGTAAACCAATTATACAGAGATCAGCATGGAGCCCTGCTCTGGGCCCACAGAGTGAAAGGTAAAAAGGTGGACAGGACTCTGCTCCCCACTTCTGTTCCCCCATGAGGTCAAAGTCAAGTCAAAACCTCCTCAGTCTTAATTACCAAACCAAAAATAAATAAATAACCAGACCAGCCAGCCTCTCTGTCTCTCTATCTCTGTCTCTGTCTCTGTCTCTGTCTCTGTCTCTGTCTCTCTCTCTCTCTCTCTCTCTCTCTCTCTCTCTCTCTCTCTCTCTCTCTCTCTCTCTCTCTCTGTATGTCTTTATTTATACCATCATCTGCTCTGGCATTTCAATATCCAACTTTTCTGTTGGAAGACAGATGCCTGGATGTTCACACCCCGTCCTAATGGCTTAATACCCTGGGTACTGGAGTGAACGGGGAGGGGGCTTCGAGGAAGGGGGAGGATGAAAGCCGCTGCCACATTGAGTACAACTTTGGAGCAAATGGGTTTGAATATTCATTAAACAACATTTAATTTAAACACCCAAACTCTGAAAGCAGCAGCATATGGCCTGTTTTATTTTACATAAACTGAATAGGAGGCTGGGCCATTAGTTTCTGCAGACATAAATGTTCATTACCAATGAAGAATGCTTTCCTTTGAGGGTACCCCAAGACTGCACCAAGCCTATAGGTCTCCCAAACCCTTTGGGGGTCAGACAAGCACCAAGTCTGAGGCTCTCTGGCAGCCTGCTCCCAGGGGCCCGGCAATGTCCACCAAAACCCTGACCTGGCTCAAGGGACAGATGAGAACTCGCTGGCCCTTTGGTGTTACGCCTTAGCTAATGATTGCACAGTGCTCTCGTCCTCAAGGACTGAATCTCCAGGTAGCTAGGGGGCAGCTTCCAGATGGCACGAATCTGACCTATACTGTCCATGTTACCTGCCATACAGCTGTGCTTCAGCCAGGGGGGGCGCTAAGCCCACCTGTGACCTGGCATTGCATTCACATGTGTTCTTGAAACTCTGGGAAGCATCAAGAGTGTGTTCCTGTGCTGTGTGTGTAAGCAAGTGTGCCCACAGCTCTCTAGGCAGGCAAGAGTATCAGTGCATGCTTCCTGGGGGTCGGGGGAGGCAGGGGAGTAACATATGACCCCATGTCTTAATGCAGGTGTGCAATGTTCATGGATATGCAGGGTCTCTTGGTGTGCCCATGGCTGGATCTGTGTGGATGTGTGCGTGCATGCACAGCCCACCTGGGGAGGTCAGAGGTGGCATCTGTGTCCATGTATGGGCACTGGGTGTCCTGATATGTAAGGACACAGTGCACCGATGGCATATGTTCACATATGTGACAGTGTTTTTTAGTCATCTGTCACTCAGGGGGTTAACTTTGGACACACAGTCATCCCCATGGGGTCCATAAACACATGCAAGGAGACTAGAAACATAGCTAGAATTTTTTTTAATCACATCTCTGTTTGTATCATCTTTTACACTCTTTAAGAGTTTTCTGACAGGCACTGGTGGCTTAGGTCTATAATCCCACCTATATAGGAGGCTGAGATCTAAGGATCACAGTTTGAAGCTTGCCTGGGCAGACAAATCCATGAGATTATCATCTCCAATTAACCAGCAAAAAGCCAGAAGTGGAGGTGTGGCTCAAGTGGTAGAGTGCCTGCCCTGAACAGAAAAAGCAACCCAAGAGCCAGAGGACCTGAGTTCAAGCTTCAATATGAGCACACACACATACACACACACACACACACACACACACACACACACACACACACACACATACAAAACAGATTTTTTTTTTTTTGCCAGTCCTGGGGCTTTGACTCAGAGCCTGAGCACTCTCCTTGGCTTCTTTTTGCTCAAGGCTCTTCCTCTTGAGCCACAGCACCACTTCTGGCCTTTTCTGTTTATGTGGTGCTGAGGAATCGAACCCAGGGCTTCATGCATGCTAGGCAAGCACTCTACTGCTAAGCCACATTCCCAGCCCACAAAATAGATTTTAAAGTGTGACTGCAGACAACAAATCAAAGCACATCATCTGAGCCATTCCAGTGAGTCTGTGGCTAAAAACAATCACAAGTATCATCATGTAGAGTTGAAGTAAACCCCATTTTTGAGGCAGTAGCCATTTTGTTGACTGTTTAAACTATGAGTAACCCAGGCCACCAATTATCCCGGCTAGCAGAACAAGCTTATTAGGGCCCAGCCAATCAGGAAACTCCCTGATTAACCCTAACCGCCTGGGAATGCTTAACTCTAACTGCCCCAGAATGTCTCTAGCCATGAGCCAATCAGATTTGTACCCGTATCCTAGTATTGCTTGAACACCTGATTGCTGTAACTGTGGTTTTTTGCCTTTATAAGCCCTGTGAAATTTCAGCTTGGGGTCTTCCTCCTAACCTCCGCTGCGTCAGAGTGTAGGACAAGGCCCAAGCTGCAGCCCGCCTGCATAAAGCCTTGCTTTTGCATTTTGTAACATCTGGCTCTTGGTGGTCTTCTTGGTGGTCATCTTGCGACTTGGGCATAACAGTTGGGGGCTCGTCCGGGATAGCCCCAGAGACCTCCGAGACCCCAGACCCTGAAGGTAAGAACACAGCGCTGTTGATTTGTTTTGTCCTGTCATTTGTCTGTTTGTCTGTTTTGCTTTCACTTTTCCTCTTGAGGATGGCTGTTCTGACTCGTATTTCTTTAAGGGATTGTCGCTTGCCATCCAGCCCCCTAGACTTGACCCTAGCTCACTGGAGGGAGGTTAAGGAGATAGCTCAGAACCAAAGTGTGGCCATTAAGAAGGAAAAAAAAGGGGGGGGCTCTTTTAAAACAGGCAGCCCAGAGGCAAAGGGCAGTACCTGGTTTCTGAATGCCTGTAAGCTTCAGAGTTTTTCCAATGCAGATAAAGGCTAAAGTGTTAATGTTAAAGCAGAGGTTAGTAAAAGGCTTTGAAAATCAAGAATGCATTTCTAGTTAAAGAATTTGAGCAGCCAGAGCACTAAAGAGTAAATGTTAAAGTTCCAGTTTGTAGGGGTTTTTTGGTAACAATTTCCAGCAGGCCCACAAAGAGGGACAGATGATTCTTACAAGTTTGTCAAGATGTAACATTGGCCCTTAACAAGTTCCAGGTAAGAGCATGCTTAAAAACTGCTTCTGTGTGGAACACCCTGTTGCTTTTTTTTTTTTTTTTTGCCAGTCCTGGGCCTTGGCCTCAGGGCTTGAGCACTACCCCCTGGCTTCTCTTTGCTCAAGGCTAGCACTCTGCCACTTGAGTCACAGCGCCACTTCTGGCCATTTTCTGTATATGTGGTGCTGGGGAATCGAACCCAGGGCTTCAAGTATAAGAGGCAAGCGCTCTTGCCACTAGGCCATTTCCCTAGCCCCCACCCTGTTGCTTTTAATTGGAGTAAAGTGGCCTCTTGTAAGACTCACTGATCTGAAATCTGCAGTTCGAAGCCAGCCCAGGCAGAGGAAGGTCCCTGTGGGAACAGAGTCGTGAGTCACTTTGAGGCTCAAAGTGGTAGGGTGCTAGTCTTGAGCTGGAGAGCTGAGGGACAGCACTCAGGCCCTGAGTCCAAGTCCAGTGAAAAGTCACTCCTGGTACAAAAGTGATGGAGCATCCAGAGGCAGTAAGCCACTGCTTGGATGGCAGAGATGGTGTCAGATCCTAGAGTCACTCCTGTTTGGCCTTTCAAAAGTTAATCAAAGCTGGAAGTCCTAGAAGAATAGTTTGTAAGCATGCCTTTCTAATGCCCATGTCTGTCTACTGGGCAGGAACTTGCCGATCATCTGTGGTAGAGGGTAGTAAGGGTAAGTTTGTCAAATGGGAGGATAGTTTAAAATCCCAATCCCCCTCATCTACTCAAAGCCCTGACTGGCAGTGAGAATTTTAAGCTGATACATCTGTTCAGGAAAGAAAGCTTGTAGACCTGAGATTGTGTCCTTATTGAGATCTGTTAAAGGCCTGCAAAGGTAATGTAGGCATTTTTTAGGTCATCAGAGATCAGTTCCCCAGCCAGTCAGGAAAAAGCTTTTACAAACTAGAATGTTAAAAGGCTACTCTGAGGTAGCCCCCCCCAAAAGTCTGTATAGTTAAATGTTAAATGTAATTTCCAGTTTGGAGTAAAGCTCCCAATGGACATCTGATCCTGGAAACTCCTTGGTAAAGTAAACTAAGGTTATAGGTTCCAGGCTAGGTATGGTCAACGCCCTTGAGTCAGCCTGAAGAAGTTACAGAAGATGGATGATCTTTGCCCATCAGCTCCCCTTTAAAGATCAAGGCCCCAAAAAAATGAATCTGAGGGCCACTGCCTAAACCAGTGGGGTGCCAGCCTACAAGAGCCAATGTAGAAGTAAGGATTGTCTTCAATTGTCACAGAATGCTCGAGTAAGTCGCTGATGACGTGAGAAAGTAAAAGATGGTGTGAGTGGGGATATGTTAAGTTTTTTAAGACACAGATTATAAAACTGTATAAGGAAAGACTTTAGAAAGAGAATTGGGGAAACAAAAAGGTTTCCTTTAGATTAAAAGGTTTTGGCATTTTAAAAGTGAGAAAGACAATCCCTAGAAAGTTTAAGTATGTAACAGAGAGTATGAGTCAAGACAAGGCTGGTTTAAAAGGTAGTTACCTTATTACCCTAATATCTACTTTATTGGGACCCTTGGTGATTATTATTCTGTTGCTGACATTTGGACCTTGCGTTCTAAGTAGCTTGGTACAATTCATGAAAGACAGATTAAACACTATACAGCTAATGGTACAGCGAAATAGGTACACACCTCTCCCGGACAAAGAGTTGTTGGAGTTTAGTTTGGGGCCTGAACCACAGGATTGTGCTTCATGTCCATAAATCAAGGGGGAAATGTAGAGTTGAAGTAAACCCCATTTTTGAGGCAGTAGCCATTTTGTTGACTGTTTAAACTATGAGTAACCCAGGCCACCAATTATCCTGGCTAGCAGAACAAGCTTATTAGGGCCCAGCCGATCAGGAAACTCCCTGCTTAACTCTAACAGCCTGGGAATGCTTAACTCTAACCACCCCGGTTTGTACCCGTATCCTAATCTTGATTGAACACCTGGTTGCTGTAACTATGGTTTTTTTCCTTTAAGCCCTGTGAAATTTCAGCTCGGGGCCTTCCTCCTAACGTAGGACGAGGCCCGAACTGCAGCCCACCTGAATAAAGCCTTGCTTTTGCATTTCGGAACGTCTGACTCTTGGTGTTCTTCTTGGTGGTCATCTCGCGACTTGGGCATAACAATCACACACATCACAACTATGCTGGCTGTCTCGAAATGTCACTCTGCTCTCACTCACTGCTTTGAATTATAATGGCAATCAAATTTGCCACACGCTACGACTGTTATTGCATTAATAGAGAAGCATTTGTGTTTTTTCACTGCAAATATTTACCTATTTGGTGAATTTTCCTTGAGCAGAGATGGTTTTCATTGTAAGCTAATGGTTTTGTTTGGGGAGAGTTATTTATCTGTTATGTGTGTTTGCAGTACTAGGACTTGAACTCAGGGCCTCTCTCATTTGACTTGCTTGTTAAGTTGGTGTTCTACCATTCGAACCATACCTCCAGTTCTGTTCTCTTTGCTGGTTATTTTGGATACAGAATCTCACAGACTTTGCTGCCTAGGCTGGCAGATATCAATCTGTTGAGCAGCAAGGATTACAGATATGAGCTCTGGCACCTGGCTAGTATTGTTTGTTTGTTTTCTAGACAAAGGCTCAGTATATAGCCTAGGTGGGCTTCAAACTAACAATCCTCCTCCTGCCTTTGCCTCCTGTAATGACCTAGAATTCTAGGTGTGTACTGCCATGCTCAGCTTGTAAATAAATATCCCAGAAAGGAGCCTACTGGCACCAAGGATAAAGAAAAAAAGCCAGGCACTGGTGGTTCATGCCTGTAATCCTAGCTACTCAGAAGGCTAGATCTAAGGATCAAGGTTCGAAACCAGCCTGAGCAGGAAAGTCCATAAGACTCATCTCCCATTAGCCACCAGGAAACCGGAAGTGGAGCTGTGGCTCAAAGATAGAGCACTAGCCTTGAGCAAAAAAGCTCAAAGACAGCACCCAGGCCCTGAGTTCAAGCCCCACAACCAACAACAACAAACAAACAAACAAAAATAGCAATTCTGAAGGAAGATAGATTTCTGCCCATTGTCCCAAGAGTGCCAGGAAGTATACTGGCTCCTCAGGCTGGCCTACATCAGGAAAAAACTGTTGAGAGCATTTCTTGACTCTTTCCCTCCAGGCCTGATGGGCAGAAGGCCTCTCTGAGGAGAAGTTTGGCAGGGCTTTGGAGCACATTCCAAGCAAAAAATCACTGGGGCTCTGCCCTCCACCGCTGCTTCCCCCAACTGGCTGCCACTCAAAGGCCAGCCAGAGGGCGGTTTCCTCCACCACAAAGGGAGCACGGACCACAGGGAGGAGTCACTCTCCTTCCTCTAGACTCTATTCTTGTTACAAAAATCATCCCTGACTGCCATACCTATGGCTGGTCACAGAGAGGTGAGAATCTTCCAGAACTCCTGGGATCCATGAGTAGCAATGAACTAAACCACATGAACTTGGCACCAATGGCTCACGCCTTTAATCCTAGCTACTCAGGAGGCTGAGATCTGAGGATCCTGGTTTGAAGCTATCCTGGGCAGAAAAGGCCATGCCAGAAGTGGTAGAATGGTTCAAGTGATAGAGCACCAGCCTTGAGCAAAGGAGCTCAGGGATATTTCTCAGGCCCTGAGTTCAAGCCCCACAACCAACACAAACATACAAAAAAGGACAACATGAAACCAGGTCTTACAGCAGAGTCCAGAGAAGTAAATGATTTTTATCTAATGCCTGATCTGCCTAACATAGTGTTTGGTCTGTCTGTAGGCACTTGTAACATCATTATATGAATTTCACCTTTCGATGCTTCTAGCGCCTGTATACTTTGAGGCATATAGGTCCCATTCCTTATTCTTGACTCTTAGAGAACATGCTGTAGAAAATCTTAAATACAATTTTTATTCAAAGTTTTAACAATGATAAGAAACATAAAAACCAACTCAAAGTACTTAAAACAGGTATTTAATATTTTTTATTTTATTTTATTGTCAAGGTGACATTAACCTAAACTTTTATTCGCCTCAGCACCTGAACCCCATGATATGGGTTCTTTAGGCAGGTTTGGTCAAGGCTCTGGCCATCTCTGCTGTCCTCTCAGCTCTGCTCTTCTCTGAATGTCAACTCTAGCCTAGGCAGTCTTCCATCATGTCAACAAGGTTTCTGAAGGGTCCCATGCCTCAGATCTGCACATAACACTAAGCAAGAGCAATGATCCCTTCCCAACCACCACATGGAAGCTGTCTCACAAGGACAAATGGGCCAGGCACCAGTGGCTCACACACACACCTGTAATCCTAGCTACTTAGGAGGCTGACATCTGAGGATCAAGGGTCAAAGCTATCCCAGGCTGACATATCCAAAAGACTCCTAGCTCCAGTTAATGAGCAAAAAGCCAGATGTGGATGTGTGACTCAAGGGGTGGGATATAGCCCTGAGACAGCAACCAGGCAAGAAAAAAGAAGGGAGGGAGGGAGGGAAGGAAAGGAAGGGAAGGAAGGAATAAAAAAGGAAAGCCATGGGAAATCTTACCTCCAGGCAGGTCAGGTTGAGCTGTCTACCCAGCAGCACGCTGTTTAGTGGCTTAGCATCACATGGATTGCTCTTGACAACCCCTCCCCAAGGAAAATGAGCCCATGGGAAAGGCTTATCATGTGACTATGGTTAGGAAACCAGATTGGAACTCTGAGCCCTCACTGTAAGTCTAGGATTTATTCCAACATGCCTTCCAAATTAGGTTCAAATCTTCCCTTCCCAAGTTGGGTGCTGGTGGCTCACACCTAGAATCCTAACTACTCAGGAAACTGAGATCTAAGGATCCAGGTTCAAAGTCAGCTTGAGCAAAAAAAGGCCTCAAGATTCCATCTCCAATTAACCAGTAATAAAGCTGGGTCCAAGATGTGGCTCAAGTGGTACAAGCACCAGCCGTGATTGGAAAAGGCCTCGTGAGAAGGTGAGGTCCTGAGTTCTGTTACAGAGTCCGGGGCGGGGGGGCGGGGGGTGTTCCAGGTCCCCATCCAAGAGCCCACCACTGAGAGACAGTCTCAAGCAAAAAGATGGGTTTATTGGGGAAGCAAAAAAGTGAACTGCCCGGCCAGGGACGCAGCACAGACTCGGGAGCTGCCACTGTGACCCCGAGCAGTCCTCAAATTGGGGTTTATAAAGGTAAAAGCATAGCACAGATGTAGGGACTTGATTCCGGGGGTAGAGCACGCAATAAGTTAACGCAGGGGGCAGAGCACACAACAAAGCAAGCATGGCACAGATATAGGAGGTTGACACAGGGGGCAGAGCAAATAGCAAGTTAAGCAAGCCATTTACAGAAGCAGAATTTTGGGGTCAGATTGACCTAATCTACTCCCCCCAACATTTCCTACCATGTTTCCCTAATCAAAATGGAGTCAGCTCTACAACAGCTCAAGCTCTATTACTGCCAATAAATAAATAAGTCTTGTTCAACTTCAGGCCCACCCACTCCTACCCACAGCAGTGGCTACCTCAGAACTTGTGCACAATGGTGGGTGTTGAGCATTTTGTGGAACAGAACTTCTGGTATACTGTGGCTGAGATGTGAGTGTTGATCTGGATGTTGATTGTCCTGGGGAAAGTGCCCTTTACCCTGTGGGCTCAAGGCTAGGCCTCTACCACTTGAGCCACAGCTCTATTCCTGTATTTTTCCAAGTAATTGATTGGACATAAGAGTTTCATGGACTTTCCTGCCCTGTCTGGCTTTGAACTACAACCCTCAGATCTCAGCCTTCTAGGTAGCTAGGATGACAGGTGTAAGCCATAGGCCCCAGCTTCCCTGAGATTATTATATTCAATGATCTCTTATCCATCAAAGAGTTAGAAGTGGATGTGTGGCTCCTGTGGTGGAGTGCTAGGCTTGAGTGAAAAAAGCTAAGGGACAAACACCTAACCTCTGAGTTCAAGCCTCAGTACCAGCACAAATACACACACACACACACACACACACACACACACACACACACACACCATGAGAGATCTTAGCCTCCCGAACCTTCCACCAGGGACACTGTGAGAATTAATGGGGTAACAGATGAAATGACCCCAGGGAAACAGGCTCCATAAATCCAAATTGTTGTTATTAAATTTCAAATTTAGCCCTTGGGATTGGCAAGACAGGACAGCTCTGGGCTGGAGCCATTCCAACGGCATGGACAGGAAATCTCTAGAAAGTCAAAAAGCATGATGCACAGGTTTCTGTTTTTTCTTTAATTTTTTTATTGTCAAAGTGATATACAGAGGAGTTACAGTTACATATATAAGGTAGTGAGTACATTTCTTGTCAAACTTGATACTTCCTCCCTCATTTTTCTCCATTTTCCCTCCTCCCCAATCCCTGCCCCCCAGTTGTGCAGTTGGTTTACAATATATTGTCTTGTAAGTATTGCTGCTGCATTGGTTCACCTTTTACCCTTTGTCTCACCATTTTGATGTTCCCCTTCCCTTCCCTAATTCAGACAAACATATATACAATACCCAGGGTACCAAAATCAAATACAGTGACAACAGGAGCTAAACCATAGGGAGATAAACAAAAGAAATAATTTCACATAGTACATTAAAATAACAACAATAATGATAAAATGCTTGTTTCCATATCTTGGAGTTCATTTCACTTAGAATCGTCTTTTTTTGTTTCTTTTGCTAGTCCTGGGGCTAGCTCAGGGCCTAAGAATTGTCCCTGGCTTCTTTTTTCTCAAGGCTAGCACTCTACCTCTTAAGCCACAGCACCACTTCTGACCTTTTCTGTTTATGTAGTGCTGCAGAATTGAACCCAGGGCTTCGTGCATGCTAGGCAGGCACTCTACCACTAAGCCACATTCCCAGCCCAAGCTGAGCTATTGTGATCTTCTGCTAGGACTACCCTAGACATATACTAATGAGGAAAACCATACAGTCTATGTTTCTTTGGGTCTGGCTCACTTCACTTACTATAATTTTTTTTCCAAGTCTTTCCATTTCATTACGAATGGGACAGTGTCATTCTTTCTGATGGAAGCATAGAATTCCATTGTGTATATATACCACAACTTCTTGATCCATTCATCTACTGAGGTACACCTAGGTTAGTTCCATATTTTAGCTATGGTAAATAATACTTCTATGAACATGGTTGTGCTGGTTGCTGGGTCATAGGGGAGCTCTATGTTTAGTCTTTTGAGGAAACTCCATACTGTTTTCCAGAGTGGTTGAACAAGTTTGCACTCCCACCAACAGTGTAGTAGGGTTCCCTTTTGGCCACATCCCCTCCAGAATTTGTTATTATTAGTTTTCTTGAAAATGGACATTCTTTCTAGGGAGAGGTAAAATCTCAATGTTGTTTTGATTTGCATTTCTTTCATGGCCAGTGATACTGAACACTTCTTCATGTGCCTCTTGGCCATTCTCATTTCCTCTTTGGAGAAGTCTCTCTTTAAGTCATTAGCCCATTTATTAAGGGGGCAGTTGGATCTTTGGGGATTTGTTTGGGGGGAATTTAATTTTTTGAGTTCTATATATATTTTTGATATGAGGCCTTTGTCTTTTGTATGGCCGGTAAAGATCTTCTCACAGACTGCCGGCTTTCTATTTATCTTGCAAGCTATGTCCTTTGCCATGCAGAAGCTCTGCAGTTTAATGTAATCCCATTTATCCACCCTTTTGTGTGTGTGTGTATGTGTTTCTGGATGTTTATTTAGGAAGTTTTGACCTGTGCCAAGAAGCCCTGGTGTTTCCCCATCCCTTCCTGTAATATTTTCAGGGTATCTACTCTTTTTTGTGTGTGTGCATTCCCTTTAATATATACACTCACTCCCAGAATCTACAGCCTTATTGATTCCCTTCCTTTGTTTTGATACTGTGGATAGATTAGAACAAGAAGATTGTGGTAGGAATGATACTATGTGACTCCCAATGCTAAGGTTTTTGTGGGGGTTTTTTGTTATTGTTGTTTTTTGCCTGGAGCCATGGATGTTGATTATCCTGGGAAAAGCGCCCTTTACCCTGTGGGCTCAAGGCTAGGCCTCTACCACTTGAGCCACAGCTCTATTCCTGGAGCTGTGGAGCCTGAATTCAAGGTCTGAGCATTGTCCCTGGCTTCTTTTTTGCTCAAGGCTAATACTCTACCACTTGAGCCACAGCGTCACTTCTGGCTTTTTTGGTATATGTGGTGCTGAGGAATCGAATCCAGGGCTTCAGGTACAGGGGGCAAGCACTCTACCACTAGGCCATATTCCCAGCCCCGGTATCTGCTCTTGAGTTAAAAAATAGAAATCTCAGGGACAGTGCCCAGGCCTTAGTTCGAGCCTCTGGACTAGCACAAAAACACAAACAAACAAAAAAAATGGCCCGGGGGTGGGGGGGAGGGGGTTAAGGCAGGGGAAAAATGAGGGAGGAGGTAACAAGTTAGATAAGAAAAGTACACACCACCTTATGTATGAAATTGTAACCCCTCTATACATAACTTTGACAATAAAGAAATGAAAAAAACTCACAAAATAAAACATAATGGTAGAACTTTGTCACCTCTGAACAATGGGTTTTTGTTAGGTGTAATATCAAAAACACAAGTAACAAAAAAACTAATTTAAATTTATCAAAGTTTACAATGTTTGCCTTGTTTGTTCGGTTGCTTTTCTTTCTCATTTGGTTTGCTTTAGGTGCAGGGCCAGAGAGGAAGCCCAGGGCCTTGCACCTGCTAGACAAGCGTTCTACTACTGAGCTACATCCCCAGCACCAAACTTACCTTCTGAAGCATGCCATCAGGAAAGTAAAACAACAACCCACAGAATGAGGAAACATGTGCTGATCATATGTCCAAAAAGAGACTTGTGTCGGAAATATGAAAAGAGCCTATGCAGGCTAGAGATGTAGCTCAGAGATAGAGAACTTGCCTAGCACACACAGGCCTTGGATTTGATCCCCAGCACTGTGAACAAAAAGAAAAGAAGAGGGGAGGGGGAGAGAAGGGAGGGGAGGGGAGAGAGACAGAGACAGAGAGGAAAGAGAAGGAGGGAGAAGGGAGCAAGGGAGGGAGGGAGGAAGGGAGGAAGGAAGGGAAGGAGGGAAAGAGGGAGAGAGGGAGGGAGGAAGGGAGGGAGGAAGGGAGGGAAAGAAGGAAGGAGGGAAGAGAAAAACCACTATTAATTATTATTAAATGCAAAATGCATATCAAATTCATAAGAGCTAGCAGTGTCACTCAATGGTGTGCCTTCCTGGCAGTTAGCTAGCTATGCCAGGAGGCCAAACCACAGCCAAGAGAATAAGAGCAGACATGACTTCTGCTCAGGCCTATGTGGAGAGTGGGTGGCCCCTCCTAAGCCCCAGGACTAGGGTGAGGCCTCCTGGGCTCAAAAACACAGTGACTTTGCAGCTATACTACCCTGAGTGAGAAGTCCTCCTCCGATTTCCCATACTGCACATTTCCTTGCCTTGCCACGCCTCAACACTGTTAGCCCAACTGTGATTGATGCTTCCACAGAATGCACCAATGCCAGACAGCAAAGCCAAAGGGAGAAAGCGCCCAGGTTCTGGCTGACACTATGAAGCCATTGCATCCAATCTGTCATCCCCTCAGCTGTGAGCAGCTTCTCACAGGAGCTTCTGGCTGGGCCTTCCCTTTACACTGAGTTCTCAGCTACCTGCAGCCACAGCCTTCTCCTAACCCATCTAAGCCAATGAGGAAGCTGGATCAGGGAGCATCATGGGTAGACAGGTCAATCTACATCCTCCCAGGAGACTTGTTGGTACCAGGACAATAAGCTGTTCAGCATGAAAAGGTACTCCTGACAATATCTTTAAAACACAAGGAGGAACGGGGCACTGGTAGCTCACACCTGTAAGCCTAGCCACTCAAGTGGCTGAGATCTGAGGATCACATTTCCAAGATAACCTAGGTAGAAAAGTCCACGAGACTCTCATCTCCAGTTAACCATAAAAAGCTGGACGTAGAGCTGTAGCTCAAGTGGTAGAATGCTAGCCTTGAGCAAATGAAGCTCAGAAACAGTACCCAGCCGCCAAGTTCTAGCCCCAGTACTGGAACAACAAAAAAGAAATACAAGGTTGGAAGCATGGTTCCGCAGTAAGAGTGCTAGTGTAGGGTGCTCAGACCTTGGATTCCATCCCCAGTGCTAGAAAAATGTGTGTGTGTGTGTGTGTGTGTGTGTGTGTGTGTGTGTGTGTGTTTGCATCCAATGCTCATATGCTGACAGCAGGGACATGAGCACAAGCCATGAAGTCCAGTCCTGTCTCCACCATCAATGAGCTGAGGGACTTGGGGAAGTCACCTAACTTCTCTGTGCCTCCATGGGTTTTGTCTGTAAACAGCCTGTGTGCTCCATGCACAAAGGGCCCAGAGCAGGCACAGAGCTTTCCCTTGTTTCTCCAAGGAGGCCTGGTGGACAGAGACATCTTGTTTGCCTGATCTCCACTCCTTCTCAGTGGAGGGCCATACTCCAGCAAGGTTTGCTTGTGGGTCCAATGGTTTCTAACCATACACTCTGTGGACATCACAGGTAGTGGCAGGCAGCAGAGGGCTGTGCCAGCTCCTCTGTGGAGTCCTCTTATGGCTCTGAGCTAGGCACATCCACAGGGCTCTGGAAAGGTAACGGCAGAGAGCGCCTGCACAGGCCGAGCGGCCCAGCTCTGTGACCAGCCACTGTGAGCACCGGACAGCAAGCCGTGGATTAATGAAGTGAACCTGAAGCCTCTCCAAGGCAACATATTTCCAGAAGAAATATACACTGCAGCTGGGAAGAGGAGACTATGGTATGAATCTTTCCTTCTTCCGAACAACACAGAACAGAAATCTATAGAGGCAAATCCTGGGTATCCAAAGATGTGGACTTGAAAAAAAAATCCAATTCAATAGGTTCCACCTTACTGCTCTGTGGCAAGTCCCTGGAAACGCTTACTTAAATGGATACAGGAGATGGATGTCATGTCGCCAGGCTTATAGCTCCCCTGCCATCCTCGGTCTCAGGGCTCATAGCTCCCCTGCCATCCCCCATCTTTGAGTAGCACACATCATTCTCTTCCTCAACCTGGGGCAGGATTTTCGACATGGAGAGAAAGATGCTGAGAATCCCCTTCTCAGAGCCACCTGCTCATTCTTAGTGGAGGGACTGAGGCCCAGAAGTAAAAGGAGGTTGCCCCAGATAAAGCACAGTGAGACAGACCCACTGCCTGAAGACAGGCCTAGGACCCGGCATTCAGTCTTCCCACCAAGCTTGTCAAAGAAAGAGAAGACATGCCACTGTGGGCAGTCTCTGGGGTTCTACCGTTGTCCCCACCCACAACCCCCACAACCTCCAGAGAAACCACAAAGCTGCCTGGCTGAGACAGCCACAAAAGGAGAAGACCGTTTCCACAGGATCTGCCAGGACCTTGGATGGGTAGCCGTCGCCATGCACGTGTAAACAGCAGAAAGCCCTCCGGGTTCAGCTTCTCTACAAGGGCCGCATCCTATCAACAAGATTACCACTCCCGTCAGACCTTCTTTGGGGAAGAAAGACTGACCCTTCCAGTTGATCTGGCATCAGGCTTTCTTTACTATTCCACAAGGGTAGAGGCCATGACAACAAAGCAGGCAGCTTCCAAGCCTGTGCCCACAGTGCCCCCTGGTGGCGGTCCATGGGAGGGATCTCTTTATTCCACCAGAGGGAGGGCCAGGGATGAGGACAGTCTTGCCTCAAGTTAACAGCCATCCCTTCTCCGAAGCCCTCCCCTCCCCTAGCTCCAGAATCCTCTGGAGGGCAGGTTGAAAATAAGACAGGTTGCTGCACCGCCCAACCCTCACTTGGATTCTGTGGCCCTGGTGTGGGCTAAGGAACTTGCATTTCCAACACGTTCCCAGGAGATGCTGAAGCTGAGGCAGACCACACCTGAAGGGCCCTGCATAAGCATCTACCAAGGCTCAGCACAGTCTAGCCCCTTATTGAGATGGTCTCCAAAGTCCCCAGACTTACTGAGATCAAGTTCCTTTAAGCCTTGATTTCCTTATCTGTAACATATGGGCATCAGTGCTGCCCTCAGGAAGTGTTTTCAATAGGTAAATTCATATGACACTCTTAGCTCAGTACCTGGCACATCATATGCATTCAGTAAAGGTCCATCATTCCACCATCTTTCTTACTGGCAGTAGTAATAAGATTACCATTCATTTTCCAACTTTTTGAGGACAGGAACAGCATGTCCTACTCAAGATAGAATTCTCAGAAGCAGAATGGACCTTGAAGATTCTTTAGCCCAAAACTTCCCAAACAATAAGTTTTTACAGGGCTGGGAATATGGCCTAGTGGTAGAGTGCTTGCCTTGTATACATGAAGCCCTGGGTTCGATTCCTCAGCACCACATATACGGAAAAAGCCAGAAGTGGCGCTGTGGCTCAAGTGGTAGAGTGCTAGCCTGGAGCAGAAAGAAGCCAAGGACAGTGCTCAGGCCCTGAGTTCAAGCTCCACAACTGGCAAAAAAAAAAAAAAGAAGTTTTTACAATTTCAGACATATGAGTACCACCTACAATGACACACGAAGGCTGGGCTGTGTGTGTGTGTGTGTGTGTGTGTGTGCGCGCGCACGCGCGCCCTTACTGGGGCTTAAACTCAAGGCCTGTGCCCTCATTTTGCATTTTCACTCAAGACTGGCACTCTACTACTTGAGCCACATGGCCACTTCTGGCATTTTTGCTGGTTAATTGAAAATAAGAGTCTTAGGGACTTTTCTTCCTAGGCTGGCTTCAAACCATAATCCTCGGATCTCAGCCTTCTGAATAGCTAAGATTCCAAACATGAGGTACCAGCACCCAGCTTGGGCTTTTGTATTTTTAATAAGCTCCCAGCTATCAGGAGTGGGAATTACTCAGCTAGCCTAAGTACCTGACATAGTGATAAGAAATGGATGTCCAGCAGAATCCTTTGCTCATCCATGGTCCGTGCTGGCTGGAGGCAGAGTGAGGGGCCAGGACTGTATCTCTTGATTCCTAGCTTGGCTTTTTCCAAGCTGCTCCCTTGTCCTGCTGCACAAGTCTGATGTACATCATGAGCAGTCAAAGGGCTGAAGTTTCCCAGAGTGACAAAGACACCTGATTCACCAGTGAACACCTAATTTCCCAGCCTGTTTTTATGTTCAATCAAAATATTGATCAAGTCTTAGCATAACATACAAGGTCCTCCCAGGTCTGCTTCTCACTTAGGGCTGCAGTCTCCTGTCCCACAGTTGTACCCTAACTCCCACCCAGCCCCACTGAACAGGAGTCTCATTGGGATGGGAGGGTCTCACATCTGGTATACAGGAAATTCAAGGGCAAATGAATGGGAAAAGGGAAGGTGAATGGATATATAGGGCCTGATCCTCACTGCAGAACTGAGATTCAGCCAGCACAAATGAATCGACTGTCATACTTCCATGCTTGAGCAGCCAACCTGAAGTCTATTTTTGAAATGGAATTTCTCCAACCGGAAAGGCATTGTGCAAGCTCTGCCGGAAGCCAGCAGTTACGCAGGCCCTTCAGTCAGTCCTTCCATCCTGATTTAGGAAGAGCACCTACTGTTACACTCTGCCCCACCCCCACCCCCACCATCCTTCCCAAAGAAACCCATCATTTTGTTTGGGTTTGGAGGGTTTTGTTGTGCAGGTTGTGGGGTTTGAACACTAGGCCTAGGTGCTATCCCTCAGCTTTCTGCTCAAGGCTAGGGTTCTATCACTTGAGCCACAGCTCTACTTCCAACGTAATTTCTTTTGGTGACTAATTAGATATGAATTTCATGAACATTCCTGCCCAGGCTGGCTATGAACCACAATCCACAAGTCTCAGCCTAGGACTATAGGTGTGCGCCATCTGGTGTTTGGCTCCCTGATCTTTCATGACCTTAAATAAGACCCTGATCCTGTCCATCCAAACAGGAGTATGTCAGAAATCCCAGTGGATACCCCATTTTGGGCTCTTTCAACAATTCAGCCTCGGTAGGGGCTGGGGATATGGCCTAGTGGCAAGAGTGCTTGCCTCGTATACATGAGGCCATGGGTTCAATTCCCCAGTACCACATATACAGAAAACGGCCAGAAGTGGCGCTGTGACTCCAGTGGCAGAGTGCTAGCCTTGAGCAAAAAGAAGCCAGGGACAGTGCTCAGGCCCTGAGTTCAAGGCCCAGGACTGGCCAAAAAAAAAAAAAAATTCAGCCTCAGGGCTGGGGATATAGCCTAGTGGCAAGAGCACTTGCCTCGCATACATGAAGCCCTGGGTTCGATTCCCCAGCACCACATATACAGAAAATGGCCAGAAGTGGCGCTGTGACTCCAGTGGCAGAGTGCTAGCCTTGAGCAAAAAGAAGCCAGGGACAGTGCTCAGGCCCTGAATCCAAGGCCCAGGACTTGCAAAAAAAAAAAAAAAAAAGAATTCAGCCTCCCACATTAACCTTGGCTCTGGATTCCTAGATACCCCATGGTAAGGAACAGGAACCAGACCATTAGACTGAGTTTAACCTCTCCACTTTACCAACAAGCAGGGATGTCCTTTACCTTATCTCCCCCGGCAGACTCCAGAATAAGGGACTGGTACACACAGCAACTACAGTAACCCAATAAGCTAAGGATTTAGCCACTTAACATCTGTCTAACATCACCAGTGATACCTGGTCCCCTAAGATGTAGATGGATCACAAGTCACAAGCCATCATATGCCCAACAGAAAGCAGCTGTTCAGTGACTTAATAAATGCACAGCAAGGCTTTGGCACCATACTATTGCATCCCAATCCCAGCCCCATCACTTATCAGAGAGACTCAGTAGATTGTCTCTACCCCTCCAACGCGGGTCCAGTGAGACCTGCCTCTTGGGGTTAGTGCACATTTTAAAGTACTTACAAAGAACACCTGCTTCTGCTCCAAGTGTTTGTAAGATGCTGTCTTTTCAGGGTGGACTGAAATAACCAACCAGTCAGCTGAAAGCTACCCAACTATTTGGGCATATTCAGCCACAAAGAGAATTCAAGAGTGCAGATGCTATACTAACCAAAAATAGCCTGTGATGTATGCCTATGGTCATAGCTCGTTAGGAGGCTGAGATATGAAGGTTACAGTTTGAAGCTGGCCTTAACAAAAAGTTCCTGAGACTCAATGAACCACCAAAAAGCTGATAGTGGAGCTGTGGTTCAAGTGGTAGGGTACTAGCCTTAAGCAAAAAAAGCAATGGCACAGTGCCCAGGCCCAAGTTCAAGCCATAGTACCCACACATGCAGATAGTAACCCTCCCTTATCAGCTAAGTTTCTTCTCAATCCTCTTCAAAGATCCCAGGGTACAGTGGTGGAGACTGCCCAGCATGCACAAAGTCCCAAGTTAAATCACATCTACCTCATCCACCATGGGAGGGAAGAGTGTGATCTCCACTGATTCCAAGATCAACTGCGTTCTCAGGAAGGCTCTTCCACCACCTGGGGACAGCAGAGTGCTGTCAGAGCTGAATCCTCAAGCTCAACAGCCTACAATTTCAAGTCCTGGCCTCCTTTGTCAGTGACTTAGCATTTCAGTTTGCAAACTGTTTTCAGAGGCTACAGTCCTTGAGTCTCAAGGCAGCCTGAGTCAGGGCAGCAAAAGTACTCAGGGAGGCCCCAATTTAAAGGAATCAAGTAACTTCCTGAAAAACATCCAGATGAACTAGACAGAAGAAAGCATTCAGAAAGGACTTAGGAAGCAGGCTGGAAAAGGCAACAGGCTGGCTAAAGCAGCAGAGGCTTATAGCCTGGAGAAAAAAAAAAAAAAAGCCTGTTCTAATGGATGCAGCCAGCCTCTGACTGTGGCAATTATGATAGATGGGCAAAGTTGGTCCTGTTCTCTCAAGAGGCAATTCTGAATCTCTATGTAAAATTGATGTTTAAAAAAAGCTATCTGGGGCTGGGGATATGGCCTAGTGGCAAGTGCTTGCTTGCCTCATATACATGAAGGCCTGGATTCAATTCCCCAGCACCACATATACAGAAAGCGGCCAGAAGTTGTGCTGTGCCTCGAGTGGAGCCAGGAACAGTGCTCAGGATTTGAGTCCAAGCCCCAGGACTGGCAAAAAAAAAAAAAAAAAAAAAAGCCATCTGAAGCCAGGTGCCAGTGGCTCACACCTGTAATCCTCACTTATCAGGAGGCCGAGATCAGCTCAAAGCTGGCTGAAATCAGATAAGGAACTCTCATTTCCAATTAACCACTAAAAAGTAAATCAGAAGTGGAGCAAATATGAGCCAAAAGACAGTGCCCCATAACGAGTTCAGGCCCCAGGACCAGCACCAAGCATCCCATGCCATCAAAAATCAGAAACTCCTAACACACACACACACACACACACACACACACACACACACACACGTGACTCAAGTAGTACAGCACGAGGAAAAAAAGGGACAGACAGCATCAAGGCTGTGTACAAGCCCCAGGACCAACGCCAGCCCAGCCGAAGCAACTTCTCTGCAGGTTGAGTTGCAGGTTTATCTGAAAACTTTCATTTTAGGCTTATCCCTGCCTCCTAGCTCTTCACCTATCACTCTAAAACCAACCTTCATACCTACTACTTCTACTAGCCTACTCTCAGCCAGCTCTAGGTAACCCCACCTTGCAGACCACCTCCTAAGGCAGTCACAGGATGCCTCTCATCCCACCACACTTGCTGCCTAGGTGCCCACATTCACATTCACTCAGAAACACCAGGCAAGGTCAAGTGGACAGGTTCTGACCTGGAATTCCAGCTACTCTGGAGACAGAGATCAGGACCACAGCTCCAAGATCCGCTTGGGCAGTTAACAAGGTTCCACCATCCCCAACTCAAAAGCATATAAGCAATTAAAAGTCTTGTCTGGAGAAACACAAGACCCTAAGATACAAAGGATAGTCAGTTCTTTGTGTTCTACTTGTTCAAGATCTTTGTCAGTCCTCAGGGACTGGGCATTGTACCTGAGTTTTTATTCTCAAGGGTACTCTTTCACCACTTGGGCCACTTTTGGCTTTTTTGGTAGTTGAAGTGTCTAATGGCTCATGGAGTCTGAGATCTGAGGATCACAATTCAAAGCCAGCCTAGGCAGCTGGCACCCATATAAGATTTCCTTTTTCATGTACACATGGACATTTACGAGCCTGACACATGGCTCCATTTGGTACCAGCCAACCCAAAAATAGCCTCTAAGAAAATGTGCAATCTAAAATCCATGAGCCCACCACTCTCCCAAAACTCCATTCACATCCCAATCCTTCCCAAAGCCTCTTTACAGCTGGCAACCAACCCCAGAACACCCATGGCCTGAACCTCAGACCCTTAACCTTTGTGCCCAGTCTGAGAAGCAATCAGCACCTAGGAAAAGGCTGCATAGGTAGGACTGGAGCAGTGGTGCAGCAATCAGATGACTTACCTACCAAGCAACTGTACAACCAAGTGACAACTGCCCTTATACTCCCTTCTGACAATACCCTCACCATACAAGCAACCCATAGACAGAATCCTATTCAGGATAAATGATGTGAATAAGTTTAACTTCCAGAATCTCCCCACATACTCCAGGCTGACCTTACACCTGCAATTCTCATGCTTCAGCCCCCAGAGTGCTGGAATTACGGGTGTGTGCAACCACTCAACAAGCTTTAATTAGGCCAAGAAAATTGAACTTATTGGCTTTCTAGATTCAAGTGTCTTCTGGAGACTTCAGTGCAGTGAAGATCAGTAATAATAAAAGGAGCAGTGCAGGGCAGCCCATGCTCCTGGGGTAGTAACACACACTACACGGAGTAGAGGGAGGGAAAGACAAGCAACACCCCCAAGCAGAACATCCAAGTATTTCCCAAGTGTTCAGTGGACTGTGTGAAAGCAGCACAAAGCAGCAGCAGCAGCTAATGCTACAACATCCCAATTAGAGCTTCAAACAGATCTCAAAGCCAGACCACGGAAGATTTATACAGTTTATTAATCCCTCTGTGAAAAATTCACCATCATCGCAGGTCAAGTCATTGCAGGATCTTTATTCCTTTGGCTGTGAATCAAGAAAAAGAAGTTTTGTCAGCAACGGCCTTGAAAATTCCTTAAAAACAAACCCGAAAGTCTCAACAAATTCAAAAATTAATAAAACTCATGCAGAACAAATATTAGTAACCTCATAACAATGTGAGTATCAAAAAAATTCACGTAAAGAATGATACAAAAATAAAAACAATTAAAACTACTACTATACTTTAAAACATTTTAAAAACAAGCCAGGTCACTGTTAGTACCTTAACAGGTCACAACCCATGCACTTGCACTTGAAAATGTGCTCTGCTGACCTGTTAAACTACCGAAGCAGTAAACCTGGTCTAGAACATCAAGCAATCTACAATCTACATTAAGAACTTGAATGATACCTGTTATCCAATCTCCAGCTCACTGAATCAGTGGCAGGAAAAGGGAAAGGGGAAGAGGAAAGAGGAAAAACAAATAATTCATTAGCAGTCCCTTTTCAAGCTCCAAAGTAATCTGCATGCAAATAGATACCTAAACTGTGCCCAAATAATTCTTTATAGTTGCATACAGAACACTACTTAGGCCTACACAGCCATTGGTGTATTCCTCCGTTTTAGAAACAGCTAGCTGGCTTGATTACACTGTGGGTCCAATGTTAACCAGATGGCTGAGGACTCCACTGAGGTGAGTGTTCACTAATGCTAACACGGGTGGACGCAACACCTGCCATGACTAGAGCACATCCACATGAACTTGGGCTCCTCTGCTCTCCTGAGATGACCACCACCCAGACCTGGCAGTCTCCACATACTAAGTCTTAGAACTCTGGAAGAACGCTAGCAAGTCCTTTTAAAGGTGTCTCAGTTTAACACTTAAAGCAACTGTTAGACCCAAAAGGTTAAGCATACCAAACTAAACTACTAAACTAAAAGGATTATTATGACTTTTAAGCTAAAGAACACAAGCATTCATGTCTGCATCCACTTTCTGCATCCCTGCAAGCTTTTCAGGGTGGGGCCCAGTGAGATGACCAGTGCAACCTGAAGCAGGAACAGTGACGGCTCAGGTCCTCACAGGAAGCCTCACGGCTGAGTGAAAAAAACAATGTGTTAAATGTTCTTCAGACCTAGTTCATTACCTTTTCTTTTTGCGAGTACTAGCATATTCTTACTTCATTTTTCACTCATGCTGGAGCTTTACCACTTGAGCCATAACATCATGCCTTCACTTCCAGCTTTTTGCTAGTTAACTCAAATTGCCTTGACTGGCAAACAGTGATTCGCACATCTCAAGCCTCCTGAGTAGCTAGGATTAGTCATGAGCCACTGGTGCCCATTTTGAAATCTGTCATGAGATATAATAATCCTCACAACAGATAGCAGTTCTAAACTGCAGAAGAATGAAGAGTGTTAGAAGTAGAGCTGTAGCTCAAATGGAAGAAGAGCTCCAGCCTCCAGTGGAAAAACCTATGACAAAAATTAAAACCCCTGAACCCAAGCCCCAGTACTGGCACACACAAAAAAGAGGAATAAACTGCTCATTCCAAGGCAGGCAATGCCAGGGGTCCTGTCCGGCCAGGCACCGCATAAAAGCAAACTACAGGATAAATAGCCATGATTTTAAAACTACTACCCCGCGCCATGCTTAGCCTACTCCTACATTATATATTCAGGCTGTCTACGTTTCTGGAATGGAATAGGCCGTTCTGATCAAGTGCTTATGGGAAAACCATCACCTAGCATACTTCAGTGGAACAGTTACCTCCCAGCTTTGAGCAGAGGGGACAGACACCAGGTACAAACTTGGAGAACAGCCTAACACTGGTGGCTCACACAAGTAATCTAGCTACTCAGGAGGCTGAGATCTGGGATGGTGGTTAGAAGCCAGCACAAGTGGAAAAGTTCATTAGACTATCTCCAAAATAACCAGCCAAATAGCAGGGCTGGATGTGTAGCTCAAGTGGCAGAGCACCAGCAAAACAAATCCAAGGCCCTGAGTTCAAACCACAGTGTAGCCAGGAGGAAAAGGGGGAAGGGGAGGAACTGTGGTGGAGGTTAATACAAGGCAAGGGATACAGCAGATGCTATCAGGGCAAAAGCTTTGTCAGCACATCCTCTGGGCTCACAGCACCAGAAAAGGCTGCTCCATGGGCAGGGAAGAGGGCCCTTCCCCAGCTGTGTTAGACAAAGCAGTGTCCCAAATACCTTGTGGCAGGGACAGTCTATAGGACATAGCCTGCGGTGGGGCATAACCTTCAGTGAATCACCTCACCACAGAACATGCATGTTTGAGTTTCCAAAATAATCATGACTGTTCTCCTTTGCTCACAAGCCCGTATTTAAAAACAGCATGTGTTCTAATAAACCACACATCCCAACTGTTGTCCAAAGCCAACATGCAAAGCATGGAAGCAAACTGTGAAGGTGCTGCATCCCACCCCGTGCTCACCATCTCAGTACCTGCTACAGTACCTGCTAGACACTTCATTTCTGATGAGCAAGAAATCCAAGGGTGGAGGGGACAGGCAAAAAGAAGGTCACAGAACACTCGATTATTCACCAACCCGCACCTTCATTCCATTTAGACTACTCAGTTAGCTAGCAAAGCTGGTAAAAAGCTGCTACCACCACTAACATCTCTTAGTGTCTTGGCTAACTGGAGGAAAGCAATCGGAGGTCTTCGATGCCAGAAAAACATGGGCCACATTGATCCAGTGTCCATTTTATGAGATCGATCAAGTTAAGTCCCAGTTAAACCCACTTTTGACAGTCCATGCCAATTAGCAGTTAAAACTTATGACAGGGCTTGAAAAGCACCCACCAGATCACTGGACTAATGTGGTCCCATGAAACACTAATCTACGAGCAGAAGAGGGGTGGCAGTGGCCAAGCTACTCTAAGGTGTTGAGATACTATCACTACAGAGCTTCTCAAAGCATTACCTTCTGTAATCCACAAGTGAGAAAAGAAAAAAAAAAAACATTGAGAAAGGTTATTACAAAACAAAACCCCTCCTTCGTGGAAACTAAAGACCTACAATTAAAAAGACACCTCTACTTTCCCTGAAGCATACCTTTTTGCCAGCCCCAACATTGGCCTTTGCAGTCCCTCTGACTTTCTTCATTCTGTTTTTGCGTTCTTTCCGCTGTTTCCTTGAGGTCTTCTTCTTTTCATACAGGCCATGCTAAAGGAGACAGTTTAATAGGAGCATGTCTGGGTCAGAGAGCAGTGAAATGCAACTTGCCAAGCCTTTTCTTACACTAGCTGGCTTCTTCCTCAGGGTCTCATCTCTACCCACCCAGCCATGGAGATTGAGACCTATGCAACTTCACTTGGCCAACCTTCATACCTGCTATTCCTACTGTCTGGCAGTTTCCAAATTTTTACAAGCCTCAGCATTAAGTCACCTCTCCAGAGCATCAACTAAAACAGTGCAGTAAGGGCTAGGCATGGCCTTGTTGATCCAGCTACTCAAGGTGAGATTCATAGAATCTTGGTTTGAAGCCAGCCTGAGCAGAAAAATCCCAGGGACTGTGTATCTCCAATTAATCAGGAAAAAAGCTGCACTGGAGGTGAGGCCAAGTGGCAGAAAGCTGTGAGCAAGAGCGCTCAAGGCTCAGAGTTCAAGCCAATAGTGGCACCAAAAAATAAGTGCAGTAACAGCCAGGCTCTATGACATGCCTGTTATTTCAACTTGGACGGAAACGGTGGTAAGTGGTAGCAAGCACAAGGCCTTGAATTCAAATCACACTACTCATAATTATAGTAATTTTTAAAATATACTTCACTACAATCCCCCTCACAACTGTTGTACGGGTCACGGTAGCAGGGAGTAAACTTGTCTGAAAGGATCAGACCAGTAGTCACAATGTTCTCATTTCCTAGAGACAGCATACCCAGCTTACTGCTCCACTCTGTATTTGCTCAACACATGATCAAATAAATCTCTGGTTCCTAGCTACCTATGGAATTAAGTCCAAACTTAGTGTCTGTACAGACTTCATGCTTTCTTCCCATTTCACCCCACCATTTCCTGTCTAGCCCATCTCCACAGAACTCAGCTTTTAACCCTTTTAGAATTCCTATGTCTTCACAGTTCCCACTCAACTTGGTCTGTGCATTCTACCACACCCACAATGCTCCTGAAAAAAACATTTCAATAGTTGTTGCCCAGACACCTACTCGTGCAAGTCTGTGTTTGGGCTCATTTTTTTTTGCATAATCCAAGGAATCATAAATCATGCCAAAGCCAGTTGTCTTGCCACCACCAAAATGGGTTCTGAATCCAAATACAAAGATGACATCAGGTGTGGTCTTGTACATTTTGGCAAGTTTTTCCCGAATTTCTGTCTTAGGTACTGTTGCCTTTCCAGGGTGAAGGACATCGATAACCTAAGCAGAGGAAAAGCATATATAGTGTTTGTTATAAATTAAATGCATCTGAAAACAAGTTGAACAACATGTCCTTCCTTACCATCTGCTTCCTCTGAAGTAGCCGGTTGGTCATGAACTTCCTGGTCCGGATAGTTACTGTGTCGTTCTGAAAACAAAACACTAGTAAATAAAACTATTCCAACTTTTTCATGACTTTGCTGAAATCTTCCATTGTCTCACACTAAGCTCACTCAGTAGCCACAAGGATGTGGCTAAGGGATTAAGAACCACATAATAGGAAAGCTCCAATTAAAAAAAAAAAAGCTGGGTGCTGTGTGAGCCACCAGATTGCAGTGGTGTGGCTCGAATGGTGAGTGCCAGCCTTGAACTGAAAAGCTAAGGGACAGCACCCAGACACTGGGATCATGCCCCAATACTGGCACAATTTTTTTTCAATAGGAAAACCTACAGGACACACTTAAAGTGTATCACATACCAACAAAATGCACTGGACATGAACACATTACTTTATGGTTATCAACACGGAGCAGTTATTCACCTTCAACACCACTGGTTTTGTGGTCTGTATAACTTTTTGTAGGAACTAGCCTAGATATGATTGATAAGATTATTTGGCTTCTAACCATATCATGGGCAACCCTGATATCAACTGCATGCTTCCTTCTCAGGCAAAATCGATTTCAGGCATTCAGTAATTCCTCACAGAAAACTTTTTTTTAGTATATCAAACACAAAGTCATCATAGAAACGTCGTGTGCCCAGTCTGTGCTGTCTATCCTTGAAAAGCTGGACATCTCCTAAGAAAAGCATTCTTTTTGTATTTAAGAATGTGGGTAGTCGGCAAACCTACAACCAAGGAAATTTTAACAAGCGCTTAACATCAACATCGGTGGCTCATCCCTAGCTACTCAGGAGGCTGAGATCTGATCTTAGAGTGCAGGTACCAAGCCAGCCGAAGCAAGTAAGTCCATTTAACTAGCCAGTAACCGGAAGTGGGTCGGGGATTCAAATAGTGGAAGAACCAAGAGTGCAAGGCCCTCAGGTCAAGCCCCAATACCAGCACACACAAGTTATTTAAAAAAGTGGGAGTCTCTATTTTCAGTTAAGAAACCACACCAAATTCTCCTCAATTCTTGAAGGAACAAATGTAAAGATAGTCGCAGGTGAATCAGGATGCTGAACCTCTGGTCAAGAAGCTAACCAGCAGAGACTTCGGGCCAGGCCATCGGATGCCAAGGCATCGGATGCCTTTCCAGGGACCGTTCCCCCAGGAAGGAAGCTGAGGATGCTAAGGGCCCACAAGTTTTTTAGCTTCCACGTAGGGGCGCCTCCAGGCAGCCCGCGCGAGCCGCAGCTCCCGGCTCCACGCGGGCTGCAAGCTGCTCATCTCCGCTCGGGGCTGCGGGGGATCCAGCCCTCGCCCCGCGCGCTCCGAGGACGGGCGCGGCGGACGCTCTCGCAGTGTACGACCCGAGGCCCGGCTCCCGACACGTCCTGGACCGCAGCCCCAGCAAGCACCAACGCCGGCGGCCGGGGAACCGGCCTCCTAAGACATGACAGACAAGGGCAACCGGGCCTTGGGAGGCTGTAGCTCAGACTAAAGGACCAGAAGACGAAGGATGGCTGGGATTGACATCGGATGGCGGAGGGAACCGGGGAGACTCACCATGATGGCGACAGACCTTCAGACGGCCAGGGAGAAAAAGAGGCCCGCTCCTCCCTGGCCAATCATATCTCTATGCTCGGAAGGACCCCAGGCGGCGCCGGCGTGTGGGCGTGGCCGTAGAGGTGAGGACGACCGCGCCGGCGCCTGACTGAAAATGCCTAAGGCCACGCCTCGCCGAGCTCGGGGATTCGCGATTGGCGGACCCAGCATCATGGAACCGCGTGTTCCATTCCGGTCTTTTCTTCCAGTTATCGTTTAAGTGGCCTCCTTATGAATTACAAGTAGGTAAACCTAGGAAGTATTTTAGATCTTTCCTGGCAACCTCACTTTACAGCTAAGGAAGCTGCAGAGCCTTGATTTAAATCTTTTTCACCTTGACAGGTCTAGTGGCTCACACCTCTAATCCTAACTACTTTAGGAGGCCGGGATGTGGAGGATCTGGAGATGAGGGTTCAAGGCCAGGCTGGGCAGAAAAGTCCATTACAGTCTAGCTCCGAAGTATCAAAAGTCCAAGCTGGAGGCATGACTCAAACAGCTGAGCACCGGAGAGCAAGCCCCAGGCTCGGGGCTCAAATCTGGTACTGACAATAATTAGTATATCTGTCATCTCAAGCACATGTTTGCTACACGTTTTGCTTGTTTACAATTTTTTTCATTATGATTCTCTGACTAAACTTCGGATGTGTGCTTGTCCTGGGGCTTGAACCCAGGGTCTAGGTTCCTTCCCAGAGCTTTTGTGCGCAAGGCTAGCCCTCTGGCTAGCACTCTACCACTTGAGCCACATCTTCACTTCTGGCTTTTTTAAAAAGATGCTTAGAGAACAAAAAAGTCTCAGTGGCATTCCTGTTTGGGCTGGCTTCGAACCGTGATCCTCTGATCTCAGCCTCTTGAGTAGCTAAGATTGCAGGCGTGAGCCACCGGCGCTCAGCTTAGTTTCAGGACTAAAAAAAAAAAAAAAACGAGAATACGTTTACATTTTCTTCACCCTAGTAACTTTTTGAACTAGAGTCTAATACACAGCTGTTCGCTGTCATTTACTTCCTCTTGTTTGACCAGATGGCGGCTCTCTGTTGCCTGGGCAGGCTGGTTTTCACCTCTGTCTAACGTCCCTCGGACGATCAGAGGCTCTTCATTTCCGACGTCCTGAAGCGGACCCCGCGTTCACGCTGGATCGGCTTCTCCCGGGTTCTAAACCCGGATGTGCCAACGGCGACGGCCTCGGTGCAGTTGCGGGGAGGGCCCGCTAGGTGGCGCTGATCTGCGCCTGCGCAAGATGCTTTGCGCCGAGCCCCTCTTGAGCGACGCGCGCGGCGGAAGAGGAAGCGGACACGTGCTGCGCCCTACGGAGGCCGAGGAGGTGCGGCCGCCGCTGCCACTTCGAGTCCTGAAGCGTCGCCCGAAGGTGCAGGACCCGTCCTCTTCCTAAGCCGAGTCCCAGAGTTGGGGAGGCGGGGAGGGCGACTCCCGGGAAGCCGACACCATGGTGAAGGAGCAATTCCGGGAGACGGATGTGGCCAAGAAAATGTAAGACGGGCCAGAATGGCGGTGGGGCGTTTGGGGGTGCGGCCTGAAGGGGGGTTGGGGGCTGAGGTGAGGGGTTCCGGAGGGACCGGGAAATAAAATAATCAGGAGCCGGAGCGAGCCTGTGAGGTGACTGGAACTCAGAAGCTCCCCGTTGGGCGTTTGGGGGCGGGGGTTGTCGCGGGGCCCCAGTCCCTGGGGGGCCTGGGCACTACCTGCGCGGGGCAGGACCTGGGCGGCCGCACGGGACCCCCGGAGTTGGGCGAGGACCATCTTCCCCCCGGGAAATCTTTCCCGTAGCTCCCTGCCTAGGAGCAGCCAGGGGCGGGGGACGGGGGGTTGTGTCTCATTCGGGCATGGCCCCCACGACAAGAACATGGAGTTGCCAGCTCCAAAGCTGTCCCGCGGGCAGCTGGGCGTCCGTACCCGAAAGGAAGCTGTTTATTCAGCCTTGGACAGAGGTTGGGTGTTAGGCCCGGTCCCCTCGGTAAAGAGTTCCATTCTTTTTTTTTTTTTTTTTGGCCAGTCCTGGGGCTTGGACTCAGGGCCTGAGCACTGTCCCTGGCTTCTTTTTGCTCAAGGCTAGCACTCTGCCACTTGAGCCACAGCACCACTTCTGGCCATTTTCTGTATATGTGGTGCTGGGGAATTGAACCCAGGGCTTCATGTATAGGAGGCAAGCACTCTTTGCTACTAGGCCATATCCCCAGCCCAAGAGTTCCATTCTTGCAGAACACGGTGAGATGGGTGCCGGTGCCTACCAGACCCAGTGCCATGCACTGCACGCAGCGTGAATGCGATGACCTTTGTGCCTAGAAAGTGGAGAAGATTGTGCCTCACCTTTTAAATAACAATAAAAACATTTTAAGTGGAGAAGGTAGAAAGCATCTCCCTGGATATGACAAGGAAGGATGAGAGAGCAGAAGATCCAGCAAGCCTTCTGTTGTTGTTAATGGGGTTTGAACTCAGGACCTGCTCACTGTTTTCCTCACAAGGCTTTTCCACTCAAGGCTAGCACTCTACCACCTCGAGCCACAGCACCACTTCCCCAACAACCTTTCTTCAAGGAGGGGCTGTACAGAGGCAGGAAGGGTGCTCCACTGCAGGCCTTCTTGCTGGTGAACCATAGCTCCACTTCAGGCACAGTGTCTCACACTTTTCTCAGATCTTATTACAAGTGTGAACTACCCAGGCTAGCTGAGGGTTTTGTTTGTTTTATTTTGTTGTTTTAAGTCCAGGGCAGTGTCTTAGTAAGAGCTCTTCTGGGAGGTTCACTCCCTAGGGCAGGAGTAAGATTAGGGAGGCCTTACAGGCAGTGGCTGGGGTTCCAGGCAGTGGTAATATGATGATCTGCACTGGGAATTTGGGGAGGTTCCTGGGGAGTTGTGGATTTCAGAGAACCTTGGATGCTAGGGGAAAGGATTACTGGAGCTGTCACTGGTGGCTCACACCTATAATCCTAGCTACTCAAAAGGCTGAGATCTGAGGATCACAGTTCAAAGCCAGCACAGGAAAGTCTGTGAGACTTATATTCAATTAAACACCAGAAAACCTCTTCATCCCTGTTTTTCCCACTGGGTATTTTTGAGATAGCGTCTCTCATCCCACCAGGCACATCCCTGGAGAGTGATGGATTTCCTTTAGGCTTTCCTTAATTACTAGTATCACAGGTGCATACCACCTCCTGCAGTTTCCTTCCATAGATATGGACTTTCAGGCCAGGCTGACCTGGTACTGCTCTGTTCCCAATTTCAGCACACACACATACACACGTCTTGGGTGACAAGTATATATCACTATGCCCGTTATAGGTTGAGATGGAGTTTCAGGGACTTTCTGCCCAGGCTGACCTTGAACTCTCATCTGCCTGATCTCAGCCTCCCAACTAGCTAGTATTAAAAGTATGAGCCAGGACTGGGAATATAGCCTAGTGGCAAGAGTGCTTGCCTGGTATACACGAAGCCCTGAGTTTGATTCCCCAGCACCATATATATAGAAAATAGCCAGAAGTGGCGCTGTGGCTCAAGTGGCAGAGTGCTAGCCTTGAGCAAAAAGATTCCAGGGACAGGGGCTGGGGATATAGCCTAGTGGCAAGAGTGCCTGCCTCGGATACACGAGGCAGGTTCGATTCCCCAGCACCACATATACAGAAAACGGCCAGAAGCGGCGCTGTGGCTCAAGTGGCAGAGTGCTAGCCTTGAGCGGGAAGAAGCCAGGGACAGTGCTCAGGCCCTGAGTCCAAGGCCCAGGACTGGCAAAAATAAATAAATAAATAAAAATAAAAGTATGAGGTTGGGAATACAGCCTAGTGGCAAGAGTGCTTGCCTCGTATACACCAAGCCCTGGGTTCCATTCCCAAGTACCACCTATATAGAAAATGGCCAGAAGTGGTCCTGTGGCTCAAGTGGCAGAGTGCTAGAAGCCAGGGACAGTGCTTGGCCCTGAGTCCAAGGCCCAGGACTGGCAAAAAAAAAAGTATGACCCACCACATGTCTCTGGAATGTCAGGGTTACAGAGTGGCTTTATAATTGTACTGTGTAGCTTCCTTAGATCACTACTTCCTGTCATTTTAATTCTCTGGGTCACCACATCTTCCACTTATAGCTGGTTCTACTGTGGATCCTTTCCAGGATGCACCCCTCTCCTTCCCCTGTCACACTAAAATCAGATATGTTCGAGTTCTTTATATAAAATGACATAGTATTTGCAAATAAACTTATTTACATTTTCTTACAGACTTTAATTCATCCCTGAGTTACTAAAAAGGCCTCACATGGTGTAAAGGCCACACTCTCCCAGCCCTTTTTGCTTTTCAACTTGCTTTTTTAGATAGGGTCTTGCTAGTTTCCTGCCCTTGGGCTGATATCAAACCTGTAGCTGGGATTACACATATGTGCCTCCCTGCACAGCTTGGTAACCAGCTGTCCTATAGTACTTGCTCCATTCTTTCCACTGCAGAAGCCACATCTGTTTTGGAATGAAGTCTCCCGAGGAGATGCGCCAGCAGGCACACATCCAGGTTGTGAGTAAGAACCTGTACAGCCAGGACAACAATCATGCCCCCTTGCTGTATGGGGTGCTCGATCACAGGATGGTAAGGCCCTGCCCCGCCCAGTTCCTAAGTCTTGACCTTCTGAGACACATGGGGGCTTCTCCCCTCCCCCTCCTATCAAAGCCTCTGACCTTCAGCAGCCAGTGTGAATACACTACAGCACCCCAGTTGGTTCTGGTGTTGAATCTCCTGGCCAGGTGTGAGCTGGTCCAGCCCCTCCTAGTAGTCTCCACTGATGCTAGGCTGGGCTCTCCCCCAGGGCACGAGTGAGAAGGACCGTCCTTGTGAGACCTGTGGGAAGAACTTGGCTGACTGTCTGGGCCACTATGGGTACATTGACCTGGAGCTGCCGTGCTTCCACGTTGGGTACTTCAGAGCTGTCATTGGCATCTTGCAGGTAAGCCCATGGACCTCAGGGTGATTGGTCAGAGACACTGGATTGAGCCTCAGCATTGGGCATAAGGAGGGCTACATCCCATACTGTTCATCCTGAAGATGTAGGAGCTCTCTGCAGCCAGTTACACCAACCAGGTTCCTTCACTGCTGGGAACTGAATGCACTAGCCGCAGACAGCTTGCGGCCGAGTAGGGCTCCCCAAGACACCTAGGAGACAATTCTCCAGTGTGTGGTCATGTCTCTGAGCTACCACCAGCCCCTCCCATTTCCAGATAAATCCACGGGGTGGCATTTGGGAAACCCGGGGCACAGTGGTCTGTGATTATGTCTGGCCCCACCACACTACAGAATAAAGAACGTCTGATTGAGGCCCCATGCAAGATTACCTTTGAGCTCCTGGCCACCAGATAATCCACCACAAAGAAATGGAACTTTAAGGACAATGAGCAGGGGACATGGTGAAGCCAGCCTGGGCAAGAAAGTCTATGAGCCTCATATTTCCAATTAAGCACCAAAATAGCCAGAAGTAGAGCTGCGGCTCAAGCCAAAAAAAAAAAAAAAAAGGCCAGGGACGGCCTCCAAATTATAAAATAAAAAATCCAAGACCTTGGCATGTAGCTCAGTGGTAAAGCACTAGCATACACAAAACACTGGGCTGCATTCCCAATACTGTTTTATCAATAATAGTGTAAATTCAAACTAAAATAGCACAGATAACAAGATAAGCTTTAGCAAAAATCCTACCACTCCACCATGAGTGCTGAACTAGGAACACAGGCTGCCCTTGGTGGATCTCTGTGTGGTCAAGAGGTGGAGAAAGGAGAGTTTCCGTCCTCTCATCATTTCCTCTGCCTTGCTCCACTTGTAAAAGATGATCTGCAAAACCTGCTGCCACATCATGCTGTCCAAAGAAGAGAAGCAGCAGTTTCTGGACTACCTGAAGAGGCCCGGCCTGACCTACCTCCAGAAGCGAGGCCTGAAGAAGAAAATCTCAGACAAGTGTCGGAAGAAGAACATTTGCCACCACTGTGGGGCCTCTAATGGTGAGTGGAATAAAGCCTGGGCTCAATGAGAGCCTGTTTCATTCACTCTCTGTTTAATTTATGCTGCATAATGTTTTAGAGTCCGCTTTTTATTTCTGTAAATTAGGCTTGAGATCCAGCCACTGAAGCACTGTTAGGAAGTGAACAGCTCACCTCTCATTGTTAATAACAATTTCTATAATCCCACCAGCCAAACTCTACCCTCCAGCCAGCCCAACTGAGAACTTGTGTTCTGGGGCTGGAACTCAAGGCTTGGGCATTGTCCCTGAGCTTTTGTGCTTAAGGTTAGAGCTCTACCACATGAGTCACAGCTCCATTTCTGGCATGGTGTCTCTCTGTGTGTGTCTGTGTCTGTGTCTGTGTCTGTGTCTGTCCATACATGCTCGATTGTAGAGGCAAGTCTCATGGACCTTCCTGCCTAGGCTGGCCTTGAACCTCAATCTAAGGATCTCAGCCTTCTGAGTAGCTAGGATTACATGTGTGAGCCACTGGCAACTGGCTATTTTTATTCTTAGTAAATGAATTAACTCCTAACAGGTACTGTGAAAAAGTGCGGCTTACTGAAGATAATTCATGAAAAATACAAAACCACCAAAAAAGTGGTGGATCCTATTGTGTCCAGTTTTCTCCAGTCCTTTGAAACGGCCATTGAGCATAACAAAGAAGTAGAGCCTCTGCTGGGGAGAGCACAGGTGAGCCTGAGCATGCAGGACCACCCCCCTGCCCTTTCCCCTCCCCCTCAGCTCCACAATATTCCCTTCTTCCAGTAGAAATGAGAAGACCAACTAGGTTAGCACCCAAGTAACACTGATGAAACTGTGACTGATGTTTAGTGTAAGTTTACGTGCTCTGGCCTAGTACCTTTGAGGTGTGTGTGAGTGTGTGTGCGTGTATGTGTGTGCATGTGTGCACTGGAACTATGTATGTGTACCAGAACTTGGACTTGGGGCTTTGAACTCTCTTAAAGCCCCTTGCTCAGCTTGCTCACTTAAAACCAGTGCTCTTTCTTGCCAGACCTGGGGCTTGAACTCTGGGTCTGGGTGCTGTCCCTGAGCTCCTTTTACTCAAAGCTAGCATTCTCACTTGAGCCACAGTGCCACTTCCGGCCTTTTCAGTGATTAATTGGAGTCTCATAGATTTTCCTGCCTGAGCTAACTTCAAACCTCAATCCTCACATCTATCTCCTGAGTAGCTAGGATTATAGGTGTGGGAGTAAACATTTTTTTAATTATACAGGTAAAATATATTGTATTTTTTATGTGTGCCAGTACTGGCACTTGAACTTAGGGCTTGAACACAGCTGTCCCTTAGCTTTTTTACTCAAGGCTGGTGCTCTACCACTTGAGCCATACCTCCACTTCTTGCTGCTTAATTGGAGACAGAATTCTCATGGACTTTCCCCTCTTCTTCCCCTCCACTGCCCCCTCCTCCTGGGGCTGGCTTCAAACTGCCTTTTCCAGGAATGTAGCACTCCACGCCCTTATAAGTAGCTCAGCACAACTGATCTGTACTGGGTCACAGAACTGTTCAAGGATTGGACAGAAGCTACAGACCTTACCCCAGAAAAATGAATGTAGGTTCAAATTCAGACCCACATAAAGAAAATTCAGAGGTTGGTGGGCCTACAGACAGTCCTCCATAGATGTGAGCAATCCTGTCTCCCCTCCTCTACCTGGCAGACGAGTGGCACGATGCTCTGGTGGGTGGCCTGCCAGCCAGGTGACCTTACCACTGCTATCAGTCCATACTCTGTGACTACAGGGCTCATTACAGTGCTGATCCCTTCCTGTGCTGGTCACTGCTTCCTGGTTTCCATTTTCTTCTGCATGTAAAGTAAGTCAGTGGCCTCATTGCTTTGGGTGGTAGTAAGGAGCTTGTGGCTGGAGACTGGGAAGCTGAGGAGGGGAATTTTGCTCTGGACAAGGAACCAGAGGCCTCTTAGCAGGGTCCTCCCTCCCCAGCTGCACATGAAGTCCTCCAGAGCAGAACCACCCAACTTTCTCTTTATCACAGTGTCATAATGGCTTCTTTCTCCATCGCCCGCACAGTTACATGTCGCAATTCAACATATCACACGCTTTTCAGTCACCACTTAGATCCCCTGAAAATTTAATAAGCAAAAAAGACAAGAGGACTCTCCTCCCCCTCTTTTGTGTGTGTGTGTGTGTGTGTGTGTGTGTGTGTGTGTGTGTGTGTGTCCGTCCTGGGACTGGCACTGCCTCTGAGTATTTTTTGGTTTTTTTTTACTCAAAGCTAGCGCTCTACCACTTGAACCACAGCTTCACTCTCTGAATTTTTTTTTTTTTTGGCCAGTCCTGGGCCTTGGACTCAGGGCCTGAGCACTGTCCCTGGCTTCTTCCCGCTCAAGGCTAGCACTCTGCCACTTGAGCCACAGCGCCGCTTCTGGCCGTTTTCTGTATATGTGGTGCTGGGGAATCGAACCTAGGGCCTCGTGTATCCGAGGCAGGCACTCTTGCCACTAGGCTATATCCCCAGCCCCCACTCTCTGAATTTTTGCTGCTTAATTGGAGATGAGAGTTGCACAGATTTTCCTGTCTGGGCTGGCTGCGAACCTCAGTCCTCAGCTCTTTTCTTCCTGAGTAGTTGGGATTACAGGTGTAAGCCACTGGTGCCTGGCTAAAACCTATTTATCCTAAGATCTCTCTGATAGTTTACATAGTTCCTGTAAGTTTACAGTGTAATGCTTTTATTAACACTAATTCAAAGGCGATACAAACTCATTAGGAGATTTAAGTAGAAAGATTATTGTTCTGAGAAATGCTGTTAACACTGCAAAATAAACCTCCCATTTTCTCTTTGTAAAGATGTGCATTTTGTCCTGAAATGAGAGAGCCCATGTTTAATTCATTTACCAACATTCCACCGATGCTTTCCATACATATCTGTGATGGTTTTTGTGTGTGTATGACTTCATAGTCTCCCATATGTGGATATGCCATGGTTTGACGTAGCTGGCAACTCATCAAAGCTGTTTCCAATCTGTACCTCACAGCTTTTATAAAGATCTCATCACAGAATCTTTGTTTTTGAGTTATTAGACCCTGTGGAATAACTAAGAAATGGTGTCATTGGCCTTGATAATGGAATAAAAGGCCTGCACATCCTTATGGCATCACTGATAACATACCCTAAGTTGGGCAGAGGGGAGATCAGGAAGCATTAGATTAGTTAGAAAACTAACCTCTCCTCCTTCCCATAGGAAAACTTGAATCCTTTGATAGTTCTGAATTTGTTCAAACGAATCCCAGCTGAAGATATTCCTCTCCTTCTGATGAACCCAGAAGCCGGAAAGCCCTCAGATTTGATTCTCACCCGGCTTCTGGTGCCTCCCCTGTGTATCAGGCCCTCTGTCGTGAGCGATTTGAAGTCTGGCACCAATGAAGATGATCTGACAATGAAATTGACAGAAATCATTTTCCTAAATGATGTCATTAAAAAGGTTGGTGCTTCCCAGTAGCTTCTAAGTTTCATAGTACAGCCATCTGATCAGTGGACTGGCTTGGTTCTGATTTTGCTCTGTTCATTTTAGCATCGAATCTCTGGAGCCAAGACACAGATGATCATGGAAGACTGGGATTTCCTGCAGCTGCAGTGCGCCCTCTACATCAACAGTGAGCTCTCAGGCATTCCCCTCAACATGGCGCCCAAGAAATGGACCCGTGGATTTGTCCAGCGTCTGAAAGGGAAACAGGGTATGTTTCCTACAAAACATGCAGAAGACAACCACCAGCATGGATAGCATTTCTTGGGGCCCATGTCAGTTGGAGATCAGAAACTTTACTCAGTAATCTCCCAGACAACAAACACATGGTGATCCTTGGAGACCAATAACATTTTCATTTATTTAGGTCGATTTAGAGGCAATCTGTCGGGAAAGAGAGTGGATTTTTCTGGTAGAACAGTCATCTCCCCTGACCCCAACCTCCGGATTGATGAAGTAGCTGTACCCGTTCATGTGGCCAAAATCCTAACTTTTCCTGAGAAGGTAAGTATCATTCAGCTCTCCAGTTTGGATGTGGGGGTGGGGGTGTGCGCATATGCCAGTACTGGGTCTTGAACTCAGGTCTTCGCATTCTTACTTAGCTGTTTCACTTTGGAATTACTTTCGGGGCTGGGGATTTAGCCCAGTGGGAGAGCACCTGCGTGGCAAGCGCAAGGCCCAGAGTTCAGTCCTCAGCTCTGGAAGAAAAAAAAAATCTATAAAAGGAATTGCTTTCTATTACTTGAAGCACACCTCTACTTTTAGCTTTTTATTGGTTAATTAGAGATAAGAGTCTCATAGACTTTTTTGCCTAGACTGGGTACTATTCTGCCTCCTGAATAGTTAGGATTATAGGCATGAACCACCAGCATCTACCTCCAGATCACCAATCTTATACATAATGTTTTAACGTTCCCAAACTGAAGAGGGAAAGTCCGTCCTGTCTGGTAACATACCCCCACCCATGGTTTGTTTTACTTGAGTATGTGCATCTTAAGTTTGGCTTATACATATAGAACTATTTATACCATCTGAGGCGTAGGTAGCCACTGAGGTATCTGTACTTTTTTGTATGTATATGTACTCATTTTGCATGTCATATTAACATACCATTCTGCAACTCTGTTACAGCCTGATATCTCTGTTGGTTTTTGTTGTTGTTGTTGTTTTGTTGGTTTTTTTTTTTTTTGCCAGTCCTGGGGCTTAAACTCAGGGCCTGAGCACTGTCCTTGGCTTCTTTTTGCTCAAGGCTAGCATTCTACCACTATATATGTGGTACTGAGGAATCAAACCCAGGGCTTCATGTATGTGAGGCAAGCACTCTACCAGTAGGCCATATTCCCAGCCCCTTGCCTCGAGTTTTAAAGTAGCAAAATGGTGAACTCCACCCCAAGTCACTGACCTTGGGATGAGTTGTTAATTCTTCAGGAGGCAGAATCCCAGTCAGAACATATTAAAACTGTGGCTGTCTACCCAGAAAGGCTACAGTACTCCACACTCAGCACACACTCCGGTTGGGTGCAAAAAGGTACTTACAGCTCCCCCCCCCACACACACACACACGCACTTATTTTTTCATTGAGAGTGAAATAACTGCAGAGCCTGATAAGAACTTAGCATTGATTGGCTGAACCCTTGAAATTCATAGTTAGCTCAGATCATTGACGCAGCTGGTGACATTTGTGCCAAGCATCCTCAGATGAGTTAGGAATGTTTGTGAAGGTGTCTTTCTCTGAAATGGTGTCCTGGGAGACACCAAGAGGTGTCATGGAGCAAGGACATATAGGTTAGTTTCTGTGGTACTGTTTTCACACCTTGTAAACCTTAGAGCACCCTGGCTAGTAAAAGTAGAATAATTGCCACTTCATTCTGGGACAAAAGAATGTGCTAGAAAGAAGCTCCAGCCCACACATTAGTCCAGACTATCTTACCAGTGAGAAAACTTAAGACCAAGAAAGGACTTGTCCTAAACCTGGGCTGTTCTCAAGACTCTGTATTCACTGTTGTAGGACACAAATCACCTTTCCTAGAAACTGGACAGGGGTAGTTGACTAGCTTGTGGAAATCTGAAAGCTTCCTGCATCTTACCATGTTTTACATGGTTCTACAGGTGAACAAAGCAAACATCAATTTTCTGAGGCAGCTGGTTCGAAATGGCCCCGATGTCCACCCAGGAGCCAACTTCATCCAGCAGAGACATACTCAGATGAAAAGGTACTACTCCTACTATCCCACAGTGAAGCTCTCTGCCACCCGTCTACCCAGTGCAGTCCCTTCTGACACATGGGAAAATGCCATTATGTGTCATTTGCTGTTTGATCACATATGAATTGCCCATTTGTTCCTGGCATGTAACATTGGACCTTTAGGGTATAGAAGTGGTCATTTTCCAAGTCAATGGGTTCTCAGGCTCCCTTGAGTTTCCATATAACCCACTGGCACTCATCTCTCCAAGTAGAGTTTTCATCTCACCTGGTGTGCAAAGTATGGTGACCAACCAACCTGTGCCTTTCTTGTCATCAGAAGGTTTGATCAATGAGGTGATGAAGTGGGAAAAGCAATGATATATTTGTGTGATATTTTTTTAAGACCATTTGTTCATGTCTTTACAATCTTTTTTTTTTTTTTGTATCTTTAATAATTAGGGATTGCACACACTAGGTGCGTGCCCTGACACTACATCTCCAGCCACCTCTTTATTTCTTTATTCTGTTTGGATCTTGTGATGATATATTCTAGGATAGCCTTGAACTTGTGACCTTCCTGCCTCACCTCCTAAACAATTGAGATTACAAGCATGCACCACTGTGTCCAGCTATACGTTAGCAATTCTTAAGTGCTTCTGTGTTAAGCTAGAGCTTACAGTTCAGTTGTCTTATTGTAATAGATAACTTGTTTTCTGGGTGACACATAAGTAATGTTATGACTTTAAAATGAAGGCGTTTGCAGAACAAAGTGGCAAACGCCTTTTAACCCAGCACTTGGGAGAAGGCTAATGTAGCAGGGTAGGAAATTCTAAGGCCAGCCTGGGCAGAGAGACCCTCTGTCAGAAAAACAGTGGAGGGAGGGGAAGGGATCATCTTAGATTTTGAAGAGAATGTTTGAAAAAAGCCCTGATGAGATATGATCGAACATTGCTAAGCTTGAATCCTTATCTAAAGTGGGAGAAATTCTGACATGCAGGTGTTAGAATTGAAATGCAAAGAGATAGAATAAAGTAAACAGGTTTCATGATACTAAAATACAGTAAAAAGAAGAGAGGACATAGAATGAGTGGAAAGTATGTGAAAATAATAATAGTAATATAGCAGAGGGAACCATCAGCTACATTGGACACTGATGAAAGTGAACTAAGCAACTCATGGGTGTGAATGGGAAGGAAGGGATGAGTGAAAGAGGGAACAGATGTTACTAAACAAAAGGAAAGTAATGTACATATCACCCAAAATGGAGGAAATGATTTTATTATTTAAGTTCATAGACTCCGTAAGCTATGTAGAGTATAATGACAACTTTCATGACTGTAAAAGTTTAAATATGTACTATGAAATATGGATAGGGGGCTGGGAATATGGCCCAGTGGTAAGAGTGCTTGCCTCATACACATGAAGCCCTAGATTTGATTCCTTAGCACCACATATATAGAAAAGGCCAGAAATGGTGCTGTGGCTAGCTTAAGGCTAGCAGAGTGCTAGCCTTAAGCAAACAGAAGCCAGAGACAGTGCTCAAGCCCTGAGTTCACGCCCCAGGCCTGGCAAAAGAAAAAAGAAAGAAAGAAAGAAATGTAGTAAGAAACCCAGTTAAAACTTTTTAAAAATAATAAAGTGCATGAAAAAAAATGAAGTGGGAGAAATTGGTGAGAACTCTAATTCAACTGGTCATGTTTATCGTTCCACATTCAGGTTTTTAAAATATGGAAATCGGGAAAAGATGGCTCAGGAACTCAAGTTCGGTGACATTGTAGAGAGACATCTTATTGATGGAGATGTGGTGCTGTTCAACCGACAGCCCTCGCTGCACAAACTGAGCATCATGGCTCACTTGGTGAGTGTGGGACTGCTGGCCTGTTATCTCCAGAGTGCAAATAAGTTGTGTGTTTGCAATGCAGTTCTGAACACCTGAAATTAAAGGTGCTCAAAATCTCAGTCGCCAGAACTTGTAAACTTCTTTTTTCAGTGGCAGTAAATATAGCTTGAACTGAGAGATTGATGCTTGCTAGGCAGCACTGTACCACTGAGCCGTGACTTCAGCCTAAAACTAGAAAGAAGAGTGCAATGAATTTGAATATTTCTGTCCTCAATATGTTATAATTTTCAAAAATTTTGCTGCAGCTACATTTATCTTTCCCTTCTGGATTGGGGATCAAACCCAGGACCTAGTACATGCTAGGCAAGAGTTCTACCGTTGAGCTATAATTCTCAGCCCTTGGTAGGTTTTTGTTTGCATTTTTAAGTGGTTGTACAAAGGTGTTTCAGTTCAGCAAGTCAGTTTATGATTACACTGCATCTTGGTCAGTGTCTTCTCTTCAATTGATATCCCCCATCTCTCATGCCCATAAGTTACATAGTTCAACTTTGACCCCTTAGTGTTTGGAGAGGTTGCATCATGTAACCCATGGTGCCTAGAAGTCACTAGCAATCCTGTTTCACTGATCTCCCAAGTGCTAACCTTACGGGCCTATGCTGCTACTCTCAGCCTCCTTTTTCTTCCCTCTTTGACAAACATGTGCTGTGTCTTTCTTCTGCATTTTTCCGTTTATACTGTCAGGAAAATAACCACGGTGCTCTAGTCACACCTAACAAAATGAACAGCCATTTCTTGTTCTCTCCAACCCCCAGTTCACACACACATTTCCTTAGATGTTTCAGAAATGCCTTTTTGCATTTGTTTGTCGAGGCAGGATGCAAGGTGTACATGGTGTGGTGTGGTTAGTTGTCACGTTCCTTCACCCCCATTGCCCTGGACAAATGTACTCCTCCTTTAAAAAGGCCAGCATCGTCTGATGCCGGTGGCTCACACCTGTAATCCTAGCTACTCAGGAGGCTGAGATCTGAGGATCATGGTTCAAAGACAGCCTGGGCAGGAAAGGCCATGAGACTCTTATCTCCAATTAACCACCAGAATACCAGAAGTGGCAGTGTGGCTCAAAGTGGTAGAGCACTAGTGCTGAGCTGAAGAACTCAGAGACAGTGCCCAGACCCAGAGTTCAAGCCCCATGACCAAAAAAAAGGCCAGCATCATTGTTGAGGAAGCTGGTTTATTTGTCCCACATTCTCCACTTGCCTATAGACTCATGGCATCAAGTGTTTCTTTTTTCCTTTGATTCTGTATTCTGGGAAATGACAGTTGGAAGGTATGCCCAACTTCAAAGCCTACTTTGTGGCCTAGAATAACCCCTGGATGGTGCCCACTGTTTCTAGTCCTTTTTTGTTGGCTTTTTTTTTTTTTGTTTTGGGTTTTTTTTGTTTTGGGTTTTGTTTTTTTGCTTTCTTTTTTTGGTACTGGGGATTGAACCCAGGACGTTGCACTTGCTAGGTACACACCTTGCCACTGAGCTACATCCCATCCCGTTTCTAGGCATCTTGAGGAAGCGCATGGAGTCTGACCCACTTTTAGTGATGCTTAAAGAGGCTAACTATCAGATGCTTCATGCTTCAAGATGCAGCCCCAGTTTCTGATTTCTCTTTCTCTGCACATTTATTATCCAGGGTTCTTATAATGAAAGCCATTTTTCTTCACTTTGATGCTAATTCTTTTTCCTCCAATCAGTTTGGGGAGTAAGAAATTAGTACTTGTTTACTTTCCAATTAGATAGACTGGGGTTTCTAGTTTATTCTGATTTCTTCTTTTCTCATTGCTGTGAAATTCAAGAGGGTTATTTAGTCATATGTTTTAATCAGCTGCTTTGTTTACCTTTGTCAAATGCAAAGCCAGGATATCTTTGGTAAGAGGGAGCTTTGGACTCCTGTGTTCATATTTGCCTCACAGTATTAAGCCCACTGTTTTAAATAAGCCCATAAATTATACATAGGTATACACATATACAATCCTGTCAGATCATATTAAAAATTTACTTCTTTAGGGCTGGGGATATGGCCTAGTGGCAAGAGCGCTTGCCTCGTATACTTGAAGCCCTGGGTTCAATTCCCCAGCACCACGTATACAGAAAATGGCCAGGAGTGGCGCTGTGACTCAAGTGGCAGAGTGCTAGCCTTGAGCGAAAAGAAGCCAGGGACAGTGCTCAGGCCCTGAGTCCAAGGCCCAGGACTGGCAAAAAAAAAAAAAATAATAATAATAATAAAATAAATAAAAATTTACTTCTTTAATGTGTTCAGCCTTCTAGAAAGCCATTTTTTAAAAATGGTTTGAGGGCTGGGGATATAGCCTAGTGGCAAGAGTGCCTGCCTCGGATACACGAGGCCTTAGGTTCGATTCCCCAGCACCACATATACAGAAAACGGCCAGAAGCGGTGCTGTGGCTCAAGTGGCAGAGTGCTAGCCTTGAGCGGGAAGAAGCCAGGGACAGTGCTCAGGCCCTGAGTCCAAGGCCCAGGACTGGCCAAAAAAATAAATAAATAAATAAAAATGGTTTGAAACTGAAGCTTTTACTGCATGCCTAAGTCCTGTTTGTTTTCTGTGCTATTCTGTAGGCCAGGGTTAAGCCCCATCGGACCTTCAGATTCAACGAGTGCGTGTGCACACCCTACAATGCAGACTTCGATGGTGATGAAATGAACCTTCATCTGCCTCAGACAGAAGAAGCCAAAGCAGAGGCCCTTGTTCTCATGGGGGTATGTAGAGTGCTGTGGTCTGGCTCTGGTAAGGAAAAGGAGGGCAGGTCTCCTGTGACAGCCAAGGAAATATGCTTTAAAATGTGCTCCTAGTGTGCTGGTACTGCCTATGTTGTTTCATCTGGTTTCTCTCTCTCTCTCTCCTCCCTTCCCTTTTTTGGGGGACCCACACTAAGGCTTAGATTCAGGGCATCACATACCTACTTGGCTTCTGCTCACAGCTTTGAATCTGTTCACTCCTTTTACCATATCCCCTTAATCCCCCTTTCTTCTCTTTATTTTCAAAGCAATATTGGTGGGTTTCATATGCTATCTTCATATATATGTGGGGGTTTTGTTTTGTCTTTTGGTGATACTCATTTTTCCTCCCTGGTACTGGGGGTTGAATTCAAGGCCTTCTCCCCTACCCTATCCACCCTGGCTCATGTCTAGTGTCCTCTTTTTTTTTTTTTTTTTTTTTGCCTCCCCTCAGGAAAGAACTGGGAGTTAGTGAGGAGCTGGGGCTAAGCCCTGAGCTCCCATTTCTCAGACTTCCTTTCAGCTATTTCAGCACAACAGTTTTGAAATCTTTGTGAATCTTTGTGATGCTGCTCTCCCAGCTGAATAAGAATGGCTAACTTATTGTGTCTTGTTTTTCCTCAGACCAAAGCTAATCTTGTAACCCCACGGAACGGGGAGCCCCTCATTGCTGCCATTCAGGATTTTCTAACAGGTGAGTTTGTGGGATCCACGGGGAAGGAGAGTTCTGACTGGAGCACAATGATTCTTGTGATGATGACTGCTTTCGCTGTTGGTTCACTGCATTGGTGTGTGTGTTTATTTGAGGTATTTTTATTGGTTGGCCATTGATTAAACAAGTACTTACTGCAATCCCAGCATGGGCTAGGCATTTTTCTAGGCCTGGTATTGGCCTAGAATCTCTCCTATTTCATTTAGCAACAGTGAGTAAGACAAAGACATTTATGGTGGAGTCGAATCTAGTGGGACCAGAGAGCCAGTAAGCAGCTGTATATTTGATTGATTGATTATTTGATTGGCTGCTTGACTGACTGATTGGTGTTGGTACTGGTATTTGAACTCAGGGTTGAATACTTGATAGCAAGTTACACCCATAGTGAGCAGCTATATGTTTTAATTCCTTAGAAATTTCCTCCCTTTATGTGAAAGTTGAAATTGTGTGGGTGTTTCTCAATGTTGGCTTTTTTAAATTTTGTGTTGGTTCTTTACACTCTCAGGTGCCTATCTTCTCACCCTCAAGGACACTTTCTTCGACCGAGCCAAAGCTTGCCAAATCATTGCTTCAATATTAGTTGGCAAAGATGAGAAAATTAAAGTGCGCCTGCCACCCCCTACGATATTAAAGGTGTGTGCGGGAGGGGTGAATGTGTGTGTCTGTGTGTGTTTGTGTGTGTGTATACACATGTATGTGTGTGTCCATGTGGCTAGGCCAGTAGAGGAAGTGTAACCGTGGTTGCCAAGCTTTCCGGAGACCAGTGGGTGTTTTACCTGGTGAAAGGTAATTGAGACCAAACACAGCCCCTGATTCTCTGGCTTCCTTCCTCCTGCAGCCTGTCACCCTGTGGACTGGGAAGCAGATTTTCAGTGTCATCCTCAGACCTAGCGATGACAATCCCGTGAGGGCCAACCTCCGAACCAAGGGCAAGCAGTACTGTGGCAAGGGGGAAGACCTCTGCATCAACGATTCCTGTGAGTCAAAGGAACTGGGATGCAGAGGGGAGAGCCAAGTGGCCAGGACTGAGCTGTTCTGGGTAGTTTGACTCAGCAAGCAATCCAGTATGTCTCCAAGGTCCCTAGCAGGAGGCTTATTCTTCAAGAACATTGCCGCTGGTATTTCTTCTCTCAGAGGCAATGCCCTGTTTCTCTTAAAGGTGGTGATCACACAGACATGGGTTCCAGTGGGAAGAGCATTCTCTTATCAGTTAATGCAATTTGTCTTAAACTTGCTGTCTGGGGAAGACAGGTCTTGTTATTTAAGTTATATAATTTGTTTCTCAGTGTCCAAATATGCATCCAGTGTCTAAAAAGCACAACTGATAAATACAATAAGAGTTTTTTTTTTCCTTTTGGTACTAAAGATGGAACTCAAGAACATGTGCATGATGTTAAGTAAATGCTCTACTCATGAGTTACACCCCTAGTCCCCACGTAGTCCCAAGACTAATATCTTTTTTACGTGTCTCAACTTGATAGTAAGTTTTTGAGGACCTAAAGATCAGGTATAATAGAAAGAACTTAAATGCAAGTCATCTGAATCCGTCAGCAACAGTGCATCCCTAAGTGTGTTTGTTCGCAGCCCAGCATGCATTGTGTCACCCCAGATCACTACCAAGCCACCCCCCCAACAGGCTACTGTGGGTACTACTGATGTAGAATGGACTTTTCTAACATTCTAACATTCTGATATTAGAATGAACCTACAAGAGTGTGCTAAACTGAATTGTAGTGCTTCACTAAAGGATAGAGTTTCAACTCCCTTCTGGGTTTGTTGGGTTTTGTTTTTGTTTTTCTCGGGGGCGGGGGTGTTTCTAGTCCTGGGCCTTGAGCTCGGGGCCTTAGCAGTGTCCCTGGCTTCTTTTTTGTTCAAGGCTAGCACTCTGCCACTTGAGCCACAGCACCACTTCTGGCCATTTTCTATATATGTTAGTGCTGAGGAATCGAACCCAGGGCTTCGTGTATACAAGGCAAGTGCTCTTGCCACTAGGTTATATCCCCAGCCCCCCCCCACCCCCAGCCCTGGATTTTGTTTTTGTTTTTTTGTGCCAGTTACTGGTGCTTTAACTCAGGGCCTTACACTCTCTCTTGATTAGCTTTTTTACTCAAGGCTAGTACTTTACCACCTGAGCCACACCACCACTTGTAACTTTTTGTTAATGAATTGAAGATAAAAGTCTCTTGGGTTTGTCTGCTCAGGCTGGCTTTGAACTTCTGTCCTTAGATCTCAGCCTGCTCAATGGATAGATTATAGGCTCGAACCAACAGCATCCTTCTAATTTTTGAAGAGAACTGGCTTTCCTCAGGTTTATTCCCTTGAAAATATGCTTCCTAAAAGTAGTGTGTGTACACATACAATTGAATGCATATCTGTACACTCATTCTCCCTGGAGCCTAGCTCAGGATAGAGTGAATGTGGTGGTGCTTACCATGTGCAAAACTTTGAGTTCATGCCTTAGCACAAAAAAAGAAAAGTTCCCTTGCCTTTCTCTCCTTCCTTTTTCTCTATCACACTTGCCTTGTTGGAGTTGAGAATCAGAATCTCATACACTCCGAGTCCCCATCTTCTACAGTGTTCCATGCCAGCTTTTTTTTTTTTTTTTTGCTTGTTTTGTGTTTTGCCAGTCCAGGGCCTTGAACTCAGGACCTGAGCACTGTCCTGGCTTCTTTTTGCTCAAGGCTAACACTCTACCACTTGAGCCCCAGCACCACTTCTGGCTTTTTCTATATATGCAGTGCTGAGGAATTGAACCCAAGGCTTCATGTACACTAGGCGAGCACTTTACCAGTAGGCCATATTCCCAGCCCCCATGCCTGCTTTTTTTAAACTACATTTCATTTCTTTCTAGATATGAATTTTATTTCATCTCCATATAGGTTATCATGAGAACGCCTCTGTTCAATTTCAGTATTTTCTTGAATAACAAGTTGCTTTACAGTTTACAAAGCACTTGGTCATAAGTGCTTTCATTTGATGCTCTAAATATCCCATCATAGATGATACGTCCTTGCTGCTGTCATCTCCCAGTCATGGATGAGAAGAGTGAGGGTCATGAGTCCATGCCAGGATTGTCATTACAGGGTTGTCATTACAGGCTTTCATACTGTCCACAAGTCCCTAGGGTTGTCCCATCCCCCCACCCCCAAGAACGAAAATCTTTAAAATAGAATTCCTATTGGTTTGGCTTTAACTTGAAGTATGGAAACATTTTTCTCAACTGCCTCAGATTCATTTGAAATGAGAGAGAGTAACAAATAATGGTTGAAATGCATCGTTACTGTCGTTCTTCCAGATGTTACAATCCAGAACAGCGAGTTGATGAGTGGTAGCATGGACAAAGGAACGCTGGGGTCAGGGTCCAAGAACAATATCTTCTACATTTTGCTGCGAGACTGGGGACAGAATGAAGCTGCTGACGCCATGTCACGCCTCGCCAGGCTGGCTCCCGTCTACCTGTGTGAGTAGCTCAGCGTCCTCCGCTGAAGAGTCCTCGGGGTTTCTCATTCCACGCTCAGCACATGCACACATAAATACACATAACAGGACACAGCCCAAGCTAAAGCATTTGTGCTTTTATTTGCTTACCTCATTACGAGTTTGCAGTTTGTACCTTGGAAGTACTGAGACCAAACCAGTTGGTTCCTCCTTGCTCTTCTGTTCTCTCTCTGTGCTCATGCTCTGAGCACCTCTTATGTCCAGGATGCTTCACAACACCACCCCCCCCAACACCTCATTGACTCCTTACTGTGCTATAAATTCTAGATTGATAGTTAATTTCTCTCAGAACTTAGAAGGAATTGCTGTATGCCATTGTTGCTCTCATTGTTGCTGCTAATGTCTGCAGCCAGTCTTACTGCCTCAGTTAATAATAATCAAACTGTTCCTTTCTCTGGAAACTTAGAATCTATGTTGCTCTGGAGATTCACAACAAAGGCCCTTGGTGTGTGTTTTTTCACTTATTGTGACAATAAACTTTGCCCAGCAGCAGTGTATCCTTCAGTTCTTGATATTTTCTTGTTATTCCTTTAGTAATTTTCTCTACTTTCCATGTCCTATCTTTTTTGAATTCCTGATAATTGCATTTTAGAGTTTCTGGGTTGATGTTCTAATTTTCTTCTTTTATCTGTTATCTGTTTATATTTATTTACTTTTTTTTCCTTTCTTTCTTTTTTATTTTTCTTTTTTATTTCAGAGTCTATATGCTGTCCCTGAGATTTTTTTGCTCAAGGCTAGCACTCTGCCACTTGAGCCACAGCTCTACTTTTGGTTTTTCAGTGATTAATTGGAGTTCCTTTTCCTGCCCAGGCTGGCTTTGAACCACAATCCTCAGATCTCAGTCTCCTTGAGCTAAGATTAATAGATGTGAGCCACCAGCATCCAGCCAGCTTTCTTTTGATTTTTTAAAATAAATGTTTACCATACACTTAATTTACACTTTTTTTTCTTTTTTTTTCATTGAATTTTATTGTCAAGGTGAAGTATAGAGTGGTTACAGTTATATACATAAGGTAGTGAGTACATTTCTTGTCAAACTTGTTACCTCCTTGCTCATTTTTCTCCCACTTCCCTCCTTCCCAACCTCTCCCCAACCCCCAGTTGTACAGTTAGTTTAAAACATATTGTCGGGCTGGGGATATAGCCTAGTGGCAAGAGTGCCTGCCTCGGATACACGAGGCCCTAGGTTCGGTTCCCCAGCACCACATATACAGAAAACGGCCAGAAGCGGCGCTGTGGCTCAAGTGGCGGAGTGCTAGCCTTGAGCAAAAGGAAGCCAGGGACAGTGCTCAGGCCCTGAGTCCAAGGCCCAGGACTGGCCAAAAAAAAAAAAAAAAAAAACATATTGTCTTGTAAATATTGCTGTTGCATTGGTTTGTCTTTTAGCCTTTGTCTCACCATTCTGATGTTCCCCTTCCCTTCCCTAATTCAAATAAAAGTGTGTATATAATACCAAGGGTACTAAAATCAAATACAGTGACAAAAGGGGCTAAACCATAGGGAAGAAAAACATAAGAAAAAAAGAATTTCACATAGTACATTAAAAATAACAACAATAACCGCTAATTTCCCTATCTTGGAGTTCATTTCACTTAGCATCATCTTATGTAATCATATGTACATAGCTATTGAGCTATTTTGGTCCTCTGCTAGGACTATCCTAGACATGTATTAATTATTACCAATGAGGGAGACCATAGTCTATGTTTCTTTGGGTCTAGGTCGCTTCATTATTCTTGTCTGCTAGTAAGTGGAGCTTTCTTGTTTGTCTGGTTTGGGTTTTCTTTTTGGCTGCCTTGTCTTAAGCTCTTGAGTATCACTCATAGTTTTTATTGTATTTGTTCCTTTGAATTTTATTCCCTTTTAGTTTCTTTTTCCTATACATGTGCTGTCTTCCGTATTCTGGTTAGGAACTGTTCTGGACTATCCAAGGGTCTTTGGCTGTCCACATTTCAAGGCAATGCTGATTGGCTAGTGGGCTTCTCAGGTCCATGTGCTATTGAGCTAAGAGTCAGCTTCCTTTTGGAGGGCTGCCTATGTCTCTGTCAGTATCACTTTTCTCTACACTTGATTTCTGTAGAGCTATCTCTTCCACTCTAAATCACCTACCCAAGGAGTAGAGTCCTGGCTGCACAAGGTAAAGAACTTAGAGCTCTCCACCATGGAATAGACAGGCTTACCTTCAGTCCTCCCATCTGCTGTTCATGGTACCTCCTGAATCCAGTGCTGCTGGCTCCCTTTCTGAGAGAGTGAGTTCCCATCTCTCTTGAATTGGAGCCTGATCTTCACCCAGACCCCACCATGTTTCCTTGTCTACAAAACCTGGTGATCTCACTTCTGAGGCCTTCCCATCTCCGCTCAGCAGTAGAGCACTGGATTCTTTTTTTTTTTTTTTTTTGGTGCCAGTCCTGGGCCTTAGACTCAGTCAGGGCCTGAGCACTGTCCCTGGCTTCTTTTTGCTCAAGGCTAGCACTCTGCCACTTGAACCACAGTGCCACTTCTGGCCATTTTCTGTCTATGTGGTGCTGGGGAATTGAACCCAGGGCTTCATGTATAAGAGGCAACCACTCTTGCCACTAGGCCATATCCCTAGCCTCTGGCTTCTTTTTGCTCAAGGCTAGCACTCTACCACTTGAGCAACAGATTCTGGCTGTTTTCTAAGTATGTGGTGCTGGAGGAACCCAGAGCTTCATGTATATGAGGCAAGTAGTCTTGCCACTAGGCCATATTCCCAGCCCCTAGAGCACTGGATTCTGTCCCCAGCTTGGCAAGGAAAGGAGGAAGGAGAAAGGGACCGACAGAGGAAGGGAAAGAAAGACATTGCCAGACTTCCTTGGCTCCTCCCCAGAGCCCCTGTCATCTAGCTTCTCATTGCTGCAGTCTCTTGTTTTCTCAGAAGGTAAGTCCAGCAAAATAAGGTATTTTGAAACAGACAACATGCTCCCATAATTTTTTGCACCATCTTGTTCCTTTTTTTTCTAGTTTATTCATCTCTTGTTGTTATTTTTGGTGCCTAGTCCTCAGGCTTGAACTTGGTGCCTAGGCCCTGTCACTGAGCTTTTTTTTTTTAATTGTTAAAGGCTAGCACTCTACCACTTGAGTCACAGCTCCACTTTGGTTTATTTTTTTAGTTGTGATGATGATAATGATGATGATGATTACTATTAAGCAGTTACATAATGAGGTTACAATTCCATAAGACAGTGTCAATCTTCTGGCATTTTTGGTGCTTAATTGAAGAGTCTCAGCCTTTCCTACCCAGATTGACTTCAAACTACCATCTTTAAATCTCAGCCTCCTGAGTAGGATTGCAGTAGGAACCACTAGTACCGGGCAGTTGTTATTCTTTTGCTGTGCCTGTTTTAAATTAAACTAATATAGGTACACATATATAGGAAGAGTAGTTTCTGTACAATCTAGTACTCTACAGCTCCAGGCATACAGGGGGAACTGCTGTACACTGCAAACGGTGTAGTAGGCATATGCTCCCTTGCAACCTTTCTGATGAGCTCTGTGCCTGTCTTCCTGCTCTATCTGCCAACTTTTCTACAGCTAACCGCGGGTTCTCTATTGGGATCGGTGATGTCACCCCTGGCCAGGGACTGCTGAAGGCCAAGTATGAGTTGCTGAATGCCGGCTACAAGAAATGCGATGAGTACATCGAGGCCCTGAACACAGGCAAGCTGCAGCAGCAGCCTGGCTGCACTGCTGAGGAAACACTAGAGGTGAGACCAGCCCTGTGCTTCAGGTCACCACATGGTGCTCTTGGTAGCTGAGGGGTTGTCTGCTGGGGTGGAGGCAAAAGCCACAGAGAATAGGTAGCAGAGCTGCAGGAAGGCAGTGGCTCCCTTGTTTACCAAGGCAGGGCCTTTGTTCTCTTCTACCTTTCAGCTTCTGGAGGTTAATGTGTGCTTTTGGTTTGACCACTTGGGGCTGCTGTTGTCGCTTTCTCATTCCCAGGCACCTCTGTGACTACAGTGGCCATGACTCCTGGGTTCTGTGAATGGGTGGTCATTAAAGTCACTTGGATACAGGACAGGGGACACCCTGACTGACATTACCACCCACTGCCCCTCGAATTTAAACAGCTTAGCAGAAGGCTCACACAGTGGCGTTTAGAGTCACCACATCTTTTAGCACACAGTATACATGTTTGTACACATAACAGCATAAATACTAGTATTTCATTGTGCAGAGTACTATATAAAAAGTATATGCATTCTACTGTATGGACCACCTAAAGAAGTGTTGAAGTTTTTTGTACCTTTCTTCTCCTGTGAATCCAGAACCTTGCAGAAAATGCAGTGTTTATATAGCTAGGGCATTTTGATCCTCTAAAGCTCTATAACCTTTATTGACTAGAAATCTGACATCTTACTGAAATATTCTTTCATTTTGTATAAATGTCACACTGGACATTTGTAATCCACAGCGCCGGTAAACATCCCTCACAGATCTCCTTTCCTTTCCCCAGGCCCTAATCCTGAAGGAACTGTCTGTGATCCGAGACCATGCTGGCAGTGCCTGCCTCCGAGAGCTGGACAAGAGCAACAGCCCTCTCACCATGGCCTTGTGTGGCTCCAAAGGTACTTGGGCCCCTCTGGGGTGCTCTCCCTGCAGCAGGACTCGCCTGTTTCCAGAAAAACCCACTCTAGGGTAGCCCTAACTCCAAGCAGGCTCCACATTTCTTTTTTCTTCTTCTTCTTCTTTTTTTTTTTTTACCAGTCCTGGAGTTTGAACTCAGGATCTGGGTGCTATCCCTGAGCTTCTTTTGCTCAAGGCTAGCACTCTACCATTTGAGCCATAACGTCACTTCTGGCTTTCTCTGTTTATGTGGTACTGAGGAATCAAACCCAGGGCTTCATGCATGCTAGGCAAGCACTCTACCCTTAAGCCACATTCCCAGCCCAGGCCCCACATTTCTTTAAGGTAATATCACATCCAGTCATAGGCAGAGACTACCTTAACTATATGCATTTGAGGAGACTTGAAGACTTCTTTAGAGGAATTATTTAGGACTTGTCTGAACTCAATCTTAAAAAAGAAAAACAATGGCCTAGTGGCAAGAGTGCTTGCCTCATATACATAAAGCCCTGGGTTCGATTCCTCAGCACCACATGTGTAGAAAATGGCCAGAAGTGCACTGTAGCTCAAGTGGCAGAGTGCTAGCCTTGAGCAAAAGGAAGCCAGGGACATTGCTCAGGCCCTGAGTCCAAGGCCAGGACTGGCAAAAAAAAAAAAAAAAAGAAAGAAAGAAAAGAAAAGAAACAAAAGAAAAAACAACAACTAGGGAATATTTTGGTAGTTTATTTAGTGGTGTGGCCAAATTCTTTAATTTCATAGTTACCCAGATCCTTAAAGCATGTTGCATTCAGATTCAGAATTTGTAGCCTTGTGTTTTCTGTAAGCTGCGGGGTGGGGGGCGCAGAGTTTTAACTGCTCTGACTTTGCATCCTTTATCCGTTGTTCTGCTTTTCTGTTCCTGGTATGTACCCTGCACCCTCTCCTTACCTTACTCCTGTGATGGACAGTCCCTGCCTTGCCTTGCTGTGGCTCTGTCCTTCAGACACTCTGTAAGCCTGTGGAGGACAAGGCTGTGCAATGTTATCCTCAGGCTGTGCAATGTTATCCTCCTGCTGTATCCCTCTGATCTGCTTATGCTTCCATTTGTATTATTTCAGCACATGAGGTCATTTTCCTGACTTGTCTCCCAGGTTCCTTCATTAACATATCACAGATGATTGCCTGTGTGGGACAGCAAGCCATCAGTGGCTCTCGAGTGCCAGATGGCTTTGAAAACAGGTCCTTACCTCACTTTGAAAAACACTCAAAGGTAAGCACCAGTGGAGCAGAACTTAAAAGACCATCCTCTGAGGAACACAGACCTACCCAGGTCAAAGGCTGTTAGCCACTGCATGCAATACTTTGCCTAAATCTATAAGTTTTTACTGCTCTATTGAGATATACTTGGTATGTCATATTTGCTCATTTGATGTGTACACAGTTCATTGACTTAGTGTATTTGTAGTTTACAATCATTACTACAGTCTACTTTCAGAGCATCTTTGGGGTCCTAGAAAGAAACCATATTCATTAGGTAATATGGAAGAGGGCAGGTCTGACCCTCAGGAATTAAGTTTTAAGGGCATTCGTTTCCCAGGAAGAGAGTGGTGTGCCTTCTGAGGTGCTTACTGCCTGCCTGTCTCTGCGATGGCAGCCTGAGTTCAGGTTCCCCTCTCCTGCGCCACTTGCCTGCCCCTGATGCCTGCTGAGGCCCCTCTGAGACCTCACCCTCCCCGTCTTCAGGGATGGTCCACACAGACCATTTATCCTCTAGGCAAAGCACACCTGCCTGCTATTCAATAGAGAACTCTGGCTGGGTATTTATAGTCTAAGGGTAGGGCTTTTTCTGGTTTGGATGGATTTTAGATATGGATCTTGAACTTTTTTATTTTCTATTTTTTAACCTCTTTTTAGCTCCCAGCTGCCAAAGGCTTTGTGGCCAATAGCTTTTATTCTGGTTTAACACCAACTGAATTCTTCTTCCACACAATGGCCGGCCGGGAAGGTCTTGTCGACACAGCCGTAAAAACAGCTGAAACAGGATACATGCAGGTAACCTGAAGAAATATAGGTGGCTAACAGCAGAGCGGGACAGATCTGTGGGTTTGACTACTTAAGTGTATTTATGTTTGTACATGAACAATATTTTATCCAGTCTTTGTACTAAAGGGAAAATTACACGCATACTAGAAATAATGACAACAAAATAAGACCATGAAAAAAAAACAAATCTTGCTCTGCATTACTATTGTAAGCTAATAAACAAGTTTAAAAAATTACTACTGTTGCGGGGGTGGGGGCGGCAGTGCACTGGTCCTGGGGCCTAACTCGGTCTGGGCACTGTCCCTGAGCTTCTTTTGCTCAAGGCTAGCACTCTACCTACCATTTGAGCCACAGTGCCACTTCTAACCTTTTCTGAGTAGTTTATTGGAGATAAGAGTCTCACAGACTTTCCTGCCCAGGTTGGCTTCAAGATGTGATCCTCAAATCTCAGCCTCCTGAGTAGGTAGGATTACATGTGTGAGCCACTGGCACCTGGCTTAAACAAATTACTTTTTAAAAAGGGGTTGGGGGAGGACAGCAATAGCTCCCAAGTCATCCTTTATACTTTGAATGATAGACTAGGCCAGAGCCACACAGGCCTGGGCTCCCTAGAGGGGAAAGTACACTCACTTAACCTCTCTAAGCCTGCTTCCTAACACATGAAATCAGGAGGTAGTGAGTGCCTCTCTCACCTGGCAGACATCGGGTCACTCATTCATACCACACCTATTGGCTCCAGGGCGCTGGAGGGCTTGGACACTTAAACATCGTTGCTTCTCCAGAGAGAGCTCGCCATAGGATGATGGGTCCTGAGGTAGAGGGCTAAACTAGAGGGTTATCTTGCCTGTGCTTTTCAAACTACCACAAATGTTCCTGGTGGCAGAGGGTTAAAGACTAGTCCCTCCATGTGCTTCTGTAAGACCACAGCAATGGGACTCTTCGGACTCCAGTGGTCATTTCTACTCTCACTACATAATGCTGAAACTAAGTTCTGTGCCTCTGTGCATGTGTTGTATATGTATAAAGACAACACACACACTTAGGCACATATGCTGGGCCTCACAAATGCTAGGCAAGCACTCTTCTCCTGAGCCATAGCCCCAGCCTTCAAAAGTTTTTGATGTTTTTGACTCTGCCAATTGACCTTGCTTGTTGCTTTGTGTCCTCTCTGTTTTTTGCAAACCAAGAAACTAGGATTGGTAAACTAGAGGTATAAATGGGCCAGAACAATCAAGAGAGTGAGGGTGAAAACAGTCAGCAGACACCTGGCTCCCCAACCTCTTCTGCACCTCCTGTCATTATCTGGTCCCTCTTAATCATCTTATGATGGGAAACTGCCCTTCGATCTCAGAATGCAGCTTTTGTCAGAAACCCAACAGACTGTGAAATGCTTTTACCACTCTAGCCATAATGTTTTGATTTTGGTTTTTGAAGTATACAGTATGATTTTCCCAGAACAGTGTGTGTTAACCTAAAAGAAACTAGTTCTGGCATGAGGGAATTTGATTTTAAGTTGCCTAGAGGAAAATTTCTTCCTCCTCCCCTCTCTTTTTCTCTCTTGCACTGAGCCACCATCTCACTGATAGTGCTAGAATATTTTCCCTGAGCAGACTTGAGAAATGGTTGCTGCCCTCTGATTCAAACACAGTGCTGTTCCTGATTTGTCTTCCCTCTCTGTCCCACAGGTGGACCTACACCTCATTCTCTGTAATTCATGTTGAAGTCTGCAAGGGCCCTAACTTGTTTTTAGAAATGCAAAAGCTATTGCGTTAATTTATACCTTAGAGGGGAGGAGAGGGAAGTCAAAATGGCCTCAGAAAATTGTTTGCCAGCCCTTGCAGAAATGACAGTAATTGCAGTTTAAATGGCAGGTATTCTTTTTTTAAAAATTAATTTACCTTATTGTTATCATAGAGATGACGTACAGAGGGATTACAATTACATGTGTCGGGTAATGAGTACATTTCCTTTCACACGGTGTGTTTCATTCCCTCACTCTCTCCCAGTCCCTCCATCCCCTCTCTACCCACAAGTTGTATAGTTCACTTTCATCAGTGTCTAGTGAGCTCCACGGCTGCACTTGCCTACCCTTTTCCCCTCCCCATAACCCCTCCAAAGATACTTACTTGAATACATAAGGCAAAGTAGACAGAATCATCAAAAACTGAAAGCTATTTAAAAAAAGAAAAAAGGAAGGGAGGGAGGGGAGTCTCCTGTTTCCGTATCTTGGAATTCTTTCAGTATGTATATTATTTTATATAAATATGAAGAGGCACTTAAGCATCGTGCTTTTGTGTTTCTCTCCTAAGAGTATCCTTTTATGTCTCACTGTGTGTGAATATCTAGAGTCTTGTATAATTTACCACATCCCAGTACATTTTAGATCTAATTTCCTCATAATAGAACATGCACTGTTTCTCTCTGAGCATGGCTTACCTTACTTAACATGATTTGTTCTAGTTCCATTCATTTCCTTGCAAATAACATTATTTTATTCTTCGTAATGGCTATGTAAAATTCCAGTGTGTATAGGTACCACATTTTTTTTTTGATCCACTCATCTATTGTGGGGCATCTGGGCTGTTTCCATATCTTGGCTATTGTGAATGGTGTAGCAATGAACAAGGATGTGTAGGTAGGTGTCCTTATATCCTGGCTCAAGATGTTTAATGTAGATGCCTAGGAGTGGTGTAGCTGGGCCATAGGAAAGGTCTGTGGGAAGGTTTTTTGAGGAACCTCCAGACTACTTTCCAGAGTGATTGTTGTAGTATACATTCCTACCAGCTGTGCAGTAGGGTTCCTTTATCCCCTCATCCCTGCCAACATTCGTTGTTCAAATTCAAAGTGTTGGCCAAGCTAACTGGTAAGATAGAATTGTTTTGATATTTGTTTCCTTCATGGCCAGGGATGATCCTCATGTGTTTCGTTGTCATTCTTCTCTTTTTCTGAAAAGTCTCTTCTTAGCTCCCTTGCCCATTTAGTGATTGGTTTATTAGGTTTGAAAGGGGTTAGTTTCTTGAGCTCCTTGTGTATATTGGATATTGGGCCTTTGTCTGATACATTGCTGGTAAAGAGCTCCCAGTTTGTTGGGGCTGTCTTTCTAGTTTAGTAACTTATGTCCTTAGTTGTGCAGAAATTTTGGGTGGTTTTTTTTTTTTTTTTTTTGGTGTTGTTTTTTTTTTTTTGCCAGTCCTGAGGCTTGGACTCAAGGCCTGGGCACTGCCTCTGGCTTCTTTTTGCTCGAGGCTAGCACTCTACCTCTTGAGCCACAGCACCACTTCTGGCTTTTTCTGTTAATGTGGTGCTGAGGAATCGAACCCAGAGCTTCATGCATGCTAGGCAAGCACTCTACCGCTAAGCCACATTCCCAGCCCAGAAACTTTATTTTGATGTCATCCCATGTTTCTCCTATCTCTTGTGCCCCTGGGACTCTATTCAAGAAGTTTTTGCCTATATCTATAAGTTCTGATGTTTCTCCTACTCTCTCTTGCAGTAGTTCCAAAGTTTCAGGTCCGGAGTTAAAGTCTTTGATCTGCTCCCAATTGATATTAGTGCATGGTGACAATCAGGGATCCACTTTGAGTTTTTCCATATGGATGCCCCATTTTCCCAACACCAATAATTTCAGAGGCAATTTTTTTCCCACTGTGTGTCTTTGGTTCCCTTATCAAATACCAGATAGCTCTAAGCGTATGGTTTTATTTCTGGGTCTTTTAGTCTGTTCCATTGATCCTTGGGTCTATCTTTGTGCCAGTACCAAGCTGTTTTTGTCATTAAAGCTCTGTAGTGGAGTTTGAGGTCTGGTGTTGTGATACCACCCGCAATGGCAGGTGTTATGTAGTGCACCGTGGCACTGGAAGTTGGAGTGTGTACTGATGCTCACAGCACGGGCAAGTAAGGTCTTGTCACTCCCAGCCAAGGGGGTCGTCTTAAGGGATTTCAGTTTTTTGTTGTTGTTTTTTTCCTTTTAACTCAGGCTTGAACTCAGGACCTAGATACTGTTCCTGAGCTCTTTTGCTCAAGGCTAGCGCTCTACCATTTTGAGCAGAGTACCACTTCCAGTTTTCAGGTGGTTAATCAGAGGTGAAAATCTCACAGACTTTCCTGCTCAGGATGGCTCCAAACTGTGATCCCCAGATCTCAGGCTTGTGAGTAGCTAGGATTACAGGCATGAGCCACCAGCAGCCAGTTTTTCTAAGGGATTCTAGTCAGAGATGCTATTTGTACCCTGGGCATTGCAAAAGCAAGTAAATAGATAGAGCTTGTGACTTTAAAACTCGGGTCACAGTCAGATGCACGCCTGACCAGCCTCGTGAGGGCAGCTGACCCTTCTCTTTTTCTTTAGAGAAGGCTGGTCAAATCCCTGGAAGACCTTTGCTCCCAGTATGATCTGACAGTCCGAAGCTCCACTGGTGATATTATCCAGTTCATCTACGGGGGAGATGGCTTAGATCCTGCAGCCATGGAGGGGAAAGATGAGCCTCTGGAGTTTAAAAGAGTTCTGGACAACATCAAGGTAAGATTAGTGCCATTTGGGGCCTAGATGGTTTCTGGGGATTCCCCCCACCAGAGAGAGAGAGAGAGTATTGTGTGTGTGTAGCTCTCTTTGCCAATCCTATGGCTTAAGCTCAGGGCCTGGATACTATCACTTAGCTTTTCTTCTCAAGGCTAACACTACCACTTGAGCCACACTTCCACTTCTGGATTTTAAAAAAAATTTTAATTGTTTTTCTGTACAGTGATGATGATGGTGATGATGATGATGATGATGATGATGATGATGATGATGATATCATCCAAAGGGGTTACAATTCCATAAGTCAGGTTCTAAGTACAATGCTTCTTGGTCATTGTCACCCCTTCCTTTGTTCTCCCCTACTTTCCCCCTTCAATCCCTGCCCTCAAGTTACATAGTTCATGTTTTATATAATGTGCATTGAATATAACGACCGCATTTGCTCACCCTTCCTCCCTCCATTCTTGTGTACTCTCCCTTCCTTTGCCCACCACTCAAACTGACTTTTGTATGTGTGTGTGGAGTTTTGTGGGGAGCTGGATTCAAACCACAATACTCAGATCTCAGCTTCCTCAGTAGTTAGGATTACAGGTATGAGTACCTGGCTGCTTTGGGGGTGGGGGTACGGGTTCTGTTGAACTCAGAGCCCCATGTTTGCTAGGCAAATACTCTACCGCAAAGCCACACCTCCGGCCCTTTTCTGCAGTGGTTGTTTTTGAGTAGGGTCTCACTTTTTGCAGGTCCAGGCTTGGACCACAGTCCTGTTTTTTGCTTCCTACCATAGCTGACATGATGGGCACACATCATCACTCCTAGCTTCTTTTTTTTTTTTAAGAGTCTTTCAGACTTCTGCCTAGGCTGGCCTGGAACCACAGTTCTCCTGATCTCCTCCCAAGTAGCTGAGGATTACAGGTTTGAGCCACCTGTAATCCAGCTTCTGAAGATGCTTTTTAGATTATAAGTACTATTAGGAATATCACTCCAAATCCATACTGTAGTCATTCCTCTCAGGCACTGGGTTTGGGTCTTTTCTCTCTTTGCATTGCTCTGTGTGATTTTCCAGTTGTAAAAGGGAAAGCACTATTTTTCATTTTAAAGTCTAGTACTGGTAGTGATCAAATGCCATCAAAAGAGGCACAAATTCTCTCGTGTCTAGTAGAAAATACTGAAGACAAGTCTTGTAACTCATGGCTGTTGAAACACAAGCTCTTTTCATGTACCTTACCTGGGGGTGTGGGGTATTTTGGGGGGTGGGAGGGCGTTACTTTGGCAATATCGATGTGGATTTAGGTATGTGTTTTAACTCAGAACTTGATGTGCGTGCGCACATGGGCGTGTGCATGCACACCCATACTGGGGCTTGAATTAGGGCCTCAGGCTCTTGCTTGGCTTTTTTCTGCTCAAGGCTGGCACTCAACTACTTGAGCCATATCTCCAACTCCTAACTAAACTTGGGATTATTTCTTTTAAACAACAGTGTATGTGACACAGCTGCTCTGGGGGAAGGTTGGGAAGTACTAGAGTAGCACCTACCAAGTAGCATGATAGAGTATCAGTTACCTGGTTTCCTCTTTGTGCGAAAGTAGAGTACAGTTTGCTTGAAAAGAGCCTCCGGTTGCTAAAAACTGGTTCTAAGTGATATCATATTATCTCTTGCATGATCCTTCACGTAGTACTGACCTCTCCTTCCTCTCCCCTCCACACATATGCTGTTCCCCTTGATCCACAGGCCGTGTTCCCGTGTCAGAGCGAGCCTGCTCTCAGTAAAAACGAGCTCACGCTGACCACTGAGTCCATCATGAAGAAGAACGAGTTCCTCTGCTGCCAGGACAGCTTCCTGCAGGTACGATCCGCCAGGTGGTGCCGTTGCACTCAGTGTGGCTGAGGCTGGGTGCTACCAACCAACTGCTGGCAGGTAGATTCCTTCCTTCTCCCCTCCCACACTGAGAATTAAATGGACAGAGAGTGCCAGGCGAGCACTTCTTCTATTGAGCTGTGCCACACCCACAGCCCTTTTTGAATTCTGTATTTTATTGGGTCTTGTTGTATAGTTCTTAATTCTTGTGCCTCTCTGACTCCCAAGTCACTGGGATTATATTTTAAGTTTTATTTTGTGTGTGTGTGCTGGTCCTGAGGCTTAAACTCAGGGCCTGGTTGCTGTCACTGAGTATTTGTGCACTCTACCACTTGAACCACAGCTCCATTTCTGACTTTTTGGTGGTTAATTGGACATAAGAATATCATGGGGGTGGGGGGGACTGGGAGGCTGGGAATATGGCCTAGTGGTAAAATGCTTGTCTCGTATACATGAAGCCCTGGGTTCAATTCCTCAGCACTACATATATAGAAAAAGCCAGAAGTGGCGCTGTGGCTCAAGTGCCAGAGTGCTAGCCTTAAGCAAAAAGAAGTCAGGGACAGTGCTCAGGCCCTGAGTTCAAAACCAAGGACTGGCAAAAAAAAAACCAAAACCAAACAAGAATCTCATGGACTTTCCTGCCCAGGCTGGTTCAGTCCTCATTATCTTTTTTTTTTTTTTTAATTAATTAAATTCTGTTGACAAGGTGTTGTGCAAAAGGGGTACTGTTACATAATAGGGCAGTGAGTACATTTCTTGTGATATCTTACACCCTCATTTTCCTTTCCCTTCCCTAGATCATGTAGGCATATATACAATACCCAGTATACCAAAATCATATACAGTAGCCACATGGCGTACGCCAAAGGAAATTCACCCAGAACTTTAAATATAACGTCAACAATAGAGTTTGCTTATCCTTGTCTTATATGATCATACATACATAGCTGTTGAGCTATTGTGATCCACTGAGAGAACTATTTTAGACCTTTTTATGTTTAGTAGTTGTTTGGTTTTAGATACATAATGTAAGGTCGCTGACCCAAACCTGTTGAAATACCATTTGACAAGGAGTTTTTTGTTTCGCAGACCTGGTCTCTGCTGTCTCCCTCCCCCCGCCCCCCCAACAGTCATATATCAAGGAGACCATGCCCCTTTGTTCTCTGTGTTCTAGGCTTGTCTCGCTCAACATTATTTGTTCAAGTTCCAACCATTTCACTGGGAATACCAATATTTTATCATTTCTAATCGCTATGTTGTATTCCATTGTGTATAGGTACCATATTTTTTTGATCCATTCATCTGTAGAGGGGCATCTGGGTTGTTTCCATATTTTGGCTGTTGTGAATTGTGCAGCAATAAACATGGATGTGCAGATGTCTTTTTGATATCCTGAGACCTGTTGTTCAGGATAGATGCTTAGGAGTGGTATGGCTGGGTCATAGGGTTGGTCGATGTTGAGCTTTTTGAGGAACCTCCATACTGTTCTCCAAAGTGGTTGTACTACTTTGCACTCCCACCAACAGTGGAGAAGGGTTCCTCTTTCCCCACATCCCCTCCAGCATTTGTTGTTGCCTGAGTTCAGAGTGTAGGCCATTCTAACTGGAGTGAGGTGGTATCTCAGGGTTGTTTTTATTTACATTTCCTCATATGTTTCTTTGCCATTTTTATCTCTTTTCATGTGAGGTCTCTGTTTAGCTCCTTTGCCCATTTAATAATTGGTTTACTGGGCTTGGGTTTTTTGAGTTCTCTGTAGATGACGGATATTAGGCCTGTCTGTTGCTGTGCTGAAGATCCTTTCCTATATGGTTGGCTGTCTTTCTAGTTTGGTGGCTATGTCTAGCTGTGCAGAAACTTTTTTTTTTTCAAATTTTTATTATCAAACTGATATACAGAGAGGTTACAGTTTCATACATTAGGCATTGGATACATTACTTGTACTGTTTGTTACCTCGTCCCTCATGCAGAAACTTTTTATTTTGTAGTAGTCCCATTTGTCGAGTCTCTCTCCTATCTGTTGTGCCCCTGGGACTCTATTCAGGAAGTTCCTTCCTGTGCCTAAAGTTCTAGCATCTTTGCTACTCTGCTTTCCTACTACTGGTTTCAAGGATTCAGGTATGATGTTGAGGTCCTTGATCCATTTTGAGTTGATCTTGGTGCATGGTGATAGGCTAGGGTCTACTTTGAGTTTTCTACATATCGCTGCCCAGTTTTCCCAGCACCAGTAGTTGAAGAGGCTATGTTTTTTCCATTGTATGTCTTTAGCTCCTTTGTCAAATATCAGCTGACTGTAAGAGTGTGGTTTTATTTCTGGGTCTTCAATTCTATTCCATTGGTCCTCAGGTCTGTTTTTATACCAATACCAGGCTGTTTTTGTTATGATGGCTCTATAATAGAGCGTGAAGTCTGGTATTTGTGATACCTCCTGCACTGCTTTTTTTGCCTAGAATTGCTTTGGCTATTCTAGGTCGTTTGCTGTTCCATATGAATTTATGGGTTGCTTTCTCTATTTCAGTGAAGAATGTAACTGGGATCTTGATGGGGATTGCATTGAATTTGTATAACAATTTGGGCAATATGGCCATTTTCACTATATTGATTCTGCCTACCCATGAGCATGGGAGGTCTTTCCATCTCCTTGTGTCTTCTTTGATTTCCCTTTTTAGATTTTTATATTTCTCATTAAATAGGTCCTTCACGTCTTTAGTTAGGTTGATCCCTAAGTAATTTGTTCTTTTTTTAGCTATTGTAAATGGCATTATTTCCATAATTTCCTTTTCTGCTTGTACATTGCTGGTACAGAAAAGCTGCTGATTTTTGTGGATTGATTTTGTATCCTACTACTTTGCCAAAATGGTTTATTAGATGTAGGAGTTTGGGGACTGAGTTTTTTGGGTCCTTCAGATATAAGATCATGTCATCTCTTAATAGGGTTAGTTTGATTTCTTCTTTGCCAATATGGATCCCTTTGATGCCTTATTGCTATGGCTAGGGATTCCAGCACTATGTTGAAAAGAAGTGGGGAGAGTGGGCATCCTTGTCTTGTTCCTGAGTTTAGGGGGAATGGTTTTACTTTCTCCCCATTTAATATGATATTAGCAGTTGGTCTGTTGTATATGGCTTTTATTGTTTTAAAGAATGTTCCCTCTATTCATGTTCTCTCCAGGGCTTTTAACATGTATGGGTGTTATATTTTGTCAAAGGCTTTTTGGGCATCGGCTGAGATGATGATATGGTTTTTGGTCTTAGCTCTGTTAATGTGATGAATTACGTTTATTGATTTACAGATGTTGAACCATCCTTGTGTCTGTGGGATGAAGCCTACTTGATCATGATGTATAATTTTCTTGATCAGTTTCTGGATCCTGATAGCTAATTTTTGGTGAGGAGCTTTGTGTCGTGTTCATTAGTGATATTGGTCTGTAGTTCTCTTTTTTTGTTGGGTCTTTGCCTGGTTTGAGGGTGAGTATAATATTAGCTTCATAGAATGAGTTTGGGATTTCTCCCTCTGTTTCTATTTCACGGAAGAGTTCGAGGAGTATTGGTATTAGCTCCTCACTAAAGGTTTTATAGAATTCATTGGTGAATCCATCCGGGCCTGGGCTTTTCTTTGTTGGGAGGCTCTTGATTACTTCCTGTATCTCACTGTAAGTTATTGGTTTATTTAGTTGATTTATTTCTTCTTGATTCAGTTTGGGCAGTTTATACTTCTCTAAGAATTGATCCATTTCTGTAAAATTATCGTTCTTTAGTGAGTAGAGGTTCTGGAAATAGTTCCTTATGATTGTTTGTGTATTTGTTGTAATATTTCCGGTGGAGTCCCTGATTTTACGGATATGAGTCTCTTCTCTTCTTTTTTTTTTGTAAGTCTTGCAAGGAGTCTGTCAATTTTATTTTCTCAAAGAACCAGCTTTTAGTTTTATTTATTAGTTGAATGGTCTTTCTATTTTCAATCAGATTTATCTCTTCTTTAATCTTTGTGATCTCTCTCCTCCTAGTCGTTTTAGATTCAATTTTTTCTTGTTTCTCCAGACATTTTAGCTGCATCCTGAGGTTATTCGCCTGATCTGATTCCATTCTTTTAATGTGTGCACTGAGGGAAATGATCTTGCCCCACAGCACTGCCTTAGCTGTATCCCATAGGTTTCTTGTGATGTATTTTCATTGTTGTTGTGGCTTATGAATTCGTTAATTTCATCCTTAATTTGCTCTGTGACCCAAGTGTTAGATAACAGTGAGGGGTTTAGTCTCCAAGTATTTGTGTAGCCTCTGTGGTATCCTTTGTTATTGAGGGTTACCTTGATTCCACTGTGATCAGATAAGATACATGGGATAACGTCAATACTCTTGTATTTGCTAAGGTTCTTTGTGTGGACTATGACATGATCTGTTTTGGAGTATGTTCCATGGGCTGCTGAGAAGAATGTGTATTGGGTCTCTGTAGGGTGAAAAACTGTACAGATCTATCAGATCCATGTGGGATATGGTGTTACTTAGGTCTTCGGCTCCCTTGCTAATCCTCTGTGTGTTGGATCTGTCTTTTGGAGAGAGTGGAGTATTAAAGTCTCCCACTATGATTGTGTTTGGGTCTATCTTGTTCTGTAGTTCTGAGAGAATTTGTTTGACATATTTAGGGCCTCTTTTGTTCGGTGAGTATAAATTTATCACCATGATATCTGGATTCTGGATTTTTCCTTGTATTAAAATGTAGTGCCCTTCTTTATCTTTTTGAACTGATTTTAATGAGAAGTCCAGCTTGTCTGAAATCAGGATGGCTACCCCTGCCATTTTGATAGGTGCATTTGCTTGGAAGATCTTGCTCCATCCTTTAATTCGGAGCCTGTTTTTGTCCCTTGCTGTAAGATGGGTCTCTTGAAGACAACAGATAGCAACTTTTTGTTTACGGATCCTCTCTGTCAGTCTGCTCCTCTTTATTGGAGAATTTATACCACTTATATTCAAAGAGATCATGGATAAGTGTGGGGTTTTTTTCCCTTCCATTTTCCTGTTAGGCTGTGTTTCTTCTCCCTTCTTTCTTGCCTTTATTGAGCTGCTCTTCCTGTTGGGCTCTGGCTATTGTAGTTTCTGTTTCTGTCTGGGGGTCCTGTACGTTTTCTGCTGGGTGGGGTTCCCCTCTTAGAATTTGCTATAAGGTTGGTTTTTTATTCACATAATCCTTTAGTTCCTCTTTGCTATGGAAAGATCTGATTTTTCCCTCGAAGGTGAATTCTAATTTTGCTGGGTATCTAATTCTGGGTTGGCAGTTGTTGGCCTGGAGGACTTGGAGGAGGACTTGAATTGTGTCAGTCCTCATATCTTAACCTCCTAAGAAGCTAGGATTAGAGAGGCATGATCCACTTGCATTCAACTTGCTTTATTCTTTTTTTATCAGTTGTTTTAATAAATATTTTACATGATCAGAGCTTGCTTTATTCTTAACATCAATTGCTCAGTTATTAAGAAGGTCGAAAATAGCCTCTGAAAATCTCACTTGTCAATATAGTTTGTTCTGTGACTTATTCAGAAGCAACTCCCTCTTAGGAGAAAAAATACATTGAAAAGAGATATTTCCTTTTTCAGCCTTCTCCCTAGTCCCCTGCCCTCTTTCTTATTTTGTCAGCCGTATTTTCCTTAGTCGTGCAAACCCTTCATCATTAGTAACGTTGACTTATTAGCCTTCCTTATTCTAGCACTTGTGACCTTGATACCCCTTGAGATTCTTTTGATTGTTTTGTTTCTTTGTTTGTTTAAACAAACAAAGAGTTGCTCAAGCAACTCTTTGAATTTATATATATATATATATATATATATATATAATTTTTATTTATTTTTTTTTTTTTTTGCCAGTCCTGGGCCTTGGACTCAGGGCCTGAGCATTGTCCCTGGCTTCTTTTAGCTCAAGGCTATCACTCTGCCACTTGAGTCACAGCGCCACTTCTGGCCATTTTCCGTATATGTGGTGCTGGGGAATCGAACCCAGGGCTTCAAGTATATGAGGCAAGCACTCTTGCCACTAGGCCATATCCCCAGCCCCACTCTTTGAATTTATAATTCTGGTTAGAATCAAGCAAAAGGATACAGAAAAGGGACCTTCAGGCACCAATTATCATTAAATGTAACACAAGATCAACAGGCCAGAGAGTATATAGCTTTCATTGTATTAGGTGAAACAGGAGGCAAAGCTCAAATAAGAATGTTCTATTAAAGGACCTCTGTCCTCTGACTGGGTGGAGGTATGAAAGGTAAAAGAGTCCCTTCTAAGTTTTCATGTGTTACCTGCAGGTTGTTCCTGGGCTAAGTGCCTTACATTTTTCCCTAGAAATTTTATTTCTCCTTTTTTTTTCCTTTTAAATCAACTAGAATTGCCATTTGGTTTGCCTTTTTTATTGTTTTTCTTTTTGTTATTATAAAAGTAATGTACAGAGGGGTTACAGTTATATAACTCAGGTTATAAGTACATTTCTTTATGGACAGTGTGACTCCTTCCCTTGTTCTCTCCCAGTTTTTCCCTCCCGTCCACCCACAAGCGTATAGTTCATTTTCCACATAGTGTCTAGTGGGTACCACTGTTGCATTTGTTCACCTTTTGTCCCTCCATTTCTGTGCCTCCCTTACCCTCCCATAGACAAGTAAATGAACAAACAAGACAGAAATAAGAGGGGCTGGGGATATGGCCTAGTGGCAAGAGTGCTTGCCTTGTATACATGAGGCCCTGGGTTCAATTCCCCAGCACCACATAAACAGAAAATTGCCAGAAGTGGCGCTGTGGCTCAAGTAGCAGAGTGCTAGCTTTGAGCAAAAAGAAGCCAGGGACAGTGCTCAGGCCCCAGGACTGGCAAAAAAAAAAAAGAGGAGAAAGCACGAACAACAAAGAAAAATGCTTTTGTTTCTATTGGAGTTTATTTCAGTAAATATTACTTTATATGATCATTTTGTTTTTCTATGTGCTTATGTTTGCTGGTTTTATTCTCCCCCCTCAAAGACCTTGACTGAGGCAGGCTATGAGAGATATAACAGGGTGATGTGTGAGCATAAAGGGTGTCCATTCCCATGGCATTCCAGCTCTTTGTACCCTGGTTCTGGCAAACACAGGCAGATTCTCTTTGGCCCAGTTCTTTTCTTGCCTTTGGCCAGTTTCTCAAGTGACCACCTGCCAGCAGAATTTGTCTGTTCAGAGGATACTGGTGCAGCTGACACCGTGTGGCACACACAGTGCACGTCTGGGGATGCCATTCTGTAGCTCATAATCTGATGAATTCAGATTTGCTGAGAGGATCAAAAATCCAGTAGCCAGAATAGATTTGTCTAAGCCAAGAGCTGTTCCCCAGCCTAACCCACACCAGGGCCAAGGGGCAGGCTGAGGGTGCCTATGTGCTTATTAACAGCCTGCATTGGACATGCTATGTGTTTTCTCTGAAATGCATGGGTGGATTCCACTGAATTCTTTGTTTCCATTGGTGTTTGTTTCCACTAAGTGAGCCCTAACCTTTGTGTAAGAAAGGTGTTCTTTTCCTGTAATGCTACTGGAAGCATATTCCTGTGCCCAGCTGTGCTGAAGTTCTCCCCAATGGCTGCTGGGTAATGGTGATTTGTGTCTCTTTTTGCTCCTTATAAGTGAAAAGCTCACAGATGAAAACTTTTGGGTCTACTTGTTGTTTGGTCTTATTCCTGTCCCCTTTTCTTTTCTTTTCTTTTCTTTTTTCTTTATTTTCCAGTCCTGGAGCTTGAATTCAGAGCCTGGATGCTGTCCCTGAGCTTTGTACTCCACCACAACCCCACTTTCTGGCTTCTTGTGGTTAATTGGAGATGAGAGTCTCAAACTTCCATCCTCAGATCTCAACCTCCTGAGCTCCTGAGTAGCTAGGATTACAGGTGTGAGCCACCAGTGCTTGGCCTCTTATTTTTTTCTTCACTCTTTTTTTTGTTTTTTCTTGTCAGTCATGGGGCCTGAACTTAGTGTTTAGGTGCTTTCCCTGAGCTTTTGTACTCAAGGCTAGTGCTCTACCACTTTGTGCCACAACTCTACTTCTGGTCTTTCGGTAGCTGATTGGAGATGAGAGTCTCATGGACTTTCCTGCCTGGGCTGACTTTGAACCACGATCCTCAGATCTCAGCCTCCTGAGTAGCTAGGATTACAGACATGAGCCACCAGCTCCCAGCATATCTTTTCTTCCCCTCCCCTCTTTTGCCAGTCCTGGGGCTTGTACTCTGGGCCTGGGCACTGTCCCTGAGCTTTTTGCTGAAGGCTAGCACTGTACCACTTGAGGCATGGCACTACTTCCAACTTTTCTGTTTATGTAGTACCGAGGAATTGAACCCAGGCCTTCATGCATGCTCGGCAAGCACTCTACCACTAAGCCACAATCACAGCCCTTTTTTCTAATTTTTTTTAAAAGGCAGACTCTTAACTATGTAGTCCAGATTGGCCTGAAACTCTGTCTTCCTGCCTTGGCCTATTGAATTCTGGTTCCTCTTATGTGTACCACCACACACTCATTCTGTCCAGATAGCTGGATTTAGAGATGGCAGACTTCAGAGAGCATCTGACCTCTTTTTGGCCCTTGATGCATCTGACCTAGGGTAATGGAACTAATGGTATGCTGCCTCACAGAGAGGCTAAGGCTGTTTAAACATAAGAACATAGCCAGGCATGGTGGTATACCTATAGTCCCAGCCACTTGGGAGGTTGACATGAAAAGATCACTTGAACCTAGAAGTAAATGACCAGCTCAATCAACACAGTGAGATTCTATCTCCAAAATAGTTAATACTTGCTGTGTTGTGGCTAGATGCATTGGTTCATACCTATAATTTCAATTGCTTGGGAGGTAGAGATCAGGTGATCACAGTTCAAGGACGAGTAGGGCAAAAACTGAGATGCTATCTTAATAAATTAGGCATGGTGGTGTGTGCCTGTTTCCAGCTATAAGGGACAGATACAGGTATGTGTATGAAGCCAGCCCAGGACAAGATTCTGCTAAAAGACAAAATAACAGATAAAAGACTAGGGGGTTGGTTCAAATGGTAGAACATCTGCCTAGCAAGCAAGAGAACCTGAAATCAAATTCCCAGTACTTAAAAAAAATCCTTTTTTTCCAGATACAGCAGAAATAGTATTACACTACCATTTCATGCCTGACTTGGTTTTGGTTTTGGTTTTTGCCAGTCCTAGGGCTTGAACTCAGGGCCTGGACACTATCTATCCCTGGACTTCTTTTTCTCAAGGGTAGCACTCTACCTACCACTTGAGCCACAGCACGACTTCTGGCTTTTTCTGTTTATGTGGTACTGAGGAATCAAACTCAGGGCTTCGTGCATGTTAGGCAAGCACTCTACCACTAAGCCACATTCCCAGCCCCTCGTGTGTGGCTTTGGCAATGTTTTTCAGGAATCCTGTGAGTCCTAGTGTGCAGGGTGGGTGAGAGTGAGCAAGTGGGTGGGTTAGAATGAGAGGGTGAGAGAACAAGAGGAGCTAGGAGTGGCCAGTGTTTCCTTTGAAAAAAACTAAGCTTGTTGCACATGTTCAAAATTCATGAGAGTCAGCAAAGCTGTGCTTTTTTAGCCAGTGGTATTTAGTCCTCATCATAGCCTCAGAAGAAACCCCTAAGAATTGGTCAATGTAGAGATACAAAGTGTAACAGTACAGTTATGCCTGTGCTTGAGTATATGAAGGCAGGCCACCTGGCATCCTGGGAGAGCAAGAATGAGCTCCCTGCTCTGGGTGGAATGATAAAGGACTGGAGAGTAGTGCTGTGGGAGCTAGTGCAGTCAGCAGTGGGTTTGGGTGGCCTGGGAAAAACACTTTGTAATGGAACCAGTGCCTGTATTATGTACTTGATACCACTAAAATGTGATACCCATCATGTACTACTGACAGGTATTAAGTGATCACATCCAAGTTAATGAAAAACTTGGTTGATGTTTGCTCTCTTGTCTTTCAGGAAATAAAGAAATTCATTAAGGGGGTTTCTGAAAAGATCAAGAAAACCAGAGATAAATATGGCATCAATGATAACGGCACGACAGAGGTACCAGTATGCCCAGACCTGTTAGGACACAGGTTTTGCCAACACAGTTGGCCCTAACTGTGCTCTCGCCTTTTGTCCCTCCAGCCCCGAGTGTTGTACCAGTTGGACCGGATCACTCCCACCCAAATAGAGAAGTTTCTGGAGACCTGTAGAGACAAGTACATGAGGTAGGGGTGCTAACTCTCATAGGCCTCTGGTGTCCTTCCTGCTTCCTCCCCATAGGCCCAGAACCACAGCTCACCACCAGGTTTGGAGGTGTGTCACCTCTTACATAGTGGGTTGCCGGCTTGATGCTCCCGGATGTGCAAGTCACTGCAAAGAAACTTGACAAATATCCTCCACAAAGACACTTAGCATACATGACAGGTGCCATATGCACGGCCCACCTGCAGCACTTGTGATAGGAGACCCTGTAGAACTTCTGCACACAATGGATGCTGGGCCTGTTACATCACATGCTGACCATGCAGAATTCCATCGCATCCTTAGACCCCCCATTCCAAGCCTGTGCCAGCTTCTTCCAGCATGATCACCTGGTCCATTGCTAAGTCCTTCCTGATGGCAGTGCATCTGGTTTCTGTTGGAAGGCAATAATAGAAGCCCATCTCTAGCACTCTATGACTAGACATTTCTTTGTATGCTGTGTCCTCATCTATGCCTTTTCCTTCTAGGGCACAAATGGAGCCAGGCTCCGCAGTGGGTGCGCTCTGTGCCCAGAGCATTGGCGAGCCAGGCACCCAGATGACCCTGAAGACTTTCCACTTTGCAGGTGTAGCCTCCATGAACATCACCCTGGGCGTGCCCCGGATCAAAGAGATCATCAACGCCTCCAAGGCCATCAGGTGCCTGTCTCCTAAGCATCCTATGAGTGCTTACCCCAGGGCATGCTTTTTATTATTGCAATAGTTTTTTAAAAGCAAGCTGAGGGCTGGAAATATGGCTTAGCTAGTGATAGAGTGCTTGCCTCGTATACATGAAGCCCCAGGTTCGATTCCTCAGCACCACATAAACAGAAAAGGCCAGAAGTGGCGCTATGGCTCAAGTGGTAGATTGCTAGCCTTGAGCAAAAAGAAGCCAGGGGGGCTGGGAATATGGCCTAGTGGCAAGAGTGCTTGCCTTGTATACATGAGGCCCTGGGTTCGATTCCCCAGCACCACATATACAGAAAACGGCCAGAAGTGGCTCTGTGGCTCAAGTGGCAGAGTGCTAGCCTTGAGCAAAAAGAAGCCAGGGACAGTGCTCAGGCCCTGAGTTCAAGGCCCAGGACTGGCCAAAAAAAAAAGAAGCCAGGGGCAGTGCTCAGTCCCTGAGGTCAGGCCCCAGGACTGCCAAATCAAATAAAAAGCAACCTGGATGCTGGTGGCTCATGCCTGTAATCCTAGCTACTTAGGAGGCTGGGATCTGATGATCACAGTTCAAAACTGACCTGGGCAGAAAAGTCCATGTGACTCCAGTTAACCACCAGGAAACCAGAAGTGACACTGTGGCTTAAAGTGGCAGAGCACTAGCCTTGAGCAAAAGAGCTCAGAGACAGTTCCCAAGCCCCCAGTTCAAGCCCTACAACCAATCAAAAAAAAAAAAGAGTCCCTCAGGTCAAAGCTATGTGAAGTCAAAATAAAAGCAGTGTTTTTTTTATGATCACAAGTCACTTGAAAGAGAGAAAAATACTTTTTTTTAAAAGACTTGGAAAACTAGAGCAGTGTGTCAGTAGAGATTTTATTCCAGCTTTAGTAAGCCCAGTTAATGGTTCTGTCACATCACAGGGCCAGACTCCATGATCCCTAGTGATTTTCTACTATTTGTGGGTGATCTGAGACTAAAGGAAGTAGATGTTGCATTGCCTTTGATGACAGAAATCATGATTACCTAGGATATATAAGTCTAACGAAGAACAATGAGTGGCATTAAGTAAAAACGAAGAGTGACCGGGCATCTAGAGTGCAGGCAATGCCTGCCTCTGACCAGAAGAGCAGAATCAGCATGGGAGGGAGTTCAGGGGAGGGGCGGGGCTGAGAACTGGTGCTCCATGGAGCAGGTGTTTGGGGAGAGCCTTGGAGGAAGTTGAAATGCACCAAGGGTCAGTTTACTCAGAGAACAGAATTAAAGTCACTGCTGCATGGAGACCAGAGGAGGAGGTAGGACTCCCTTTGTGTCTGGAAGGATTTTCTGAAAGTCTTTTCATTTACCAATGGAGTGGGTGGCCTGGGGAGATGCAAAAAAAAAAAAAGAAAAGCAGGGTAAATGAAGCCTTTGTAGCAAGCCTGTAACCCCGTAAATGCTCAACAAATTGCAGGTACTAATACATGACGGTTGCAAATCGCATTCAGCTTTAACAAAGCAGTGCTCTGCAAACAAGCCCCTTCCTGGTGCAGTAATGTATTCTCCTCCTCGCAGCACTCCAATTATCACAGCACAGCTAGACAAGGATGACGATGCGGATTACGCCCGCCTCGTGAAAGGCAGAATTGAGAAAACCCTCCTGGGGGAGGTAAGAATCCCTCTGGACAACAAGAAAATGAGAGCATCAGCCTCAGGGGCCAGTGGGGGAGGGGGGCCCAAAGCGGCTGCAGGGGGTTGAACAGTCCTAGAGGGGCTGGGCGGGGCCCTCGGGAAGGGATAGGCTGGCTAACACTCTGCTCTTTGGACACCACAGATTTCAGAGTATATTGAGGAAGTATTTCTTCCCGATGACTGCTTTATTCTCATCAAGCTTTCCCTGGAACGGATCAGACTTCTGAGACTGGAAGTGAGTCACACAATTGACTGTGTGGAGGCTGTCATCCTGTCCCAAGACAGGCGTGACCCACAAGGGCCAAAGCTAAGCAGGCAGAGAACGCCATGCGGAGGCTTCACTGGGTCTCTGTTGTTTGTAATCCTGATGCATGCCCCACCCCATACTCTTTCTGAGCTGACTCAGCACAGACTCAACCCATCTGAGGATGCACAGGACACTAGTGGACATTGTGCAGACCAGAATGCTGGCTCACTGCGGCATGGTATCAGGACAGTTGGTCTTTTTGTCCCTCTGCCCAGTGTCTGGAAGCCCCAGGGCTGCAATGCCTGACTCACCCGTGGCTCCCTGGCACTATGGCTGGCTGGCCGCTTGGTTTAGTGAATGTTTGTAGGCAAAGGTTTATATCAGCATGGCTGTGTGTGTGTGTGTGTGTGTGTGTGTGTGTGTGTGTGTGTGTGTGTTGGTACAGCGGCTTGAATTCAGGGCTTGGCTGCTGTTCTTCGCATTTTCACTCAAAGCTGTTCTGCCACTTGGGACACAGCTCCATTTTTACTTTTTGGTGATTAGTTGGAGGTAATGATGGACTTCCCCTGCTTGAACTGGCTTTGAACTTCAGTCCTCAGCTCTCAGCCTCCTGCGTAGCTACAATTATAGGCATGACCCACTGGCTCCTGAACTTGTTTTTTTGTTTTTTAAGGTAAACAGAGCAAGTTATTTGAAAGTGAAAAGAGAGCTGAGGAAGGAAAGTAGCAAAATTCTACTTTCCTCTTTGTTGTGTTTGTTTTGGCAGGATTAGATTTAAACTGGAGAGCTCATAAGTGCTCTACTATTTGAGCCACACTCCCTGGCCCTTTTGCTTTAGTTATTTTTTAAATGGGATCTCAATTTTGCTCAGGCCAGTCTGAACTGCAATTCTTCTGTTTATACTTCCCTCATAACCACGATGGCAGATGCATGCCACTATTCTCAGCTTTTCCTGTTGCCTTCAGGGTCTCATAAATGCCTTTTGCCTGGGCTGGCCTCAAACCAGAATCATCCTAATATCATTCTCCTGAGTAGCTAGGATTACAGGCATAAGCCACCTTGCCCAGACTAAGCTATCTTCTTATACTAGTATTTGTGGGTGCATAACAGTGAGACAGGCTGCAGATGGAGTGGTGCAGACTGCAGCCTGAGTGACTGACACCTTCCTCTTCTCTGATAGTTAAGCCTATGTGTCAGCCACACCCAAGTGTCACATTCATATAGTGTCTAACACTTTGCGACTCTTCCATCCTGTCTCCTGATACCTGTTCTGTAGCTCTTACAGGTCTGAGATGGAGCCGAATTATGGGTCAAGAATAGAGCTCTTATTACAGTGTTTTTCTAGCCCACATGAGATCCTCCATTTATCCTCATCACTGCTAGAGCTAAGTTATATCCAGGAGTGTAGCACACAAGCAGCTAGTGGTATCAGATGTGGGGGGGGCGGGGGAGACAGGGCTCCATGGAAGCTTTTAAATCATTGTGCCCCCCAGCCTCCCCAGAGTTAAACTGGGGAGTACATGTCTTGCCATGAATTGAGCATGAATTTTCCATGGGGCAAATGTTCATGCTTGGGGTGAAAATGGCCTTTTCCTGTGACTGAAGCACAGATATTCATAGATTGTAAGTAGGTCGTATCTCTGCAGAGGGTTATGAGGTCTAAGAATTACTGAAAGGCTTCTAGGAGCAGTCATGAAAGGCAGGTGGTGGGAGCACTGGGAACAGAAGTCTATAAGCAGTTGGTGATGCTGGCTGCCACCTGGCAGGTGAACGCCGAGACAGTGCGCTACTCCATCTGCACATCCAAGCTGCGCGTGAAGCCGGGCGACGTGGCTGTCCATGGGGAGGCTGTGGTGTGTGTCACCCCCAGAGAGAACAGCAAGAGCTCCATGTACTACGTGCTGCAGTTCCTGAAGGAGGACCTCCCCAAGGTGAGGCAGAGTTGCTTCTCATGGCAAAGCCTGGGTAAGGAGGGCCTGAAGACTTGAGGACGGTGAGAACAAGGACATGGCCCTGATTTCTTTGCTTTTCTTTGCTTTCTTTTTTGGCTAGTCCTGGAGCTTGAACTCAGGGCCTGGGCACTATTCTTAGCTTTGGGGCTCAAGTCTAGTGCTCTACCACTTTGAGCCACAGCTCTATTTCTGGATTTTTGGTGGTTAATTGGTCTTTCCTTCCCTGGTTGACTTTGAACTGTGACCATCAAATCTCAGCCTCCTGAGTAGGATTCTAAATGTGAGCTGCCACTGTGGCTTCACATGCTTCTGGTTGGTGGGGCTAGGGTGCTTCAGGCTCTCAGGCCCGTGTGTTTCCAAGTCCAGGTGGTGGTGCAGGGCATCCCAGAGGTGTCCAGAGCTGTCATCCACATCGACGAGCAGAGCGGGAAGGAAAAGTACAAACTCTTGGTGGAAGGCGATAACCTGCGAGCAGTCATGGCCACCCATGGTGTGAAGGGCACCCGGACCACCTCTAATAACACCTATGAGGTACTATGAAGCCCAGAGCGCACTCCAGCGTAGGCTGTCTCCCCAGTGCCACCCACAGGCCCTCAGCCGATTCCCAGTACACTGCCTTTGCCCAGAACAGGTCTCCACTAAGAGTTGTATAGCTACTTCTGAGAAACGAGGCCGGGTCTGGTTTGAGCTTGCCAGGTAGAAGAGGAAGTAGACAGAAGCTGCGTGAGCAGCAGAGAGCCCACTCCCACTCATCCCTCATTCTCTAGGTAGAGAAAACACTGGGCATCGAGGCTGCCCGGACCACCATCATCAATGAAATCCAGTACACGATGATCAACCATGGCATGAGCATCGACCGCAGGCACGTGATGCTACTCTCCGACCTGATGACCTACAAGGTTCGTGGGCAGGGAGGTCCCAGTGTGTCTTGGAGACTGGAAATCCACTGTCAGGGAAACACAGCCATGGAGCTACAGATACGCTGACTCGAGGGCTGCTCTGATAGAAAATAAGATGTCACCATCATGCAAAAGCCAAAAGGCGAGTGTTCTGGTAAAACCCCAATATGAGCATTGCAGCATCGTGGGAAACTCGCACCCAAGAAAGAACTGAAACATGGCATTTGTCCTTGTCCTTACATAAAGCTAACCACTGCCCAAAGTCCCAGAATTCCCATTTGCAAGACTAAGGGTGCTGGGGTTAGTTGCCTTTCCACCCCCCACCCCCCTGCCCCAAGATGCATTTGTGAGCTAGCTGCCAGTGGCTCAAGCCTGTAATCCTAGCTACTCAAGAGGCTGAAATCTGAAAATCACAGTTGAAAGCCAGCATGGGTAAGAATAGTCCAAGAAACTCTATTTCTAATTAACTCCACCGCCCCCCCCCAAAAAAAAAGCCAAAATTGAAGTTATGGCTCAAGTTGGAGCTTTTTTGCTCTGACAGTGCCCAGGTCCTGAATTCAAGCCCCAGGACCAGTTCAAAATAAAAAAAAAAAATGCATTGGCGTTAGCAATTGTGAAGGGAAGCCAGTTTTCACGATCCTCCCTGGACTAGCTTGTACAGAAGGACATGGAGGAAGCATGTGAGGGAGCCAGGTGTGAGCTCAGTGAGGGAGCACATGCATTGCATATGTGAGGCCCTGGGTTCCATCCCCACCACCAAGTGAGGGCAGTGGCAGCTCGGAGGAAAGGCTGTCAGAATCAAGTCTTCATATCCAGTCTCTTTTTGTACTGGTACTGGGGCTTGAACCCAGGGTCTTGTACTCTCCCTTAGCTTTTCTTCAAGGCTGGTTCTCTACCATTTGAGTCACAGCTCCACTTGTAACACAGGGGTCCTGAGATTACGGGTGTACACCAGTGGAGCCTGGCTCCAGTCTTTTTTATTTTTTTCTTTTAATCTAAGGCCAGAACTTGAACTCAATACCTGACACTTTAGCTCATTAGCTAGCCCTCTACTATGAACCATGCCTCCAACTCCATAATCCTGGGTCTTGAACTCAGCCTCATGCTTTCACTACTTTTTTGCTCAAACTGGTGCTCTACCACTTGAGCCATGCCTCCAGTTCTGACTTTTGCCACTCCTCCAATTCTGACCTATGTGTAACTGAGTTTATCTACTTGGGCTGGCTTTGACTCTCATTCCTCAGATCTCAGACTCCTGAGTGGCTAGGACTCCAAGCCTGAGCCACTAGCGCAGGTCTCCAAACTCCAGGGCTCCTGCCGCCACCTCCTGAGTACCTACCTACCACTGTGTTTGTCCTCTTCTGACAGCGTAACATAAACATTCAGCCATGTTTTTATAACTATTCTTCTTTTCATGATAGAAGTGCCTAAATTGAACAGTATTCTTTCTTTAGTTCCCAGCACTTTGATAAAGAAGAAACATTCCCCTTCTTAAGTTAGACTGTGAATTCTGAGTTCTACAGCTTCGAGGTGCCAGGTACCCAGCTCTGTGCCACTGCACAGGCCTTCAGGCATGACTAGAATAGCAGTTTCCTGAGTTCTTGCTACTTCTGAGCTGGGGGTGCATGGTGCCTTGGTCTTCTCTGCATGGCTCAGGACACCCATGCCCATCTCTCCTGACAGGGTGAAGTCCTGGGCATCACTAGGTTTGGCCTGGCCAAGATGAAGGAGAGCGTGCTGATGCTGGCCTCCTTTGAGAAGACGGCTGACCATCTCTTTGACGCAGCCTACTTTGGACAGAAGGACTCGGTGTGCGGTAGGTTGATGTTTCTAGGAGCCACATCAAAGTACTTTATTTCTTACAGGTCATCTGTGGCTGGGACTTCTTCAGGGGTGAGCAAGCTAAACAGACAGGGGGTCCTCCTTAAGAACCAAGTCATGAGTCACAGGATTGGGACTGCTGGATCTTCATCTCCAGGGTCTGATTGTGGCACCCTTGCTGTCATTTCTCCTCCTCTTATACTCTTGTGTGGAGTTGTCAGATAAGGGCTAGGCTGGTAAGACCTTGTTCCAAGTGCACACCCATTTTTTGCCCCCAAAATGATACCTTTCTTATTGTTCCCTGACATGTCCTCTTCAGTGTGGGACAGGCGCACAAAATCCTACACATTTTTTTCTTCTACCAGGGACACTAGAGGGTGTAGGTTTACATGCAGGCCATTTGAAGAAGGAAAGCTAATGAAGGCTTAGGTTTTTTGTTTTTAAAAAAAAAGAAAGAAAGAAAAGGACACTAGAAGTGGGGTATAACCTGGCACGCAAGACCAAGAGGCCCTGGGTTCAATCCAGGGTGAAAGGAAGAAAAGAGACTGGAGGAGACAGGAGGGAAGTGCAGTGGGAATGGGCAAAACACCTAGGACAGCACCCAGCCCTGCTGCCAGAAATCCAAGCCAAGGCTACTGCCCTGCGGTGCCTGCCTGCTGCCCTGCCATGCCTGACCTCTGTGTGCCTCTGACAAAGCCACCCTGCCCACCCCACTTTGAGGTTTCCCCTCCTCCCGGTCCTTTCACACATAGTGACCCGTGTTGGCCCTCACTGCATGCTGTGTCTAGTTTGCACGTTGGCCTCTGGTTTCATGTTAGCATGGGACATAGTCACTTTCTTGCTCTTGCCATTTATAAAAGCTGCACTGGCGCAGGGCAAGGCACCTGCATGCCTATGCGCCCTCCTTCCCAGGGCTCTAGGCCTGGATGCAGAGAATCCTGGCCCCCCTCCCCTCCCTGAGCACAGATAGAGATATCTGCTGTGCTTCCCAGGGCACTGCCAGGTACTCACTGCCACCCCAGGTTTCCTTCCTTCTAGAACCCTATGCTAACAGGGAAGTTGGAAGCTGGGTGGCAGGCTCATGAGAATCAGTCAGTGTCCCTACAGGCTTAGCAGAGTTTCTTCCTATCTTTTTTTTTTGGTCAATCCTGGTCCTGGGGCTTGAACTGGGGCTGGGCACTGTTCCTGAGCTCTTCAGCTCAAGGCTAGTGCTCTACCACTTAAGCCACAGGTCTACTTCTGGTTTTCTGGTGGCTAATTGGAGATAAGAGTCTCACAGACTTTTCCTGTCCAGGCTGTCTTTGAGCTGTGATCCTCAGATCTCAGCATCCTGAGTAGCTAAGATTACAGGCATGAGCCACAAATGCCCTTGGCTAAGTAGAGTTTCTTAAGACAGAGCCAATAGGCTGCTGTGGGCTCCAATGGGGGAAAGGCAGCTGGACTGACTCTGCATGTTGTAACTGCAGTCCCCTGGGGCACAGAAGGCCCTGTCCCCGTCTAGGAGCACAGTGCTTCACGGTCAGATGGGAAGGAAGGAGATTAGCCAAGTTCACCAGTTAATGTGCCAAGGAGCTGGGCCTCGTCCCGGCCTTCCGGCACTGAGGCAGTCATCTTTCCTGCCCCACTGCGTCCCCTTCTTCCTCTCCGTGTGAAGGCCACCCCCATGTGAAGGCACTCCCTGAGCCTTGTTCTGGTTGCTTGCAGGGGTGTCAGAGTGCATCATCATGGGAATCCCCATGAACATCGGCACTGGCCTCTTCAAGCTGCTCCACAAGGCCAACAGGGACCCAGAGCCTCCCAGGAGACCCCTGATCTTCGACACAAATGAGTTCCACATCCCCCTTGTCACATAGTCCAGGAGAAGAGGAGACCATACCCGACCTCCACCTCTTGTCCTGTCTACAGCTGGAAGATGGTTCTGCCCCCACCACGCCAGTGGCTGGAGATCCTGGAGTCCCACGGTGCCGCTCCATATAGGGAGCAACTCATGCCTGCCGCCGCCTGCACCACAGTTTGGGAAAACTGGGGCTTTGATTGTTATCTGCCTAATGGCTGGCCTAGCCAGGCATCCTTGCCATCCCAACATGCTGTGTACCCTCCAGCAGCTCCCAGCCTCACACGAGTGAGGACATGTTCCTGGGTTTCCACTCCTCACTTGTGACATACTCATGTAAATATTGTTATTGCTATTTATTTACTTCATTTGAGAGATGTGGAGTTGTCATTATTTCATTTTACTCTTGAAAGCAAGAAGCTATAGAAACCAAAAAAGGCAACATCTCAGCATCACTAGAAAATATGGTTAAGCAAATAGGACTGTCTTGAAACAGTAACTAAGCTAGGACAAGATCATGCAGTCCAAACTGCTCCAAAATATCTTCTATCAACACTCAGCCACCTGTTGCTAGCCTCTTCCTCTGGCAGTAGGAAACCCCTTGGGACGAGAACCAAACCGCTTCTCCCTAGCCTGAAGAAGCCAGCTGGAGTTGGTGGGGACAGGATGCCTGGAGTCTGGCATCCACAGAGATGATGTACAACCAGTCCAGTTTGCCTGTGCTGCCTTGGGCTGGCAACCACACACCTCTCAAGGTGTTCACATGTCTGACCTGCCTTCCAGGGCTGCAGATTACAAAGGCTGGAACAGAACTGGAGACCTGAAAAGTACCTAGAGGCAGTGGTAGGAGAGAGCACTACTGGGCACAGGCAGCACCAAGACACTGAGCTGGCAACCTTGAAGAGTAGGTCTCCAGCCAGGTGTCTGGCTCATACTTACAGGCCTAACTACTCAGAAAGTTGAGATCTGAGGATCTCCATTCAAAGCCAGCCCAAGCAGAAACTTGATCACACTTTGATCTCCACTTAACTACCTAACTGCAAGTGGAGCTATGGCTCAACTGGTAGAGTGCTAGCCTTGAGCAGAAGCAGCTCAGGGACAGCGCCCAGGCCCTTAGTTCAAGCCCCAGGACTGGCACACAGAAAAAATGTTCCCAGTGTCATTAGAGAGCAGATCTCAGGACTAGGAGGAAAACAGGAGTGGGTATGCCACAAAGGCCCCTATTAAATCTCTTCTGCCCGGTGATTGCGCCATTGCTTGGGGGTTGTCAGGGTTAGGAAAGAATTGAAAGCCCATCTCCCCCTTGCTCTTGGAGACAATCGCTCTTTGTGCTGAATTTGCTCTGTGATGTTGGCCCAGGGCCAGGGAGCAATGGAAATGGCACAGCGGCCCTCGCACAGGAGTGCGTTCGGCAGGGCCTGACTCCCATCCCCTGCCCCCAGATGGCTCTGCTCTTCTGGCTCTCCCTCCCTGTGGAGCCCCAGGTCCAGCCGTGGGGTTCAACCCTACTTTTTGGCTCTGTGCACTTGAGGTCTACTTCTGTCATGGCATAGCCCCCTGATGGTCATGGCGCTAGGAGAAACTGCCACGCTAACATTGTTGAGTGAGGAGATGGATCTGAGTGATTCAAGAGACAGATGGGGCAAGGAGAAAAGCAGACAAGGCAGGAAGGTTGAAACAATATTTCACACAACTGTACTTTCATCCTTTGTTGACCCCCTTTGTTCATCCCTGGTTGACCCCCTAAGCCAAGTTAATGTGAAGCAGTCAGGGATTGGATCTAGGGGTGGGGTGGGGTGTGAGTGCTTTCTCTTCATATCCATGTGTTCTGATGAGCAGCTCTTGGCCTGAGGGGGTTTTGTTTTTGTTTTGGCCAAGACTCAGGTTGAGAGATTGTTTTTCTCAAAAATGTTGCTGTCTCAGGGCTGGGAATATGGCCTAGTGGCAAGATGAAGCCCTGGGTTCACTTGCCCAGCACCACACATACAGAAAATGGCCAGAAGTGGCGCTGTGGCTCAATTGGCAGAGTGTGCTAGCCTTGAGCAAAAAGAAGCCAGGGTCAGTGCTCAGACCCTGAGACCAAGCCCCAGGACTGGCATAAATAAATAAATAGATAGATAGATAAATAAATTAAATAAATAAATATATTGCCATCTCTTGGCAGGCCTCTGTATTTTGTCTACTACAACACAAAGAAAAAAAATATTTTTTTTTTTTTTTTTTTGGCCAGGCCTGGGCCTTGGACTCAGGGCCTGAGCACTGTCCCTGGCTTCTTCCCGCTCAAGGCTAGCACTCTGCCACTTGAGCCACAGCGCCGCTTCTGGCCAGTTTTCTGTATATGTGGTGCTGGGGAATCGAACCTAGGGCCTCGTGTATCCGAGGCAGGCACTCTTGCCACTAGGCTATATCCCCAGCCCGCAAAGAAAATTTTAGTGTGTGGAACTATAGCAGTCATCCTTGTGGGTTGTGAGGTGGACAATGGGTTCCTGTGAGGTCTAACTCCTGGAAAAAGGAGCAGCCCCTGCCACAATCTTCCTGGTTTGGAGAGCAGCTGTGAGCACCTCAGCCCAGCACAGACACTGCCCTCTGTGGCCACAGTAGCCACAGCAGGAAGCAATGGAAGGTCTCCAGAGCCCATAAGGAGGAAGAGCCACCTGGCCAAGACCAGCTTAGCGGTTCTTCCACTCAGTACTTGCTGTTGGAGGTATTAAAGGTGTAGCAGTAAATCCAACAGGCCAGTCAAATGTGGATATGAGTTCATTCAGAAGAGAGGGAGAGGATGTGTGCAGGTGGCTCATGCCTGTAATCCTAGCTACTCAGAAGACAGATCTGAGGATACAGTTCAAGGCCAGCCTGGATAGGAAAGTCCATGAGATTCATCTCCAAATAACCACCAGAAAACTAGAAGTGGCTCAAAGAGGTAGAGTGCTAGCCTTGAGCAAAAGAAACTCAAGAGACATCACCCAAGCTCCATGATCAACAAAAAACAAGGGGGCGGGGACAGTGTTGGGAGAATTGCAGATCAAACCTGGTTGGGTGTGTCCAGTAGTCCTGGGTCAGGCTTCATCATGGGGATCTGACTCCTGGGAGCAGACTCAGCCTATCAGCAGGCCTCTAGGAGTGAAGAGTGCTGGGCATCCATCCTGAGCATCACGAACCAGGATATGATAAAGACAGCTGCGCATCCTTGTCTGCTACACTAGTCACAGTAGCCAAGATAAGGAAACAGCCCAGATGTCCCACAATAGATGAGTGGATCCAAAACATGTGGTACACATAGAAAATGGAATTTTACATAGCCATTAGAAAGAATAAAATAATGTCACAGGGAAATAGATGGATCTAGAACAAATGTTAAGTGAGGTAAGCCAAACTCAGGAAGACAAACAGCACATGTTCTCTCTGGTACGTGGAAATTAGATCTAAAATACACTGGGATGTGATAAATTATACACGATTCTAGATACACACAGTGAGACCAAAAGAGGATACTCTTAGAAGAGAAATACAAAGGCACAGTGCCCAAGTGCCTCTATATAAAATAATTCATAGAGAAGCAAACTCCAAGATATGGAAATGATATCTATTTTTTGATGATTCTGTCTTTATATATGGCGTATTTGTGTGTATGTCTTTGGGAGGATGAAGGGTAAGGTATAGAACTCAAGGGAGAAAAAGTGCAGCAATGGAGCACACAACAATGATGAAAGTGAACTATGCAACTTGTGGGTGAGAGGAAGGGAAGGACTGGGAGAGAGTGAGGGAATGGAGGACAGTATATGGAAGGAAATATATTAATTACCTGACTCATGTAACTGTAATCCCTCTGTATATCATCTCTATAATAACCATCAAGTAAATTTTTAAATAAGGTGAACAAAAAAGAAAGTGAGTAAAGCCACCAGGTTCCAGGGCTCTTTCCTTATACATGGACCCCACAGGCTGTGCCCTGAGGAGTCTGTGGTCACTGGAAAGGTTCCCACTGTTCTCCCTGGCCAGCCTGCTCTCAGTGAGACTGAACATTTAAATCCAAAAATACTTGGTGAGCTTAGGGCCCAGCCAAGGGCTGTGCCAGGCTCTCAGGAAAAGACCCTGTGTGAGTGGAGCGCACTGCTGCTCAGGGATACCTCGTGAAGGGGCTGGATTCTAGTTCCCTCTTGTCCCTGGTGACCTGTGATAAATGACAACCTCCCTACCATGTAGTCACTTGTAATTTGGGGTCACTGTGAGATGAGGTTTTTAAAAGTCTTAGTGCCAAGCCTGGCACGTTGTACACATGAAACTTTAACTTTGCACTCAGGGCAGCTATTACTCTTTGTACTGAAAAACATGGGCAGAATATACAGCTAAATACCACAGTCCTCCCATCCTAACCTTAGCACTGAGCGCCAGGCACCAATGGCTCACACCTGTCATCTTAGCTTCTCAGAAGGCTGAGATCTGAGGACCAAGGTTCAAAGCCAGCCAAGGTGAAATTTACCTCCAGTTAACCACCAGAAAACTAGAAGTGGTGCTGTGGCTCAAGTGGTAGAGCGCTAGCCTTGAGCTGAACAGCTCAGGGATAGCGCCCAGGCCCAGAGTTCAAGCCCCATGCCCAACAATAAATAAATAATAAAGTGTGTACCTCCAAGCCTAGCAAAATTGGTTTTGCCTTAAAAAATTATTATAAAAGTGATGTTACAGTTACATAAGTCAGGTAAAAGTGCTTTTGGTGTTTGGGGTTTTTTGTGGGGGGGGGTATAATTAGACAATGTCACCCCTTCCCTTGCACCTTCATTTCCTGAGTTTTAATAAATGAGCCCTGGACCTCACAATCCTCTGGCCTTTTATCGTCCTTTATTCTTTTTATCTTTATTTTTTTCCTTTGTTCCCCAGTGCTGAGGATGTAGCCCAGGCCCTTGAGCATGTTAGGGAAGCACAGTACCACAGAGCTGTAACCCCAGCTTTCAGGGTTTTGTTGTTTTGTTTTGAGTCTCACTAAAGCCCCCACTGGTCCCAAACCTCTGCCTCCCAGGTGCTAGAATTACAGAATTACATGCACCACCATCCTTGGTCGTCTGGCTCGTTCCAATTCACCCAGGTGAAGCTCTGCTGTGGCCTCCCCAGGAATGGCATCTGCCCCCACTGTCTGCTGGCAGTAACTGTAGGAAACCTTTTTGGGGGGTGGAGGGAAGCCAAATTGGGAGACTTTTTTTGGAGAGCCAGAAACTGCAGGTGGACCCATGTCTCACAGACCTGCAGCCCCTGCAATACACTTAACACTGTTAGAAAACTGAGCCATGAGAGCAGAGAGGAAAGAGAAGAGAAAAGCAATACCAACAAACGAGATCCACTCCAGTGGAGAGCTGAAGTGGGACACCACAGTGACCAGAGGGGAGACGAGACACAAGGCATGGCATCTGTAGGAAACATTTTACACTGGGAAGAGGGGGACCTGGGAAGGGACTGGCAGGCAATCTTGTGGCTGAGGCTTGGACATTAATCTGGGCCATAAAGTCAATATGATCCCATTTTGGAGCCATGGGAAGTAGAACCCAAATAATTCAGTTGGATGAATACTTTTTACTAGAGTTCTTGATATTATTAGATTTAGTATGACACAAGGCATCCTGTGAGCTAGAACTTGACTTTCACTCCTTAAAGGAGATTGCTGGGGCTGAGAATGTGGCCTAGAGGTAGGGTGCTTACCTTGCATACATGAAGCCATGGGTTCGATTCCTCAGCACCACATATATAGAAAAAGCCAGAAGTGGCGCTGTGGCTCAAGTAGTAGATTATTAGCCTTGAGCAAAAAGAAGCCAGGGACAGTGCTCAGGCCCTGAGTCCAAGGCCCAGGACTGGCAAAAAAAAAAAAAAAAAACAACAGTAAAGGAAATGCAAATAAAAAACCCTGAGATACCACCTCACTACAGTTAGAATAGCCTATACTCTGAACTCAGGCAACAACAAATGCTGGAGGGGGTGCAGGGAAAGAGGAACCCTTCTCCATTGTTGGTGGGAGTGCAAATTAGTACAACCACTTTGGAGAACAGTATGGAGGTTCCTCAAAAAGCTCAACATAGACCTACCCTATGATCCAGCCATACCACTCCTAGGCATCTATCCTGAACAACAAGCCTCAAGATATCAAAAAGACATCTGCACTTCCATGTTTATCACTGCACAATTCACAATAGCCAAAATATTGAAACAACCCAGATGCCCCTCCACAGATGAATGGATCCAAAAAATATGGTACCTATACACAATGGAATACTACATAGCGATTAGAAATGGTGAAATATTGGTATTCACAGGGAAATGGTCAGAACTTGAACAAATAATGTTGAGCGAGACAAGCCTAGAACACAGAAAACAAAGGAGCATGATCTCCTTAATATATGACTGTTAAGGTGGGGGGAGGGGGAGACAGTAGAGACCAGGTCTTCGAAACCAAAAACTGCTTGTCAAATGGTATTTCCCACAGGTTTGGGTCAGCGACCCTACATTATGTAACTAAAACCAAACAACTACTCAACATATAAAGGTCAAAAATAGACCCGCCAGTGGATCACAATAGCTCAAAAGCTATGTATGTATGTTCCATATAAGACAAGGATAAGCAAACTCTATTGTTGACGTTACATTTAAAGTCCTAGGTGAATTTCCTTTGGCGTAGGCCATGTGGCTACTGTATATGTTTTTGGTACACTGTGTATTGTATATATGTCTACCTGATCTAGGGAAGGGAAAGAAAAACAGGGTGTAAGATGTCACAAAAAATGTACACACTGCCCTATTATGTAACTGTACCCCTTTTGCACAACACCGTGTCAAAAAAAATTTTAATTAGTAAGAAAAGAAAAAAAAAAGAAGCCAGGGGACAGTGCTGAGGCCCTTAGTTTAAGCCCCAGGACTGGGGAAAAGAAAAAAAAAGAGATATTGCTGTTTGAAAATCATCAGTAAAGAAAGGACATGTTAAACTGGTAATGACAGCTGCCCCTGGGAACAGAAACTGGGCAAATGAAGGACAGAGAGAAAAGGACTTATTTTTACACAGTTCTAGTATACTCTTTTCATTCTTCTGGGGGTTTTGCCTTTTGGGAAGAGCTATGCTTGGGTTTGAACTCAGGGCCTTATGATTGCCAGGTAGGTACTCTACCACTTGAACTATATCCAGTCCTTTTTGGCTTACTTATTTCAGAGATAGGGTTTCATGATTTTGCCCAGGTGGTCCTGGACAGACCGTGATCCTCCTATTTATACTTCCCATGTAGCTTGTCCTCCTATTTATACTTCCCGTGTAGCTTGAATGACGAGTGCACACCACTGTCCCAGCATTGTGTGGGTTGAAATTGAGTTTCATGGGCTGGGAATGTGGCTTAGTGGTTGAGTGCTTGCCTAGTATGCATGAAGCCCTCATGCAAAATCTGGAAGTGATGCTGTGGCTTTCATGGTAGAGCAATGGCCTTGAGCAAGAAGGGGCTGAGGGACAGTACCCACCCCCAGAGTTCTAGTACCAGGACCAGCAAAAAAAATTGAGTTTCATGAACTTTTTGCCAGGGCTGGCCTCCAGCAGTGGTTCTCCTAATCTCTGACTCCCAAGTCATTAGGATTAAAAGCATAAGCCATTGGGGGCTGGGAATATGGCCTAGTGGCAAGAGTGCTTGCCTCGTATACATGAGGCCCTGGGTTCGATTCCTCAGCACCCCATATACAGAAAATGGCCAGAAGTGGCGCTGTGGCTCAAGTGGCAGAGTGCTAGCCTTGAGCAAAAAAGAAGCCAGGGACAGTGCTCAGGCCCTGAGTTCATGGCCTAGGACTGGCCAAAAAAAAAAAAAAAGCATAAGCCACTATGCCCCTCCTCCTTTTTTAAAAATCAATACCCAGTGGCAAAGAGACAAATCATCTTGGAGCAGACTTTGTTCTGGAAAGTACTTGAATATTCTGTCCTGAAAGTAGATGAGTGGCCTCGTCCAGGGAGAGCAAGAGAAAGCATTTGGCACTGGTAATTAGCACTAGTAATTAGCTTCTACCCAGGTAGAAGGCCATGGTCATTGAGTAAGATGGCAAGATGGCAGCCCTAAACATGTGACATCTTCTTTTCTAATGTAAACAGTTCTTAGGGGCATTTTCTGACCTGATATGGTTTCATGGCATTGTCAAGGAAGGGACCCAGCCTTCCTCTCCATCATCCCTCAGGCATGGACCTGGTCCTTGTTGATAGCCACTTGAGTGTGGGCCTTCCAACCAGGAGAAAGGGGGAAGAGGGCCCAGCACTGCCCTCTATGGGAAGTTCCCCAAGTCACTTGACACTTCTTACACTCCTCAACCCAAACTTACTTACACACAGCCCAGCCCAACTCCCAAGAAACTGGAAATGTTTAGGCTCTGGGTATCCATGTGCCTACCTAAAAATAGGGGGCTGCTTTTATCAAGGAAAAGTGGAAGGGAGGGTGAAACAGGAAGTAGGAAGTGATCTTATCTTTGCATATGATAGATTAGGACTTCCTCCCCTTTTTGGTTTGTCAAAGATTGGAATATCGGGCTGGGGATATAGCCTAGTGGCAAGAGTGCCTGCCTCGGATACACGAGGCCCTAGGTTCGATTCCCCAGCACCACATATACAGAAAACGGCCAGAAGCGGCGCTGTGGCTCAAGTGGCAGAGTGCTAGCCTTGAGCGGGAAGAAGCCAGGGACAGTGCTCAGGCCCTGAGTCCAAGGCCCAGGACTGGCCAAAAAAAAAAAAGATTGGAATATCCTCCTGGGCCCCTAGCAATGCTACTGGAATGGGTTAGAGCAAGTACCTCTCCAGGAAAAAAAAAAAAAAAAAAAAGAGGAGGGATGGAGACCCTGAGCCCTATGCACTTTCCTTTTCCTTTTCAAAAAGTCAGTGCCTGAACTGAGTGCCTGTAACTCACACTTGTAATCCTGGCTACTCAGGAGAATGAGATCTGAGGATTGTGGTTTGAAGCCAGTCCAGGCAAGAAAGTCTATGAGACTCCTGTGTCCAATTAACTACTAAAAAGTGCCAGAAGTGGAGCTGTGGCTCAAGTGGTAGAGAGCCTTGGGGATAAAAGTTTAGGGACAGCACCCAGATCCTTAGTTCAATCCTCAGGACTGGAACAAAATAAATCAATAAATCCCAAACTCACTAGGGACTGGTAGTTCATACCTACTCATTGAAAGAATCTGTCCCAGCCATCTCAGGGGACCTTGCGGAGATAGTCACAGACAGGAGAAGAAGGCTTATAAGGAGATTTATTAGTGGGGCCATATCTCCCATGAGAGAGAGAGCAACATGGCATCTGCACCTTAATCCAGGTGGTGGCTTATATAACTCTGGGGCTAGAGGCGAAGTAGGTAGGTCTGAGTGGTGAGTGGGAGAGGCCAATTATAGTTCTAGGGCAGGGAGTTCAGGAATTGGTAGAGCTGGTGGCTAGCAGAGGACATGTGGTGGGGGAAATACTAACACTCATTATCCTAGCTACTCTGGAGGCTGAGATCGGAGGATTACAGTTCAAAGCCACCCTGAAATGAGACAAGGATGTCTGCTCTCTCCACTCCTTTTCAGTATTAGAATTCCTAGCCAGAGCAATAAGGCAAAAGACAAAAATAAAGGGGATCCAAATAGGGAAAGAAATAAAACTTTCTCTCTTTGTAGATGACATGATCCTGCATTTAAACAACCTATTGTTAGGGATATTAAAGTAGGAAACTGATGATGGAGAACACCATGTGGTATTCAGGCTGAAGAGAGAACTTTATTCAGCCAAACTGCTGGCCTGCTGCTAAATCCAAGGCTCATGTGGCAGAGAAGAGAGAAGAGTCACTCTGGAGCAATGCCTTATCAAGGGCAGGGGTGGAGAGGTGTGTCCAGGTGGATTAGGTTGTGACCTCAGAGAAGGGGGAGCTAACTGCCTCCAGGTGTGCCAATTACCTAGGTAACTGAACTGATATTTAAACAAGCTTGGACATCTGCATGGAGCCCTCCTGGAGGTAGACCTTACACCCATAGACTCCTCTTCCAAGTTACTTGAGCTGATCCGAAACTTTGGCAAAGTAGCAGGATATAAAATTAACCCATGGGGGCTGGGAATGTGGCTTAGCAGTAGAATGCTTGCCTAGCGTGCATGAAGCCCTGGGTTCCATTCCTCAGCACCACATAAATAGAAAAAGCTGAAAGTGGCACTGTGGCTCAAGTGGTAGAGTGCTAGCCTTGAGCATAAAGAAGACAGGGACAGGGGTGGGAATATGGCCTAGTGGCAAGAGTGCTTGCCTCGTATACATGAAGTCCAGGGTTTGATTCCCCAGCACCACATATATAGAAAACGGCCAGAAGTGGCGCTGTGGCTCAAGTGGCAGAGTGCTAGCCTTGAGCAAAAAGAAGCCAGGGACAATGCTCAGGCCCTGAGTCTAAGGCCCAGGACTGGCAAAAAAAAAAAGACAGGGACAGTGCTCATGCAAAATTAGTAGCTTTTCTGTACGTCAACAATGAGAAGAGTGATGCTGAAATCAGAAAAGCAACCCCTTTTGTAATAACCACAAAAACACAAAATACCTAGGAACTAACTTAACCAAAGAGATGAAGGACCTCTATGAAAAAAACTTTAAAAACCTGAAAAAGGAAATAAAAGCAGATTTAAGGAAGTGGAAAAACCTCCCGTGGTCCTGGATTGAGAGGATTAACATCATGAAAATGGCAATACTATCCAAAGCTGTCTTACAAATTTAATGCAATACCCATCAATATCCCAACAACATTCTTTAAGTAGAAAAAGCAATCCAAAAATTCATATGGAATAATAGAAGACCCTAAATAGCAAAAACACAATCGTTAGCAGAAAAAATAGTGCTGGAGGAATATCAATACCAACTTCAAGCTCTATTATAAAGCTGTAGCTCTTGAAAAAAAAAAAAAAAAGCTTAGTACTGGCACATGAACAGGTCTGAGGACCAGTGGAATAAAATTGAAGACCCAGACATGATCCCACAGTCCTATGGCCACCTAATCTTTGAGAAAGGAGCCAAAATTATCAAATGGAAGAAAGACAGCCTCTTCAACAAATGGTGCCAGCAGAACTGGCTATACACATGTAGAAAACTGAAGTTAGATCCTTACATATCACTCAGCAACCAAATCCATTCCAAATGGATCAAAGACTTTGAGGTAAGAGCAAATACCCTGAAAATATTACAGGAAGGGATGGGAAAACACCAGGGCTCCTTGGCTCAGGTCAAAACTTCCTAAATAACATCCAGAAACACAAAAAATCAAAGAAAGGGTGGATAAATGGGATTACACTAAACTGCAGAGCTTCTGCATGGCAAAGGACATAGTTTGCAAGATAAATAGAAAGCCCACAGACTGAGAAATCTTCACTAGCCATACAACAGACAAGGGCCTCATATCAAAAATATACTTAGAGCTCAAAAACTTAAGCCCCCCAATAACAAATTCTCAAAGAAACAATTACCCCATGAATAAGTGGACTAAAGAATTAAAGAGACTTCTCTGGAGAAGAAATAAGAATAATCAAGACACATGAAGAAATGTTCAACATCTCTGGCCATAAAAGAAATGCAAATCAAAACGACATTTGAGATTCTACCTCACCCCAGTTAGAATGTCCATTATCAGGAAAACAAATAATAACAGGTATTGGTGGGGATGTGGCCAAAAGAGAATGTTACTAACTGTATGTGGGAGTGTAAACTTGTTCAGCCATTCTGAAAAGCAGTATGGAAGTTCCTCAAAAGACTAAAGTTAGAGCTCCCTTATGATCCAGCAATCCCACTCCTGGGCATTTATCCAAACAATAACAAACAAAGCCATGCTAAAGCTACCAGCACAACTACGTTCATTGCAGCATTATTTACCATAGCTAAAATTTGGAATCAACCCAGATGCCCCTAAGTAGATGAAAGGACCAAGAAAATATGGTGTACATACACATGGAATTCTATGCTTCCATTAGAAAGAATGACATTGCCCCATTCATAAGGAAATGGAAAGGCTTGGGAAGAAAATCATATTAATTAAAATAAGCCAGACCCCAAAGAAACTTAGACTCCATGGTTTCCTTCATTTGTAGTAACTAGTATATATCTAGGATAGTTCTAGCAGAGGATCACAATAGCTCCATAGCTATATACATATGTATACATATATACATATAAAATGATACTAATTGAAAGAACTCCAAGATATGGAAACAAGAAGGTGTTTTGTTTTGTTTCTGTTTTTAATGTACTATGTGGAGTTACGTCTTTTTTCCTTCTTTCTTTCTTTTTTGCCCTTGTTTTATCCCCTTTTGTCACTGTATTTGATTTTGGTACTCTGTGTTTTGTATGTACATTTATCCAAATTAGGAAAGGGAAGGGGAATAACAAAATGGTGAGCCAAAGGACAAAGGGTGAACCAATGCAACAGTGATACTCACAAGATACTATGTGGTAAATGAATTTTACAATGGAAGGGAGGAAAGTCTGCGGAGGGGAGTAGGAGAAAAAAAATGAGACAAGAGGTAACAATGTTCAGCAAGAAATGTACTCATTCATTACCTTACTTATGTAACTGTAACCCCTCTGTATATCACCTTTACAATAAAATTAAAAATTTTTAAAAAGCCAGCCTGCGCAGAAAAGTCCATGAGAGTCTGTGAGACTTTTATATCTACTTAACCCACAAAAAGACAGAAGTGGAATTGTGGCTCAAGTGTTAGAGTGCTAGCCTTGAACAAAAAAAGAAAAAGAAACAAAACTAAGAGCACAAGGCCCTGAGGTCAACCCCCAGTACCGTCAAATGAATGAATGAATAAACACACAAATGAAATCATACTCTTCTCAGGTAGTCCACACTCATCTCTCAGGTATACAGCCTTCTAGGAAACAGTGCTCAGGATCTGTATGAATTTTCAGACTCAGCAATAGATGCTCTGCTCTGGCAGTAATGGACTTGAACTGAGATATCCAAGACTCAAGTTCCAGTCGCCACTTTGCCCTCCATCGCTTCCCTTCTGGGTCTGTTGGCAAGTCTGGAAATGGAGCTTGACCACGTGGCCACGCATGCCTGCTTTGAAGCGCACTGGGAGGCATCCTGGCTGAGCAGCTGCGTGTGGCATGGTGGTACTTAGTGGCACTGTAGAGCAGGAGAAGCTGGCCACTGCTCAGAGTTCACCCCACCACTTCCTCACACCTCTCCATCCCTGGACACCTTGAGGTTCCAATAGCTAGGTGTCTTTACCCTGAGGCTCCAGACCAGTGCTTTGATTTACACACACTCTCTCTTCCCCTTTGCCCTCATGTGGCTGGAACCCATTTGGGTTTCTAGCACCCTGCCCTCCTAGCCCCTTCCTCAGTCAGACTATCAATGCTTCACCGTGAGCTTCTCTCTTACCACCTCCCACCAAAGACCACACTAGCATTCTCCACTACACATCCCCCAGCCTGTTCACTGGGAGGAAGTCTCTATCCTTGGCTGGAACCTCCTTTCTCCCACAGTTTCCTCCTCCCAAATAAACCTATACTGGTGTTGAGCCATCTCTGTCTGTTCTCTGCTCCTTTTCATTTTGGGAGGAGGAGGAGGAGGAGGCAGGTCCTGGGACTTGAACTGAGATTCTGGGTGCTGGGTGCTGCCCCTAAGCTTTTGTGCTCAAGGCTAGTGCTCTTCCACTTTGAGCCACAGCTCCATTTCTGGCTTTTTGTTAGTTAATTGGAACTAAGAATCTCAAGGCCTTCCCTGCTCTGACTGGCTTCAAACTGTGATCCTCAAATCTCAGCCTCTTGAGTAGGTAGGATTACAGGAATCAGCCACTGGTGCCTGGCCTGTGCTCCTTCCTGAACCTAACAGGCTGATGGTTCCCAGGCCCCAGCCCTGGTGTCAGGATGGCAGCGTATTCTGGCATTTTCTAGCCAGTCCTGACTCTCAGCCAGTCCTGACTCTCATGTGGGCCCATTGTTGTGCCTCCCAGAGAACATGTGTCCTTGAGCACTGGAAACTCCATTGATTATCTTCACTGCTCATTCCCATCCCAATGCTGGACATGCAGTGGGTGCTTTAAAGACACTGGTCAGGATGAAGGTATGGGCATGTCCTGAGCCCGCAGCCTGGCTCAGGTGCCTCCCTACTGCAGAATCTTCTTAGTCAAGGCCTGCACAGGCCTGATGCCTTTTGTTCCCACCAATTAGGAAAAGGCTCAACTCCAGTTTTACCCAGAGGGCCCCTGAAAGGGCTAGACCCAGGGCGGCAGATTCTGACACCCCTCCCCATGCCACCCCACTCCCCCCACCCCCCTGCCCACCGTCCCCCCATTTCTTCAGCAGGCCTGGGCCCCAACTCTGGCCCAGAACACAAGAGCCAGAGCCAAGCACTTCTAGCATATACCACCACGGGTGATTTATTTAAGGGTCTCCAAATAATCACTTCAGTGTCACCATGGCAACCCTTCAGGTTGCCATGGAGACAGGAGCAGGAAACGTCCCCATGGAGACACCTGGGAGACTCTATAGGAAATCATTACCAGGTGGAGGGGGCTTAGGAAGGGGGAGCTGGGTAAATAAGGAGACAGCGCCATGGTCTGTGTGCTGGCCCAAGAAGCTGGCTAAAGGGGCAAAGTGGGGAGGACCAGCTTAGAAAGAAAGACTGGCGGTGGAGGCCAGGGGAATCATTATGAGACCTGGAAGAAAAGCAAGAGATTGGTAATGGTGGTGGTGGCTCCTAGAAAGACATTCAGAAAGATTTTTTTTTTGGGGGGGGGCAGTCGTGGGGCTTGAACTCAGGGCCTGCAGCCCCTCAGCCCCTGAGCTCTTTGGCTCTGCTACCACTTTGAGCCACAGCACTACTTCTGGTTTTCTGATGATTAATTGGAGATTAAATGGAGCCTGCTGCCCATGCTGGCTTTGAACTGCAATCCTCAGATCTCAGCTTCCTGAGTAGCTAGAGTTACAGGTTTGAGCCATTGGTGCCAGGCTCAGAAAGATTATTTTTTACTCTACATTCCTATGTAGTATTGGTATTTATTTTATCATAGTATATAAAGAATTATTCTTGGGCTGGGGATATGGCCTAGTGGCAAGAGTGCCTGCCTCATATACATGAGGCCCTGGGTTCGATTCCCCAGCACCACATATACAGAAAATGGCCAGAAGGGGCGCTGTGGCTCAAGTGGCAGAGTGCTAGCCTTGAGCAAAAAGAAGCCAGGGACAGTGCTCAGGCCCTGAGTCCAAGGCCCAGGAGTGGCCAAAAAAAAAAAAAATAGAATTATTCTTAAAATTGAAGAAGCCAGTTATGGAACATTAGCTATATTATTAAATACTTTGTGGCCCCAAACCAATCCTACATGTAGATCTTAGCTACCTTATGTAGATGAGGAAATTGCTCTTCAGAAAGGCCCAGGAAAGGCTGATGTCATGGCTCACACTTATAATCCCAGGTGCTGTGGAGGCAGAGAGTGGAAAGATCCACAATTCAAGGCCAGCATGAGTAAAAAGTTAGACCCCATGCCAACCAATACAAAGCTTGGTTGGGGAATGAAAAAATATAGCAGAGGGGCCCAACAGATGCACTGGACATTGATGAAAGTGAACTCAGAAACTCAAGGGTGGTGATGGAGGGAGGGAATGAGAAAGAAAGAGGGAACATGATACTAAGCAAAAGGAAAGAAATGTTCATATCACCTGATCTGGAAGAAATAGTTTTATTGTTAATGTTCGTAGAGTTAATAAGCTTTGTAGATTAGAATGATGATGTTCATCATTGTGAAAGTTAAAATGTGTACTGTGAAATTTATGTGTTACTTAATCTCAATAAAGAACAAAAAAAGCTTGCTTGGCATGCTGGCGTGTACTTGTCATCTCAGCAACTTGGGAAGCATAAGTAGGATTAAATTGTCCAGACTTGGCCTGGGCAAAAACATGAGGCCCTCCCTATTCAAAAGTAACTATAGCTAAAAGGTGAAGAGGCATGGCTCAAGTGACAAAGCACTTGACTAATGCCTGGCCCTGAGTTCAAAATTCAATCCCATCACAAAAGGGAAGGAAAGGAAGGAGGGATGGAGGGAGGGAGGGAAGCTGGAAGCCAGGTGTCTCTAGCTCACACCTGTAATCTTAGCTACTCAGGAGGCTGAGATCTGAGGATCACAGTTTAAAGCCGGCCTGAGCAGAAAAGTCTGTAAGACTCTTGTCTCCAACTAGCCAGCAAAACTCTGGAAGTGAAGCTATGACTCAAGTGTTAGAGCTCCATCCTTGATGGGAAAATGCAAAAGGCCAGCACCCAGGCCTTAAGTTCAAACCCTAATACTGGCCAAAAGAAAAAGCAAGTGGGCTCAGTGGGCCACCTCAGACCCACTGGTGTTTCAAATCTCAATGCCCTGTTTTTGGTAACGAGTCTACCTTGGCACCTGCTGTATTAATCAGAGTTTCTGGTGACAGAAAATAGAAACCAAATCTGACTAATGAAGCAGGAAGGTTTCGTTTTGCTTTGTTTATGGAAACGTGTCAGGCAGCTCACAGAATCATCTTGAAGGTTGGAAATCCAGGATGAGAAAATGGACACAAACCAAGAGTGACTGGCAGCAGGGACCCAGCTAGTCACACCTTGGCTTGATCTGGTCAGAACTCTGGTTACTGGCACAGTGGACCTAGCGCTGCCTCAGTCCTGACTGCCCAAGCAGGATTCTCCATTCTCCCTTGGATGAGGCATGGGTGTGACCAGGCTAGCCACCGAAGAACTGGGGACAAGGGAAAGGAGTACCTGTCATTCCTACCCTGCAGAATGGAAGGGGCAGTGGAGGAAAGGGGAATTGAGGTACCAGGTTGTTCAGAAAATGCCTTATCACTGAGGGTGACTGAGGGTACCAACAACTTTATTTCCATGAAGACAGCTGCCCGTGGCCGCCCTCTAGCCACTGGAGAGCATCTGCCGAGTGGCTTCTGCCCTGAGTCATCGGTGCTTTTATTTCTGGTACAAGAGCTTGAGCTCAGGGCCTTGCCCTCTTACTCAGCGTTTTCCATTACAGTTGGTGCTCTACCACTTAAGGCATACCTCTCCTTCCAGCTTTTTGCTGGTTCATTGGAGACAAACGTCTCAGATTTGTCTGCCTGACCTAGCTTCAAACCTTGATCCTCCCTCTCAGCGTCCTGAGTAGCTAGGACTACAGAGGTGAACCACTAGTGCCCAGCTAGAATATGGCTCTAACTATAGCACTATATAGGAAGGAAAAACAGGAAGGTAGAAAGTGGATCATGTTGAAGCACAATGCAATTATGGATGAAGATGGCAATGGGGACTGGGAGGGCAGAAAAAGAGAAAGCAATAGAGAACGTTATTCTGACTAAAATATATACACAACTGAAATATTGTGAAAATCCCCCTGGGTATAATTAATGCACACCAAACCAAAAAAAAAAAAAAAATCAGCCAGGAACTGATGGCTCAGGCCTGTAATCCTAGCTACTCATGAGGCTGAGATCTGAGGATCGTGGTTCAAAGCCAATCCGGGCAAGAAAGTCTATGAGACTCTTATCTCTGGAAAACTACTCAGAAAAAGCCCAAAGTGGCACTGTGGCTCAAGTGCTAGCCTTGAGAAAATGAGGCTTGGGACAGCGCAGGGTCCTGAGTGCAAGCCCCAGGACTGGCAAAAAAAAAAAAAAAAAAAAAAAAGCATGTCAGGAAAGCTTACCTTCCACAGGCCCCTCTCCAAATGCCTGTGCTCTGATGGACATGTTCCACCATAGCACCATCATACTTAACATAACCTTGAACTTTGACCTTCCAGGGTGCAGTCTAGTGCAGTCTAGTTTCCCAGGGCTGGAAGGTGGGAGCTGCCCTAGGGAACCTTTCCTGTTTCTCTCCATCCTCTGCTCCCTCCCCTCCAGCACCCTGCTCTGAACACTCTGGGAAGCCTTGCACAGAAGTATTGATTGACCTGTGTGCGTGTTTACAGAAATCAAACTTGCTGAGCAGACTGGCATGTGACTCAGAGCCTGCAGACAACCCTGGCTTTCTTTTTGCCCCTGCATCCTCGGCAGACAGCTCTGCCAACCCACCTGCGCAGCTTTCCCCAGACATTCCACATCCAGACGGCGGTGGTGCCGGAGTAAAGCTTCGGAGAAAAGGAAGGTATTAAGGGAGAATTAAGGCAAGGAAATGACTCAGCCCAGCATTAAGCCTGTAGGCATCCGGAGGAGTTCCCACGAGGCAGAGAAGGAGGGAGGGAGGGAGGGAGGGAGGGAGGGAGGGAGGGAGGGAGGGAGGGAGGGAGGGAGGGAGGGAGGGAGGGAGGGAGGGAGAGCGCTTCAGCTTTCAAGTTGATCTGGGAGAGTGGCTGAACTGGGGCTTACTCTGTCTGCCCCCTGAGCACAGGTCTGGGGAGGAAGGAGCCAGCCAGGCTCACCCAGAGGACAGTTGGTCATGGGCCTTTGGGGCTGGTATGTAAGACCAAACCCTTGGAGATTCAGAGGGAAGCCACCATTTTGTAGAGAACATACTTATGACAAGACCATTCATATTCAAGTAAGTGTGTGCGTGCATGCACACACCAGTACTGGAGCTTGAACTCAGAGCCTAGGTGTTTTCCTTTAGCTTTTTCACTTAAGACTGGCATCCTACCACTCGAGGCACAGCTCCACTTTTGGCTTTTTGCTGCGTTAGGGGTGAGTCCAACAAACTTTTCTGCCCAGGCTGGCTTTGAACTTCAGTCTTAATATCTCAACCTCTTAAGTAGTTATGATTACAGACAGACATGAGCCACCAGCACCTGGCCCAAATTCAAGTTGTTGACTGGACAAGATACTAGACTCAGAGTAATAGAGAGGGTGGAATTGTAACAGTGCAAATGTGTGGAGATGCAGTGATGAAATCCACCATCAATAACTAAGATAATTTAAGAAAACAAAATGTACTAGACTCTTGGAGACTGTTCTTCATTGAGCAAACCCAGCAGAACAAAATTACCATGCAGGTTGAATTCTTCCTTTTATCCCTTCCACGAATAGTTGAATGTGCCAGGGTATAGACTCAGTTTGGCAAGAATTTTAAAGAGTAAACCATCTCATCCCTGTGAAAGAGCCAGGCATGGAGAACACACATCGTAAGCCCAGGTAGGGATGTAGAGGCAGGAGGATTCCAAGTTGGAGGCCAGCCAAGACCACACATGGGAAACCTTATCTCAAAAATATAAACAAGTCAGGGCTGGGAATATGGCCTAGTGGCAAGAGTGCTTGCCTCGTATACCTGAAGCCCTGGGTTCGATTCCCCAGCACCACATATATGGAAAACGGCCAGAAGTGGCGCTGTGGCTCAAGTGGCAGAGTGCTAGCCTTGAGCAAAAAGAAGCCAGGGACAGTGCTCAGGCCCTGAGTCCAAGCCCAGGACTGGCAAAAAAAAAATAATAAAAATAAAAAAAAACATATATATATATATATATATATATATATATATATATATATATATATATATATATATATATATACAAGTCAGGCATGGTGGCTCAAACTCATAATCCTTGCTACTCAGAAGGGTGAGCTCTGAGGATTGCTGTTCAAAGCCAACCTGCACAGGAAAGTCTATGAGACTCTTCAGTTGACCAGAAAAAGCCAGAAGTGGAACTGTGGCTCAAGTGAGAAAGCTAAGCACAAGGCCTTGAGTTCAAGACCCTGTATCTACAACACAAAGAACAAGCACAGGACAGGAAGCAGAGAGGATTAGGCATCTAGTTTTTTGTGGGTGGGGAAGGTAGATTCTGGAAGAAAGATATAGAGTTGCTCTCTGGAGAGGAAATCTGACCAGACCAGAGAATTTTGGCTCTCGTGCTTAAGCAGTTTTAGGATTTGGGGGAAACTTCTCTGAATTCTTGAGCTTCAGTTTCCTTCTCTGTAAAAATAAGGAAAATACCAACACTCTGTAAGTGTAGTGAGGGATGAATAGAGAGTAACCTAACACAGGAGCTCTAGCATACAAATAGTCATTTAATGTAGCTTTCAGGATTGTTAAAGTCATTATTGGGGGGCTTAGTGGTAGAGTGCTTGCCTTGCATGCACAAAACCCTGGGTTCAATTCCTCAGCACCACATAAACAGAAAAAGCCAGAAGTGGCACTGTGGCTCAGGTAGTAGAGTGCTAGCCTTGAGCAAAAAGAAGCCAGGGACGGTGCTCAGGCCCTGAGTCCAAGGCCCAGGACTGGCAAAAAAAAAAAAAAAAGTCATTATTGTCCTTAATATATTTGTTGGGCAATGGTCACAGCCAAAGTTTAACTGATAGGTTAGTGTTTGACTATGAAGTACCTCACTGAGACCAGCCAAGAGTTGGAGCCCTCTCCCCAGCATTTAGGGGATTCTGGGACAAGAATGGATCCCCTCCTCCAGTTCGGTGTACATATGTACCCATGGATGTCCTGGGGGTGGATGTGGGGCTCAGCCACTGTGCAGCGTTTATGTTTTGTAGAGGCTGGGTGTAGGAGTTTCTTAGGAGAGGTGGACTGGAGAGGAGCCAAACAGAAATCCAGGGAGGAGGAAGGCAAGATGAAGGAGGGAAAGTCTGACTTAAACGGGCTGTGCGGGTACCCACACCTAGGCAATCTCGTAGTACCAAATGGCTTAGTTTTGCTAAATTCTAAATGTTAAATGTGTATGGTACTCTAACTAGCCTTTCCTCCCTCCCTTTATCCCCCCTCCCTCCCTTCCTTCCCTTCTCTCCCCTTCTTTCCCTTCCTCCCTTTTCCCCCTCTTTTCTCCCTTCTCCTTCTCCTTCTCTTTTCTCCCCATCTCTTTTCTTTCCTCTTTCTCCTCTCTCTCTGAGACTGGATTTCACTATGTAGCTCAGACTGGCCTAGAACACCCCACCTTCCTGCTTTAGCCTCCAGAATCCTGGGGTTACAGTCACACACCACAACTCTTGGCTTCTTTCCTTCTTCTTGTCTGCTATAATACAGATGTGATGGTTGAAGCTCAAGCAGCTCGACAGTGGAAGAAGAGCAAGGGAACCTGTACCATAGGGTACCATACAAGCTAGGAGAGCTGATTTCTGCCTTTCATTTCTGTGACAGAGTTAGTCTAGCATTACCTGGTGATTCCTGTCACTCACAAGAAAACAGTTTAAACTGTTGCAAGAACCAGTAAGCTTTGAACTTCCTCCCCTCTATGGTCTGTGCACCATTTTTCCCAGCTCCCCCCAGCTCTCACTCAGAAGAAAACATGGCATGGGAGTGTCATTGATCTTCCAGATGTAGGTCCAAACCCCTTAGAAAACAAGAAGCATTCTCTGGCAAAGATGAAAATCACAGGCTCCAGGGCTGGGAATATGGCCTAGTGGCAAGAGTGCTTGCCTCGTATACATGAAGCCCTGGGTTCGATTCCTCAGCACCACATATATAGAAAAGGCCTGAAGAGGCGCTGTGGCTCAACTGGCAGAGTGCTAGCCTTGAGCAAAAAGAAGCCAGGGACTATGCTCAGGATCTGAGTCCAAGTGCCAGGGCTGGCAAAAATTAAATAAAAATTAAATAAAATTAAATAAAAAAACAAGCCCCATAACCCACAAATTCCTCTTGCATATACTACATGGTGAGGGGATAGGACCCTTGTTAGTCCTCACTGATGATAGGAAACAATCCAAACGAGGAGGCCCCAGAGATGGCTGTTAGCTGGGGTGTGTGACCACGGGGGGGGGGGGGGGGGGGGGGAGAATTGATGAGCTGCCACACAATCATCCACAAGCAGAACTCCAGAATGTCCAAGTGCACAAAAGTAGCAGCAAGCCACAGAAGCAAACCTGCAGCTGTGGCAGATTCCAAACCAGGCAAGGTGCTACCCAGACACTCCTGGCCAGTAGTTAAGAGCTGCCACATCATGTTCCCACCCAGGTCCAGGACGGAGATGGGAGGAAGACAGAGAGAGGCCAGGGAAGGGCCATGGAGGGCTGCTTAAAAACTTTCATTCTTGTTTCTTTCCTTTCTTCCGTCCTCCCTTTATCTCTTCCTTCCCTCCTTCCCTTCTGCCCTCCCTCTCTCCCTCCCTCCCTCCCTTCCTCCCTTCTTCCCTTTCTTCCCCCTCCCTCCCTTTTTTTCCCTCCCTCCTTTCCTTCCTTCCTTCCTTCCTTCCTTCCTTCCTTCCTTCCTTCCTTCCTTCCTTCCTTCCTTCCTTCCTTCCTTCCTTCCTTCCTTCTTTCCTTTTCTTTCTCTCTTTGGTATGCCAGTACTAGAGCTTGAACTCAGGGCATGGATGCTGCCCTTGAGCTTTTTGCTCCAGGCTAGTGTTCTACTACTTGAACCACAAATCTACTTCTGACTTTTTTTGTGGTTAAAGATAAGAGTCTCATGGACTTTCCTGCCTGAACTAGCTTTGAACTGTGATCCTCAGATCTCAGCCTTCTGAGTAGCTAGGATTTCAAGTGTGAGCCACTGACACCCAGCAAGGTTCTATTTGTGTTCATTTTGTTTCTTTTCTTTTTCTTCCTTTCTCCCATACTTTTTTTTTCTGGTCCTGGCTTGAATGCTTGGCCTGGGCACTATCCCAGAGCTTTTGTGCTCAAGGCTAGCATTCTACCACTTGAGCCAGTGCTACACTTCTGGCTTTTTTTTTTTTTTCAGTAGTTTAGTTGAGCTAAGAGAGTCTCGTGGACTATTTTTTTTTTTTTTTGGCCTGGTTAGCTTTGAACTGTACTTGATTCTCAGATCTCAGGCTCCTGAGTAGCTAGGATTACCGTCATGTACCACCAACACTCAACCAGGTTCTATTTCTTACCTTGTTTCATAACTGCTGGGCAGGAAAGTCTGTGAGACTCTTATATGCAATTAGTCACCAAAAAGCCAGAAATGACTCAAGTAATAGAATGCTCAGGGCAACAGGGTGACAGTGGCTCATGCCTGGAAATCCTAGCTACTCAGGAGGCAGAAATCTGAGGATCACAATTCAAAGTTAGCTTGGGCAGGAAAGTCCATGAGACTTTTATCTCTAGTTAACCACCAGAAAACTGGAAGTCACACTGTGGTAGCCTTAAGCAGAAAAGCTCAGGGACAGCACCCAGGCCTGAGTTCAAGCCCCATAACCAACCAAAAAATCAAAACCAAACCTGTGGTGGCCCTGAACAGGCTTATGACTTGGCTTTTTCCTTTAGTGCTGGAGGAAGGAAACTAGAGAACAAGACTGTTTGATCAGAGACCTCTATAGGCAAAGACAGCCTTGGGTAAGTACTGAACTTTTGCTGTTTGGATGTCAGTATCCTCCCTGGGGAAAATAAAGGGGAGAAGTGACCTGAAGATATTTGAGGTATGTTCAGAACAAGAGGGACATGAGTGAAGGGGCAGCTAACCTGAGATCAGAGGTGACCTAGGCCATAGGGAAGCGTCAAGGAGCTCCCTCCCCGGCCTCCAAGGCTCCTCTCCCCATCCTCCAAGGCTCCTCCCCACCTAAAATATGGTCAGAACCATCTAATTTGCCGAGAAGCAATTGAGTCACAAATTGATTAAATCATTAGGCGATATAGAAATAAATAAAGCCCTACAAATAAAGTAAGTGTAGGCTATTTATTATGCCCAGCTCACTCTAGCAAGGGACTCAGCCATTGCCTCTGGTTTTCGACAGAGCTTCAGGCAGGCAGGGAAATGGGCAAGCATCACAGAGGTCAAGGGCAGCTTCAGGTGTGTCATGAAGGGCCTCTGGCATGGGGAAGGTGTAGGTCATCTAACAACCAGCAGGAAGGCCTATGGGATTGCTTAGGGGCACAGATTTGGCTTCCCCCACCCCCTATTGTTCCTAAGTTGCAAGAAGAGACAAAATTGGGAAGCTGGTAAGTATTGGTCAAATCTTGGCCATTTGAGGCTGGTTGCAGCAGGGACATTGCTGCTGACCTGGCTGCTGGCTCAGAGTTGTGTTTCACATATGGACTGCCCCTAGTCCATGTGTGTATTCATTCTGCCTGCCAGCTGGCAGCACCTCTGTCACAGACCTCCATCCCTTGCGTAGCTGGGCTGGCTTGAATGACTGCCTCCCCCCCCCCACCCCCCCCCCCCCCGCCCACCCAGTCCTCCTGACAGGTGCTTTCCATCCCAGGACAGCCAAGGAAAGCCGCATGGAGCTGGACAGCTCAGGCTGGAAGCTGAAGCCCCAGTGCATCTGGCCCCTGCTTTCCAGCTGTTGCCTTACACAAAGAAGGTTTGCTTTCTGAGAGGGGTGGCCTTGGTGGGGGTGGGGCTCCAGAGGCCTGGGATTCCATCACTTTCCAGCTTCATGCCACCTCCCCATCCTGAGCAGGCTGACTTGCTTCTTTGCACCTCATTGTGGTCCAGGGACATTGTTGCTGTGGGGTGGCACAGTGATTTCTGATTTACCCAAGCCAGAGTTCCCAGGCTCTATTGTCTATTTAACCTAGCTACAGTGACTTTTGAGAGTCTGACTAGGCCCAGCCCATAGGCTTATTTGCATCTGTGTTTATGCAAATACTTGTATAAATATGCATATATCTGAATGTGTCTATCTACCTTGTTCCCAGGAGGTTGATCTTATTCCCTAGATGGCAAATTAGTTCTGATGCTTTTTTAAAATCTCTCTGAACTCTCAGCCACTCCCTGGCATCAAAGATTGGAAGCTCACATACATTTCCAGAAGGGATGTGGAGTAGGCAGGTTACATCTCGCATCCAGACCTTTCCTGGTAGGTCCTGCCTATGAGTACAATGGACAGTCACTGGGAGCTGCAGGGAAGCGTCAGGACAGTCCTTGGAATAGAATTGGTGCTCCGGAAAGGGAGCTGTTCTGATTGGAGACACTGATCCTCTGTTGGGAGTTTCTAAGACCAACTGCCAACCACCCCAAACAGGCCATCTCCTCCTCAACCCCTTCCCCACACAATTCATTTTCTCAGCAAACAGCTTGAAGAAGTCCTGTCAGGCATCAGGCTGGATACTAGGGACATAGAGGCCAATCAGACAAGTGTACAGTCCAAGGGGATGGCCACTAAACATAGAGCCAGGAACCAGCAGCTCACAGCTGTAATTCTAACTACTCAGGAGTTTGAGATCCGATGATCCAGTTTCAAAGCCAGCCTGGGTAGAAAAGTCTGTGAGACAATTAATCATCAAAAAGTGGCTCAAGTGGGAAAAAGCTAAGGGACGGTGCCCAGGCCTTGAGTTCAAGCCCCAGAACTAGCACAGAACAAACAAAAAACAAAACATAGAACCACATCAAAAAGAAAATAAAGGGCTGGGAATATGGCCTAGTGGCAACAGTGCTTGCCTCGTATACATGAAGCCCTGGGTTCGATTCCCCAGCACCACATATATAGGAAACGACCAGAAGTGGCGCTGTGACTCAAGTGGCAGAGTGCTAGCCTTAAGCAAAAAGAAGCCAGGGACAGTTTATGACCCAGGACTGAAGAAAGAAAGAAAGAAAGAAAAAAAGAAAGAAAGAAAGAAAGAAAGAAAGAAAGCTCATGATGAATGAGTTATGGTGGCATAAGGAAGAAAGTCAATGGAGCACTGGTAGTACACCTGTAATCCTAGCTATCCAGGAGGCTGAGATCTGAGAATCGCAGTTCAAAGCCAGCCCAGGCAGGTAAGTCCATGGGACTCTTGTCTCCAATTAACCACCAGAAGCCAGAAGTGGCTCTGTGGCTCAAGTGGTAGAGCACTGCCCTTGAGCTGAAGAGCTCAGGAACAGCACCCAAATCCAGAGTTCAAGCCCTATGACAAAAAAAAAAAAAAGTTTCAAAGTCAGCCCAGGCTGACACATCTGACTCTTATCTTCAGTTGATCAGCAAAAAGCTAGAAGTGGAGCTGTGGTCCAAGAAGTGGTAGAGTACTAGCCTTGAGTGAAAAAGGTAAGGGACCACACTCAGGCCCTGCCTTCAAATCTCAGCACTGGCCCAATAAACAAAGGGGGAAATAGTTCACTGTACACTGGGGCTTCTGGGGATGGGAAGGATGGCTATAAGAATGAGAGGGTTTGGCTACACGAAGAGGAGGCAAAGAAGTGGGCAAGTGGTGAAGGAAGCTCTGGACTGGTGGAGACAGAGCAGGGGGTCCCAGAACACAGAGGATTTTTATAAGAGGTGAAGTTAGGTGACAGCAAACTTTGGATGTCTGACTAAGGATCTTCACTGTTCTGAAGGCAATGGAGAGCTAGTGTAGATTCCAGGGGAAGGAAGGAGTAGAATGGTGTTGCAAGGAGTCCAATCCTGCAGTGCATGCAGTGTGGATGGAAGGCGAGTCTGGCCAGGAAACAATCCACTTTCTGCTTGGTCCTTGGTCCAGCTCCATTGTTGTTAAATGGCCAGTCCTTTGACAGAAGCATCCAGAAAGACGTTTCCAAATGTGACATCAAACTAGTTTATGTGGAAGATGCTCCTTCAGAGTGTGAGCAGGAGCAAGAAATAGAGATGGGGAGCTGGGATTCAGGCCTGGCCTGGTTCCTGCAGAAATTTGTGTGGGTGTCTGGGAGGTAGAGGGCTCCAGTGGAAGGCCTAGGGCTCTACTGAGAACCAACCCAGGAGTAATTGGTTTGTGGTTTGGGGCAAGTCACTTCTCAGCCTTTCACTTGTGAAGCTGAGATGCATAGTAGCCTTAAGGCCTAACTCAAGAGTTATTTATTTCATTATTAATCATTAGTTAATCCTTCATTCAACATTTTCCATCTCTGATGCTAGAATTTTGCCTTATCCCAAGGCATCTGAGCAGGAGTCATTGCTAGATTGGAGAGAATGAGGGAAGGGTTAACAAGGATAAACTGATTGGCTGGATGGTAACTCCTTTGTACAATTACTTAAAGATAATAAAAATATAATTTAAAAAGAAAAAAGTTTCATTACTAGAAATAGGCCCCTGGTATCTTCCCTGTTGTAAAACCCAAGGCCGTCCTCTGACCCAGGAACAAATCACTCAGGAAGGAGGAGAGTTTCTTCATGATTTGAGAAGCTACTAAGAGCCAAGTTTAAGATCATCTGTTTGTGTGATAGGGTCTCACTGTGTATTCCAGACTGGCCTTGAACTCATGAGTCTCCTGCCACTGCCTCCTAAGTACTATGGTGACAGTGAGCAACACCATGCCAGTTTTTTCTAAGCCTGTCTAGCTTGTTTCATACTAACAGTATTCCTAAAAAGTTATGCAGAATACTGTTATTTTCACCATTGGAATTCCATTTTTAGCATTCTGGGCATGGGGCTCATTCTTTGAAAGAACTCTGCAAAAAATTCTTTGATGTAATGTCACATCTCAGATGTTGGACTGCTTGCAAGTGGGATGGGGGACCATTCCTAAGAAGGACTGCTCTCTCTCTCTCTCTCTCTCTCTCTCACATACACACACACACACACACACACACACACACACACACACACACACCCAGACTCCTGAGGTTTACCCTCACAGACACCCACACTGACATGGAAATGATCTGCACCTGCCCACAGTGTCCTCATCCTCTCGCACGCACATTCTGGCAAGCAGCCTGGCTTACTGCCAAAGAAGCTACATACACCCTTCGAGTAGCTGTGGCTTATTCATTAGAATCTGAAATCTGGGGTCAGAGGCCCCTAGGGACTCAGCTCAGTGAGCCTCCAGAGAAAGCCCAGTGTCTAGGTGTCTCTATTCAAAGCTTCCCCTCTACCAGTGGCTCATGCTCAGAATCCTAGATACACAGCCTTTTGTGAGCAGGTTAATATCCAAGGGTGGAAATGGGAAGAATGACTCTGAATCAAAGGGTAAGCATTCCCAGGCAGGCCTGGGCCTGCAGAAGGCTGGAAAGGGCCTCACCCTCAGGGCTCCTGGATACTTTGTGTAGAGCTCCAGCCTGCATGAAGAGGGGACAGTGTTAGAAGGACCACAGGCCACACTTCTACACAGGGCTAAGCAGGGGCTGGGGTGAAGGAAGGGCTACTTGTGCCTAGTAGTGGTGGCTGCTCTACAAATTCCTAAACAGCCACCAGCTTGCTCCCTGGGGCACTGGAGAGAGAGAGTCTTGATCTTCCCTCATGTTGCTTTTGATGCTTCTTTTCCAAGTGTTTTCCCTTCCAAGAATCCTTGTTTTGTTAATTACTTAATAATTATTATTTTGTTGCTGTTGTGCTGGTCCTGGGGCTTGAACTCAGGGCCTGAGTTTTTGTGGCCAAGGCTAATACTCTACCACTTGAATCACAGCTCCACTTTGGCTTTTTTTTTTTTTTTTTTTGGCCAGTCCTGGGCCTTGGACTCAGGGCCTAAGCACTGTCCCTGGCTTCTTCCCGCTCAAGGCTAGCACTCTGCCACTTGAGCCACAGCGCCACCTCTGGCCGTTTTCTGTATATGTGGTGCTGGGGAATCAAACCTAGGGCCTCGTGTATCCGAGGCAGGCACTCTTGCCACTAGGCTATATCCCCAGCCCCACTTTGGCTTTTTTGGTGATTAATTGGAGATAAAATTCTCAAGGAAGCAGGGCACTGGTGGCTCACACTTGTAATCCTAGCTACTCAGGAGGCTGAGCTCTGAAGATTGTGGTTCAAAGTCAGTTGGCGCAGAGAGAAGTCACCGAGCAACTCTTATCTCCAATTAGCCATTAAAAAAACCGGAAGTGGAGCTGTGGCTTAATTGATAGAGCACTAGCCTTGAGCACAAGGAGGCTCAAGGACAGCACTCAGGTCCTGAGTTCAAGCCCCATGACTGACCAAAATGAAAAAAAAAAAAAAAGATTCTCAAGGACTTTACTGCCTGGGCTGGCTTTGAACCATAATCCTCAGATCTCAGCCTAGAATTACAGGCATGAGCCACCAGAGTCTGGAGAGGAATCCTTGTTTAAAGCTGATGTGTGTGTGTATTGGGGGGAATGGGCATGAGGGGGGGGGGGGCGCTTGTGCTCAGGGCCCTGGCTCAAGGCTGAGCTTATCACTTGAACTATAGCTCCACTTACAGCTTTTTGATTGTTAGAGATGAGTATCACAGACTTGCCTGGTCTGGCTTCAAACCTTGATCCTCAGGTTTGAGCCTCCTGAGTAGCTAGGATTATAGGTGTGAGCCACCAGTACTGGGTGTTTCGTGTTTTTCCATAATGGTGAGGATCAATATACCCAGGGCCTCCCATGCCTATATCACTCAGTTACACTCTCCGGACTGCTGACATTCTTTTGAAGGAGAGCCTTAATTTAGAGTTCCTTAGCTCATTACACTCAGATGTTCATTTATTACCTAAAAAAAGAAAAAAAAATCCACTGAGCACCTGGCCTGTGGCTGGTTCAGTGCTGGGAGCAAGGAGGAGGCCCTTGTCTCGCCATCTGAACTCAGGCGACAGGGAACTCTTAGCTGGAGAGCAGCGACACGCACTCAGGAAACTGAAAACTTCTGTGTGAAATCTGAGCTACGTCTGGTGCTGGTGGACTTTTTCCTTTCCAAGGGAAACCAGAGCAGCAGTCCTTACTCCCATGGAGCAACTCTTTGATACTGAGGGGAAACTGAGGCACAGAGTTTTACCCAACATTTGGAAGCTAAGAAGTCACAATAGGCAGCATTTTAACTAGGTGCTCTGACCAGCAGAAATGCCATTTCAGAGTTGATAGAGTTGTAGAGGGCTTGGTTTAAGTCCCATCTTTTTTTTTTTTTTTTTTTTTTTTTAATGTCGGCCGATCGGTCATGGGGCTTGAACTCAGAGCCTCGGTGCTGTCCCGGGCTTTTGTGCTGAAGGTTAGTGCTATACCACTTTGAGCCACAGTGCCATTTCTGGCTTTCTAATGGTTAATTGGAGACAAGAGTCCCATAGCCCGCACGGTGGCTCACGCCTGTAATCCTAGCTAGTACTCAGGAGGCTGAGATCTGAGGATCATAGTTCAAAGCCAGCCTGGGCAGGAAAGTCTGTGAGACTCTTATCTCCAATAAACCTCTTAAAAACCAGAAGTGGAGCTGTGTCTCCTGTGGTAGAATGCTAGCCTTGAACTGAATAGCTCAGGGACAGTGCCCCGGCCCAGAGTTCAAGCCACAACTGACAAAAAAAGAAAAAAAAAAAAAAGGCTCACAGACGTTCCTGTCCAGACTGGCTTTGAAATGTGATCCTTAGATCTCAGCCTTTTGAGTAGTTAGGATTACAGGCATTCTCCTAAGCACCATACCCGAGGGTGATCCATGTGTCCAGTGTAGGGGCATTGAAATGAGGCTCAGGAAAGGCAAGTAACCAGCCTGGGAACACACAGTGAGGGTCACCTGTCACCCCCAAAGTACTTTCTCTATAGCAATGCAAGAGCATGGGGACACAGTAGGACTAAAGTCATGGAGAGAGAAGGAAGCCAGGGCAGGAGAGACAGCAGGAAGATGGGTTCATGAGGTGAAAGAGGTTGGCATGGGAAGAAGGGCAAGGAAAGGCTTTGAAAGGGCAACAGGAGGTGAATGGGGTAAGATTGGTTTTCGTGGGGAGTAGTGGTCAGCAGCAGGACTGTGAAGCCCCAGTCAGGAAGTGCTGATGTGGATGGGGGTCCCTTCCTAAGGACAGCAGAGAGGACGGGGAGGGCCTTGGGAATGGCGAGACTAAGTCTGACTATACCAAGTGAAAGGAGGGCGGAGCAGAGGTGGAGGTGGACAGTAAGTATGTGCACATGTGTGCTTGGGCTGGCATGCGTGTGCACACGCACGAAGGAACTGGATGGATTCAGAAGTATGGAAGAGCTCAGGAAGGGAGACACTCCTTTTTTTTTCTTAATTTTTATTTTTGCTGCTGGTACTGTTGCATTTGTCTCTTAGCTTTTTCACTCAAGGCTGGTGCTGTACCACTTGAACCACAACTCTACTTCTGGCTTCTTGGTGGTTAATTGGAGATAAGAGTCTCCTGAGCTTTCCTGCCCAGGATTTTTCTTTTCTTGTTTGTTGTGGGGCTTGAACGCAGGGCCTTGGCACTGCCCCTGAGCACTTTGGCTTAAGGCTAGTGCTCTACCACTTTGAGCTACAGCTCCACTTCCAGTTCTTTGGTGGTTAATTGGCGATAAGAGTTTCATGGACTTTCCTGTCCAGGCTGACTTTGAACCACCAAAGCCCTGGCTCCCAAAGAGAGAGAGAGAGAGAGAGAGAGAGAGAGAGAGAGAGAGAGAGAGAGAGAGAGAGAGAGAGAGAGAGAGAGAGAGAGAGAGAGAGCAGAAGCCAAGAAAGGTGGGTGAATTTACAAAGGAATTCTTAGGTAGCAGAAGAGTCAGGACACCATCCTCTCCTTCTCTCCTCTCTTTGTAAGAGGGTGTATATGCCCTTCCGGGGCCCTCAGTGACAAATTACCACCAAGTAAAGGTTTAAAACCAGAACTATGAGCTTTTCAGCTCATAGGGATCCTCCTGGAGGCGGTGAGGTCAAAACTGCTGCAGGCCTCTCCTTGTTCTGACTGGTGGTCACCCATGATCCCTTCTTGGGCTTGCAGTGTACCACTCCAGCCCCAGCCTCCTCTCCTATGTTGTTTTTCCTGTGGTATCTGGGTTCAAACTTCCTTTTTATAAGCACACAAGTCACTGGCTGAGGGCCATTCAAATCCAGCTGACCTCATTTTAACTGGATGGCATCTGCAAAGATCCTATCTCCAGATAAGGTCTCACTTTCCCAGGTACTGGGAGTTAGGAGTTGAATCTTTTTTTTTTGAGAGGGAGTGACACAATTCAACCCAGTGTAGGCACAAAGGAGGCAGAACATGAGAAGTTACCCTAAAGGGAATAAAAATATGGTACAGTATTAAAAAGTCAAAGCCGGGTGCTGCTGGCTCATGCCTGTAATCCTAGCTACGTGGGGTGGGGGTGGGGGGCTAAGATCTGAGGATCACGGTTCAAAGGCAGCCTGGGCAGTAAAGTCTGTGAGACTCTTATTTCCAATTAGCCACCAGAAAACTGGAAGTAGAGCTATCTATGGCTTGAAGTGGTAGAGTACCAGCCTTGAGCAAAAGAACTCAGGCACAGAGTCCAGGCCCTGAGTTCAAGCCCCATGACTGACAAAAAGAAAAAAAAAAGTCAAACTAAGGTAAAGAAACCTAAAATTGAGTATGGTTATGAACCTAACTATCTCCTCTAGTCTTTACATTTTGCATAAATTCCAAGAATTTCCAATAAAAGGTTATTGAAAGTGGTGTCCATTACTGCCCAGCTGCTGGGGAAAAACACTCTTACCCAACTGGGCTGTTTCTTGGGAAGGTTTCAGGGGAGAAACGCACATTCTCCATACCATCCTTGGAGAGTTACTGGGAGACTATATCCCACCTCCCCTCCCCCTCCTGCACCCTCCAGCATCCCAGTCTCAGGTATCCTTTGGATCATGGACTTACTCAGTTTGGTGTCCCCCACCTTGGCTGGTACTAGGACTTGAATGTAGAGTCTCCCAATCTCCCTTAGCTTTTTGTACTCAAAGTTGGCACTCTACCACTTAAGCCACACCTCCAATTCTGGCTCTTTGCTGGTTAATTGGAGATAAGGTCTCAGATTTGTCTGCCAGGCTGACTTTGAACCATGATCTTCAGATCTCAGCCTCTCAAGTTCTGAGTAGCTAGGATTCCAGGTGTGAGCTATCCCCCCCTCCCTCCCTCCCTTCATTTCTTTTGTGTTAGTACTGGGGCTTGAATTAAGGACCTGGACCCTGTCTCTGAGCTTTTGTACTCAAAGCTAGTGCTCTACCACTTGAGCAATAGCTCACTTTTTGGTGGCTAATTGGAGATAAGAGTTTCACAGACTTTGCTGCCTGGGCTGACTTTGAACAGTAATTAATCCTGAGATCTCAGCCCCCTGAGTAGCCAGGACTACAGGTGGTTGCTACTTATTTTTCTTCCTCTTTTTTTTCTTCTTCTTCTTCCTCTTCCTCCTCCTCCCCTCCTCCCCCCATCAGATTCTTTGATTCTGGGAGAAATGGAAGCATGGGGTGGCAATGACAGTCTTCAGAAGCTTCTGGGCCCTCACACTTGTAAATGAGATTCAGTGCTTGCAATGCAGACCTCTGAAGTGGCCCTTGGACCCCATGGAGGGGTTTTGGTGATCCTGATTCTGCAGTCAGGGGGTGGGGGTAAGGTGAGGCAAGTGGTCTGAATTTACTGAAGGCTGTAATAGAATAGGGAACATGTTCTTGGCTTAGAACCTGAGTACACCCTCTTGAAGTTATGGGGAAGACTAGGTAGCTCCCCGGTTTGCTACATGGAAGTGATATTTAGGGGAATGCACCTCCTGTGCTAGAAAGATCAAGGACTTCACGAGAAACCTCCACTATCCTTTCTCACTTCCCTTGCCAACACCAAACCCCTTTAGAATCTGGGGTCTGAATCTTGGTTAAAAGGTAGGTGAGGCTGGACTCTGTGTGGCTCATGCTTCTAATCCTAGCTACTCAGGAAGTGGAGATCTGAATGAGGACCACGCTCATGTCAGCCTCTTCAATTAACCAACAAGAAGCTAGAAGTGGGGCCAGGCTTCAGTGACAGAGCAGAAAAAGGAGGGCCAGAATCAGACCCTGAGTTCAAGCCCCAGTACATGTGAGAGGGGTGGGGCAGGTGGAAGGGGGACTGTTGGGAGAAGTGGACTAGGAGGGGAAAGATCTTAAGACAGTCTCAATTTAGGAAATTTTATTGGGAAATTTCTAAGTAAGACTGCTTGGGCCAGGAAAACCTCACAGATTCAAGGCAGATCTTAAATGGATGTCCAGGTTTAGGGGACCCCTCTCCCTCCATTGTGTCTAGACTTTGTTTAGGAGTCCTCAGGATAGGAGATCCCGAGTTGGGCCCCCGGGGGTTGGGGCGGGATTTGTGCGAGGTCTCCAGTACCTTCGGGGGGGAGACGGACCTGGCTGTGTGCCTGGCCTGACTCAGTGTCCCCGACTGGGTCTCGGGGAACCGGGAGAGCGCGGTCCCCGACTGGAGACCAGTGCGGGAGGAAGGGGGACCCCCTCCTCTCCGCCCCTTTCCTTTCCGCCGCCTCCCGGAGGGCAGGTCCGGGAAGGGAGAGGCCGGAGAGGCCGGCCGCGGCGGGGCGGGCGGCGATCACGGGGCCCCGGTGAGCCGGGACTGCGCCCGCGGGCCTCGGCGCGGGGCGCGGAGCCGTCGGGGACCCCGGTGAGGGCGGGGGGTTCGGCGGCGGGGCGGCCGCGCGCGGAGGCAGAGGGGGAGGGGGCATGCCCGGTTGGAGCCGGGCCTCCGGGCGCGCCCGGGCCGCCGTCCCCACCTCCGCCTCCTCCTTCTCCTCCTCCGTCTCCTCCTCCTCCGCCCCTTCCAGTCCCGCCGCCGCCGCCGCAGCCAACATGGCTGCGCTCCGGAGCCCGGCCGGCGGCCTCTGCTGAGCGCCGGTCCCCCGCGGCCCCGGGGCTCGCTCCCACCCCCAGGCGCGCAGACCCCCCCAGGCCCATGGCCCCCGCCGCCTCGCGCCTCCCTGCGCGCTAGGGCGGCCGCCCGGCCCGGCCGGGCCTCGGGGCGCCCCGGGGGTGCCGCGTCCGGCGGGGCGGGGGGTGGAGGCGGGGGGCGGCCCGCCGCCATGGAGCCCCGGCGCCGGGAGCTGCTCGCCCAGTGTCAGCAGAGCCTGGCGCAGGCCATGACCGAGGTGGAAGCGGTGCTCGGGCTGCTGGAGGCCGCGGGCGCGCTGAGCCCCGGCGAGCGGCGGCAGCTGGACGAGGAGGCGGCGGGAGGCGCCAAGGCGGAGCTGCTGCTCAAGCTGCTCCTGGCTAAGGAGCGGGACCACTTCCCGGACCTGCGCGCCGCGCTCGAGAAGACGCAGCCTCACCTGCTGCCCATCCTCTACCTGAACGGCGTGGTGGGGCCGCCGCCGCCGCCGCCGCCGCCCGCCGAGGGTGCGGGTGAGTGGCAGACGCCCCCGCCCCCGTCCCCGCCGGTCCCCCGCCTCCCCCCACCCCGGCGCGCCCCTCGGGGGACCGCGCCGCGGCCTTGGCTACCTGGCCCGGGCCGCGCCCCGGTGGCACCTGCCCTCCTTCTGTCCGTCTGGGGAGGGGCGAGGCCCCGCCGGCGAATTCACACCTCCTCCCCCAAGTCCCTCCGTCGCCGGGAACAATGCCCCCTCCCCCAGGGAAGGCCTCCCCTCTCCCTCTCCCCCTCAGGTGCTGCGGCGAGGAGCCCGCCCAAGGCCACCAGATCCGGTGGCCCGAGTGTGGGTGGGGTGGGGGAGACGGGGACCCCCCCCCCCCCCGCCATGCGCGTGGATCAGAGCTTTTTCTAAGGCTCTTCACCGTCTGCTGGTCGTCGGGGAGCCTGTGCTAGCCTTTGACCAGCGGTTCAATCTAGAAGGACGGGAAGGGGGGGATCTAGGCCAGGGACCACCGCCTCCCTCCCCCTCCTGCCACCCCGATTCACGACCACTGGTGCATTTTCTTTTTTACTTTGTGGTGTGTGCCAGCTTCCTTCCCCTGCCCAGGAAGAGTCGCAGTCTCTTTAACTGGCCCCCAGACTTGTGGTTGATTTATGCACAATGCCTGCCCAGGTTTCTTTGGGAACTGTGGGCCCGGAAAAGTTGGGGAAGTTGCGTTGCATCATGGGAAAATCCTAGTAGTGGTTGCTGGGACTCAGTTTTCTCCTCGAGAGCATGGAGCTGCCTGGGGAAGGAAGAGCTGGTGGCTGCTTCCCTGGCCTGGTGCCCTTTGGAACCCCTGTGTTCTTTGCTCGTGGAGGTGATTGATTTGTAAGTGTGTGTGTGTGTGTGTGTGTGTGTGTGTGTGTGTGTGTGTGTAGGGGGAGGGTACTTCTGGGAGTTGATGACTGGTGATAGTAAGGCTTGTCCAGGCCAGGTTAGACAAGGAGCAAAGGCATGGCACCAAGGAAGGAGAGCTACCTTTATTGTGCACCTACTACAGTGGCAGGCACTGGACTTTTATCATATTTGTTACTAACACCATGGGTTGCTAGCTAGCTTTAGTATTCTTGCTTTGCCAGAGAGAAAACTCTTGCTCAGAATAGTTAAAATGCCCAGAAAGATCTATTGTTCTATTTAACATGTTCAGAGCCAGGGCACAGAAGCTCCACATTTTCTGAGTCTTGTCCTTGACTTAAGAGTGAATCTATGTATGTATGTATGTATGTATGCATGCATCTATCTGTCTGTCTGTCTGTCTATCTATCTATCTATCTATCTATCTTATCTCATCTCATCTCAGTGGAGACTCTTATAAAAGCAGAGTGAAGCTAGAGAGCAGAAAACTGCCCTGAGCAACCTGTAGGTCAGAGGCAGAGGAGACCCGTTTATGTGGCTGTTAATAGCCTTACTTATTACTTATTAAGGGAGTGATTTTATAAGGTGTTCTGGTTGCAGCCTTCATGTGCACGGGCCATCCCAGCCTCAACCTTTTTTTTATAGCTTAAGGAAACTGACATACCGAGAACTAAACTATCAGCCACGTAGCAGGTCCTTCCATTGGTGGCTGTGCTGTCTCCTCCCCTTAGGGGGCTTCTGACTCTGACACCTCTGTCCCTCCAACCTACATTCTGTGCTTGAAAATGTGGCTGAATTGAGCGTTTGTGCCCATGGGTAGTCCTTTCCTGGGATAGTGCTTTGTGAGGTGTTATAAGAAGGGCCTATCAGATGTGGCCATGAGGATGAGGATGGTTGGATGGAGGGAGGGGTCTTGTCAGGCTCTTGTGTGTGTGTGCACGCATGTGCATGCACGCGTGTGCGTGTGCCTGTCCTGGGACTGGAACTTGGAGCCTGCTTAGCTTTTTTTCTGCTCAACTCTTCTAGTTGAGCCACACTTGCACCTCTGGCTTTATAAAAATCACTGGAGGTAAGTGTCTCATGGACTTTCCTGCCTGGGCTGGGCTTCCAGCCCTGATCCTTAGATCTCAGCCTCTGGTGTAGCTAGGATTACAAGTGTGAGCCATCAGCACCCAGCCCTATTTACTGTTGAAGGAGGAAGTTTATCAAAGATCTTTTTCCTGGTATCTTTTCAAGGTGGTATAGATATTAAAATGCAGGCTGGAAGTCCTCATTGGGATGCGGGTACATCAGCCTTAGCTTTAATCTCTGGACTAGAGAAATTAGTAGATGAATTCCATTAGATTTCATCTTTCCATGCTTGTGGAAGAAATGGAGTCTGAGTGCTATAGTTCTAGGAGCTAATCCTAACCTCTGAGTTCAGACACCTTTTCCCATGGTGCAGAATTCTGTGGCTTCGAAGAAGGTCATGAAATCCTTAGAAGGATGATCTTCAAGGGGAAGTTAAATTCATTTTATTTAATATAGTACAAAACGTTAAGCTAGCAATTGGTATGGCAAGATGCTACTTTGAGCCTTTTGGGAGGAGGGTGACAGGTTTTGTGTGTGTGTGTGTGTGTGTCTTCGTAAAGAATACATTACTCGGGGCTGGGGATATAGCCTAGTGGCAAGAGTGCCTGCCTCGGATACACGAGGCCCTAGGTTCGATTCCCCAGCACCACATATACAGAAAACGGCCAGAAGCGGCGCTGTGGCTCAAGTGGCAGAGTGCTAGCCTTGAGCGGGAAGAAGCCAGGGACAGTGCTCAGGCCCTGAGTCCAAGGCCCAGGACTGGCCAAAAAAAAAAAAAAAAAAAAAAAAAAAAAAAAAAAAAGAATACATTACTCTGCAGTGTTGGGGATCGAAACTAGAGCCTCACACTTGCTAGGCATGTACTTGACTGTGGAGCTACAGTATATCCTTTTCTTCTACCAGGGAGCTCTTCTCATGGGGCAAAGCTTAGCGCAAAAAGAGCTGCTCTGGTGGAGCAGGTGATGCACTAGTCTTCTCCCCAAGTGGCCGCAATCAAGGAAAAGCAGCTGTGCCTTCTGTCCCCTTCCACCTCTGGCACTCCCCTCCCTGGGTGTGGTTCTATAACTCTGTGAAGCAGTGAGGCCTCCCAGTGGAGCCCCAGAGAGGAACCAGCTGGCACTTCCAGGACCTAGAGCGTCAAGAGGAGCTAGCTGCTTTGTCCCCATCTCTCTAGTGGGAGATAGCATCATCTCCAGTTAGAACTTCTTGGCTGGACTCCGACCTTGTGGGCCTCTGTTCTAGGGTGCCCATCCCTGGTAGGCACTTGTGCGCTATGGAAGTCAGATCAGCAGGTTGTGGGCAGCCTATGTGGCCTCCGGAGCTGGAAGGAACCTGGGGAGAACATGTGCCTCTTGTTGCCTGGCAGGTGAGCAAAGCAAGCCTCTGGCCTAGCTAGATCCTGAACATTTATGACCCATCACCAGGCTCAGGCCTGGGGGTAAGGAAGTGACTAAGGTTGCTGGGTTTGGGGGCAGGAGGACTCCCATTCTGGTATTGATGGTTCAGAATTTGTTTCTTACTCTTCCCTCTCACTGATTCTGTGGCAACCCCAGTACACAGGACAGTGTCATAGAGTCTTCATTATGTTAGGTATGGGGAAGAAGTCACAGAGCTGTAAGGCACATGCGTCTTAGAGGCCAGCTCCCTCACTCCTGATTTCTTGTCTGGGAGCTGCTTTTCCTGTTACCTGACTAGCCCTTCTTACTCTGGTTTCAGGACATTTCCTGCCATTGGGGAATTCTGGGCTCCTGTAGTTTTTATTTTCTTGTCCCAGACCCGGTGGATCTGACCCTCCTCCAGTAAGAGAAGAGAGCTGCCCCTCTCTCCTGAGTGGCTCAAGGCTCAAGTCTCTGGTGGGGTGGCTTTTCTTCTGTCACAGTCATTTGGTCACTCCCTTTGTTCTCTTTTTGCATTCAGTTACAAGATCCTGCCTCTTCCCACCCACCTCCAGGGTGGGCCTCAGTGTCTTGACTATAAGGCCTTGCCTAGAGTGTTCGCCTGCCTTCGTCCCTGAGGCCCAGGGAGGATTGAGGCCTTGCACACTGGCATGTAGATGCACCCACGTGATTCTACCCACAGCTCAACACCTTGCTGGCAGGGGAGGGGTGATTTTGAGGCACTTAGTTGAAGGATAAAGATGCAGAAGAAGGCTTTCTGTTCTTCACAAGCTCTGTATACAGCGCTGTGTCCCCTGCAGCAGTGGCACTAGCTGCCGCCATGTAAACATGGAAACCTCCCCCTATCATTTTACACCAGACTTCTCTCAGGCAGGAACGGCAGAAGTTGGTGATGCCTGCTGGGCCTCTCCACCTGGTGTTTAGAGCTGAATGTTTCCATCCATTTTTTAATTATTATTACTTTGTGTGTGTGCTGGCCCTGGTTCTTGAACTCAGGGCCTGGGCACTATTATTGAGGTTTTTGTTGTCCACTCGAGCCACAGTTCTATGTCTGGTGTTTTTGCTGGTTAATTAGAGATAAAGAGTCTCACAGACTTTCCTGTTTGGGCTAGCTTTGAATCGTAATCCTCAGATCTGTTTCCTGAATAGTCGGATTATAGGCAGGAGCCACTGGTGCCTGTCTGAATGTTAATGTTCCTGTTCCTTCCCATCCCCTCACTCTACTCCACTTGTAAGTGGTTGATATGCTGTCACCAATGAGAACAGAGACAGCTGTGTCTGCTGAAGAAGCTGGAGAGGCTTCAGGGAGGGCCTGGCATTTGAGCTGGGGCTGAGAGTTTGGAACCCATAAAGGGCCAAAGATAGGGCCATCTGAGCGGCAGGCACAGCAAGATGATGTGTTTCCAGGATGCAGAAATTAGAGCAGCCTGCGCCAGGGGTGTGGCTGAAATGGTAGAGTGATCTTTCACACACCAAGCCCCGAGTTCAATCTCTCATACTTCCAAAAGCAGCTGGACCAGCCTGCCCAAAGAGGGGACTGATATTGGCCTTGGGTAGGAGGGAGATGGCAATGCAAAAGTAACCTGGAAGATTGTGCCTATGGTCTGGGAGCAATTCTTTTTTTTTTTTTTTTTGCCAGTCCTGGACCTTGGACTCAGGGCCTGAGCACTGTCCCTGGCTTCTTTTTGCTCAAGGCTATCACTCTTGCCACTTGAGCCACAGCGCCACTTCTGGCCGTTTTCTATATATATAGTGCTGGCAACTCGAACCCAGGGCTTCATGTGTACGAGGCAAGCACTCGGCCATATTCCTAGGCCATATTCCTAGCTCAGGAGCAATTCTTAAAAAGCCCTAATCCTGCCAGATTCTTCCAGCAAGACTAGGGTAGTTGGCTACTGGTTGTCATGTGTGGGTTGTTTTTTGTTTTTTGAGTAAGTAGAAGCTATGCTACCTAGACCTCTTGTCTCTCTAGTCCCTTTGGGCAACCGCCACCTTTTCTTCATTCACTCTGTCCTAGAAGGTCAGTCTGGGAAGGGGCACAAGGGAAATTCCTAACCATGGTAGCCTGCCTCCTCTACCCTCCCTTATCTTCTTTTTCTTGCTCTCTCCTTTCCCGTGCCACTGTAGTCCAGGCAGCCCCCAAACTATTGATTCTTCTACCACAGCCTATTGCGTGCTAGGATCCTAACAGGTGTGTGCTACCATGCCCAGCTTCTTTTTGGATTTTTAAATTGTGTTATTTGAGAAGAAGTGGCAGAGGAAGATGACAGTAACGGTTAAGAAGTTTGTCAGTGATTTTACTTCTCTCTGTTGTTAATAATACACTAATGTTCAGGGCACTTGTTTGCAAGTAACAGAAAGTTAGCTCAAACCATCTTAGGCAGAAAGGAGGAATGTGTTGGTTTAAATGCAGCTACTGTGTTGTGACATTTCAGTGACAGGATGTCTACACAGGAACCATCCAATCCAAGGACTATGTCACCTAGTGACACGTATGTAAGTCTATGGTGGTCACCCAACCCAGTGGATTAAGCCTCAGGTCCCTGCCTACCTCCATTCCTACCACCTGCCCCTGCCATGCCCCAGTGAATCCTGTGGCTCCCAGCATGGGAAGAATGATGGGCAAAATGATGTGGAAGAACAGGAAGAAAGCTTGGGAGAAGATATATAGACGCCACTTTCAGCATGACTTTCAGCAGTGACCCTCCCCGAGTACCTGGCCCTGTCTCTGGCTTGCTAGGGAGCATGGGAAGGTTGGCGGAGGCAGTCTTTTCCCCTGATTGGATAGATGTATATAGCTGAGCTGTGAATCAGGGGAGATGGTTTTGGGAGATGGTGAGCCCTATGAGCTAAATGCTAAAGACACATGTAAGATCTTAAAATGTGATTAAAAACAACCCTAAACTTTTTGTAATACTTGCAATTAGGAGTTTATTGTAGAAATTTAATTTGAAGCAAAGCCTGCTTTTTTTTTTTTTTAAATAATAGTGGTGCACTTGGGTGATTTAGTAGCACAGACATTTCTCAGCAGGCCTTTTCCTGACTGTGCTGGTGGCAAGGCTGCTGGGAAGTGGAGTCTAGCTGGCAGCTGATCCAGGCCCTGTCTTTGCTTTGTAATCTAATCAATCTCTCCTCCTTATCTCAATTTGCTATCTCAGATGTTTCTCTCATTTTGAAATTCTCTGTCCAAAACGGCTGTTTCTTTTGGGAAAAAGCAGAACAAAACATCCACTACTAGCTAAGTGTCTGTTGGCTTATTCCTATAATCCTAGATATTCAGGAGGCTGAGATGTGAGGCTCGAGATTCAAAGCCAGCTTAGGTAGGAAAGTTCGTGAGACTCTTAATTCCAGTGAGCAAACAAAAGCTGAAGTGGAGCTATGGTGCAAGTAGTAGAGCACCAGCTTTGATCAAAAAGCTAAGCAAAGAGAATAATATGGTCCTGAGTTCAAGCACTACTACCAGCACCAAAAACAAACAGACAGAGGGGCTAGGAATCTGGCCTAGTGGTGTAAAGTGCTCGCCTCCTATACATGAATCACCACATTCATAGAAAAAGCCAGAAGTGGCTCTGTGGCTCAAGTGGTAGAGCGCTAGCCTTGAGCAAAAAGAAGTCAGGGACAGTGCTCGGGCCCTGAGTTCAAGCCCCAGGATTGGCAAAAAGCAAAGCAAAACAAACAGACACATCAACTGCTTTATGATTTTGTGATGCTCTTTAACAATCCCTAGTAATAATAAAGGAGGGACATTTGTTACTGCAGTGAGCTCTGCAGAGTAACAGTGTTAGAGGAGACGTGAGTGCATTCTTACAACCAGGGAACGGAATTTCCTGAGACTTCTGAGGTGGTGGGACCTTATAAACAGGTTCAGTGGTTGTCAGGTGCTCATACTGTGGCTGTGGGCTTTTTTTTTTTTTTTTTTGGCTAGTACTGGGAATTGAACTCAGGGTTTCCCTCTCTTAGCTTCTTCCACTCAAGGCTGATATTCTACCACTCGAGCCACACATCCAGCCCTGGTTTTTCGCTGGTTAATTAGAGATAAGAGTCTCACAGACTATCTTATCATGTCAGCCCAGGCCAGCTTTGAACTGCAGTCCTCAAATCTCAGCCTTCAGAGTAGCTAGGATTACTGGCATGAGCCTCTTAGTTTCCTGGAGCTTCCCCCAATCCTCCCTCCCCCTCCCCCAGTTCAACAGTGAAATCAGAGGAGCAATAACTGCGGAGTTGCTCAGTCCTGAAGGCTTACAAACACTCCCTAGGTGTCTTCAGTCCCAGGCCACATGGAGATTGGGTTGGCCTAGGTTTCTGAGTCCTCCTGTACCAGCTTTCTACCATGATTGCCATTAATTTGATTTAGTGTTAGCAAGTAAGTGATTTTTCTTCTCTGGTTTTCTATTTCCTGAAAAAGTAAGCAGAGCAAGATAACTATTTTGTCTATGTTTTTGTCCTTCCTCATAACAAGCACCTGCCTATTCTGCAGCTCCACTGCAAGGGGTCCTGCAGTAATTTCTCTCCTGCAGTGCCTGGGAAGGCTGGAGCTCAGACCCAGCAGGCATTGCGCTAGAGTGCTAGGTTGCTTCTCCATCTGTGCAGCTGGCTGCTGGGTGTGTTCAGTGGAGAATTTTAAATGGGATGGATCTGGAGGGAAATGGTGTTTCCCCCCCCCCCCCTTAGCCATTTGCCTGAGACAGATTGCATATTTCTGTGTTGTGTGTCTATTGATCTTTTTGAGGTAGAGTTCCAGGAAAATGCTGCAGAACATTTTAAGCAGATACTTGGAATGTCTTTATGTTATCTATCATTGACCGGATGACCTTGACTTTCATTTTGTGCTAAGGGGGCATAGACCATTTGCTTGGAGTTTTTTAAATTGTTGGAAGGTTTATATAATGTAAGATTTTCCTTTGGGCTGTATTTTCCTTTTTTTCTTTTTCATTGTGACAACATATACAAAACATGAAATTTACTAGTTTTGAGGGCACAGTTCAGTGGTGTTAAATCCCATCTATCTCGAGAGCTTTTTCATCTTGCTGAATTGAAACTCTTGTATCCACTGAACAGTTAACTCTTTCTATACAACATTCACCTGGCACCCACCATTCTACTTTGTTTCCATGAATTTGAAATTACTTTGGATGTGCTTTATAAGTGGAGTGAGTATGTCTTCTTGTGACTGGTATATTATACTTAGTATGGTGTTCATCCATGTTGTGGTCAGTTTCATATGTGTGTGTGTGTGAAAGAGAGAGAGAGACAGAGAGAGAGAGAGAGAGAGAGAGAGAGAGAGAATATAATGGGGCTTGAACTCAGAGCCTAGGTACTGTTCCTGAACTTTTTTGCTCCAGGCTGGCACTCTGCCCACTTGAGTCAAAGCTGAACTTCTGGCTTTTTGCTAGTTATTGGAGCTAAGAATCTCATGGACTTTTCTGCCTAGGTTTGCTTTGAACTGTGATCTTTAGCTCTCAGCATCCTGAGTAGCTAGAATTAGAGGAGTAAGCCACCCAGTGCCCAGCTAAGAGGTTTTTTTTTTTGTTTCTTTGTTTTTTAAGGCTAATGAATGTATACCATGTTCCTCGGTTGATCTGTTGGTGAATACTATTTCTTTTCTTTTTGGCTATTGCAAGTCATGTAACTCTAAGCAGGAAATATACAGTATTCATGCCTGGTAGGCTGATATCTGTGGTTATATAATTCCAAGGAGATGCCATCAAGGAAAACTTGATATACTTAGGATGCATAGTTTAAGACTGATTCATTTTTCCCATAATGCCACCCAACTGCTGCTAAAGACTTGTTACCTTTCAACAAATAGCAAATTTTCACTGTATCACTGCAATTAAGCACATTAATGTGTGTGCCTTTTTGACTTGGAGGGAATTACCATTATGTTTGCCTGTTTGCTTTTTGGGAGGCATATTTTCACAAAATTAAAGCAGAGACAGACTCACAATCAGATAGTGATTTAAACACAACTGCCAATAACAAGAGACTGACAAGAGTTTCACACACAGAATGTGCAAGGAGTTTGAACGTTCTTGGTCTTGAAATTTTGTTCAATTTATAAAATTTATTCACTTTTTGACTGTGCTTGGTCGAAACCACATGTACTCTTCGAATAAGAAGGGCTTACTGTACAAATGTCTGCTTGGGCATGGAACCAGAAATGCAGTTGCTGGGTCATGTGGTAATTCTGCATTTAATGTTTGTGGTCCTGGAGGTGGAACTTAGGGCCTCTAGCTTCTAGGCAAGTGCTATACTACTTGAGCCATACACTAGGCCTATATTTAGTTGTGTGGAAGCATCACACACACATACATATACCATGTGGGAGGCTGAGGTAGGATCACAGGTTTGAGGCCAGCCTAGCTACCTAGTGACACCCTATCTTAAGAAAAGAAGTATGCAACTGTAAGGTCCACCCTCAGGAGGGCTCCATGAAGATGCCCACCACCTGTTAAGTCTGTGCCCAGTACCTATGTTACCTCGGTAACTGGCACACCTGGAAGTAGTTACCTCCCTCTTCTCTGAGGGCACATCCAACCCACCTGGCCATACTTCCCCTTTCCCTATATAATCGGGCTCAACACAAGCCCCTGGCTCTCTTTCCTTTTCCCTCTATTTCCTTTCCTCTCTTATTCTCTCTTGCTCCCTTTTTCTCTTTCCTTTTCTCTTCTTCCTTCCCCTCTGTCTCCCTGTGCCTCCATCTTGTGTGGGCCCCAATAAACTCCTTTCTCCTGGACCATGTGGCGGGTTTCCTTTCTGGCAAACCTTACATCTGGTGCTGAGATCCAGGAAAGGACAGAGTCAGGAGTCTCTGGATCATCTCCTCCCTCTTCTTTTTCTGTGGGTTAACCCACCTCCTTGACTGTCCCTCCTCGGACCAAATTGCCGAAAGCCAGAGGAAACTCACTTCATACTTCTCGTCTTTACCATTGCTGGCTACAAATCCACCACACCATCTCCTCTGTCTGGTGACTGACTCCGTTTACAGGTCCTCATTTGACTAACCATGCCAGAGGGACCCCTTATGCCTTTTTACCCAGTTTGTTCTCATTTCAGGGATGCCTGAATCAAGAATTTGACTCTACATCCTTGCAGATCCCCCTCTACATCTTTGCAGACCTCCCCACCCCCAACTATGTCCTTGTGGACCCCCATCTACATCCTTGTGGACCCCCCATCGATATGTCCTTGTGGACCCCCATTTATGTCCTTATGTACTCCTATGTCCTCAACCAGACTACTCCATAAAGTCAAGATGCCTCATAGGCTAGAAAATCAGTCTCAATGGCCTGACCTTTTGGCTTGTGCCCTTGAGAGTGTGACACAGGCTGGGTTCCAGGGACCCCTCCCCCACCCCTTACCCCTCTATGTTCCCTCTCAAAGGCTAGCCATTCTCGGTTTGATCTACTCCACAAGCTGAAGGAAAAAGCAAGCAGTTTTAGAGAAATAACTGACAAGTATTGTGGTTAATTCTTAATAAGTTATAGCTCCTGCCTCATGAGACTTCTTCTGGGCTTTATTCAAGGGCTGGCATCCACCACCAAGGGACAACTGCTGCTTGCCTTCTCTTGGAAGGGCCACACCTCCACCTTTTACCTTTAATTTTGATGCCCCTTGCCAGCAGGAAGTAGCCAGAGAGTCGGCTCCCTTTTTCATAATTATTAAAAGGCTGGAATGTAAGGTCCATCCCAGGAGGGCTCCATAAAGATGCCCCCCACCTGTTTAAGTCTGTGCCCAGTACCTGCGTTACCTAGGTAACTGGCACACCTAGAGGTAGTTGGTTACCTCCCACTTCTATGAGGTCACATCTGATCCACTTGGCCATACCTCTCACTTTTCCCTGTATAATCCGGCTCAACAGGAGTGCTCGCTCTCTTTCCTTTTTGCTTTCTTTCCTTTTCTCTCTTACTCTCTCTTTCCCTTTCTTTCTTTTTCTCTTCTTCCTTTTCCTCTTTCTCCCTGCCTCTCCATCTTGTGTGGCCTGGCAGTTGGCTCTCCCCCCAATAAACTCTTCTTGCCCGAACCATGTGGCAGGTTTCCTTTCTGGCAAACCTTACAGCAACCAATCAACCAGATCCCCCCCTAAACACTCCAAAAAAAACCCCCAAAACAACCAACACACACACGCAGACACAGACACAAAATGTGTGTATATATATATTTTCCTTATAATATGTTTTGGAAAGTCTCAGAACAGTTCTTTTGGGCTTCAAAGAAGGAGTTTAGTTTCAGTAGTTATTTGTGACTTTTGAGGGCAGAAGTTAACCATGTAATCCCAGCAGCATTACAAATGCTGGCAGTCCAAGGGCTGGTCACACATTTTCTTTATGTTTCTAGTGCTAGTATCTTTATCCCCAGAGGCTTTGAAGTATGTCAGTTATTTCTGCTTTGTAGACACTCCCTTAATCCATTCAGGGTTGGTTTGGTTTCTCGTCTTGAATCCAGGGTAACAGGCTGTGGAGATTTTCTTTCAAGAGGTCTTGCTCAGCATTTACCCAGGAAATATGTTCTGACAGGAGTTTGGTGGGTCTTTGATGCTGTCACTATCCGAGCACATTCTGTTGTTTGAAGCTTCTCTTTCGCTGATGGCTCTTGAGCATACTCCTGAGCAGTGTGCTTTGGGACTTGGCTAGAATGGTTGCAAACCATTTTTTTGTGGTGTGACCACAAAATCCTTTTGTCGTGAAGCATGGTACAACATCAGTGTTCAGAGGCATGCTTTTTTTTTTTTTTTTTTTTTTGGTGTGGGTCTTGGACCTTGAACTCAGGGCTTGACACTGTCCTAAAGCTTTATTGCTTATGGGTAGCATGCTACCACGTGAGCTAGAGCTCTACTTCTGGCTTTTTGGTGGTTAATTGGAGATAAGAGTCTTATGGACTATCTCATCAGGATGGCTTTGAACTGCAATCCTCTCAGTCTCCTGAGTGCCTAGGATTACAAGCCTGAATCACCCATGCCTGCGGAGAGGAATGCATTCTTTGAGAAATTTTGGCATTGCGCTTAGAATCTGGTCATCAGGGTACCATATCAGCATTTCCCCCATCCTCTTTGTCCAGAGCACCTCAACCTTGATCTTTCCCATTCTTTTCGATTTTGGTACCAGCTGAAATAGTCACATGTGAATCTGGGGACAGCAGCTGGTATTTATCTGTGTGTCCTCTTTGGGCCTCAGGTTCCCTCATGTGGCTGGACAGAAGGAAGTACGGTTTCTTGAGTATCATTCTTTTCTTTGAGATGGTGAATCCTCCTGAGGTCTTCCTTTGTGGCTTTGTGCCACTTTGGAAGAAGGTGTGGAAACTGTTTTGGAGGTTTAGTGTTTGCAGGTCTGGTGTCTGGTCACTGTTGGGCAGGACTTTCCTAAGCCCCCAAGAGGAGCTGGGCTGAGAATGATGGTCAGTCTTGAGAATGGTATGTTGCTTTATGGAGAATGAGTAACATGCATGAATAACATCTATAATTCTAGCTACTCAGGAGGCTGAGATCTGAGGATCACAGCTCGAAGCTAGCCTGGACAGGAAAGTCTGTGAGACTCTTATCTCTCACTAACCACTAAAAAGCTGCAAGTGGATCAGCGCTATAAGTGGTAGAGTGCCAATTGAGCAAAAAAGCTAAGAATCAGCACCCAGGCCCTGAGTTCAAGCCCCTGTATCAGCACAAATACACACACACACACACAATCCAGATACTATGTTACTTTACTCATAATACCTAAAAGTGATTTCTAAGAGATCTCTTCAAAACCAACCAAGAATATTAACTATAGTTTCAATCCCCAATCACCTGTATAATAATGCTTCTCTTGAAAACTCAATTGGACCTGGTCATAGTGTTGTCTGCTTGCATGAGATTCTGGAGCCTTTAGGGTAGAGCCAAACACAATTCAGACCTGCATTTATCTTCTGTCCATACTTTCCTCCTTGTCAATCTGTCCCTAGCCAGTACTCTGCTCTGTGCTGTCCACAGCTCTATCTAGGCTCTGGTAAGTGCTAAGCCAACAAAGATGAGAAGGACACCCAGACCCATCCTGAGTACCTCCAGCGTTAATGTCATCTAACCCTTGCTTGATATTCAGTTTTCCCTGTTCCAAAACTGTTCTTTTAATGAAGTCTTTGAAGTCATTGAATTACGTTGATGTCTTCTTTTGAGTTGTTTTTAAAAATTTTTAAATTTGTTTTATATATTTTATAGATACATATTTTGTTTCCTCTGCTGCCTTTTGAGTTGTTTTTATACCATGGGAGCTCTTCTTGCGCAGGCCTTTTGTTTTTGGGTATATACAAGTTCTCATTGTATTGCCCAGATTGGCCTGGAACTCATGATTCTCCTATCTCAGCCTCCCACGTGCTGGGATTGCAGGTGGAGTCCTACATCCATGTGAAGAAATCTTTACAATCTGTGCAGTCGAGCTATGGTGAACCATTCGGAGGGGTCACTGCCCTTCCCTGAAGGTACTACGCAGAGCCTCGGAGAGGAGAGAGTGGTTACTCTAGGGATGAACTGTGAAGTCTGTCCTTTAAACTGTGAAGCACTTTCAGAGTTGTTGTAAATCATTAAACATCTGAAGTGTAGGTATCCTCTGTGATTATTTATTTTTTAAAATAGCCTTCTGATCTTTTTTATTTCTTTTTAAAAAATCTTTTTGAAAAATTAACTGGACTCTTATGTGAACATCGGATGTGTAGCGTAGACAAGAAGAGCGTGATTGGGAGTGAGGGCCTGGAGTGTACCCCTTTCTCTTGTGGTCTTCTAGATGCCTCTCTTCAGGGTTCCAAGGAACACAGTTTAAAACCACTGGCCTGGATTTCATTTTCTGTTCTTTTCTGTCAGTTGTGGGGCTTGAACTCTGGGCCTGAGCACTGTCTCTGAGCTCTTATGCTCAAGGCTAGTACTCCACCACTTTGAGCCACAGTGCTACCTCGGGTTTTCTGATGGTTAATTGGAGATAAGAGTCTCCCAGACTCCTTTCCTGCCTGGGGTGGCTTTGAACTGCGATCCTCAGATCACAGCCTCCTGAGTAGCTAAGATTACAGGTGTGAGCACCTAGCAATGCTTTTGTTTTAAGATGCCTCTCCTGATGTGTGTATGAAAGAGAAGAGCCTCCTGAGAGCCTTATCTCCCTTCATCTGAGCCCAGGTGGTCTCAGAGGCTGCTGTTAGTGGCAGCCACGTTTTCATGGGTTCTCTGGTCTCTACTTGGTAGCTTTTTCTGTTTCTTTGTAGGTTCCTTTTGGAAATGAACCAATGGTTTAAAAAATGACAGATGACCCTAGTGTGGTTGGTAAAAAACCACTAATAAAAATCAGTACTCCTGGGGCTGGGAATATGGCCTAGTGGTAAAGTGCTCGCCTCCTACACATGAAGCCCTGGGTTCAATTCCTCAGCACCACATATATAGAAAAAGCCAGAAGTGGCGCTGTGGCTCAAGTGGCAGAGAGCTAGCCTTGAACAAAAAGAAGCTAGGGACAGTGCTCAGGCCCTGAGTCCAAGGCCCGGGACTGGCAAAAAACAAAACAAGAACAAAAATCAGTACTCCCCAGGACAGTGATGTGGAGACTGAAGCCTCAGGGAATGTCTAGAAAGGGGCTTTAAGAAGCAGTTATGTTTTGAAAATTTATTCTTGATGTAAAAAAAACAGATCTTGTCACTGGTTGGTTCTACTCTCCATTGCGTGCATGACCCATCCAGCCCCTGCTCTGGTGCAGCTTGCAGGAGGGTCTGCCACTGCCTGGATGGGAGGCTGAGCTCTTGGAGATGATTGTCTTGCTCTTGGAACTGACACCCTGGTGGCGGGCATGCACAGGGTCTGTGTTCTTTGGACAAGGGTGACCTCTCAGTCTACCTCAGTCTTACCTGTCTGAATGGTACCTGTCTAACTAAAGATGGCCTAGACCTTCAAATGAATTCACCTTGTTTGTGTGTGTGTGTGTGTGTGTGTGAGAGAGAGAGAGAGAGAGAGAGAGAGAGAGAGAGAGAGAGAGAGAGAGTATACTGGGGCTTGAACTCTGGGTCTTGGCTTGTGGCTTAGTTTTTTTTGCTCAAGGCTGGTGCTTTCCCACTGGAGCCACAGCTCTGCTTTCATCTTTTTGGTGACCAGGAAGAGTCTCATGAACTTTTCCTGCCCAGGCTGGCTTTGAACCACAGTCTTCAAACCTCAGTGTTTCAAGTAGCTAGGATGACAGGCGTAAGCTACCTGTGCCCATCAATTTTATTTATGTCTTTGTGAGTGTTGATACTGGGGTTTGAACTCAGGGCCTCATTTTCAATGTTTTGCTGGTTAATTGGAGATAAGAATATCTCAAACTTTTCTGCCTAGGCTGGCTTTAAACCTTCATCCTTAGATCTCAGCCTTCTGAGTCTCTGGGATTGTAGGTGTGAGCCTCCAGAACCTTGCTTATTCACATATTTTAATGTAAGAAGTGATTTTTTTAAAAAAAGATACTTATAGCCACCTCTCTTTTTCTCCACATCATCTTTCTTTTTCTCTGGTCACCATTTGTTTTTAAAATTTTTATTGTCAAATTGATGTACAGAGAGGTTACAGTGTCATACGTTAGGCATTGGATACATTTCTTGTACTGTTTGTTACCTCCTCCCTCATTCTCCCCTCCCCCTCCCCCTATCTTCTCCCCCCATGAGTTGTTCAGTTGATTTATATCAAACAGTTTTGCAAGTCTTGCTTTTGTAGTCATTTTTCTTTTTATCCTGTGTCTCTTGGTTTTGGTATTCCCTTTCGTTTTCCTAGTTCTAATATCAGTATACACAGTTTCCAATGTACTCAGATAAGATACAATGATAGTGCAGGTACAACCACAGGAAGGGGATACAAGAGGATCATCAACAATAGAAGCTACAGTTTCACATGGCATGTTGAAAGTAATTACAACAGTGATATAACAGTCGTTTCCATAACATGGAGTTCATTTCACTTAGCATCATCTTATGTAAAGTTCATAAGGGTATAGCTATTGGGTTCTTGTGATCCTCTGCTGTGACTAGCCTAAACCTGTGCTAATTATTCCCTATGAGGGAGACCATAGAGTCCATGTTTCTTTGGGTCTGGCTCACTTCACTTAGTATAATTTTTTCCAAGTCCTTCCATTTCCTTACGAATGGGGCAAAGGACATAGCTCGCAAGATAAATAGAAAGCCCACAGATTGGGAAAAGATCTTTACCGTCTATACAACAGACAAAGGCCTCATATCTAAAATATATGCAGAACTAAAAAAAATTACATTCCTCCAAAACAAAGAACCAATAGCCCCTTCAACAAGTGGGCTAAAGACTCAAAAAGAGACTTCTCTGATGAGGAAATGAGAACGGCCAAGAGACATATGAAAAAGTGCTCTACATCAGTGGCCATAAAAGAAATGCAAATCAAAACAACATTGAGATTCCATCTCATCCCAGTAAGAATGTCCTATATCAAGAAAGCTAACAATAACAAATGTTGGAGGGGATGTGGCCAAAAGGGAACCCTACTTCATTGTTGGTGGGAATGTAAACTGGTTCAGCCACTCTGGAAAACCATATGGAGATTCCTCAGAAGGTTAAACATAGAGCTCTCCTAAGACCCAGCAGCCCCACTTTTGGGCATCTACCCAAAAGACCACAAAGAAGAACACACTAAAGCCACCAGCACAACAATGCTCATCGCAGCACAATTTGTCATAGCTAAAATATGGAACCAACCCAGATGCCCCTCAGTAGACGAATGGATCAGGAAAATGTGGTACATATACACAATGGAATTTTATGCCTCTGGTCACCATTTGTGTTTTCCTATTTGCTTTGCTTAAGCAGCAGCCTACAATTGATTAGTACTATGTCAGGAAGGGACCTTGGCAGCTATTTTGTTCATATTTTTATTTCCCTTTTGGGAAAAAGCAGTCAAGGTTGCAAGGTGACTTGACTAGGCTCTTGTGATCTGCTGTGGGCAGGGCTGGACACAGGATCCAACAGCTCTCAGACCAAGAGCCGGCAGGGTGTGGGGTCTTGAAGCCTGGGCTGGTTTTTCTTGATTTGGGCCTGGTTTAGCAGCCACCGGTCCTTCCTTCCAGCAAGGACAGGCAAATAATGAATAGGACATTCCAGTTCACAGAGTTGTGCTCTATTCTCTCAGTCCTGTGCGTTGAACAAAATCTTGTCTCAGCCTGTGCAGTTTGTGTTTATGTCCTACAGATGGGCAAACTAGGCTGATCTTGATGGCTGGGCAGCTTGCTCAGGTGGCCAGCTGCTTGGGGGAGGAGGGCTGGAAATTTCCTTAATAAAGACCGTACTTGTTCTGTCCTAGGCTTTCCTGTGGAAGTCTGGGCTCACACCTTAGTGTCCTGAGCCCAGGACACTGCTCTCGCTTGCATCTCAGCATCCATTCCTCCCCATGCATGCTCTGAGCACCTGTCACACAGCGGGGTTTTCTGGATGTGAGCATAGGACATGACATCTAAATTTAGTGCTGAGTCAGGGAATGGGCTGACTTTGGCAGGAGGGACCTCCATGTGTCTTTCTTTTTGTGACGCAGCACAAACTCTGGGCCTGACTCCCATGACTTCTTCCTGCTTAGTCACAGGACAAAGTTCAAGCAGGAAAATGAGTTTCTGGCCCTGGGGGGGGGGGAGACCTTTTATAAAGATAAGAGGATAAGGCCCCAGGGACAGAGTTAGGGCTCACACCACAGCCAGATTCCTGCAACTGGATCCAGGAAAGAGTAAGAAAGTAAACAAAAACCAAAATGTGTTGATTTTATGACTCTGAAAGCAGCAGCTGACTCTGTGGTAGCTTAGGCTCAGACTGTGTGAGAATGTAATGAGCCCGTGTATTTTCCTTCTCATTTCCAGTAGAAAATGGAAGATGACTTCTATGTAGCTTGCCATAGTTCCCTCTTTCATGGGCTCAGGGAGAACAAAATAGTGAGTGGCCAGCTCCCTAGCTTTCTGTGAGCAGTTGTGACATCTCTAGTGTTTCATGCCTATAATCCTAGCTACTCAGGAGATCTGAGGACCCTGGTTCAAAGTGGGTCCAGGCAAGAAAGTCCTGAGAGTCTTATCTCCAATTAACCACCCAAAAGCTGGGAGTAGAGCTGTGGCTCAAGTGATAGAGCACCAGCCTTGAGCAAAATAGCTAAGGGACAGCACCTAGGCCCTGAGTTCAAGGCCTTGTACTGGTACACACACACACACACACACACACACACACACTCAACCAGTTGCATGTAACCCTCCTCTGTCCTCCTCTCTCCTAGTAAGGCTTCTTATGAAATGTCAGTGGAGCTGGTCACAGTGTCATCTGCTTGTGCTACATCCCATTCTTTTCCTGGTGGCTGGATTCAGACTCAGATTTTATCTATCTGTCCATCTCTCTCTTCCTCCATCTGTCAGCCTGCCCTCACCACTTCATACTAGGCTGTACGTGCTGAGCCCACAAAGATGACAAGGACCCTAGCATCATGAACACTGCTGTAGATCTGTACTGCTAAACTTGTTCTTTTAGTTGGAGTTGATGTTTTGTCTTGATCTTTCCCAAAGGCTTTACTTTTATTCTTTGTCTTTATTTTTTTCTTTTTGAAACCAGGTCTCACTATGTGGTCTAATTTGGCCTTGAACTTACAGTGTTCCTGTCTCTGCCTTCTGAGTGCTAGGATTACAGGTATGCCATACCATACCCAGCAAAGAACAACAAGTGCTGTGGTTCTAGATCTTCTAGAGATGCAGTAAAAGTAGTCAACATAGCCTACTGACTTCTTACCTTCCATTTTGTGGTTTGTAGTGCATGGCAAGGGTTTGTTTGTTGTTGTATATAAAACAAAGATTTTCAGAAGGTCAGCAAGCAGAAGATCCTATTTCTCCCCCCTTCCGCTCCCCTGAATTTGCCATCTTATTGGAAAGCCCAAGGATGAAGGGAAATGTGGGAGAGGATCCTTTCTGTGAATTGGAATCTGTGAGGGAGTCTTGGCTTTCCATCAGAGGTTTTTCTCACAGGCCCTGGGAGAATGAGGTCAGGTCACCAGCCTCTGGCTGCAGCTGGTACGGGATGCAGGCAGGCCTGACTGCTACTTCTCATCATCGTCTCCTGGGCTAGAGAGCAGCTGGGGTCAAGGGTGATTGTGTCCTGTTGAAGGAGGATGCCGTGGCCAGCGGGGGTAGGTGGGGATATAGACCAACCGCTCTTCTCACTCTTCCGTGGTCCCCTGATGAGTTTGGTTAGGACACCAAATCTTTGTGTGTTTCACGTCTGAGTGTGGTGGCTCCTGTATTTAGACGTAGGAGTCTCTTGGGGAGTTTGAGATGCATTTCCAGGTGGTAGTCTTCTTTATAAGGGAGGAGGAGGGTGTGGCTGAGGGGTGAGGTAGCTGAGGGGAAGGGAGTGATCACAGCTGTCCACCTTTGTCCCCACCACCAACTCCTATAATGTCTCCAGGCCTTGCTGTCCTCATCTCTCTAGGGGCATCCAAGATACTACCATCCCTAGGGGGTGCTGCAGGTGAATGGTCACATGCTCTTCAGGTGTGTGCTGGGAAGGTGATAGGTATTTGTGTTGCATGGGGAGGCTTTGTATTATTTTTGTATTGTTACTGTTTTTTTCCCCCCTTTTCTCCCATCAGCAACTCTTTAGCAACCTTTTTCTGGCCTTATAAGTGAGGACATGAAGGGATAGGCCAGGTTACTTGGGAGTCTGGTAGAATGATTGAAAGCCTAGACTTAATTAGTTCAAGGGCTAGTTGTGTGGCTGTCAGCCTGTTTCCTCCTCTGGGAAATGGGGGCAGTAAGTGGACCTGGTATGGTGAGGCTTAAAGGAGTTGCCGTTTTTGAAGTGGTAGGAGCCGTGCCTGGCGCCCAGGTCGGTGCGGTCAGCTCTCTTTGTTATTGTCACAGCTCTGTGGCTAATTGCCAAGGTGAACTGGAGCAGGGGACCAGCGTATTCACAGTCCCAGTGTTTGTTCACCTTTTACTCCCATAGTCGAGAAAGTCATTAAAAACACTCCTGTCCACCCCTCAATTGCGCATTCAGATTGTGGCCTTTTTTTTTTTTTTCCTTTGATGCTGGTCCTGAGGTTTGAACTCAGCACCTAGATGCTATCCTTCAGCTTTTTCACTCAGGGCTGCAGCTCTACTATTTGAGCCACAGTTCCATTTCTAGCTTTTTGGATGGTTAATTGGAGATAAGAGCCTTATGAACTTTTTTCTGGCTGGCTTTTTTTTCTGGTCAAGATCTTCAGATCTCAGTCTCCGGAAGAGCTAGAATTACTGGTGTGAACCATCAGTGCTCAGCTCAGGTGTGGCTTCTGACCAGAGCTTGTCTGCAGACCGGGTTCCTTGGTACTGGGGTCCTGGTCTGCGATCAAGTAAGTATGGGGATTGAGCAGGTTTTGTGACCTTTAGAGCAGTTTAACCTTGTGAGCCTCACTGGACTGGTAGAGAACACTTCAAGTGTGATCTGGTGGGTGTCATGTGATAGGAGCTGCACAGTCCTGCGCACTGGTGTAGAACCTGATGACTGCAACTAAAAAGGGGTGCTCTGTGTGGTTGCTGCCTGCCCTGGAGCCAGTGTCCTTGGGAGGGGCCTCGCCAGTAGAAGCAGCTGCTGGTTGTGGGCCGGTGTATGATGCTTTGCTCCAACAGCCTGTGACCACTCAAGGCTGTGTGGTCTCATGGTAGAGACTTGTTAATGAGCTGTCGTTTCCATTTCACGCCACTGACACGTCCTGTGGTAAATGCCTTCCTTGCTGTTGCCTTAGCAGGTGTGGCTCAGGCAGTTTAGTAAGAAGTCACTCTGGAACAGAGCCCAGTCTGCCTTGGAGACTGGGGGGGGAGATAGAGGTGGGGTAACGTTTGCTGCAGCCACTGTGGGGACATGGAAGCTCACAGTATTGCAGGTGCAACTGTCCTGGAGTCCCTGCCAGGGTTCGGCAAAGCCCTGTCCTCAGCCTCTCTCATGGGCTCCTTCAGGGTTCTGTGTGTGTCTTGAGGGGAAAGGCCTGGGTACTCACTGCTATGTGTGTGCTTGGTGTTCTCCCTTGAGCAGGATGGGCACGATGACTGTGAACCTGGTGAGACCCAGCCCTGCAAGCACGGTGAAACGTGGTCTATGAAAATGTGGGCAGTCAGGGCACTTCTACAAGCTGATGATGCAGAGCACCACCATTCCACAAGACCGCGAATATAGGCAAACACAGCGTCTGTGGTGTAGGAAGGGAAATGGGCATTAAGAGGAAATAAATGAAGCCTGGAGGAAAGAACCACACTGTGTCTTTGAGGGAGGGCCTCAGCTCTGCCCCATTACCTAGGTTGTGGTATTAGGGAGCTTGTGAATTGGGGCTGAACTGGTTAGTCCTCGTTAACATTCGCCCTGGAGTAACAGGGCTGGTTAAGTCCCCTGGCTATGAGGCAGTGGATGCACGGAGATGCCACCTAGATGATGATCTAGGTTGATTGTGGGAGCAGGTGGTTAACATGTGCTTGTTGTTGACATGCATTGTGCATACACTCCAGCTGCAGTGCACACCCCGCATTCTTTCCTGCTCATTGTGTAGGAGAATCAAGAGTTGCTGGATGTGGGTGGGTCACATCTGTAATCCTAGTTTACTCAGAAGGCTGAGAGCTGAGGACCACAGTTCAAAGCCAGCCCAGGCAGGAATATCTGTGTGACTCTTATCTTCAGTAACTACCACAAAGCTGGAAGTGGAGCTGAAAGCTCATGGACAGCACCCAGGTTCTGTGTTCACACCCCCGGATCCTGGGGAGGGGTGGAAAAGAAAAACAGTAGCCATCCATAATTTTAGTCAGTGAATTAGAAAAGCATTCTCTGTTTCATGTGTTTGCTGTGTACAACAAACCATGGATGACAGGGTGGCCAGAGATTTTGGCTTTAGAAGCATAAAGTCCTGCTCAGGATTGAGAGTAAGTTTTACTTTCCAGAACTTAGTGCTTCAAGGGGAAGGTGAGAGGAAGTGGGTATCCATTTGCTGGGAGGTTGTAACCTTAGCATGGTAGGGAAGGAGTTTGGTCAAGTTTCTGAGTGAGAGATAACCAGAGCTTACCAAACTGGGCTTAAGTTTATGTTTGACACTAAGAAAAAATTGCTGCGTTTGTGTGTGTGTGTGTGTGTGTGTGTGTGTGTGTGTGTGTGTGTGTGTGTGTGTGTGTGTTTGTTGCTTTAAAGAAATGGCAGGCACTGGTGGCTTATACCTGTGACCAACTAATAATAATAATAATAGTAGTAGTAGCAGGCTGAACATCCTTTGTCTCAAATGCATAGGACCAGAAGTGTTTCAGATTTGGAAGCATTTTGGGTTTTGGAATATTTAAATATAGACTTCATAGGTTGAACATCCCAAATTTAAAGTTGGAAATTCTCCAAAATATGAAACTTTGAGTTCCAGTATTCAGAAAGTTTTGGATCTTTGGAGCACTTTAAATTTGGGGTTTTCAGATCAGAGATGGCCAATTTAGGTATAAGTAGCAATGTCTGTCATCAAGAATTTAGAAAAGGGGCTGGGAAGGTGGCGTAGTGGTAGAGTGCTGCCTAGCATGCATGAAGTCCTGGGTTCAGTTCCTCGGTACCCCCATAAACACAAAAACCCGACAGTGGCTATGTGGCTCAAGTGATAGAGCACTAGCCTTGAACCTCAGGAACAGTGCCCAGGCCCTGAGTTTAAGCCCCAGGACTGGCAAAAAAAAAGAAAATATGAGATGAAAGAGAAATAAGTTGCAAGTGGTCATATTAACTGTAGTTGACTGCTATAAAGGCTCCCTCTTTCCCCCCTCCCCTTACTCTATCCCTCTATTTCCCCCATCCCCACCCCCTTTTTCTTTTGATCAGTGGTGGAGCTTGAACTCTGGGCCTGGGCACTGCCCCATGAGCTCTTTGCCCAGTTATCTGTGCCTACTTGCCTAAAAAGTTCTCTGAGGGAGAGCTGGGATATGAGGCCAGACAGAGGGACAGGAGGGGAGGAACGCCATGGTCATCATTTGTAACGTGGGTTTTAGTGTGGTTCTGTGAGTCTTCTGAGAGGAGTGCATAAACCTGGCTGCCATCATGAGGCAAGAAGCAACTCCCAGTTGCCTTTGGGACTGGCCGAGCCAGCTCTGGGAAAAGTGGGTCAGGACAGAGAGCTGTCTTTCCACGGCTTCCCCAAGGAGACCTCAGGCTGATACGCTGTTGGAGCTGGGTGCTACCATCCAGGTTTACCCAACTGTAGCTTCTTGCTGTCTAGATCAACAAAGAGGAGCTGCTTCTGCCTCTCAGCAGCTGTGTCCTATCCTAGGAATGGGAGTACCAGGCAGCCTGGGTGGACTCCCAACCAACCAGGGTCAGCACGACATAGATGAGGCCAGGTCCCCTCCCCTTGGTGACTCACAGTCGCCAACATGGCCTGCCATTGCTGCCCAGCGATGCTTTTCCTACCTTAACTTGATCCTGATAAGCAAAAGGGAGCAAGGGGGGAATTGGTGAGATTCTATCCCTTTGCCTTTGTGCTTGGGCAGTTATGTGTTTTTGAGAGAACTGTTAGTGTTGTGGCGGATTTGTGGGGTAGAGGAGCTAGAGGTGGAGCTAGAGATGGCCAAGGGCGTGGTGGGGAAGAGTCGTCCAGTGAAAACCTGCTCGTTTCCTTCTGAGGCAGCTTTGCTGGCTCCTCTCCTGCAGAGGATTCAGAAGGTGGTGGCCCGGGTTTGAAATATGTCCCTGGTGAGCCAGCTGCTTCTGAGGTAGCCTGCAGAGCTGGACACTTGCTGAGTGGGAGTGTGGCCATGAGAAAGTGGGATGAATGTCAGGAGAGCAGTAGAAAGCTGGCCCAGAGCCTGGAGCCAGTATCTACCACCCACTTACTGTGGTGCCAGGAGGCTGTGGTTCCTTCCCATCCCCCTCAGTGGCCCTAGTGCTGGTCTGATACTGTCCTCATTTTATGGATGTGGACACTGAGGCATGGAGTAGCTGAGGTAGCTGTCTTAAGTCTCAAGCCGGTGAGCCTGAGCTTTCCTTCCTTGGCTGCTGGCACCCGATGGCGTGCTTACCTGGCTGGGGTGGGGAGCCGCATCAGTATTCAGGGCTGTGATGATGGGAGGTTTTGGCCACCACTTTCTGCTGTCAGGTTTCAGTAGCCTGCAGGGTGGAGGAAGACTGGCCCCAGATGGGATAGTTGCCTCTATTTATATATTTTTTTTGCCAGTCCTGGGGCTTGAACTCCAGGCCTGAGCACTGTCCCTGGCTTCTTTTTGCTCAAGGCTAGCATTCTACCACTTGAGCCACAGTGCCCCTTCTGGCTTTTCTATTACGTGGTGCTGAGGAATGGAACCCAGGGCTTCATGTATAAGAGGCAAGCACTCTACCACTAGGCCATATTCCCAGCCCGTGGGATAGCTGCCTCTAGAGGCGGTGAGACCCCCAACCTGGGAGGTCTGGAAGGCCTCCTGGCCTAGCAGCTGTGGGAGTGAGTCAGTGCCTTCATTATTGGAGAGACAGGTTACGTGCTGCCCTAGTTCTTCCCATCCTCCTGGCTTCCCCGAGGTGTTCCCCAGACACACCCTTCCAAAGCTCCCCAGGAGAGCGGGCTCTTGTGGTCTGTAATCCTAGCTACTCAGAAGGCTGAGATCTGAGGATTTTGCAGTTTGAGGTTAGCCCAGGCAGGAAAGTCCAATGAGACTCTTTATCTCCAATTAATCACCTGAAAACCAGCATGGACCCATGTTCCCTGTCCTGTTCAATCCCTGCCCTACCCTCTCCCTCTTCCCCCAGCTTTAGTCAAGAATGGCCACTCTGAAGCTACAAACCCGACCACATGTGGGTAGGAGAGAGATCTTAGGATGGCCGCCCCATTCCTGAATGAGTTTTCCTCCTCAAGTCTGGGCATTCAGCATTTGGTGACCCCCGCATGGCCCGGCAGCTTTCCTCTACTTCCTCAGGAGCTCTGGGCAAGCCAGGGCCTGAAGGGACAGATCTCATGACTCACGTGCCCCGGGGAGCCCGCTCTCATGCCAGCCGGTGTCATCTGGGGGTCGGATTAAAAGATAACTCTGTTGGCAGGAGGAAGCAGGCCTTTGCTGCATTAGGAACAGATCCACGGTGGCTCTGCAGGATCTCTTGGTCCTGTCTCGCTGTCTCAGTACAGATGGTGCCCCCACCTCTGCCTCCTTCCTCATCACCAGCCTCTTCGTGGAGAGAGATAGGTGTTTAAGCGCTAGTGAGCACTCAATGGGATTTGCTTCCAGTTTCTTCTCTCTGGTCTCCTAGGAAAACAAAGGCCCAGGATGGCTGAGCTTCCTCTGTGGAAAGGTGCCTGGGCCTTTGGGGAGGTGCCGGGACACTGGCAGCTGGGTGAGCCTTGTCTCTTACACTGCCCCTTGCACTGGTGGGGCGGCAGTCACTACAGCCACAGGGGAAGCTGTTCTGGCACCCTTGCTGTGCTTGGCCAACAGGGGCTGGGCTGCCTGGTGAACAGTGCTTTCTTGCAGTTAGTTGTGTGCGTGTGGCCTCTCACTCCTGGACACTGAAGGGGAAGGCTAGACTTTGGAGGCCATCCTCTGGGGAGTGGGGGTGGAGGGGAGGGCCCTGCCTGGAAGTTCAGAATGTGGGTCAGGTGCCCCAGAGACAAAGCATACCTTCAGACTATTATTCTCTCTTAGCTCTTTCTGTGCAGGCCTTGTTTAGGGTGTCCCACATGCTTGGCTTTTCCTTTCTGCCACTCAGACTGGCTCGGTAGATTTTCTTTATGTGGTTGGTGGTTTTCCTTTTGGGTACATACAGCACAACAGCCCATGCAGTATCGCCTGCCTATTCTCAAATCAATTAAACAGCAGCAGTAGGCTAAATAAAGGTCTATTTGGACAGTGAAGTTATTTGTTTGCCCTTATGCTTGTTGAGTTTTTTTTGGTTTGATTTTTGTTTGATTTGAGATAGGGTCTCTTTATATAGGAGACTCTATAGAGTCTCCCTAGGCTGGCCTTGAACTCATGATCTTCTTGTCCTGAAAGCTGGAATTATAGACATACACTACTGAATACTGCTAGGTTTTTCTGTTTGAAACTGTGTGTCTGCGTGCGTGTGCATGCACACGTGTGTTGGTCCTGGGGCTTAAACTCAGGGCTAGAGCACTGTCTCTGAGTTTGTTTGTTGTTTTTTTGCCTGTTCTGGGGCTTGAACTCAGGGCCTGAGCACTGTCCCTGGCTTCTTTTTCCTCAAGGCTAGCACTCTACCACTTGAGCCACAGCGCCACTTCTGGCCTTTTCTATATATGTGGTGATGAGGAATTGAACCCAGGGCTTCATGTATACAAGGCAAGCACTTTACCAGTAGGCCATATTCCCAGCCTGAGCTTTATTTTTTATTTATTTATTTATTTTTGCCAGTCCTGGGCCTTGGACTCAGGGCCTGAGCACTGTCCCTGGCTTCTTTTTGCTCAAGGCTAGCACTCTGCCACTTGAGTCACACTTGAGGCAAGCACTCTTGCCACTAGGCTATATCCCCAGCCCCCTGAGCTTTATTTTTTTGCTCAAGATTGGCACTCTACCACTTGAGTCACAGCTCCACTTCTAGCTTCTTGATAGTTCATTGGAACTAAGAGTACCATGGACTTTCCTGACAGGACTGCCTTCAAACTGCAGTCCTCAAATCTCAGCCTCCTGAGTCGTTAGGATTATGGATGTGAGTACTGATACCTGCCTAAACATATTTTTAATAGTTACCTTTGTTTTTCACTCTTTTTTCCTCTTTAAATATTCAGACCCCTAGGAAGTTGCAGAGAATGGTGTGAGAGACAATTGTGTAATTTTCTTCTGGATTTATCAGGCTCAGCCTCTGCCCTGGGGCCCTTTCACTTTCCCTGTTATGTACAGGTTTTTTTTTTTTTTTTTTTTTTTTTTTTCTTCTCCTAATCCACTTGGAAATAAGTTGTAGCCTCAGGACACCTCATCCCTAGGCCCTGAAGAATTTGTCACACTGAAGCATCGTGGGACCAGGACACTTCCTTGCTTGAGTGACACATCACCTCTGTCATTCCCAAGAAACTCAACCCGGGTATAGCAGTATCTTCTAGTCTATTGTTCTCTTCCTTTGGTGATGGGAATTAAGCCTAGGGCTAAGGAGTGTGCTAGGCAAGTACTCTACTCCTAGCTTCACAGTTCTTTTTTTTTTTTTTTTTTTTTTTTGGCCAGTCCTGGGCCTTGGACTCAGGGCCTGAGCACTGTCCCTGGCTTCTTCCCGCTCAAGGCTAGCACTCTGCCTCTTGAGCCACAGCGCCACTTCTGGCCGTTTTCTGTATATGTGGTGCTGGGGAATCGAACCTAGGGCCTCGTGTATCCGAGGCAGGCGCTCTTGCCACTAGGCTATATCCCCAGCCCCAGCTTCACAGTTCTTTTAAATACCCAACCCTATTAACCTGTACAAGCCGTTTTGGTCAGTTGTGAGGCTTGAACTTGGGGCCTGCGCACTGTCACTGAGCTTTTTTTTTTTTTTGCTCAGGGCTAGTGCTCTACCACTTTGATCAACAGCATCACTTCTGGTTTTCTGGTGGTTAATTGGAGCTAAGTGTCTCATGGACTTTCCTACCCCCGCTGCATTTGAACCATAATCCTCAGATCTCAGCCCCCAGAGTAGCTAGGATTCCAGGCATGAGCCACCAGCGCTTGGCTGTACATGCCTTTTATATATGTGTGTGCTAATACTGGGACTTGAACCCTGTGGGGCCTCGGACACTTATTCAGCTTTCTTGTTTATGGCTGGTTGGCACTCCATACTTCTAGCCTGGCTTTTTGCTAGTTAATAAGATGGACTCTCATGGAATTTTCTTCAGAGGCTGGTTTCAAGCCTCCACCTTCCATATCTCTTGGCCTCCTGCATAGCTAGGATTACAGGTGTGAGCCACCAGTACCTGGTTTATATATGCCTTTTTATAGATATTTTAAAAGTTGAGGCTGGGCTGGGGAGATGGCCTAGTGGCAAGAGTGCTTGCCTTGTATACATGAAGCCCTGGGTTCGATTCCCCAGCACCACATATACAGAAAATGGCCAGAAGTGGTGTTGTGGTTCAAATGGCAGAGTGCTAGCCTTGAGCAAAACAGAAGCCAGGGACAGTGCTCAGGCCCTGCGAGTCCAAGGCCCAAGACTGGCAAAAAAAAAAAGTTGAGACTGTAATAATCCTGCTATACTTGGTTGTTATACTAGTGTTACTTTGAAAAGAAAGAATATGAATTGATTACAGGTGATTGACATCTTTGTTAGAACACATGGTTCTGATAGATACTCCTTGACACTGGGGATACTCCCTAAGCATTGGAGAGTTCTTGAAATTTGGCCAGGGTCTGGGAGATCTGCTTTCTTCTCTTTACAGACTCAGAAGTCAGAACCCCTGGAGAGACTTCACTAGAAGCCTTAGGATAAGCTCAGTTTATGCATTCTGAATGTCTTCTCTTTATGAAATCTGACACCTCTGAGTTTGGACATTTTAAACTATCCTGCTAAATTCTTTCAAGCCCTGGGCCCAAATGTGCTGTTGCCTGGAGGGTTACAGGTCATTTGACATAAAACAGAGAAAAGCCAGTCTTGTCTTTTACAAAGCTTAAACTTTCTCTCAGTCTTCAGTGTCCTTACCTCAGGTTCCCTCAGAGGGTTGGGCTGCCAGGGCTCCTTCAGGATAGGGCAGAGCTGGGGATGCGGAAGGGAGGAGGACGTGGGGGTAGAAGCCAGTGCTGGCCTGTCCTGGGCTCAGGTCTCTTGGCCCAGGCCTGCTGGGGCCTTCTGGGGCCATCCTTACAGGAACAGAATGGGACCACAAAATGAGCCTTGATGGAACTAAGTTTAGCCCTCTTACTGGGGCCATCCTTACAGGAACAGAATGGGACCACAAAATGAGCCTTGATGGAACTAAGTTTAGCCCTCTTATGGGACTGGTTATATTCTGGAAGGAGATAGGTACTGGGCCAGCAGGGAGGGCTTCTTGGAGAAGGTAGCCATTCTAAATGGAGGAGGTCTTTGGGGAGTCAGGGAGCTGAATAGGTCACCCGCCTCCAGCTGTACAAGTCTCTACTCTATTGATATCTCAGAAGAAATGGGGTAACAGGGCCTTTCAAGCCTTCGCGGTGTATTTGGAGGACAAGGTTACTTGGGATTTTTAATTACTCTTCCTGCTCCATCTCAAAACAATTAAAAAAAAACCCTTTATCCTTTACTGACAAAAGAGTGTGCAGTCATATAGAAAATTAGAAGAAAAAGAGAAGCATCTAGAATCCCAGAGGCAACCATCTTTCCCTTGAACTGGGTTTGGAAATGGAGCTCTTGAGGGTGCTAGGCATGGAACTAAGTGTGGTCTGGTTTCTGTTTCACTGTAGCCCTGGTAGATGGAGCTTTGTCATCTCTGTTTGCAGATGAGGTGATAGGGACACAGAGGAGGCACAGAATGGTTAAAGTGCTGAGACACATAGGCAGTCTCCACATGAGCTGGATTTTCTAGACAGATAGTTGGCCTCTGAAACCCTGGTGACCCTGGCAGCCATTTCAGTGGTTTCTGTGTATGTCCATGTTTGTCTCCCCTCAGGCTCCAGCTAGATGATGAAGCCTGGGACCCGACGCATTGGACAGCAGTAGACCTGGCAATTCTGTCCTGTCCCACAGACAAGGCCTATGACTGGTGGCTGGGGTTTCAGAACAAAGATTTGGCTACTTGCTCTGATTTTCCCATCAGTGAGAATTCAGGATGGCTGAATTGGAGGCAGGCAAAGTGTGTGGGGAGCAGAGAAAGGACTTAGCTCAAGGGAAGGAGTCTGGGCCACTGTTAATTGTATTTCTTTCATTAGTTAAATTTCTCCTGGGAAGAATGAGAAAGCAGGTAAGGGCTGTCTGTAGCCTTTTAGTCCTTGAAGTATGCTTTGGTTTGTTCCTTTTTGCTACTCATATGAGCTTCCTGCCCTTCCACTCCAGGGCCACATCAAATCCCTGGATGCAACTGGGAAGAACAGCTATGGACTGCCCGTGCTTTGGGGCTCTCTCTCTTCTGTGCTTGCTTTCCCATGTGAATTGAGTCTGAGTGTGTGCTCAGTACTCAACGAGGATACGGAAGAGGGGGACAATGGTGGCCTTACTAGGTGCTCCTCTGGGGAATCTCCCACCACGCACAAGCCTGTTAGGTCCCTCAGTGTATATTCACATTTTCTTCTCCCCCTTTTCTGGTGCTTCCTGATACTGGCAGGTAGGCAAGGTGAGGTCTGTTTTTCAACTGAGAAGAAACCAAGGCTCATGGAGTGGGCAGCCTAGGAGACCACACAGCCAGCTTGCTAGTGCCAGAGGTGGAGCTGGTGTCCAGTTCCTGCATCACATAGCATTGCCATTCTGAGATTGGTCATCTGGTCATTAGCACCTTCTGTGGGTCTTGTCTGAGAGGAGGACAGGAAGCCACAGCTCCTTGGTTTACCCTTAGCTGTGTGGTCCCCTCTCTTGGTCATTTACTGTCTGTCTGTCTCTGTCTGTCGGTCTATCTTCTATCATCTATCATTTCTTTTTCCTTCCTTTCATTCATCCATCATCCATCCATCCATCCATCCATCCATCCATCCATCCATCCATCCATCCATTAGTTTTTGGTGCTGAGAACAAATAGAACCAATTAGTATTCAGACCAGTCTTGGCTACATAAGGAAACTCTGTCTCAAAAAAGAAAACAAACAAGCAGGGTTAAGTAATGTACCACTGAGCTATACATGACCCTGGTGTGTGGGAACTCAACCTGAGTAGGTGCAGCTCACAGTGGTAATGCAGCGTACAGATGCAGGGCCCAGAGGTGGGCAGCACCTGACCCTGCTGGGACCTTGGTTTCCCCATCTATCGGAAGTGTGCATTGTATGACTTGATCCTTGAGGACCCTTTTGCCTTATGTCCCATGATTCTCCATGATGCCAGTGTTCTCCTGGAGGTTAAGCCACATCTAGTGGTATTGCAGGTGCACCCACGTCCGAGAGAGAGGGAGGAGCTGTGTTTTGCAGAACTATTTATCTTTTCATCAGCGGTTCCTCCTTCTCTGATGGGGCAGCTACATTTGTTTTGCGCCACCAAGGAGTGGTTTTTCACAGGTTGGCTTGGGTTGTGGCTGTGTTCCTGTGCCAGTAGGCTGACGTGGGTGACAGGGCAGGGGACAATGAAGGGCACATGTCAGGTGTGCTGCTGCCACTAGAGCAGGGTTGGGTGTTATTCCATTAGCTAGAGTGTCCCCCAGAAGCTGCTTTTGGTTCTTGGTTCTCGCTATTTGTCTGGGACGTGTGGGTACCCAGGGATGTGAGGGCAGGGCAAGATGGTTATTGGGGGAGGGGGTCCATGGTGCAGAGTCACCTGCAGGAAGACACAGGGATGGGCCCGAGGGTGGGGAAGAGGAGGGAAGTGCCCTGCCACCACGTGTTCCCTCTTTTGGGGTCTGGCTGAAGAGCTTGCTTGAGATCATACAGCCAGCACGAGGCAGAGCCAGATGCTCCCAAGACAGTGCACCTGTGTCCCAGAAGCGTGCTTCCCAGGGGGTGGGGTGATGGCAGAGGTGGGGTGAGGGAGCTCCTGCAGTGTGTGAGACACAACACCGAGCTGCCACCCTTCCACGGGCATCTAGTGCCTCTCTCATGGTGTTGTGTGGGAGTGATAAGTAGTGGGATGGTGGGAACAGTGTGAGCTGAATGACGTGGCTCTCTGGCCTTCTTGTCTGTGTGTCTGGGCGTGTGAAGGAGAGGAGCCAGCCCATCTGCACAGGGTGGCAGCCAATCCTGGAGCACAGAGTCGGAGGCTCACCCCTTTCCCTCCTGCCTCGAGTCCCTGGTGTGTCATGGGCTGGCTGTGGGTTGTGGCGATAACCCATCACGCCCTCCTTGAGAAGTCTTCAGTTCACGGTTTCCAAGCCCAGTGCCAAATGAAGATGGAGACTTTTGCTTCTGTATCCTTGTGGGTTTCAAGGCAGCAGCAGGGTGACAAGCCAAGCTTGGGGCCTTGTGAGAGTCCATAGCTCATACCACCCATCAGCCTGCCCTGGGCCCCAAGTGTGGGTGAAGCAGGCCTGGTAGAGTTTAGTCAGAACCATTCGGTAGCACACTAGGGTTCTTGGAGAGGAGATGAGTTCCAGCTATGAAACCTGGGAAGCACCCTTGGAGAGGTCCACTTGGAGCTGGGCCTGGAGAAATGGTGAGAGCAGATGGGAGACAGGAGTACCTGGCATGAGCTGAGAGAGCTTTGTAAGCAGAGGCCTGGACCCAGCCAGTGCAGACTCCAGAATGTCAGAAAAGGCAGCAAAGGGAGGCTGCATTCTGCAGCTGAAAGGAGAGGGTGCAGAGGTAGGTTTTTGGAAGTTCTTTTTGCAAGTGTGGCTCACCGAGTGTCCAGCAGTGCAGTGACTACTGGAGGTACTGTGAGACACTTAACTGCCAAGTGTCATTTGTCACATCCTCCTCTCCAAGCCATAATAGATAGGGAAGGGGGCTGGGAATATGGCCTAGTGGTAAAGTACTCATCTCGTATACATGAAGCCCTGGGTTCGATTCCTCATTACCACACATATATAGAAAAAGCCGGAAGTGGCGCTGTGGCTCAAGTGGCAGAATGCTAGCCTTGAGCAAAAAGAAACCAGGGACAGTGCTCAGGCCCTGAATTCAAGCCCCAGGCCTGGCAACAAAAACAAAACCAACCAAATAGATAGGGAAGCACAAATACAAGGAGGGACAGGGTATATGTCCATGGTGGGGATGGCAGAGCTGGGGTGCTGCAGGTGCACTGGAATGTGGGTGAAATCATTGAGCTTGAGAGGTGTCTTCAGATGATGATGGTGACAGGAAGTGATGAGCATGGGAGGGCTGCGGTCGGACAAGTGGACATGGATACCCAGCATCTCATGCTCAGGAGTTCCCGCAGCAGAAGGCCCCTTGCAGTCCTTGCGGATGCCCAGTGTCAATACCGACAGCATCACCCTGCTTTGGGAAAATGCTTGCCATTCTCACTGGTAAATCTTGCCAGCTGCTCTTTGTTTGACTTTCTCTAAGATTTTCCTTTATCTCCTTGGCCCCTTTGGGTCTTGTTGGGTATTCTTCCTGCCTCACCACCACGATCATTGTGACTTGATGCTGAATTTCAATGGCGCAAGTGTGGCTGGAGCAGCCGCAAGGGGTGGACCTGCCTCTCGAGGGGGTCTCAGCTGATGCTCTTGGCTTTGGAAGGTCCTGCACTTTGATGAGAATGTACGCCATCTCTGGTTTCTACCCAGAGCTTGATTGTGCCTGGCTCCATGACAGTGTCCACATGTCTCCACACAACCTCTAGGATGGCTGTACCTCCATCCTTGGAGCCTTCCCTGGCTATTCATGAGGTGCTTTGTATGCAGAAGCAGGCACAAAGACAACACAGCCTGGTCTCTTCTTCAGTCTAGAAGCAGAATCATGCTCATTCTCCTTCCTGGCAGTGGCCTTCTGAGCTTGGTAACTCAACACCACCTTGTTAATTATCTGCTGAGGTCACAGTGTGTCCTTGTCCCCACCCAGCCACCAGGACCACAGCACCTGGACTTGGCCAACTGGTTCCGTCACTGCTCTGGGCACTCATGGGAAACAAGTGGCCTTTGTGGTGAGCATGGACAGAGGGCACTGTCAGCCTGGATGAGCTGGCTGGACTGCTTGGAGCCAGAATAAACTCCTCTCCTTTTTTGTGTGTGTGTGGGGAGATGTTGGAGTGTACAGAATTGGAAAGAGTCTGTCCCCTCGGTTTCTAGGGAAGACTTGTCTCATGTTGTCTAGCTTGTACAAAGAAACTTCACCGCCAGCTGGAACGTGGCAGATCACCCCTATAATCCTAGCTACTTAGGAGGATGAGATCTGAGTATTGTGCTTTGAAGCCAGCCCAGACAGGATTGGGGCCTTGTAAATTTCCAGAATAAATGGATACAACTTATATAAAAGAAAACTGTACATTGCTTTGGGCCAGAAATTTTACCTATAAGAACCAACTTTTAGAATATGTGTACAAAAGACCATAAAGGCCAGACACTGGTAGCTGATGCCTGTGTCCTAGCTACTTAGAGGCTGAGATCTGAGGACAGAGACTCAAAGCCAGCCCAGACAGAAAAATCTCTGAGACCCTTTTCTCCAGTTAACCACCACAAAACCGTAAGTGGAGCTGTGCTTCAAGTGACAGAGTGCTAACCTTGAGCAAAACAGCTCAGGGAAAAGGCCCAGGCCCTGAGTTCAAGCTCTAGCTTGTGGTAGGGATGGTAGAGTTCCCAGGGGTAAAAGTACATGATATGTAATACACACACACACACACACACACACACACACACATATATGTATGTACATATATATATAGAGAGAGAGAGACAGAGGGAGAGAGAGACAGAGACAGACACAGAGACAGACAGACAGACACACAGAGACAGAGACTGACTTGCCCAGGCCTAGGAGCTTACTCTGTGGGCTCTGGCCATTTTCCTGGCCAGGTGTTCCCCTTGTCTCCTTGAAATGCATGATGCTGAGGGGAGCTGAGACTTGCAGACTTGAATGTTTCAATCTTGACAACTCTCCCTATTTTCCTGAAAGAGTCTTTCCATCACCCCCTCCCCAAACAAAACAAAACAAAAACAAATACCCTTCCCCACAACACATCACACATTACAAAAGACCCATGTCTCAGTTGAACTTGGCTAGTGTGACACGCAGCTTGAATGGCAAGTGTTTATTTATGGATTGGGATGGTCCTCACAGATGTCTTTGCTTTAGAATTCCGTTTGCCTGTACTCGGTGGTGGTGCGGAAGTAGGTTTGGGCACATTCCTTATCTGTCTGTTGAGACTATTTTAGGAGGTGCGAGTGAATGGTCCTAAATGAAAAAGTAGCTGGACCTTTAAAACAGTTTCAGACCAGTGTCATTAGCAAAAACTGCCTAGTAGATCTGCCTGATGAGTATTAGTAATCCTTTTTCTTTCTTTCCTTTTTTGTGTGCCAGTACTGTTTTCTTCTTTTTTGGTTGATCTTGGGGCTTGAACTCTGGGTCTGGGCGCTGTCCCTGAGCTCTTCAGCTCAAGGCTACTGCTTTACCACTTGAGCCACAGTGCCACTTCTGGTTTTCAGGTGGTTAATTGGAGATAAGAATCTCATGGCCTTTCCTGCTCAGGCTGGCTTTGAACTGTAATCCTCAGATCTCAGTCTCCCGAGTAGCAAGGATTACAGATAATGAGCCACTGGTCCCCGGCAGTACTCGGGTTTTGAACTCAGGTCCAGGTGCTGTCCTGTAGCTTTTTTGCTTGAGGTTGGTGCTCCATCATGTGATCTGCAATTCCACTTCTCACTTTTTTGCTGGTTAATTGGAGATAAAGAGTCTCTCTGATTTTCCTCCCCAGAATGGCTTTGAACTGTGATCCTCAGATCTCAGCCTCCAACCAGAGTATTAGCTAGGCATGAGACATCAGTACCTGGCTAGTTGCTTTTAACCCCTCTTTACCCTGTTCACCTGGGAATTCTACCATCCCTGCCACAGTTTTTTTGTGCATTCTTTGGTATTGCCCTTCCACGCTGGCTAATCCTGGGAAAAGATGTGATAACATGGTGGGGGCGGGGGAATGGGGGGACTTGAGCATCTCAGCTTCTCTTGCATTTTCCTCCTGCACTTTTTATTTGCTCTGTTGTGATGTCCCCACAGCCCTCCCCCTGCCCCCGGCCCATTTCATCTTTGATGTAGTCACCAAGGACAAAAAAAGCTCTTGGAAAATGAAAGACCAAGTTGTAGACTCAGAATATTTGCCCCCGAGGAAAACGCATGTTTGCACAAAATTCTTTCTGACAGTTTCCATTTAAGCTAAGAAGCTGGGAGCCCCTTGGGCCCTAGGAAATATAAAAATTGGCACTTGGTGGGGCTGCTGCTGCTGTTGGTGACACGGTGTGGGCCCCCCATCTGCCACAGGAGCTCTGAATTTTTCAGATGAGCATCGCTGGCTGGCTCTGAGTGGCTGTTGTTGCCCCAAGCACACACACTGCCTGTCGCTGCGGAGTCTGTCTGTCTGCCCCTCAAGGTCTCTGCTTTGTTTTTCTGAAATGTGATGAAATGAAACGTGCTTTAAAAATAGATGTTTTCTGGAGATGGTCTGGCTGGGCTCACTGGGCCCAGCAGCCTTGTTTCTGCCCCACGAGGCCCCTTATCTCATCTTGGTTGACGGGACATTGGCAAAGGAAGCTTGTATTTTTTTCTTTGTTTGTTCTTAGTTTTGATGACTTCTTTGCACACAAGCTGAAGACTTCATTGTGTTAGCTTAATTTTCTTTAACACACACGTATGTACACACACACACACACACATATATATAGTGATTATCAAAACAGTACAGTGCCTATTGAAATGAAAGGGAAGGGAAAAAGGAAAGGTATGAAGAGTAAGTCCAGAGCTATGGGAAGTAGAGGGTCTGGGTTTGTTTTAAGAATGTTTTGGGGCCTGAGTCTGGGGGTGTGGCGAGAAAGCAGGTGGCTTTTCAGCATTGCTCATCAGGTAGCCCAGGACTGGCTGTGTAGTGGCTGAGGAATGGGTGGGGAGGGGAGCTTAGGAGGCAGAGACAGCCTGGCTATTGCTACAGGCTCAGGCCTTCCTTGGAGGTGGTGAATCTGGTCATTCCTTTTTTGGCCATTGTAGGGCTTGAACTCTGGGCCTGGGCACTATCCTTGAGTTTATTTTGCTCAAGGCAAGCACTCTACCACTTGAACCACAGTAGCACTTCCTTTTTTTTTTTTTCCCCCCCTTGGAGAGAAGAATCTCACAGACTGTACTGTCCACACTGGCTTCGAACCACAATCCTCAAATCTTAGCCTCCTGAGTAGTTAAGATTACAGGTGTGAGCCACCAGTGCCAGGGTCCGTCTACTTCTTTCATGTTCCAAAAATCTTAGGGTTCATATCTGCAAAATGGAGCCAGTAGCAGAATCTCTCTCTCCCAGAGTGGTATGAGCTTTAAGTAAGACAACATCTACCTCTGATGGTGCTTCATGATGCCCATATGGATGGTGTATATGTGGGGAAGAGCTCTTACACAGGGGTTGGCATGACGAGGCACTGACTGACTGCTAGTCACGGTGTGATCTTGCCATAGCTGCCATAGCAGAGCACCACAGGCTTGGGGCTGAAATAACAGACTTCTGTTGTCTCACAGTTCTGGGGGCTTGAGGGCCAAGATCAAAGTGTTGGCAGGATCGGTGTCACCTAAGGCCTTTCTCCTTGGCTTTCCAGTGTCTGTCTTCTTCCTGTGTTTCACTTGAAGAGTCATTCTTCTTTTATAGCTATTCCTAATCTCCTCTCCTTATAAGGACCCCAGTCCTGTTGGATTAGGGCTTGTCCTGGCAGCTCTGTTTTAGTTCACCCACATCTTCCAATACAGTTGTTTTGTGCAGTTGTACTCTGATATGCCGAGGGTTAGGGCTTCAACATTAGAATTTGAGGGGGTGGGAATGGGAACATAGTTCAGCCTGTAACAGTCACTACCACTGTTCTTAGATGGTTTGTAGTCACAATGGCCTTGGGAGACTGGGCACTTCCAGCAAAGGGCAGGAAGGTCAAGCTGTGTGTATGGGCCTGGTAGGATTCCCCAGCCTTCCCTCCTTATCAGCAACATCTTTCAAATTTGGATTACTGGAGATGCTAAGGAGGAAGTGTCCTACAACTTGGCATTTCTAAACAGCAAGCTGGGTGATTCTGATGAACATCCAGGCTGGGAACCATTGGCCAGAATTGTGTTGACTAATATTCCTTTGGCTCTGAGAGCCTGGTCTGCTGAGAAACCATGGATCCTACCTTCTCTGTTCTGTATAGGCATTTGTAGGTGCAGAAGCTCGGGGTTGCAAGTGGTGATACAGGTAGAGGTCCTCGTCTCTTGAAAGGAAACTGGGCCTGTTTGCTGTCAGGGCTACTCACAGATATCCAGTGGTTTTGAATTCCCGGGACACTTGACTCCTAGGGGCCTAGTGTACTTTGGTTTTATTTGCTATCTTTTTACTCCTACCCCCCGCCCCCCTCGGTCCTGGAGCTTGAACTCAGGGCCTGGGTGCTATCCCTGACTCTCTGTGCTCGAGTGCTCCGGCAATTGAGCCACAGTACCACTTCCTATTTGCAATTTTTTTTTGGTCAGTTCTGAAGCTTGAACTTAGGGCCTGGGCTTCTTTTGCTTAAGGCTAGCACTCTAGCACTTGAGCCACTGGGCCACTTCTGGCTTTTTTTTGTGTATGTGTTACTGAGGACCGGAACCCAGGGCTTCATGAATGCTAGGCAAGCACTCTACCACTAAGCCACATTCCTAGCTCTTATTTGCTATCTTTTGAGGTTGATGTGGATTTTTCCCCCTCCTTATAAAAATAGGGGGATATTTTCTCCTGTTTTGTTGGTTGTGGAGCTTGAATTTAGGGCCTGGGCACTGTCCCTAAGCTCTTTTGCTCAAGGCTAGCACTCTACCACTTTGAGCCACAGCTCCATTTCCAGTTTCCTGGTGGTTTATTGAAAATAAGAATCTCATGGGGGGCTGGGAATATGGCCTAGTGGTAAAGTGCTTGCCTCGTATACATGAAGCACCGGGTTCGATTCCTCAGCACCACATATATAGAAAAAAAAAGCTGAAAGTAGCACTGTGGCTCAAGTGGTAGAGTGCTAGCCTTAAGCAAAGAGAAGCCAGGGGCAGTGCTCAGGCCTTGAGTTCAAGCCCCAGGACTGGCAAACAAGCAAAAGAATCTCATGGATTTTCCTGTCTAGGCTGGCTTTGAACTGTAATCCTCAGATCTCTGTCTCCTGAGTAGCTAGGATTATAGGCATGAGCCATCAGTGTCTGGATTCTTGTTACTTTCTTTTCTGTGGGTTGCTCATGTGTAATGACAACTCACTTCCTTTTGTGCATTTGAAATGCTTCCTTCCCCATTTTCTGTGGTTGACTTGGGGCAATTTGATGGCATTGTGTGGCCAGATTTTGCTGGGGTAAAGTGTGGGGGGGTGCTCTTTCAGAGTTTGAGGAGGAGGGAAGGGCTTGTCTCTGGGTATTGGAGGAGGCAGCGGCTGTGCACTTGAATTTCAGGTAAATGGGTCAGGGTTGGAGGGAAAGCAGCAGTTCTTTGTGGTGATAGAGCTGGTGCTGATTGATGGTCCCAGGGCCCCCTCTCTGCTTTTCCCCCCTCCATCCCTGACCTGGAGAGCATGGAAGTACTGAAAGGAAGAGGTGGTGACCCCAGGCACACGCTTGTGCTGATCCCCAGGCCTCCTCCAGGCCTCTGGCTGGCGGAGGAACAGCTGTCTGGCTGCTGTGATTCTTCAGAGACCTCCATCTTCTCTGTTTCTGTGCCAGTTAAACAAACACACACACACACACACACACACGCACACACACATACATGCACACATACATTTTGATCTTCCTCCTTTCAAGACAGCACTTAGCAGGAAAGGCCTTTATTTTATGAGTGGAATAATTAATTGTGGGTGTGCATGGTTAATTTTCCTTTCCTTGTCATATTTTAGCCTTGGGACATTCTTGATGTTTGAGGAGGGGACCCATAAAGGCAAAACTGAGATTCCTGAGGTTCAGGTGGGTCCGTTCCGTCCCTACCTGCTTCCCACATTTCTCTCCATCCACATCTGAGGTACACACTCCCATTTCTTGTTCCTCCTTTCAGAGGCTAGCCAGCCTGATAGTGACTTGAAGGTCGGGGATAGGGCCAATCTTATGCTGCTTTGCCAGGTTGGTTCTCAGACTGTATTCTGGCAGTTACAGGAACCCACATTCAATCCCCAAGTTCAAGCCAGGTGCCCATGCACACCTGTAATCCTAGAGTTACTCAGGAGGCTGAGATCTGAGGATTTGAGGTTTAAAGCCATGGTGGGCAGACAGATCCTTGAGACTCTTAATCTTCCAGCAAAAGCTGGAAGTGGGGCTGTGGCTCAAGGAGAGTGCTAGCCTTGAGGAAAAAAAAAAAAAAAAAAAAAAAAAGCCAGGGCACAGTGCCCAGGACTTGAGTTCAAGCCCCAGTACTAGTGCACACAAACACATGCATACACACACACAGACACTCTAAAGTGCAAATCTACAGCTTTGGGGTGAATTATGCACAGTGGGGGCAAACCAGGCTGCCTGAGGCTCGAGCTGTTTGTGCATCTGGGAAATCAGGGTCCTCTTGACCCAGGTCTGGCTCGTGAGACACAGAGATAGGGCCTGATTGACATGCCTCATGGCTGCTGCTTCCCAGGGTCTTCCTGAAGTGGCTGAATTTGTCAGCCTCCAGCTTTGGAGTCACAAGTTTGTGCAGCCTTGGCTGCACTGTCCTGAATGAAGTTCTGCATGGGAGTTTTCTATCAGGGAAGGAAAACCCCCAGGAGGCGAGCAACTGTCAGTACCTCCTTCTCATTTCTCTGCACTTGGAAGAGAGGCTTTGGAGAGAAGCTTGGCCAGCACCCTGGATCTACCTTTGCACCCAGCAGGGATCTCTTGAGGGCCATGAGGCTGCAGCTCCCCCAGCACCCTCCTCCCCCTTAATCCCTTGAATTGTGTGCACAGCCGGTTTGAGGTTTTGTCCTATTGTCTCCCGGTAGGTTTACCACAACTTTAAGCGAGTTGCATAACGTGACCTTCATTTCCTCCTCTGTAAAATGGACCCCTAAGGACAACCTCAGGGTTATTATGGAGTTAACTGAGCCATTGTACAGTCCCAGGACTGAACAGTGCTCGGTACTTATTAGCTGCTATAATTGTTACTATTAGAGTTCCCTGTTTGCTAGCGCTTTGCTTTACTCACTGTGACCTCATCACTGGGTCACAGCCTTCAATTTGGGCAGTACAGGAATGGAGAAGGGCAGGGTGGGAAGGGCCTTGGCTTGGCAGGCTGGCTCACCATGAGCATAACAGCACACGCTTGAGGCTGGCGATACAGCCCTGCAGAGACAATGCCAGGGATTTCTGTTCATCTCCCAGTATCTCTATGCTGAAAGCATTCCTTATCATCCTGTTCTACAGATAAGCACATGCAGGCACAGAGAGGATGGGGGACTTACCTGAGGGCACACAGCTAGTAATGGCAGAGTTGGGAATAAACTCAGGCAGGCTGGTCCCTAGGATCTCATTTGACCCCAGGCTCTGAGAGGGGGAGAGCCTTCTCCTGAGTCTCCCAGCAGCAGAGCATCCTCTGGTGTTCCTGGGCCTTAGCTGTTTCCTCTCAGAACTGGCCCAGAGTTATGCGGAGCATGGGACAGCTGTGGGGAGACCCAGCGGACATACATGCGGACACACATGAGTCTGGGAGTGGCAGGTGTGAGCTGAGGGTGGGGAGGTTGCTGTCAGCTCCTGATTTGGGGGTCCTTGAGCCTTCAGGGACAGCAGCTTTTCTTCTGCAGTGGCTGAAGGTGAGGCTAGCCTCCCTGTACCCTCTGCAGGGTCTCAGGTACCCCTTGTAAAGGACAGGAAGGCTGTGCTGGCTTGCCCAGTGCAGGTTACCAGGGTGGAAGTAGGAATCCCATGCTTCACAACTCCAGATGATGGAGGTGGAGGCGTGCAAGGGGTGCACTTCCATCCGGCCTGGCCAGGCTGCTTCAGGGGCTGGGTAGCCATAGGTTCCCTTATCACTTGAAGGATTTTACTGAAAGTTCTTTTGAAGTGGTCTTTGGGGCTGAGTCACACAGTAAACAGAATTAGCAAGCCTGGGCTCTTGCAGACAATGTCTCTGTCAGGGTTGTGCTGAGGGTCACAGGGCCAGCTGTCTCCCAGGAGCTTCTGCCTCCCCCTGGGCTTCTGTGAGCTTCCATTTGCATCCCAACTGCCAGTCCTGGTTACTCTTTATTGATAAGATTCATTTGATCACTCTTGTCAAAGGCACATAGAATGCATATCAACAGTGTATTTTAGCAGGTTATGCTTCATCCAGACACCACGGGTTGAGTGGAGAGAGTTAGCAGTGTTGGGCCCCACCCAGAGCTGCCCCATGTAGGACCTTGGGGCCCCTACTATCTGAGGCTGGCCTCACACTTGCCTTTTTTTTTTTTTTTTTTTTGCAATTAATTGAAAATATTTTTTAAGCTGTCCATGAAAAAATTAATTAATTTGTTGTCAAAGTGGTGTACAGAGGGGTTACAGTTTTATATGTAAGGCAGTGAGTACATTTCTTATCAAACTTGTTACCTCTTTCATTTTTCTCCCACCCCCCCCCCAACTCCTTCCCTCCCAGTTGTACAATTGGTTTACAGCATATTGTCTTGTATGTCTTGTAAGTATTGCTGCTGTGTTGGTTCACCTTTTACCCTTGTCTCTCCATTTTGGTGTTCGCCTCCCCTAGTTCCAATAAATGAATATACAATATCCAGGGTACCAAAGTCAGTTGCAGTGACATCAGGGGTAAAACCATGGGGAAGAAAGACAAAAGAAAAAGGCATCATTGCACATGGTACCTTGAAAATAACAACAATGATAGATCACTTATTTCCATAACGTGGAGTTCATTTTGCTTAGCATCATCATATCAATCTGTTTCCACAGCATTAAACTTTCCCCAGGTCTGCTCAAGAGCTCTGTAGGTGCTGTTCGGGGCCCTGCTGCCCTGTGGATGTGTGTGGTGGGGTAGTGGGACTGGCAACAGTCCCGCAGTCACCTAGGCCTCACTCAGGTGGTCTTGTCCTCCTGGGGTCTGGGGCCAGGTTCTGAGCTGCCTCAGGCCGTCAGTGTGGGGCAGAATTGTGTTCCCCTTGGATTGGGGGCCGTGCTGGGCATCAGAAGGTGCTGGGCTGAGCTGGGACTCCTGTTGGCCTCCAGACTTAATTGTGAAATCCCAGACACAGATGACGTCGGACACTCCCCCCCCCCCCCCCCGCCCGCCCCCCGGCCCCGCCCCCCCCAGCTCCTGGAAGCCACTGGTTTTTAGAAAGGACACCGTGTGACTTGGGGGAGTGACTCCTTTGCCTTTTCTTAACAGCCCTAACCACACAGGCCTTTAACACAACAATAGCCACAGAAACAAAGCAGGATCAAGACGTAGTCAGCACAGGGCCTTTTCCCCCTTGGTGACGTCCAAGGCTCTGGGAACATTGTAAAAACTGGGTCCTGTCCAATCTTAATCAGGAGCCCCCCACAAGCCTCAAGGAGCCTCGCCAGCTGCCTGGAGTGGGGGCCAGGACGATGCCTGAAGATGCAGATAAAGATGTCATGCTACCCCTGTGAACTTCCAAAGCCCAGTCAGGACTTTGGGGACTGGCAAGAGGGATAAAAATATGTTGGTTGGTGAACATCCCCCTTCCCCCTCCTCCCGCCAGTGAGGGAAGAAGCCTAGTGGAGAGAAAGGAGTGTGTCTGCCAAGCTTAATTAACAGTGGAAACTCGCCACGGGGGAGGAGAGAGACGATGTGGAGAGGAGGGGTGGTTTACTGGAAGATAGGGCACTGTGGGCGCCAGTACTAAGAAGAAGCAAGCGTTCCGTTCTGGCAGTGGTGGCTGGTTGCTGGCTGCTGGCGTAAGCCATACTGTCACAGGCTTGGTGGAGCTGAAGCAGAGATGGATGTCTGGAGGTGTGAGTGTGAGAGTTTATTCGTGCCTCCTTTCCTGAGTAGGTGTCTTTTCAAAACAATCCACCACATACCAGCTGGTCAGCCTTCCTTATTCTCATAGAGAAAAAAACAAAGCAAACATTTAATAAAAGCATGACAGTTGAGCTGAGAAAATAGACGTGGTGTTGGGTTTTTGTTCTGGGAGTTGTCCATGCGTTGGCTGATTGGATTTAATGAGTAGGGTATGGGAAGAGAGAGGATTTGAAGACAGGTATGGTGTTGTTTGTCCTATTGAGACAGAAATGTCAATGTACAGAGCTATCAGACTTGGCATTCAGGAATCTGGATGGGGTTCATTCGTTTTTCTAGTGAGGGCCAAATGTGGGAGTATTTTGGTTCTATCTCCCCTCAAATGATGTGTTAATGCCTGTTGTGAGGGCCAGACCAATGAATATGAGGACCCCCTGTGATCCCGCCCCCCTGGCCTTTCCTCTCCAGGCAGCTGTGTCAGTGTGGAGCTGTGGCCTCGTCCAGCGTAACCCACTGCTCCCAGCCCTGTTCTGGAGGACGGTCCTGCTGGACCACAGACCTAGCCATCTCCACCCCTGATCTTCCTCTTCAATGCATGCTAAGCAAGAGTCTTCTGAGACGTGGAGACAACTCAGTGCTGAGGCCACTGGTTCTAGATCTCACCATCCCTAGAGTTTCCTTTTTCCTGTTTTCTCTCTCCTTTGCTGGCACCCACATCTGCCAGCTAACTGGCTTCTGCCTCCTTATATAGTTTTCCCCTGTTCTCTAAAGGTCTCTCCTGTCTTCCCGATAGTCTCTTGATCCTGTCCCTGCCCTGTTTACCCCGTCTGTATATCTCTTGTCTTTACCTTCTGAGAGTACACAGGTCTTACATGGCAAGTCCAGAGTTGGGTTGGAAGAGACGCCCTGGCATCTGGCCCCGCATTTCCACTTCTGGAACCTGGGATCTCATCAGTTCTTGGCAGCTTTCTAACAGCAGGGCCCTGACATGTTCAATGCCTGTATTGCAAACATCCCACTCAGCCCAGCTGCACACCTCTTCATTGCATGGTTCTTTCCATTCTAGGAATAGAAGGTGCATCTCTCCCATTACCTGATGTGCTGTGACCTGCCATCTCTGCCTGTTGTACCTGTTCACGTCAGCTCCTAGTGGAGTTGGTTTTGCCCTTGTCTTTAGGATTAGGTCAACTTTCAGCCTTGGGGAGCAGTACCCACACTTTGTTTCCATTCTTCCTTGTGAAATATTGCTGAAAGGAGAGAGGCACAGAACTCTATCAATTAGGTGGCCGAACCTCATTGTGCAGGCTAGGAATCGGGTAGGCAGGCTGAGCACTGTACTCAGGGCCTGGACTTCCTGACTAGAGTTTCTTCTGATACCAGGCCTGTCCTGTCCTGTCCTGTCCTGTTCTGTTCTTCCTTCCCTCTCTCCTTCCCTCCCCCTCCCTTTTTCGTTCCCTCCTCCCTTCCTCTCTCCCATCCTTCCTATTTATTTTTGTGCCAGATCTGGGGCTTGAACTTGGAGAGGTCTGGGCACTGTTATTTAGCTTTTTCATTCAAGACTGGTGTTCTACCACTTGAGCCACACCTCTACTTTTGGCTTTTTGCTAGTTAATTGCAGTTAAGAGTCTCATGGACATTCCTGTCTGGGCTGGATTTAAACCAGGATCCTCAGATCTCAACCTTCTGAATAGCTAGAATTACAGACATGAGCTACTGGCACCTGGTGCCTATCTGGTTTTGAAAATACTTGAAACCAAACCATGATGGTTATATGCTCATAGCCAAAATTAACAGCATTAAGTGCAGATCCTGAAGCAAGCAAGCAAGCAAACAAGCAAACAAACAAAAATCCCCACGACTTCCTGGCTTTGGTAACAGTGTAATTGCCCATGATTTTTAAAGTGACTTGATCCCCCCGCCCTTCTCCCTTTCTCCTTCCCTCTTTCTCTTTCTCTTTTCCCCTTCTCTTTTGGCAGTACTGAGATTTGAACTCAGAGTGTTGTGCTTGTTAGGCAGGTACTACCTACAAGCCACATTTCCAGCCCTTTTCTTTTTTTCTTTGGTATTAGAGATTGGACTCAGGGCCTCGCACATGCTAGGCATGTACTCCACCAATTCTCCATACCCCAACCCAAGCCTAATGAGTAACTTGTATTGAGGGTTAGACACTGAATATCAAATTGCAAAGGATGGAGCTTGACTATGTTTAGAATGAAGGAGCAGAACAGCCAGGGAGAGAATGGGTAGTTGGGTTGGACTTCAGTGTGTTCTGTCGCTCCTGCATGGAAGTCAGAATTGTGCTGATAAAACTGCAGGGAATCCTCATACCCCATAGCACTGGGGCATGCTGCGCCTTAGCTGAATCTGTCCCAGGTATTCCAGCAAGAAGCCAGCTCCCCCCTGACCCTAGCCCTTTCTGTGTGTTGATCAGCTCTGGGGTGGAAAGGTGTGGGTGAATGAAGTAGAAGGCTGGGTGGAAATGTGTGTCTAGTTTATGCCCACCACACCTCCTGGGAACCTGGACTCGGGTTCCCTGATGTGGCAGTGGCTCCCGTAGCCTCACAGGGCCTGCAGAGCAGCTGGTCTGACAATGTTTGGGTTGTCAGTGCATGGCCCTTCTGGGTTAGTAACACATGGTCTCCCCTTCTATCTCTAGGCTCCACCTACAGTGTCCTGTCCATCATGCCGTCAGACTCGGAGAGCAGCAGCTCACTCAGCAGTGTGGGTGAGTAGCGTCCTCCTGGGAATACCAGATGGACCAGGGTTGGGGCACGAGTCAGGACAGGCCAGAAAGGGTCCCTGACATGGGAAGACAGTGGTCTCTCCTGTCCAGTTACTTGTGGAATCATCTTCTGTGGATGCTATGAACTTTTTTTTTTTTTTTGTCTCAGAAGTCTGACTCTGGCCGGGTGCTGGTGGCCCACGCCTATAACCCTAGCTATTCAGGAGGCTTAGATATGAGGATCAAGATTCAAAGCTTGCCTGGACAGGAACGTCCATGAAACCCTTATCTCTTATTAACTATCAAAAAGCCAAAAGTGGGGCTGGGAATATGGCCTAGTGGCAAGAGTGCTTGCCTCATATACATGAAGACCTGGGTTCAATTCCCCAGCACCACATATATAGAAAACGGCCAGAAGTGGCGCTGTGGCTCAAGTGGCAGAGTGCTAGCCTTGAGCAAAAAGAAGCCAGGGACAGTGCTCAGGCCCTGAGTCTAAGGCCCAGGACTGGCAAAAAGAAAAAGAAAAAAAGAAAAAAACAAAAGAAAATGACAGACTAGGAAAAGAAATTAAAAAAAAAAAAAAAAAAACCAAAAGTGGAGCTGTGGGGGCTGGGGATATGGCCTAGTGGCAAGAGTGCTTGCCTCATATACATGAGGCCCTAGGTTCGATTCCCCAGCACCACATATACAGAAAGCGGCCAGAAGTGGCGCTGTGGCTCAAGTGGCAGAGTGCTAGCCTTGAGCAAGAAGAAGCCAGGGACAGTGCTCAGGCCCTGAGTCTAAGCCCCAGGACTGGCCAAAAAAAAAAGTGGAGCTGTGGCTCAAGTGGTAGAGTGCTAGCCTTGAATGGAGTCTTGACTGTGGTGTTAGGAGGGAAGCCATTTCTTCATTTTAAGAGTGTCGGCTTTCTCGTGAGCCTGCTTCTTCATACCCTGAAAGACCTCGTTCAGTGAGACCAGCTCATTTTGAGGTCATCTTTTGTAGGAGGGGTGGTGTGTGGCTCCTGGGACAAGGGTAGCCAGCTGATGCTGGATCAGTTGTTTTCCGGTGTTTCAGAATCCTGTCAGGTGAGGCAAGCCCTGTCCCAGCTCACTAGGACAGCAGAAAGGACAGTGTTGTCCCTTTCTCACCTTCCCACACCTCTGAGCCCTGGTTACATCCCTCTGTCAGACACCCCTGATTGTCCCACCCCCAGGATGCTGGGCTTTTAGGTGTCCTGCCCAGATATCTGCTTTATGTCACGTGTATGGTGGGGGGGGGGCAGGGGATACTAGGATTTGATCTTAGGACCTTGGTGTTCTCCCTTAGCTTTTTTCATTCAAGGCTAGCATTTTACCATTTGAGCCCTAGCTCTACTCTGGCTTTTTGCTGGTTAATTGGAGATCAGAATGCCACAGACTTTTCTTCCTGGGCTGGCTTGGAACTGTGATTCTCAGATCTCAGCCTCCTGCATAGCTAGGATTAGTGTGAGCCACTCTGAATCTCTCTTGCTGGCCAGGGTTTGGGGAGTCCCCTGGAGAGCTTGGGTCCTCAGATGGTCCCTAGCTTCACCTGTGAGCAGGTCCTCACCCCTATGCCAATCACTTCAGGCTGCAGTGTCCTTCTGCAGAGGCCTCTTGGGGGGAGGGGTTGCTCAGCAAGACCCACACCCTATTCACTGTAACCTGCTCTTCCAACCTGCCCAGAGTGCTTGCTTGCTTCAAGAAGTGTGTCGTCTTCTTCTCCATTTATTCTGACCTAATTTTTCCTAGCCTGCTCATTCTCATCTTGGATAACTAGAGAGGTTTTAAGGAATGGGGAAGAGACATTACTGGGTACCATTTGCAAAATAAGCCTTAAATTCCATGCTGATTGAAGTAGCAGGTTTCTTATGAATGGACAAGTGCCTGGCTTGTTAGCAGAGCCTGAAGAACTCCTCCTGGGTCCCAGAGACAACTCCTTGGGAGGGGAGGCTCTGGTGTATTGGAGGAGGAAGGGAGTCGCCAGGAAGGCAGGAGCTGTTCCCTCTGACCTTTGACCACCCTTCCGGGGACGGCCTTTGGGGTTGGGAGCAATCCTGGGAAACATGCTTTTCTCAAGTCACCAGACATGTGGGAACATGCCCTCCTCTTGGAACATGTGTTCAGTGCCTACAGGGCTTGCCGAGAGGCAGGCTCCTGGGAGATGGAGGTGAGGGAGAGGGACAGAAAGAACAGCTCTGGGGAAGGTGAGTTCTGACCACAGGGAGCAGGCAGGGATGGCTTGCTTGCCTTGGGCCTTCTAGCAGTGCTCTGGTGCTGGGAGCCACTGGGAAGCAATTGGTTTTTGCTGCTGCTTGCTTTGGGTTCCTGAAAAGCAGAGCAGGAGTCAAGGATTCCAGCGCATTAGTGTCTGGCTGGAGAGCCAGAACTGGCAAGGCTGCAGCTGCTCTCCGGAATCCTCCCCTTCCATTCTGGGTAGGGGAAGAGCTGAGCTGGATGGAGGCTTGTTTAGAGCATGTGAGGGACGGAGTGGTCACTGCACTTCGTTTGTACCAGATGTCTGTACTTGCAGTGCCTTTGGGACAGAGAGCGGGGAGCCCGCTCTGGCCTGTAGATGCAGCTCTGGTCCAGGCCAGATGTAAAGTCTCAGACTTTACATCAGAATCAGAGGTACGTGGAGAGGAAAGATACCAAGTGCTGTGGACCAGGAGTGACCCAGGATTTCTGAGTCTGCATTGCTAAGGAATTCTGTAGTCTTGCTGAAGCTGACTAAGCAGTGATGGCTCTAGACACAGACTGTGCTGGCTAGTTCTGGACTGCAGGCAGGACTAGCCTGGTGCATCTGATGACCGTGCTCTGCCTCCATGCTACTCTCCTCTGGGTAGCCGGAGCCTGCTGGTGGCCAGAAGGGTTACCTGGGCATCCGCATTCCACCTGACCACTTTGGCTTGTGTGCCACTTTTCTCCTTGACTTCTACACCACAGGCCAACTTGAATACTGTCCAATTATAAACAAGGCCACCTGCTTCTTGCGTTTGCTTATAACATAGAAGGAATGTTCTCAGTGTGGCCTGCTTCCCCTGTGGTCCTATGAGGAGGCCTTTGAGGTAAAAATTATTTTGTTTGCTGGGCACTGATGGCTTACACCTATAATCCTCACTGCTCAGGAGGCTGAGTTCTGAGGGTTGTGGTTCAAAGTCAGCCTGAGCAGGAAAGTCTAAGACTCTTATCTCCAACTGACTGCCAGAAAACCAGAAGTGGAGCTGTGGCTCAAAGTGAAAGAGCACTAGCCTTGAGCAAAAAGAGCTCAGGGACAGCCCTGAGTTCAAGCCCTAGGAGCAACAATGCAAAAGAAAATGATTTCCAAAGAGTAGGATGTCTCCTGCCCTTTTCACTTTCCCTTCTTTACACAGGTATTGAGTGGGATTTTCCAAAAGGCTTCACTGCAGAGATGATACGTTAGCTGTCTTAGTGAAGCCAGACTATAGACATTACAAAGTACAAAGCTTGCTACTCTTTTCAGGACAGCCTTTTGTTCTCCAGTAGGAAGAAAGGGTAGTCATTGTTTCACTAAACTATCTTGGGTAGATTCATAGAGTTTTGGTTATTTAAAAATAAAAGGGCTGTGCACTGGTGGCTTACGTTTGTAACCTAGCTACTCCACAGGCCAAGCTCTGAAGATTGTAGTTCATTGCGAACTCAGGCACAAAAGTCCATTAGTACTCTTATCTCCAGTTAACTAGCAGAAAGCCAGCGTGGAAGTAGAGTTGTGGCTCAAGTGTTAGAGCACCAGACTTAAGTAGAAAAAGCCAAGTGAGAGCTTGAGGTCCTGCATTCAAGTGTCAGTACTAGAATTCACATGCACGTGTGTGTGTGTGCACACACATACTCACTATTAAATATTAAAAAAAAATTTTGGTTGGTTGTGGAGGTTGAACGCTTGAGTGCTATCTCTGAGCTCTTTTTGCTCAAGCCTAGTACTCTACTACTTTGAACCCTAGCTACTTCTGGTTTTCTGATGGGTAAGTGGAGACTTTCCTGCCTGGGTTGGCTTTGAACCACAATTCTCAGATCTCACCCTAAGTACCTAGGATTACAAGTGTGAGCCACTAGTGCTCGGCCAAAAATTCTTGATTCTCATCTCTAATCTGATATGTAACTTTTGGGTAGATACGGTGCATATTTAAAAAGCAGGAGCCAGGTATGGTGGTGCATCCCTGTAATCCCAGTACTTGGGAGGCCGGGAAAGGAGGTCCTTGCATTTAAGGCCGGTCTGGGCTGCACACTAAGATTTTGTTTCAACTGAAGAAGATGAAACAAATGAAAAATGTCTTGAAAAGCCTTTAGAAGTTGTTCCCAATTTTGAAGACTGTCTAGTGGTCCTCAGATCCAGAAATTTGGGCTGGGGGAGCATAACTTCAAACCCCCTCACTCCCATGTTGAACTCCTTGCCCTCCCTAGTTCTCCTAATCCTCCCTGGTTCTTCTAGAAGGTACAAGGCCCGGCTTTTGTCCCTGAAGCTAGCTTCATTTACCCAAGCCAGCAGCCCAACAAGGACCAGCAGAAGAGGGGTGGGCAGGACACCACAGACATACCCCTTGCATGTCCAGACAGGTGCTGTGTCCCCAGGGGTGGTTAAGCCCCCCTGAAGATGGCTGCCATGAGCTCCTCTGACCTTACCAAGGGTCTCCAAGACATAGGTGAGACACCAGGTGGATTTCTTTTGAAGTTCTGGGGATTGAATTTGCCAGGGTCTCTAGTGCTACCACTTGAGCCATATGCCCCTCAATCTTTTTTTTTTTTTTGGTCAGTTATAGGGCTTGAACTCAGGCTGGATGCTGTCCCTGAGCTCTTCAGAGCTCAAGTCTACTGTTCTACCACTTGAGCCATAGCGCCACTTCTGGTTTTCGGGTGGTTAATTGAAGATAAGAATCTCGCAGTCTTTTCTGCCTGGCCTGGCTTTGAACTGCGATCCTCAGATCTCAGCCTCCTGAGTAGTTAGGATTACAGGTGTGAGCCACCAGCGCCCAGCTCGCCTTAATCTTTTGTTTATTTGTTGAGATAGGGCCTCACTGACCTTATCCAGGCTGGTCTCTCAATCCACAACCCTCTTGCCTCTGCCTCTCAAGTAGCAGGGATTACAGATGTAAATAACCATGCCTAGCTTTCAGATGGACCTTGTTGAGTGGACTAGCTATAAAACCACCATTGATTAGTCTCTTTTCTGGGACATTTGAGTGGATGTGTGGGTTTCATTCTTCCTGGAGATGGATGTGGGTTTTGTCTGAGGCAGTCATGCTTTGTGAAAACACAAGGAGCACACAGTACTCTCTTTGGGTGCTGGTGGTGCTGGTGACATGTGCTAAGAACCTGGGTTGGCCTAGGCAGCCAAAGGCCCCAGGGCTTACCTGTGTTCCATCATATTTGGCTTGGATGTGAGCTGGCAGCCTCCTCCGAGCTGACGCAGCTAGGTTGGTTTGGAGCATGCTGGAGTCAGTAGGACTGCTGTGTAGTCTGAGCTGAGTGTCTAGTCATGGTGGGGGAGGATGGGGACCTGGCCTGTGGGTCCCAGCTTCTAGGCAGCTGTCCCGGTCCTTGGTGGTTTTACTGGGTCCCAAGTGTCCCCTCTTCCTCAGAGCTCCCAGGAGTCCTTTCTGCCTCTTGTGCCACATGTCTAGGGCTGAGTGACAGCCAGCATGTCCAGACTAGGCCAGGATGCGAAGATGAGGACCCTAAACCATTCCTGGAAGTGATAAAGCCAGATAGGGGGGAGTGTGGGTGTCCTTGGTGTCCACAGCCAAAGCCTGATGGTTCTGGACTCAGTTCTCAGCCCCACACCTCTGGCTGTCTGTGTTCTCGCCTGTGAAAAGGGGGCTGCCAGAGAACCCACCATTATCTCAGAATGAGGGGCTCAGAGCAACGTATCATCCCAACACAAGTTTGCTTACGGTCACCTGCCCCCAGGTACCACCGGGAAGGCACCATCGCCACCACCCCTCCTCACCGACCGACAGGTGAATGAGAAGGTGGAGAACCTCTCCATTCAGCTACGGCTGATGACTCGCGAGAGGAATGAACTGCGCAAGCGCCTGGCCTTTGCGACCCACGGGACAACCTTCGACAAGAGGTAGTAATGCCTCCCGGCTTCGTGTTGCCTGTGCATCTCCCCAGGCCTTGGGCTCATCTCTCCCTCGCTCTGGGCCTTCCCTGGTCCCCATGTCTTCTGCATCCCATTCCTAGGCCTGTGTGCACATCTGCCACTGTCTCCCAGAAGATCCCAGCCTGTCTCACTGTTGAGAGGGGCTCCCTATGCTCTATAAACACATGAACTGTTCCCTGCCATGTGTGTTCTTAGGAAGGGGAAATCTACCCAGGGCCCTTGTTTTGAAGAACATCATTGCTCTGCTTATTGGGTTTTAGAGGTAGCTACTGGGGCTGTGGAGTGGGGCAGGGAGAGAGTCTGTGTACTTGCTTGGTCCAGTGGCCTTCCTGCAGGAGGCAGTGGGACATGGAGCAGTTATTCCTTTCATTCCTACACTGGCAGGGGTCTGGTGAGGGGGCCTCATTCAAACATTAGGATTTAACCTCTGCTTTAGGAACGTTAAGAGTCAGTGTGTTTTTAGTCTGCGCCTTTAGGATGATGCCTGATTCCTGAGGCCATCTCTGTGAGGACAGGTCCCTTGGACGACACCAAGGCTGGGTGGGTGGATGTATGAATGTGTGAGCCCATGAGCCGGCACACTAGCCTGTCGTCATGCTCATCCACTCTGTGCTGTCTAAGGCTGTGTCTTGTGCAGCCAAGACAGAGTCCAAGTACTCATAATGGAAATTGTGGGTAGTCTGCAGAGCTCCAGGTATTTCCAGCTCTTGACCAAAAAAACAAACAAACAAAAAAACCAGTTTTCTGAACCTTTCTGTAGAACAAGGGGTCCCACATGCAAGTCTGCATGAGAATCTTCCAGCAAACTTGTAGAAACACAGGGGTCCACTTATCCTTCTCCACTCCAGGACAGGTGATTCTGGGGTCTGTGGTTGGGCCCGAGAACTTGCATGTCTGACACATTCCTGGATGACACAGTGCTGTATGTCTCGGGGGGAGGGGAAGGTATCCCCACTGTTCTTGGCCATTCTGAACCTGGGCTGCACCATGGCGTCCCCTGTGGAGTTTATGAAACAGTCCTAGGCTGGGGCTGTGTCTCTGTGGTAGAGCACTTGCTGAGCATGTGTGAAACCCTGGGCTCAGTTGTCAGCACTGCAAAAACAAAGCACTTGAAGAAACAACAACAACAAAATCTCATGTTTCAGTCTCAATACCTCCACCTTCCGGGATTTTAACATAATCAGTAAGGGATTGGTATTTTAATGTGTAGTCAAGAGTGAGAATCAGTGTTGTGAAGATAGTAGATCTGGGCTGATGTTGAGCAGTGCTCAACACTTACACCCAGGCAGGGCCCTCTGGTGCCAAGGCTCCCTCCATCAGAGGGGTCCTGCCCTGTGGGCTGAGAGAGGCCCCCATAGCCAAATTGTAACAAGTACCAGGTGGCTGTGGTATGCAGGCCAGGATGTAGGAGTCAAGGGGCTGGGAACACATAGGACACAGTCCTCGGTCATTGTGAACCTTGGGGTTTGTGTTCATGGGGGTGTTTTGCTCTCTGGGCCAGGCCCTACCACAGGCTAAATCCTGACTACGAGAGGCTGAAAATCCAATGTGTGCGGGCCATGTCTGACCTGCAGAGTCTGCAGAACCAGCACACCAATGCCTTGAAGAGGTGCGAGGAGGTGGCCAAGGAGACCGACTTCTATCAGTGAGTGTGCCTGTTTACCTGCGGCCCTGGCACCCACGGAACAGTTACCATCTGCCCTTCGCCTCTGGTCAAGCCAGGGGCCTGGGTTCTAGGCCTGCCTATGCCTCTTAGCAAGCAGATATTGGAGGAGTCCTGCCCTTGGGCCTATTTTTCTAGTGTAAAATAATTGCCAGCTTCTGAAGCCCATATGTAGAAGTGATTTATAACACCAGGCAGGAGCTCAGGCAGACCTGAGCCAGGGCTCTGGGCCTCTGTCTGAGGCCTTGCTGCAGCTTGTTTCTGTGGCACAGGCAGATGGGCCATGTGCTCCTTGGGTCTCCTGGTTGCCTCTCAGTCTTTGTCTGCCCACCTGCTGATGTTTGCATAGGCCCCAGTACTTGGAGGCACCAGGCCCTTACCCAGTGAGGGCTTATCTCTGTGCCTGGGGAGATACCTCTCCTCCTTTTGGTGTCAAGGTTTTAAAAAGTGATTTAAAAGCAGGTATGAGCTGCGGCCCATACCTGTAATCTTAGCTACTTGGGAGGATCAAGGTTCAAAGTCAGCCTAGAAAAGAAAAAAAGTCTTGTGAGACTCCATCTTGACAGAAGAAACTGAGCTTGGTGGTATGTGCCTGTTATCCCAGATATCAAGAAAAGCATAAAATAGGTGGATAATGGTTCAAGGATATGTGCAGTCAAAACTGGAGACCCTGTCTTAAATTAACTAGTGCAAAAATGGGCCGATGGCGAGGTTCAGCAATACAATGCTTAACTGACAAGCATGAAGCTCTGAGTCCAAACCCCAGACATCACCAAATAGAAAAGCAGCTTGAGGGCTGGGGATATGGCCTAGTGGCAAGAGAGCTTGCCTCATATACATGAGGCCCTGGGTTCGATTCCCCAGCACCACATATACAGAAAACGGCCAGAAGTGGCGCTGTGGCTCAAGTGGCAGAGTGCTAGCCTTGAGCAAAAGGAAGCCAGGGACAGTGCTCAGGCCCTGAGTCCAAGGCCCAGGACTGGCCAAAAAAAAAAAAGAAAAGAAAAGCAGCTTGAGTCTTTGGAGGTTGGCCTTTCGCTGGTTTTGGTCTGCTTCTGAGTCCTGCTGGCCTGGCCACTGTGGATTCTTGTCTGGGTCTTCATTGGTGATGTTGGGCCTGAGGGGTTGGTGAGGCCTCAGGGTGGAGGTGGGGGTGTGAGGCCAGCTGTGCTGACAGTGTATTTGTGGGGGGCTTTCAGCACACTCCACAGCCGGCTCCTGAGTGACCAGACTCAGCTGAAGGACGATGTGGATATGCTGAGGCGGGAAAACGGGCAGCTACTGCGGGAACGGAACCTGCTGCAGCAGTCCTGGGAAGACATGAAGCGGCTTCACGAGGAGGACCAGAAGGAGATTGGTGATCTCCGGGCCCAGCAGCAGCAGGTAGGGCTGGGTAGTCAGGGCTGCCCACATAATCCTTTAAGCAAGTATTTTTAGATGCCTGCCTCATGAATGACACAGGGGTATTGGGGAGCGAGGGCTCAGCCCTTTTTCTCCTGGAGGTCGCAGTCAGTGACAGGAGACCAGGTTAGTCACATCTTCACACACATTACACATCATCATGAGTATCACAGGGGCTTCCGGGAGGGGGTCAGAGGTGGTATACTATGTGGAGAGTAGCAGAGGGGTTAACTGAGGCTACGGTGAAGCACCTAGACCTCACTCCTCTGTATGGATCATGTGAGATTAAAGAGAAGGGAATTGCAAAACCATTTGGTGTAAACCAACTGAACAACTCATGGGAGGGAGAGGGAAAGGGGGAGGGGGGAGGGGGAATGAGGGAGGAGGTAACAAACAGTACAAGAAATGTACCCAAGGGGGGCTGGGGATATGGCCTGGTGGCAAGAGTGCTTGCCTCCTATACATGAGGCCCTGGGTTCAATTCCCCAGCACCACATATACAGAAAATGGCCAGAAGTGGCGCTGTGGCTCAAGTGGCAGAGTGCTAGCCTTGAGCAAAAGGAAGCCAGGGACAGTGCTCAGGCCCTGAGTCCAAGCCCCAGGACTGGAAAAAAAAAAAAAAAAAAGAAAGAAATGTACCCAAGGCCTAATGTATGAAACTGTAGCCTCTCAGTACATCACTTTGACAATAAATAAGAAAAAAAAAGGAGAGAAGGGAAATGGAGAGAGGAAGGGCAGGTGAATGCAGTCATTATAGTCTGGGTGCCTATGTACAAATGGAACCACGTGACTTGAGGGTGGTGAAAGGGGGGATGGAGTATGATGCTGGGTTAACATTGATCAAGATGCATTGTACTCATAACCTTGTTGAATTGAGACTCCTTTGTATAACTAATTAAAGATAATCTTAAAAAAATGAAGGGGGAAAAGAACTTGGAAATATTAGAGTCCTGTGCCCATGTGAACGGGAGTGATACTCTGTTACTGTTTGGGGAGTGGGTGTGGCCTGTGGCTCTTGATGATTCCTGGTCCCAAAGTAGCATCTTCACCTGGACAGAAGTATGAGTGGTAGTCTGCTGGAGCACTGGCTCCCGTGTGTGACACTGGGCACGTTCTTCTTTTTGTAGCTCCAGTCTGAACTGTTTTGGCTGCAGAAGGTTGTGGGAGTGGCTCATGACAGTCCCTATGTCTGTGGATGCTGGGAGAGACAGAGTTCTCCCTAGTGCTGAGGCATAGTCTGACTGACTATATATTCAAAACATAGGCTCCAGCAGAACATTTTTGGTCCCTGAGCAAAAGCAGAGCCTTGGGGTACTCTTAAAGCTGACGTGTCAGCGTAGCATTATCCTCATTGCCTTCTTTTCACTTAAATTGAAAAATAATTTTTTGGTGCCAATCCTGGGACTTGAACTCAGGGTCTGGGCACTCTTCTAAGATTTGTTTTTTGGCTCAGGGATAGCACTTCACCATTTAGGCCATAGCTCCACTTCTGGCTTTCTTTGGTACTTAACTAGAGATAAGAGTCTCCTGGACTTCTCTGCCTGGAATGGCTTCAAACCATGGTCCTCAAATCTGTTTTTGTTTTTGTTTTTGTTTTTTGCCAGTCCTGGGGCTTGGACTCAGGGCCTGAGCACTGTCCCTGGCTTCTTCTTGCTCAAGGCTAGCACTCTGCCACTTGAGCCACAGCGCCACTTCTGGCCATTTTCTGTATATGTGGTGCTGGGGAATTGAACCCAGGGCCTCATGTATAGGAGGCAAGCACTCTTGCCACTAGGCCATATCCCCAGCCCCCATGGTCCTCAAATCTGAATTTCTAGGATTATAGGTGTGAGCCACTGGTGCCCAACTGAAAAATGTGTGTGTGTGTGTCCCTAGTCCTTAAATTCAGGCTCTGAGCGCTATCCCTGAGCTTTATCTCTCAAGGCTAGCATTCTACCACTTTGAGCCACAGCTCCACTTTTGGCTTTTTGTGGTTAAGTGGGAGATAAGAGTCTCACGCACTTCTCTATCCAGGCTGGCTTTGAACTGCCATCCTTAGTTCTGAGCCTCCTGAGTAGCTAGGATTATAGGCATGAGCCACTGATAACTGGCTTTGAAAAACTTTTTATAACTGAAAAACTTACACAAAGTATGTAAGTCTTATTCCTGAAAATACCCTTCAAGACTAATTTGCCAGCTTTATGCCTCATCACACCCTCAAGTGTCTATGTATTTTTTAGAAACAAGGGCGCTTAGATACAATAGAAATGCAAACATTAAGTGCCACCCCCATCTGCTCATGTTATCCCACAGAGCCTTGCCAGTCTCAGGAGTATCTTCTGTAGTTGAGAGTGAAGCTTGGCATAGAGCTATCATGTCTCCTTTGGTCTCCTTTGGTTAGGAAGAGTTCCTTAGGCCTTCTTTGACATTCATCGCCTTGATGCTTCTGAAGGCCACAGACAGGCTGCTTTGTGGGGTCTCCCATAGCTTAGATTTGTCTGAAACTCATGGCTTGGTTTAATCTTTGCATCTGTGTGTGTGTGTATGTGTGTGTGCGTGTGTGTGTGTGTGTGTGTGTGTGGTGAGCTCATGCATGCGTGCATATACATACATACTGGTACAGGATGTTGAACTAAGGGTCTAGGTGTTGTCCCTTAGCTTTGGCACTCAAGGCTACCACTCTACCACTTGAACTATCGCTCCATTGCTGCTTTTTGGTAGTTGATTAGAGGTAGGAGTCAGATTTTCCTGCTCGGGGCTGACTTTAACCCTCAGTCCTCAGATCTCACTCTCCTAGGTAGTTAGGATTTACAGGCTGAACCACCAGCACTAGCTGCCTGGTGAATGATTAGGTGTTCTCCTTCAGTGGATGTGACACAGCATAAAAACATGGCAGATGCCTTTGCCTTCCACCAGGGTAACAAATGCCTGACATCTTCAGCTGATGAGGAGGGAAGATGTGTTTTGGCTCCTGTTTAGTGTTCAGTCCATGATTTTGGGGGCTCCTTGGTGCTGGGCCTGTGCTGGGCACATCCCTGTGGGAGAACTTGGCAGAAGAAACTTGCTCACCTCATGGCAGCTGAGGAGAAGAGAGAGATAGAGGACCGGGGTTTACTACCTTGCCGTGGTGCCCCAGGCTGAGAACCAAGTCTTTAGCACATGGGCCTCTGGTAAATGTTCTAGATCCAAACTACTGCAGCAAATGGAAGAAACTGGTCCCAAAGTAGCATGTGTTATGCTTCTGGGTATCTGAAGGGCTTAGAACAGGGATGTCCACCATTTGTGATGCTCTTGGGTTGGAGGAGGGGCAGTGACTGCAATGGGGTAGGTTTCTTTATAGAACCCTCATACATTGCTTGTGGTGATGTAAAATGGAAACACTCCTGAGAAAAACAGTGTCACAAGAATGTTCTGGAATTAGATAGTGGTAGTGTTGCACAAACTTGTGGATTCAAATCCTTGTACATACACCATAACTCCCCAAATTGCATGCTTTAAAAGTTACATACTGCACATTGTGTGGTATGTAACTCATAACTCAAGAGACAGAAAAAAAAGGAAAGATTTAAAATTTCAGCTTCTTAGGAAAAACAAAAATTTCTCAGGTTTAGTCTCTGTCTCCAGTTCTCTGGCTTTCTGAAGGCAAACATGGCTTTTTGAAACATTCAAGCATTGAGACTGTGACTATTCCCTTTCTCTTTCCCTTTCCTGTTTGTGCCCCTCTCCTAAAGGATGTGGGAAGTTTTTTCCTCTTTCTCCCCACATTGTTCCCCCCCCCCGCTTTTTTTTGCCAGTCCTGGGTCTTGAACTCAGGGCTTGGGCTCTGACATCGAGCCTCTCTGTGCTCAAGGCTCTACCACTTGAGCCACAGTGCCACTTCTGGCCTTTTCTGTTTATGTGGCACTGAGGAATCGAACCAAGGCTTCATACATGCTAGGCAAACACTCTACGGCTAAGCCACAATCCCAGTCCCAATCCCCTTTCTTTTTCTGTGGCTTTGGCCCTTGATGTTGGGAGTTACGTGGGTGGGATTCAGATCAGTCTTGGTTATTGTGGTTCACCAGCTTAGTTCTTCTAGACCCATTCTCTTTACTGAGACCTCACAGGGACCCTAGTAGGAGAGGAGACCAGGGAGAGCTAGGTGGGGTCTGTGAGCTGTCAGGCTCCCTGCTCCTCCGGCTGTCCTCTCACCAGGTCTGGAGTAGGTGCTTTCCTATGAGATACTCAGGTGATGGGTTGCCCACAGCTCTCCCGGGACATGTTCCCCTTTGGGCCTGAGGGCAGAGGACTATCTGGCTGGACAAGGCTGGTTTGGTTGCCTAGTTCCTCCCACGCCTTGTAAACTTGAAGAGGCCCTTGCAGGGTAAATGGTACTTACTTGTTTGACTTGTGTGTTTGCTGGAAGGATTTGTGGGGCCTCTTAGTCCTCTGCATGGTTTATCTCAGGAAATGAGGCTGTTCTGGGAGGGAGGGTAGATCTGGGCTTGGGCCTGGATCCCTCTGCCACTTGAGAGCAGCAGACAGGTGCTTTGTCCTTTGTGTATTTGTATGAGGGACACAAAAGCTGAGGGCCACAGCCCAGCCCTAGTACTGTCTTGTTTGTAGGTCACAGTACACCATCTTGTATTCCTCTGGTGTCCTGGGTAGAGACTGATAGATCTTAGTTGGGGAAGCAAAGCAGATGTTGTTTTTTTTTTTTTTTTACTATACTTTCTTTATTATTTATTATCTTTGGTTGCAAAAGGGGAAAAAAAAACAGAAGCCAAATCTTTTAGCAGTAATGGAGTTACTGACCCCCACCATAGCTCAATCTTAATTAGTAGAAGTGACCAACAGCCTCTGTGGAAGCCATGGGGCATATATCCATGCAGACTTCTTGTGTCATGATTAATATAAACAAAGTTCTGTTTTATTTCCTGGAACTTGCCTTTTAAAAGTTCTTTATTTTTTAAAATCTACAATATATCATGGCTCTCCTTGCATTTTCTGTTAATTCAAATATCTAACAAGAATTTCATGGTTTTGTTGTCAGTAATATATAAACACCACTCAATGTGTGAGGGTATTTTGATTGCTAGCACTCTTTATTATAAGCAATGTTTAGTAGACACACATATCTTCTTTGTTGCAGTTGGTCGTGGGGCTTAAACTCAGGGCTTAGGCACTGTCCCTGAGCTCTTATTGTTCAATGCTAGCACTCTATCACTTTGAACCAAAGTAGCTAGGATTACAGACATGAACCACCAGCATCCCACAATATGTTCTTATACTTGTCTCTCTGTCTGTCTCTGTGCCTGTTTGTCACTATTTTGTGCTGGTACTGAGGCTTGAGCTCTGTCCCTTAGTTTTTTTGCTTAAGACTAGTACACTACCACTTGAACCACAGCTCTGTGTACAGCTTTTAGGTGGTTAATTGGAGATATGAGTCTCACAGCCCCTGAGTAGCAAGGATACAGGTATCAGCCACTTTATTTTTTTGTACATATAGTCTAAAGTTTTATTCTTATAGGTAAAACTTAATGTCTAAGGCAGTGTACATTTTCTTTTAGGTAAGTTACACCAGTTACTTTGGAAACTTACAAAGCCCTAAGAGCTTTTCCTCTTTCCTCAGTCTTTAAAATTTACCTTTTTTCTCTTGTAACTTATAAAAGTCAACTTTCTTTTCCAAGGTATCCTAAATATTCTGCGTTCCATTACCCTTAGCTAGGAATTTGAATGTAACTCTGCGAGTTTGTGTGTACACGTGCATGAGGGACTCTACTGAGAACATAGTTTTCTATTGCTGAAAAGGAAAAGCAGATAGGATCATTCTTTGGCATTCATGTGGCCACAGTTTCCCCATGTTTTTCCCGAGGCTGTCAGTGACATAGTACAGACTATATTCAAAGCCCTCTTTTTTTTTTTTTTTGGCCAGTCCTGGGCCTTGGACTCAGGGCCTGAGCACTGTCCCTGGCTTCTTTTTGCTCAAGGCTAGCACTCTGCCACTTGAGCCACAGCGCCGCTTCTGGCCGTTTTCTGTATATGTGGTGCTGGGGAATCGAACCTAGGGCCTCGTGTATCCGAGGCAGGCACTCTTGCCACTAGGCGATATCCCCAGCCCCAAAGCCCTCTTTTTTTAATTTAATTTAATTTTTTTGGCCAGTCCTGGGCCTTGAACTCAGGGCCTGAGCACTGTCCCTGGCTTCTTTTTGCTCAAGGCTAGCACTCTGCCACTTGAGCCACAGCGCCACTTCTGGCCGCTTTCTGTATATGTGGTGCTGGGGAATTGAACCCAGGGCCTCATGTATACAAGGCAAGCACTCTTGCCACTAGGCCATATCCCTAGCCCCTCAAAGCCCTCTTGTAAGAGAGGACCTCGAGGCCTCTGTGCCTGTTGTGATGCCTGCATGCTGTCTTGTTGTTGGAGAATGACCCTTCAAGCCTCTGTGGCTGGTGTGGGGGCCAGAGGGCAGGGTGTGGGGGCCAGAGGGCAGGGCTTGGGAAGGTGGCATTTGGTTCCCAGTAAGCAATACCTCCTTGCAGGGTTTTTACCTGTAGAAGGGGCTGAGCCAGGGTAGTAATTATGATGGAAACAGAGCAGGGCTTGATCTCTGTCTCTGTCTCTCTTATCTCTTCTGAATCCAAGATCCCACCACATTATCAGAGCTGGGTTGAGAGCATCAGAAAGGATCCAGGGTTGCTTCTGGAATTTTCCCTGTCCTGTCTCTCAGGAATTTGTGGTGCATCGGCCCTGAATTTCTCCTGGATTATCATGTGGCCCTGGATCTAAGCTCTTCAAGGTCAGAGCACTCCAGGTTTTATTGTGGGTTGGCAATGGTGGCCTCTGCTGAGCTGCTCCTAAGCCAGGCCTCTGCTTCCTTCATCAAGGCCGCCTTGAAAATGAGTTTGTTTCTTAACAAAGCCTGGAGAACAGAGCCACTGTGGGAGAGCCTCTGGCTGTCCACTCACACCCAAGGCCTCCACCTTGCTGGACAGTAGACAGTGACCACAGAGGTTTCGTTCTGTATCCTCAAACCCCTTCTCATATGTCAGCTGGCTTATGAAAAGGAATAATGTATTTCTACTTTATACCATGCACAGAAGTCATTTAAATATTTAAATGGAACAAATAAAACTCAAATACTTGTAGAAGTAACAGTAGGAGAATATCTTTATGACCTCTAGATAGGGAGAAGAGAATTTCTTAAAACAACCAAAGCACAAATCACAAAGGAAGTCATTGATAGACTTTCCCCTCTATATTAAAATGTGAACCTTTAGCATAATAGAGGACACTACAGCAAATTAAGAAGCCATGCATTAGGAGAGGATATATGTAATGAGTATAACTTGGGAAGGGTTAGTTCCTATAGTTTAAAAGTAACTCTTGAAGGGGTAGGAGTATAGCTCAATGGGCAGTGTTTGCCAAGCATGCACAAGGCCCAGGTCAATCCCAGCACCGCAAAAACAGCCAACTACAGATTGAAGGAGAGAGAGGGAAAGAAGAGAAGGCAAGGGATAGGAATATACATTTCATAAAACATACATTCCACAAGCATGAAGAGAAAGTTGCCAGGGCTTTTTAGCAGTCAGTGATGTAAGTGATCTTGAGGATATTATGCTAAAAAAGATGCATACCATTTGATTCTCCTTCTAGAAATACAATAGATTAGCTGTGGGGGCTGGGGAGAGGGAAATGCAGAGTTGTTTAATGGGTACTATATGTTAGGTTTTTAAAGTAGGTAGCCGGTAAAGGAGAACGCCACGCGGTATTCAGGCAGGAGAGAACATTTATTACCGAACTGCTGGCCTGTGGCCAAGATGATCCATGGCCAGAGAGAAGGGAGAGAGAGAGAGAGAGACCCCCACCCAGCCCTGCTTTATTTAGGGCAGGGGCAAGGGGTGTGGCCAGGTGGATTAGGAGGTGACCTCAGGGAAAGGGGAGGTAACTGCCTCCAGGTCTGCAGGTTACCCAGGTAACTGGGTGGAGACTTAATGAGGTGGGGGCATCTGCATGTAGCCCTCAGGGAGAGGACCTAACACTAGCTAGTTCAGTTTTGCAAGAGGGAGAATGTTGTGGTGATTACTTGCACAATTTTGTGCACATACATAAAACTGTGTGCTCAAAGATGCTTAGAGTGACATGAAAGGCAAAACATATTATGGTTTTCCATAAATAAAAATTGAAAAAATAAGTGAATGTGCGATGTTCTCGGAGGTTGTGTTGGTAGCAGTCACTCAGAATTCCAATGGCAGCCGTTAGCGTAGCCACTTGGGGAGCAATTTGGTGTGCCTCCTAAATGTGAGTGAAAATCCATTTCCCAAGGTCTGGCCCCCTGCCTCCTTTAGATAGGCAAAGAAATTGTTATATGTGGGAGAATTGAAGGACAGCCTTGTGTGTGGCTGGGTTATTTCTGTTACCAAAACAGTGGCGACAGAGTCCATATCCCTGGGTCAGAGATAAAAGGGTGCTATGTACATTCGGTGAAATGCTTCTGGCACCCACCGGACTGAATGTCAAAGGCTCATGTGCCATTAAGTCACTAGGAGATTGACATAATGCGTTGGCCAGCGCTTGCACTCAATGCATTGGCCAGCTCTTGGCTGAGATGAGAAGAGAGGCTGCTCAGGTAAGAAGGGTGCACTGGGGGCTTGCACAGTCCCTGAGAAGTTAGGACTAATGTATAGTTTTTATTTTTTAAATTTTAAAGGAAGCTTTTAAATGACAGTGCAGGGCTCAGCTCCTGGGCCTTCCTGCTGCATCTGAGTATCGATTTCATTTCTATCATGAAGCATTTGTATGAAATAATTAAGGTCGAAGTGCCCAAGGAACCTACCTCTATAGCTTTTTACAGTGATTTCTGTCTTTGGTGTTCTTCTAACATTTCCTTTTATTAACAAGGAAAAGAGTGCTGGGTACCAGTGGCTCATACCTGTAAACCTAGCCATTCGGGAGGCTGAGATCTGAGGATCAAGGTTCAAAGCCCAGTACCACTCTGTGAGGCTCATCTCCAATTAACCACCAAAAAGTAGTGTGAAGCTGTGGCTCAAGTGATAGAGCAACAGGCTTGATCTGAGGTCAAGTTCCTATACCATCACAGAGAGGAGGAGGAAGGGGAGGGGGAGGGGGAGGGGGAGGGGGAGGGGGAGGGGGAAGAAAAGAGAGAGGGAAAGGGGAACGACAGGTGGGTGGAGCCTGCTGTCTAAGATGGCCTGGCTCCTCGGAAGTCTGTGTTTCATGCCTAATCCTGAGTCTCCAGGGAAGGAGTTTATATCTCTGCTTCTGCGGTTCTTTTTCTCACTCGGGTGCTGTTTGTGTGGTGTTTGTGTGGCTAGCTCTCCCTCCAGAGGGACTATTCCACAGTCCCAAGCGATCTTGTGATAAGTCAGGGCCCACGCAGTGAGCCAGGTGGTGGCTGGGCCGATGGAGCTGCCGGGCCTAAGCCAGCCTTTCCGGTTCTGTCCTGTCATTTGAGAAATAAGGAAACTGAAACCACAGAAGCAGTGACTCACTGAGTGCTCAGGTCCCCCTGGGTGCTCGGAAAGCCGGTGGGTCCCCAGGCAGGTGCTTCACCTATCTTGTCCTCCCACCCCCAGCTTGAACAGCACCACTCCAAGTTCACCTTCATGTAGAGAGATACTCCTGGATGTTTTTCCACCTCACTTAGATTGCACCTTCCCTGTGAGTCTTGAGGCTGTGCCCCCTTCTCCCTGCCTCTGCTTGAACCTACTTACCTTTGGACACCAGCCACCAATGGCAGCTACTCTGCCCTAACTCTTCTTGCTGTTCCCAAGTACTCAGCGCACGCGCGCGTGTGTGTGTCCGAGGCCTCCTGCCCTCCCCACTGCCCTCAGTGCTCAGGGCTCTGCTTTGAGTGTGTCCACACTCAGGGAACCTCCCAGGTTTCATCTCCTGTGCGGCCCTCCACTCCACTGCTCAGGAGTCTCTCCTGCACGGTATCTCATTCTGTTTATTTCTTAAAATGTTTGCTCTGAAGTTCCTGGGCTTGGTCTGTCTCTCTGTGTGTCCATATCCTCCGATGAGGCTATGGGGCCCATATGGTGCCCTCTGCTCTCTTTCTGTCCCACCCATCTTCACCAGCACCTGGAACAACACTGGACCATTTGAGGGGTCCTGTGATTTGCTAGGAGGACACGGAAGCCTGTGTGGTTAAGGTTTATAACCGCAGGACATAAAGCAGAGTCAACAAAGGGGAGGGGATGTCAGGAGGGACAGAGTTCAGAGGAAGCTGAGTGCTAGCTCTGCGGGTCCTTGCCCTTGTCCCACTGGAGTCCCAGCACACAGTGTGATAGCACAGGACATCCCAGCCCCTGGGGAGGCCTGGGGAACATGGGGGCCTGAGCTTCTACCCAGGGCTGGTCACATAGGTACCAGCAGGTAGAGCTCATAGAAGAAGGCTGGTGTTCAGCGCAGTCCTATTGTACAGACTAGGTGCTGTGGGCAAGGCTCATCACTTAGGCCAATACTTGCATCAGCATAGAGAGCCATTCGCTGTCAGGCTCCTCCAGCAGGCCTTGCAAAGGACAGAGGTGAAGTACCAGGCCTGCCACCTGAGCTTTCCTTTGCAGAACACTGTTGGCCTGTTTGCTTTGTGGCAGTGGGGATTCTCTGTATAATAATATGTATCTAAGAAAGGATGACTGTGTACAAACCAGCCCAGTGTGACGGCAGGGCATAGGTCAGACTTGATGACCCCTTAGGGCCCAAGAGTGACCCTTTGCCTGCTCACCACCAGCACCCGCAGACCAAGAAGCAGAGGGCGAGGTTGGCCCCGCCCCTCGGTAAACAGGATTTCCCCTGACCCCAGGTACTAAAGCACAACGGGTCATCAGAGATCCTGAACAAGCTGTACGACACGGCCATGGACAAGCTGGAGGTAGTCAAGAAGGACTACGACGCCCTGCGGAAGCGGTACAGTGAGAAGGTCGCCATCCACAACTCCGACCTGAGCCGCCTGGAGCAGCTGGGGGAGGAGAACCAGCGCCTGCTGAAGCAGACAGAGATGCTGACCCAGCAGAGGGACACGGCCATTCAGCTCCAGCACCAGTGCGCCCTGTCACTGAGAAGGTAGGGGCCGAGGGCAGAGCTGGCTGCCCATGCTCAAAGGAGTGGCCTGAGAGCCATGGGGTCCTGCCTTTGTGAACCTGCCATTAGCTCTAGTGCTCCCAGCCATGGCTCAGAGAAGCAGCAGCTCGGTTCTTTTGCTTTTTCCCTCCCTCCCTCCCTCCCTCCCTCCCTCCCTCCCTCCCTCCCTCCCTCCCTCCCTCCCTCCCTCCCTCCCTTCCTCTTTTCTTTCTTTTATCCTTCCTTCCTTCCTTCCTTCCTTCCTTCCTTCCTTCCTTCCTTCCTTCCTTCCTTCCTTCCTTCCTCCCTCCCTCCCTCCCTCCCTCTCTCCCTCCCTTCTTTCTTTCTCTCTCTCTCCTTCCTGTCTTCTTTCTTTCTCTCTGTCTTTTATTGTGCTGGTACCAGGGCTTGAACTCAAGGCCTTTTGTTTTGCTCTGCTTTTTAACTCATAGCGAGTGCTCTACCACTTGATCCATGCCTCAAGTCCAGCTTTTTTTTGCTGTTTAATTGGCAGGGTTTTCTGATTGTGCTGGTTTCCAATCGAAATTCTTAGATCTCAGCTTCCTGTTAGCTAGGCTTATAGGTATGAGCCACCTGCACCCACCTTGTACTCATGCCTCTCTCTTTCAATCAGGAACATAGCTGTTTTTGGTATGTGATGGAGTCCCATCAGAATTGGTGTGGTCAGGCACACTTTGGGGAAATAGTGGACTAGAATGGCCAACTACTTGTGTATAAGGCCTCCTGGCCTGGAACAACTGAGCTAATAACCTCAGGACCTTGGCCCGAAGCCCATGTTGCAAGGCCATGTCCTCCCTATCTGTGAAACGAGGTGCTCAGAACAAATCATCATTAAGGCCACTTTTATCCCTATCCTGTGATTTTGGCATTGCTTTTGTTTTGTCTTGTTTTTTTTTTTTTTCCCTGCCCCAAAATAATGTAGCTTGACTGTGGGAGAAATGCACTGTTTTTTCTAGTAGAGCAGAGGGCATGCAGTCCTCAATTCAACTTCTGGCGTTTGTAAAAGGCTGAGAAAAATTCCAAGCCCAGGGCACTAGTACTCCGTGACCGCTCTCCCTTGGGGGTACAGAGAATGACCTCACCCGAAACTTCATGCTTGACTGTCCAGCACAGTGGAGCTGGCAGGAGGTAGCAGTGCAGGCCAACAGCTGCCTGCATCTCCCTCCCTCCCATGTCCTGGCTGCTTTCCTCCTCCAGGTTCGAGGCAATCCACCATGAGCTAAATAAGGCTACAGCCCAGAACAAGGACCTGCAGTGGGAGATGGAGCTGCTGCAGTCAGAGCTGACGGAGCTGAGGACCACACAGGTGAAGACGGCCAAGGAATCGGAGAAGTACAAAGAGGAGCGAGATGCTGTGTACAGCGAGTACAAGCTCATCATGAGCGAGCGTGACCAGGTCATCTCTGAGCTGGACAAGCTGCAGACTGAGGTGGAGCTGGCTGAGTCCAAGCTTAAGAGCAGCACATCTGAGAAGAAGGCAGCCAGTGAGGAGATGGAGGCCCTGCGGCAGGTAGGTGGCTGTTCAGCAGGGGAGGCAGCTGCAGAGGGCATGGGGCAGGGGAGACGGCCTGATAGGAGTGGGAGGGTTCTCCTTGTAGGTCCAGTGCCAGCTCAGGCCCAGGGTGCAGCCCTAGTTGGGCTTCTGGGGAGAGGTGGGAGGGAGGTCTAGCTGTGGTCCTACATGGCATGCCCAGATGTGGTCCTAGCCAAACCCACACTTAACGTAGTCATGGATTGTCTGTGCTGCGAGGCAGTGATACCTCAGACTCCCTCGTTGTGAAGACCCAAGTTCTCAGAACCATAGATCCACTGTCCTTGCAGGATCTGAAGAGCCATTCTTGGGAGCCTGGGGTTGTAGCTCAGCGATAGAGCATTTGTTGGGCATACACAAGGCCCTGGGTTCAAAAAAGCAGAGAAGTGCCCCCTCAGGGACCTTTCCCCCAGCTGTGCACCTCTGCTCTGGGAAGGGGTGCTCAGGCTCTTTCTGGGGAAGCTGTGCTGCTGGGCTGACCTGGAGGCCTTTCTCCTACAGCCTTGCCCCAGGGGCTCTGGGAGCTGGGTCATTCAGTAGCATTGGGACTGGGCCGTTTTGCTCCTACCCTAAGTGATGAGTATGTATGGACTGTTTTCTTTCTCCCTGCTTACTCCCACCTCCTTGCTGATGTTCCCTTCCATGTATGTCCATGTATTTCCATGAATGCCCAGCTGGGCATGGACAGCCATGGACACTTCCGTCTGTCCTGACTGCCAGTGGTGAGGCTCTGATTAGAGTTTGTAGACTTGATTAATAGTTCTTTACTCCTGCTGCTTTTTTTGGGAGGGAGGGGGGAGTCAGTCATGGGGCTTGAACTCAGAGCCTTGGCACAGTTCCAGAGCTCTTTTTGCTCAAGGCTAGTACTCTACAACGTTGAGCCCCAGCACCACTTCTGTCTGTCTGGTAGTTAATTGGAGATAAGAGTCTCATGCACTTTCCTGCCTGAGCTGGCTTCGAACCATGATCCTCAGATCTCAGCCTCCTGAGTAGTTAGGATTATAGGCGTGTGCTACCAGTGCCCAGCTTACCCCTACCACTTGATTCTTTATTTCTGTGCTGGTCAGTTAGAATGCAGCTTTCAAAAGTGGAAGAAAGCAAAGTGTTAAAGGTCAAGTATATGGGCAGGAACAGTGTGCACAGAATGCTTTTGCCAGATCACTCGGTGATGGGCCTGAGGCAGTGCTGATGGCTGGTGGGTGACCAGGCTGGCCTTCCCACAGGCAGTGGTTCCTTCGATGTGCAGGCAGTGGGGTCTCTGGAGGTGTGAGGAATAAAGGCCTCCATAGTCATGGGACCCTCTTTCCCCTCTTCTCTTCTGCTGCCTCAGTTTCCTCGTCTGCAAGGTGGAAAGGATAAGGATAGTGCATCTGCTTCACAGGGTAGATGTGACGGTCTACTGACGTGATGTAGATGATCATTGAGTATTGGCCCACACAAGATAGGAGTGGTGGGTGTCTCCCTTACTACCCTGTTAGGATATGAAACTATTTCTGTTGGGAAATGGACCAAATAATGGCAATCCCAGACATACAGGCTGAGTCCTCTCACACCCTTGGAAGTCACGTGAAGAGGAGCATCCGCTGTGGTAACCCTTCACTTGGTTTGGTTTGGTTTCATGGTACTGGGGGTTGAACTCAGGACATTGTTCATGCCACCCGAGTATTCTACTTGGATAAAAAAATTTATTATTATTAAAAAGGTGATATATAGAGGGGTCACAGTTATATCAGTCAGATAATGAGTACATTTCTTTTTGGACAGTGTCACTCCCTTACCTACTCTCTCCTTGTTTTTCCCTCTCATCCTCACCCACAAGTTGTATGGTTCATTTTCAACAAGTGTCTAGTATCACTGCTGCATTTGTTCACCCTTTGTCCCTCTATTTCTGTGTGGATGAATTTTTTTATGTCGGTTGTGGGCCTTGAACTCTGAGCCTGGGAGCTGTCCCTGAGCTCTTCAACTCAAGGTTAGTGTTCTACCACTTAAGCCACATCACCTCTTCAAGTTTTCTGGTGGTTCATTGGAGATAAGTGTCTCACAGACTTTCCTGTCCAGGCTGGCTTTGAACCATGATCCTCAGATCTCATCTTCCTGAGTAGCTATGATTACAGCTGTGAGCCACCAGTGCCTGGCTTGGATGAAAGTTTTGATTGAATCACTATGCAAAGTAACTTTTTATAATAAGTTAAGGTAATGTACTAGAAGTTGGTAAATGTTCTACATAAATCTTTGAGTCTTTTTCTCATCCTGGTCATTGATGATTACTTGTTGGGAGACAGGTCTAAATAAAGAAATCAGAGTAATGGGAAGAAAACTTTGGAAATGACTGAATCAGTCGCCACAGTGAAGGTCCTGGAATGTTGAATGTACAGCAAACCCTCTCAATGGGTTATTGAGCTTTTAAGAGTTACACGTGCAGACTGGAAAGTGTGGGGAGCACTGAGGACTGTGGCTAGCCCAATTCCTTGGGGTACTAACTTCCAGTATGACGTGTGGCTGGGGTACAGACCTTGCCGCCGGAAGGCAGCCACCACTCCCCTGGCACTTGGGCATGCCCTCAGCCTGGAGCTGGGCTCTGACCTGTGCAGGGGCTGCTGGCCAGGTATCAAGTCACCTGCCGGGCAGGAATCTTTCCCAGGCATTGTTCAGTCAGCAGGCAGGAGAGGAGAACCCCCACCCCCTACCCCACCCCTGCAGTTCCTGGAGCTAAAATCCTCAGTTCCTCTTATAGCCTTGGCTCCATGCACAAGACCACTTGCCATCAGCCAGAGGGGACGGTCTGTGGCCGGGGCCATCTTGTCTAGGAGGTATGGATGGAGAGGAGTCAGCTCTTGGGTCAGGAGTCAGCTGTAAGCTGTCCAGCTGGTTGAGCTCCCTCACCACTGAACGTCTTCAGTCTGTTCAGCCCTGACAGTGCAGCTTTGTGATTCTGGATTTTGTGCTTCTAACTGCTTTCCTGCCCTCTCTCTGCATTCCTCCTCCCATCACATCTCTACTTCTTGTGTTATCTTGAGTGGCTTGAGGCAAAGAAGGGGTAGACAGTGGCACTGAGGGGTGGGGGATCTGGCAGAGTCTTAGTTCTTCCCCAGCTCCCAGAGTGGGAACAGGAAGAGGCCCTGGGCAGAGCTTCTGGAGGTGGAGCTGGTATGGCAGGCAGCAAGGGAGGACAGGAGAAGCACCGGGTAGAGTCGGCTCTCCACTAAGGATGGTGCCTTGGTCACCTCACACCGGGGATCTTGAAGCTGTCATCGGCATCATTAAGGGATCGAAGAGATCACTTGGGGTCCCCTCAGCTCCTCACTTCCACTGTCCCTTCTAAGAAAGCTTCTCCCTCTCCTCACTTCCTGCTAAAGCTTCTAGGAAACATTGCATCGGGGTGAATTCATTTTGGAAATGAGTAGAGTATGCGCCACCGAATGCCCTAGTGCTGGCCTTTATTTGTATTTTACCTCCAGCCCCAAGGGGATTTGTCACTCAGAGCAAGGTGACAGTACCTTTAGGAAACCAAGTATTAGAAGTAGTTTGAACATACAACTATACATCCGTATACTATCAAACAGCATGTATGAATTCTTAAAATGTGACTGTTAGCATTTATTGTAATAAGTTTTTTCACTGAGTTAATACAAACAACTCCCTAACTAGTGTGTGTGTGTGTATGTGTATGTGTGTGCGTGAAAATAGCACAGTAAACACATGTTCCACCCTGCATAAAAAGCAAGGGAGACACAAACTGAAAACATGAGCCCTGATTTTGGAATATGAGAGGGCCAGATCCCTGCCCTGGTGCTGTTTTGGGGTCAGTCCACACTTTCTGTCCAGCTTCCTCCAGCTCTTCGTGACTATGCATTTGAGATGAGATGTGATCATAAGCTAACTCCCGGTTTCAACTGTCTCCTTGATCCTCTTGGACACTCAGTGGGAACCTTGGAGACCTTTTTAAGTTTTCCTGTGGCCTGCATGTCTCCTGAGCCTGGTCATTTGGGGCAGGGGTTTTACCCATGTGGATAGCAGAGCCGGAGTGGAGCTTGCTTGCAATAGAGTATGTTAACTTTGAGCCCCTATGTCATCTAGGACTGGCATAAGCGTTGTGGGACTTCAATCTAGGGATTCTGAGTGTTTGATTTGAAATATTAAAAAGCCTGGCAAGACACAATACTTGAGATTTCTGCTTTGTGAAGAGATGGTACAGTACCTCACCAGTAGAAGTACTGGTGGTATACTTGATCTTTGACAATTAGTGTGTGTGGTCCCTGTATTGCAGACATGGCGGGGCTGAGTTGACCAGCCCTTGCCCCCTTCCCTGCCTCGAGTCACTGCTCTGTCACAAGAGCTCTTTGGAATGATGCAGTGGGCTCTGTGTAAGACCTGAACCTGCTAAGTGGCTGGGTGGGGCCTGGACGAAGCATTCCACAGGAGGCATTCCACCCAGCCAAGGCTGTGGTTCTGCTCCAGGCTTATGTGGGGCTGGCAGAGTCTGCCTTGGGCCCTCACCTTGTGCCTGGGTACAGGAAGGGGTATGCTGGCCTGGACATCCATCCTGCCCTCCAGAGTGTGAGCCACACCCCTTCACCGGTAGGTGGGCACTTATGATGCAGAAGGCTCAGTTTCCTCCCCCTCTGCTTGCTCTTTGATCCCAGATCAAAGAAACGGTGACCATGGATGCTGGGAGAGCCAACAAGGAGGTGGAGGTCCTTCGAAAGCAGTGCAAGGCTCTGTGCCAGGAGCTGAAGGAAGCCCTCCAGGAGGCAGATGTGGCCAAGTGCCGGCGGGACTGGGCCTTCCAGGAGCGTGACAAGATTGTGGCAGAGCGCGACAGCATCCGGTACGGGTGCCCTCTGGCAGGCATGGGTTCACGTCTCCCTAGGATGCACTGAGGTCTCTTGGGAGGGTCAAAATTGTTTGCCAGTGGATCAAGGCAAGATGCAGGGGCCTCCGAGCATCACCCCCGTCTGAGGCTGCAGCCCTGACTCTTGTCTTTGTGTCCCATTTCCCTGTTGCTTCACCCTGGATGTCCCAAATGTGTGCTGTATCCCGTGAGGCTTCTGTAAAGTGACACAGAGCCAACCTCTTTATTTTTGAGGGTCTCTGATGAGGGCAACACACGGGAAATGGATTCTCTCCACAAGTTCAAGAGGTGCCTGTGTGCCAGGATCTTTAGATCTCTTGGGCATGGAGACCTTGGGCGAGGCTCTCCAGTGCAAGCTCTCCCTGGGAAGGATCTGGGGCAGCCTAGACCACCCCCCCACGCATGAACATGGCATCTAGAGCCTCTGGCGGGATGTGGGGGGCACTTGGGCAGAAGGAAGTTTCCCTGTAGCATTGAGCTAGAATTTGAAGGATGAGTGGGGCTTGTTCAGGTGGCGACCAGGGAGGGAGGAGGGTGGGGTGCTCAGGGCAGGAGTGCGGTGTGCCTGTGGCCTGGTCCTGTAGCTGCGAATCAGGAGAGAGGCCCAGGAGGTCCTTGGGGGAGAGCAAAGGGGTGTGGGTGTGCTTCAGGGCTGGGGCAGAACGGGGATTGTCATGTGTTTGTTGACATGGGTGGGCGGGCTATGGGGGCATTCTGGAAGACCCCTTGTGGCTATGCAGAGGAAAGACCAGCACTGGTCAAGAAGTGGAGGTGGCAGTGCTACGCAGATGGAGCTCCTTGTCCTCTAGGGAGCGATCCTGCCTGGGCTGTGTGTGGGGAGGGTGGGCATATCTGATTCTGGGGTGACAGAACACAGCCCCCTGTGCAATGAGGTCATGCATCCCCACTCCCTTTCTGGGTGGTGGAGGTGGCCCAGGGGTTTCCTCCTTAGAGCCCATTGTGTCTGTCCAGAGCTTTGGGCCACAGAGATGGGTGAGACTGAGGCCTAGCTGAAGGGCCTTCCAGCTTGGTGGGAGGATGGCTTTGGAAACCCCTGCATGTGTGCCATTGAGACAAGTGGGTGATGGAGCATAGGGTCCTACCAGGGGACTGGGACTTCTCTGTAGAGGAGGGCCCCTGTGCTCCTAGAGCTGTGTTAGAATAGTGTGTGCAGAGCAGGGCCTCACCCCCAGGCACATCAAGATGAGTGGCAGTCTTGGAGTCTGACACCTGGTGACCGGCGTGTCTCTCCCAGGCATGCAGTGGGAATGGACTGGGTGGGCTTGCCCTTTGACTCCCAGGTGCTCTGTGTAGGAGTGAGGGGATGTCAGCAGGGGCTTGGGACCAGGGAGACGGGCTGCCAGGCTGTTGGCTACCCTTACCCCTCATGGTGACTTTGCCTTTGCCTGCCCTACCAGGACTCTGTGCGACAACCTGAGACGGGAGCGGGACCGGGCCGTGAGTGAGCTGGCCGAGGCCCTACGCAGCCTGGATGACACTCGGAAGCAGAAGAACGATGTCAGCCGGGAGCTTAAGGAGCTCAAGTAGGCTCGGGTGGGCACCTGCCTGGGGTGGGCATGGGCCTAGAGCATGGCATCCTCCTTTCCTTCAGGCTGAGACAGCCCCAGGTGTATCGGGCTTGTTCCTGTGTGCACCCCTTTCCCCCTGTCCCTGCACTCCACCTCGCTGCCGGTCTGTGGGATGGGGCCGCATGCAATTTCCTTGTCAGTTAACTAGAAATTTACAGCAGATGGCACCAAGCCTGATAAGTTTATGAAGGCGGGGCAGGCACCACACACCAAGGCATAGGGGAAGGAAGGTCTCAGCTCCTAGGCAGTCCATTTGAGACAGGCATGCAGGTAGCGTCCACCTTTTACTCTACAAAGCGAGTCTGCTCTGTTTAAGGAAGGGCCCATGAGAGGCACTTGGGAAATGGCACAAAACTTGGCACAGACCAAGTTGCTGCCCTAGCAGTGGTCATAAGGCACCAGAGGACACAGATGAGTGACATCTTTCACACAGGAGCAGCAGCCCCCCCACTTCCTCTAACCCCTCTCCTCCCTGCTCTGCCTTTGCCTCATTCTGTAAGCACTCCCTAGACCAACAGTTTCATCTATTAAATAGTACCCACAGGTGGTGGAGCGGCAGTACTCCAAGGCGGATTTGAAGTTCAGGGCCACAGCGACAGACTCTCCCCCAGGGAGGAGGCTTTGGATCTGGCATATGGTAGAATCAAGGGTGGACTTGCTTTACAGGAAAAGCCTGGAGCCTCCAGGAAGGCACGGGATGGGGTTGGCTTCTTGCTTGAGCTAGAGTGGCCCACCTGTGGAAGCATAGGCGCCCTCCATGGTGAGACAGACAGCATCAGTGCCCAGCGTGGGCGTGCTGGCCTGTGGGCTGTGACTTCCGCCGTGTCTCAGGAGAATAAGGCTTGGAGCTGAGTAGTGTTCTCAAACTGACCAGCTGGAGCCCAGCTCAGGCAAAGATGCAGATCCGGGAATCTGTCCTCTTGAACAGAAACACAAGCAGATCACATGTGTGCCAAGAGCTCGTGGATGAACTGGATCTTCCTCAAAGTTAAACTTTGAAATTTTGATGATGATGAAATCTAGTTAATTGATGTGTGTGTGCGCACGCACACGTGCACGCACACTCATTCACATGTCTCTATTGGGGCTTGAACTCAGGGCCTTGACCATTCATTTGGCTTTTTTGCTCAAGGCTGGCATTCTACCATATGAGTCACACCTTCACTTCCAGCTTTTTTGGTTAATTGGAGATAAGAGTCTCTCAGATTTGCCTGCCCAGGTTGGCTTCAAACTGTGATCCTCAGTTCCTAGCCTCCAGAGTAGCTAGGATTACAGTCATGAGTCACTGGTACCTGGAAAAATTTATTGATTGAAAACATTTTTTTCTTTCTGGCAGAACTGAGATTTGAACGCAGGGCTTTGTACTTGCTATGCAGATGCTCTACCACTTGAACATCCCAAACCACCTGTGCATGTGTGTGTGCATGCGTGTGTGTGTGTGTGTGTGTGTGTGTGTGTGTGTGGTGTGTGTGTGTGTGTGTGTGTGTGTGTTTGTGCCAGTACTGGGTCTTGAACTCAAGGTATGGGCACTATCCCTTAGCTTTTTTTGTCAAGGCTACTTGAGTCACAGTTCCCAAACCACACCTCCAATTTAAGGTAGTATCTTAAGTTTTTGCTCAGAGCTGACCTCAGATTATAATCCTTCTGATCCCTGCTTCCTGAGTAGCTGGGATTACGGGCTTAAGCCTCCACTCCCAGCCTGGTTTTTATAACATCTTAATGGATTCTGTTATATCTGTGGATTTCTTAATGTAGCTGTAGAGCTCAGAGATATCTATATTTGTTTGGCAAGTGCTTAGAATGGAACCCAGAGCTTTGCCTATGTTAAGCACACGTTGAATACTGAGCCCTTGGTCTTTAGAGATAGGGTCTTGCTATGTAGCTCAGACTAGTCTCAAACTCAAAATCCTTCAGCCTTGGCCTCCTGAGGGCTGGAATTACAAGTATGCACCACCACACCCAGCTTCTTTCTAGCAGTTTTATAGTTATGTCGTATGTTTCAGTCAGTGACCTATTTTGAGTTAATTTGTACATGAGATAAGGTGTTTGTTTTTGCTGTGGATGAGTGCTACTTGGTTAGTAGAGGGCTTGGATTACTTGTGCACTTTTGTATGCTTGTTGGGCTATTTCTAGGTTTCTTGTTCTTTTTGTAGGTCGGTGGGTCTCCATGCCAGTCCTGTGCAGACTCCAGTACAGTTGCCTTATAGTAAATCTTAGGAAGGGGATTTCTTCCACTTCATTCTTCATTCTAGATAAATTCAGGGAGCATTCCTGGTAGCTTTCACCTATAGTTGTAGCTACTCAGGAGGCTAAGATCTGAGGATTAAAGTTTGAAGCCAGCTTAAGCAGTAAAGTTTATGAGACTCTTATCTCAACCACTAAATGGTGAGAAGTAGAAGTGTGCTCAAGCGATAGAACAGTAGCATTGAACAAAAAAGCTCAGAGACAATGCCCAGGCCCTAGATTCAAGCCCTAGGACTGGCATATGCACGTATGTACACACACATAAACCAAAACCAACCAACCAAACAAACAAACAAAAACCATAACTATAAAAATCCACTGATAATCCAAGCAGCCTTTGCCTGCCCCTCCAGGCATTTTGGGGAGCTGATGTGGAATGCCAGAGGGAAGGAGCTTTGCTTAGAGTTCATGAATAGCTGCTTTGGTTGGAGCTGTGACTTGATGGGGTGTTTTGTTTCCCACAGGGCCATACCACATTTTCTCTGTTCACAGGGAACAGATGGAATCCCAGCTGGAAAAGGAGGCCCGGTTCCGGCAGCTGATGGCCCACAGCTCCCATGACTCTGCTATCGACACGGATTCGATGGAGTGGGAAACAGAAGTGGTTGAGTTTGAAAGGGAAACGGTAAGCTGCTTTGGGTGGATTTACTTCCCTGCTGTCTTCCACATGAAGACTTTGTGGGGAAGAGAGGATGGCTCTGTGGCAGTGCCCCCATTTCATTGGTGTTACTCTGGGGGACAGGAATGCATTCTTGCCCTGTAGCCGCCCAGGTTGGTTTCCTGTGTCTCACATTAGTGCTGGCACAGGGCAGAGAGGCTGGGACAAGGCAGAGCCGTGGAGATGCTTAGCAGTGGCCAGAGAGGCCGAAGGCAGCTTCTATGAGTAAAGATGAAAGATAGCTTCTCATTGTCAAGTGCTGCTGTTTTGACAGGAGGATGTTGATCTGAAGGCACTTGGGTTTGACATGGCAGAGGGTGTGAATGAGCCTTGTTTCCCTGGGGACTGTGGCATATTTGTCACTAAAGTGGACAAAGGAAGCATTGCTGATGGTCGCTTAAGGTAAGAAGTGAAGAGACCCAGGCCTTGGGGAGGAGGGGAGAAGGGCAGGGTCCTCCAATTGGACCCAAAGGATCCCCAGGGAGCCCAGTGGCAGTGAAATGAGTGTGCCCCCAACATCTGGCGACTCACAGAGTCTATCCAAGGTGTCAGGCTTAACTGAGATGCTCTTTGAGGAAGTTGCCTCTCTAGTGTCTGAGAATCTGGCTTTTTTCTGGGTGCCAGGTATTGTCTTTTGCTTCTCTGACTGGGTGGCAAAAGGTTCAGTGGTAGGTGGTGGGAGCCTAGGGCAGCCCCTCTTCTGTCACTGCATGAAGTAAGAGAAATCTACACAACCTAGATGCTGGTAGCTAAGAATCTCAGTTCAAAGCCAGCCTGGGCAGGAAAGTCCACACGACTCCTCTATCTAGTTAACCGCTATAAAGCTAAAAGTGTAGATGTGACTCGAGTGGTAGAGTACCACCCCTGAGGGAAGAGGCTAAGTAAAAGTACAAGGCCCCGAGTTCAAGCCTTAGTATTGGTACTGAAAAATCAAATGGCTTACATAGTCTTACTGCTTGCAGAATACTGGTGTAAGCATTTTATTTACTAATTCATTGATCTTTACAGTCCCATGAGGCGGGTTCAGTTGTTATTGTCCTCATGTTACAGATGAGGACTCTGAATGCCCAGAGGGAACTAGGGTAGCACAGCTGCTAAATGACAGAGCCAGGATTTGAATCATGGTCTACAAGCACACTTGTCTTTGGCCTTTTGCCACCCCTCCCCACATGGGAGTGGCAGGGGCTACCATGGGCCGTAGAGTCTGTGTGGGCACTGACCTGGGTGTATCCTTCCTCAGGGTCAATGACTGGCTGCTGAGGATCAATGATGTGGACCTCATCAACAAGGACAAGAAGCAGGCTATCAAGGCTCTTCTCCACGGGGAGGGAGCCATCAACATGGTTGTGCGGCGCAGGAAGTCCCTGGGGGGGAAGGTGGTCACACCCTTGCACATCAACCTCAGTGGACAGAAAGGTAGTGGACCTACCTGCTGGTGTGGCGAGTGCCCTTCTGGTGGCGAGGGAGAGATGGCACAGGGGTATAGTACTGATGTCATTTTATTGCCGCCCCTGTGCTCTCCTGGCAGGAGACTGTCTGGGTTCTGATTGTCTTGTTCACCAGGCCTGGTGGGATGAGGCTCAGTGGAGGTGGCTGGGTGGGGTGCTGGGCTGAGTATACTGTGTGAGGTCAGTCAATAGAGATGGGATGGGGGCCGCCCCACCAGCTCACCCAGGGCCCTCTTGTGGCTTGCAGACAGCGGCATCAGTCTGGAGAATGGAGTGTTTGCTGCTGCTGTGGTGCCAGGAAGCCCCGCCGCCAAAGAAGGGTCCCTTGTTGTGGGAGACAGGATTGTTGCAGTGAGTACCGAGGGCAGAGCCTGGCTCTCTGACACCCCTAGCGGCGACCTGAGAGCTTCGAGGACAGAGTCAGGGGCAGAGTTTTTATATCCACCTTGCTGTTGGGCCTTGCACTATGTGAACATGGAAAGAAAAACATTTTCCCTAATATGTGCTGAAATACTACGATGGTAAGTCCTGTGGACAATTAGGAACCACAGAAAATGCCAAGAAAGACTCATTTTTATTGCTAACACACATACACGTATATAAATAATCTAGCTTTTCTTCCGCAACTTTATACATAAATGTAGAGAAGGAACATTTTCCAAAAAATGAAGCAAGTCTATCAACATGTGATCTTTCAAAATACCTTTTGTGTGTTGGAGTGGGGGGAAGTTGTATATTTTTGAGGCAAAGTTGCTCAGGTTGGCTTCCACCAAATCCAAGTTCAAACCCTTGGACTCCAGCAATCTTCTTGCCTCAGGCTCCTGAGTAGCTGGGATTATAGGTACAAACCACTGTGCGTGAAATAACAATATGTTTTTTACTAAGTATCATATTTACTTTTAAGGTTTTTTTTTTTATTACCAAGATCAACCCTGTTTGTTGTAAAACAATGAAGTGACACAAAACTATTTAAAGTGGGAAGTGGCCTCCTTTCCCCTCCAAACTCTGCTCCTAGAGATCTCTGTCTGCTTGGATGTGTGTACTTTTCTGGAATTGGTTTGTTTTCTAAATAGGGATATGTGGTTTTCTTTCTTTTCTTTTTCCTTCCCTCCCTCCCTCCTCTATTTTTCTTTCGTTTTCTTTTCTTTTTGGTACTGGGGATCGAACTTTGCTACTGGGCTGCATCTCAACCCATGATTCTCATCCTATATTGTAGCTATCTTTCCAAGTCTATCTTAATTCATGTGTCACCCGCTCAATGTTGGGCTGTCAGTGTATGGTTTAGATCACCCCCTCCCGGGGGACTTGTGTATTTCCAATGTCTGCAATTGTACACAGGCCTACAGTGATGCCCACCTATGTGCATAGCCACTTCCAGGATACCTAATGGTATCTTGGTGACTAAACACTTAGAAATGCCAAGAGTTCACTGAGTCAAAGTGCGTGCATGGTTCAGACTTCTGACTGTCCTTCTGAAATTGAAAATGTCAAGCACCTTTCCTTGGCATGCATGCAAAATTCCAGTTATACAGTGGGCACATGACAATGCTTCCTTTGGTTCTAGACCCACCTACCTATTCCCAGACAAAAGCAATAGTTAGCATTATAGTGTTTTCTTCCAGAAACATCTCAAGGAACTCTGTGTGTGTGTGTGTGTGTGTGTGTGTGTGTGTGTGTGTGTGTGTGTGTGTGTGTGTGTACATTTTTTTTTTTCTTTTTGCCAGTCCTGGGGTTTGGCACTCAGGGCCTGAGCACTGTTTGTCCCTGGCTTCTATTTGCTCAAAGCTAATACTCTACCTCTTGAGCCACAGTGCTGCTTCTGGCTTTCTCTGTTTATGTCATGCTGAGGAATCGAACCCAGGGTTTCATGTATGCTAGGCAAGCACTCTACTGCTAAGCCACATTCCCAGCCCCTATTTTTATTGTATTTATTTGTCTTTGTTTTGTTGTAACCCAGATGGATTGCTCGCATTGCATTTTGTTTTTAATAACATGTTCTGGAGAGACTCAGAACTTCATATCTGCTTGAGTCCTTCCTTCCTTCCTTCTTTCCTTCCTTCCTTCCTTCCTTCCTTCCTTCCTTCCTTCCTTCCTTCCTTCCTTCCTGCCTGCCTGCCTGCCTGCCTGCCTTATTCCTGTTTTTTTTTTGAGGGGAGGTAGTTAATTGGATAAGATTGGATAAGACTCATGGATTTTCCTGATGAGGCTGGCTTTGAGCTATGATCCTCAGATCTCAGCCTCCTGAATAGTTAGGATGATGGGTGTGAGCCACCTGCACTTAGCCTTGTCTCATTTCCTTTTACGAAAGATTAGCTGTGTCTGGGAATGTGGCAGAGATGTGGGGAGGAGGCATCAAGAGACTGATTCTCAGTGACCTCGGGCAGTGCTGCATCTCATCTCATGGCTGTGGTCTTCCCAGTCCCCCCCCCTCCCCCCAGGCATATGGGTCTATCTGCCACTTCATAGACGATGGAGTGGGGCTGGAAGTTCTGAGCTGTAGCACTATGTGGGCAGGCAATTTCCCTGGGGTTCTTGGTATTCTGGCCCCAAAAGTATAAAAGGATATGAAGGGTTGTGATTTATCTGCCTTGGAAGCTCCTTGCTTGCCTTGGGCCTTACTATGGAGGGACATTCTCTCCTTTGCCAGTCCCTGATCTGGCACCTCATAGAACTGGGTCTGCTCTCCCCCATGGACTAGCAGAAGGGGCCTGTCAGTGGGGCTGAGGCTGCCCTGCCACAGACCTGATTGATTTTTTGCTTGGCCCTAGATCAATGGCATTGCACTGGACAACAAGTCTCTAAACGAATGTGAATCCCTACTGCGCAGCTGCCAGGACTCCTTGACCCTCTCCCTCCTGAAGGTAAGGACCCATACCTGCTCTGTTCCCACCTTCTGGAGGGAGGACAAAGCCCTAGCTTGGCATCAGCAGGAGCCCTGAAAACAGGATAGTGATTATAGAATGCAGGACGAACATGAAGTCTGGTTGGATCCTGGTTGAAAAGGAAAAGCCAGTTAGAAAAGCCGTGTTGGGGACAATTGGACACATTTGAATTTGGACTGGATAATTAGGTGGTCTCAAGTAATACTTAGTTTTTTTAGGTCTGGTGATGGCCTTGGTTATGTAGGAAATTGGCTTTATTTGAGGAAGTATAGGCTGAAGTGGTTAGGGGTGAAAGTCAAGGTATTCATGACTTTCCAGTGTCCTGCAGTACCAATACAGGTTCAAGGAGTGGGGAATGTCTGGCCCGTGGGCTTTATGTGACAGGACAGACTTGTGATACTTCTTGTCAGCTACCCTCGGCCTGACTGCCTGCATTCATCATTTTATATGGCTCATAATGATGTTATAAATATCCAAATGTCCATCAGCAGTAGCAAGGCTTCTCATCCCTGGACTGTAGATGATAAAGCCAATCTGATAAAACATTGAATTTAGTCAATGGGTTGATGTGCATCCATTTTATGTCCCTATTGTTTGTCTACCTGCTTAAAAAGATTAATAATAAAAGGCTGGAAAATAGACCCATTTACCTAAAAAAATACTAGAGACCTTTTCAGAAGCAGTTTTAGATTTTCAAAGCTGCTAGGCTGGTCCAGAGAATTACCACTTACTCTCTTACTCAGGCCCTCACTACTGCCCCTCCCTTGCTCCCTGTTATTGCTAAGCTACTTTTGTGTGGCACATAGTTATGAATGGCGAGTCAGTATGCTACCTGGTTTACATGACAGTTCCTTATGCTTCATTACATGGGGGTGTTGAAGGTTCTGTGGGTTCTGGCAAGTATGTACTAATGTATGGCCACCATTACAGTATTATGAAGATTCCCTGTGCTGTGCCCGTTTGTTCCCATCTCTCCTCAAGCTCCCAACTCCCCCACCCCATCCTCCTTCGTTTTGCCTTTCCCAGAATGCTGTGTGGTGGGAGCCCCACAGTATGTAGGCTCCTCAGACGACTTCTTTACTTAGTCACCTTCATTTATGGTTGTTCTCCTCGTGTCTTGGTGGCTTGGTAGCCCACTTCTGTTTAGCTCCGGTTAGTATTCCATGGCTTGGATGTGCCGTGGGGATTGACTGAATGCTTAGTGCAGGTGGTATGGACAGTAGTGCAAGTCAGGAGTACAATGATTGTTGTCTTGTGAGCTCAAAGCAGCCAGGTGCCATACGCGTGTGTGTGTGCCTGTCCATTGCTCCGCTGTGAGGATGGTTTTCAGCTCCTGATCCTGCAACTCTCCTTCCTTTTCGCTCCTCTGCCACGCCTGATCAGGTGTTCCCGCAGAGCTCCTCGTGGAGTGGCCAGAACATCTTTGAAAACGCCAAGGACACCGAAAAGTTGTTGGGCTTTCGAGTCCATGGGCCCGAGGTCCAGGTACACAATAAGCGGAACTTGGTACAGCACAATAACTCCACACAGACAGACATCTTCTACTTGGACCAGCTGGAGGACCGGAAGGACCTGGGCCTGGCTGGGGGCAGCAGCTCCTTTCTGCACAAGCCATTCCCCATCACCCCCCAGGCCTGCCCCAGCACTTCTGAGCGGAGCCTGAGTTCCTTCCGCTCCGATGCCTCTGGGGAGCGTGCCTATGGGCTGGCGGATATACGGAGCCGGCGGCCACTGCTGCCCTTCGAGACTGACATGGGGCCTTGTGGAGCAGTAGAGGCCCCCCTGGACAAGGTTGACCCTGAAGGTTCCAATAGCGGCGGGACCTGGCCTAAGGCTGTGCTCAGCTCAACAGCAGGGCCAGAAAAGCTGTCCGTCTACAAAAAGCCAAAGCAAAGAAAATCCATCTTTGACCCAAATACTTTCAAACGTCCCCAGACGCCCCCCAAAATAGAGTACCTGCTCCCAGGCCCTGGACCTGCTCACTCCCCCCAGCCCTCAAAGAGGGTGGGTCCTCTTACGCCCCCCAAACCACCCAGGAGGAGTGACTCAATCAAGTTCCAGCACAGACTGGAAACTAGTTCTGAGTCAGAGGCCACTTTGGTGGGCAGCTCCCCATCTACCAGCCCCCCAAGCGCCCCACCTCCTGACGTGGATCCTGGGGAACCCATGCATGCCTCACCCCCTCGCAAGGCCAGGGTCCGCATTGCCTCCAGCTACTACCATGAAGGAGATGGAGGGGACTCCTCCTGCCTACCGGCCAAGAAGTCCTGTGAGGAGGACCTCACATCCCAGAAGGCAGATGAGCTGGGGCAGAAGCGCCGTCGCCCCAAGTCCGCTCCCAGTTTCCGTCCCAAGCTTGCTCCGGTAGTGATTCCTGCTCAGTGTCTGGAGGTAGAGTTGAGCCCCAAGTGGGAGGGCCTGGCTGTGGGGATGCTGCAAAAAGGAGCTCTGGGCTAGGGCCTGGCCTGGACGGTGGGGAGCAGGTGGGTGTGAGGGGATGCCGGCAGGAAGCGGCCCCTGTAGGGAGGTGGGACATGGGGGTGGGGCGTGCACGGGAGTAGCAATGTGGCGTCAGAGAGAACATTCATGTTCTTGGGCAAGGGATTTGCTTCTCCTGTTCAACAAGAAGCTTTTGAACTTATACAACAAAGCCAGGTGCATGGCCTTGCCCTGTGGAGTTTGAGGGATGAATGACACACAGGAGACTGTTAGCTGGCGCCCCACCTCCAGATTGTGCGCACTCTAGTTTGCAGAAGGGGTGACTGAGTGTTGACACCCTCCCAGACACCAGCACAGCTACACCCACAGCCAGTGAGTTGTGCCCTTGTGCTGTGTCCTGAGGCACATGTCCTCTTACATACTCAGTATTTATTTGAAAGAAGGGAAGGTTTTGTCTGTAGTTGTCTTTTTTTTTTTTTAAATTTGTTTGCTGGTACGGAGACTTGAACTCAGGATCTGGGTGCTGTCCCTCAGCTCTTTTAATCAAGATTGCTACTCCTATTGTTTGAGCCGCACCCCCATTTTCACCTGGTGCCTTGCCATATGAGTCCCACCTCCATTTCTGGCTTTGTGTGGTGGTTCATTGGAGATAAGAGTCCCGCTGACTTTCCTGCCTGGGCTGCCTTTGAACTGGGATCCTGAGGTCCCAACCTCCTGAGTAGCTGGGATTCCAGGTACGAGCCGCAGGCGCCCAGCTTTGGTTGTCTTCTGAAGGGTGTGTAGAGGAAGGCAAGTCAGCATCTCCTGAGCCCGAGTGGGGGGAATGTGTACAGGGCAGCCCCCCAGCAAGTACTCCCTGTCTTGTCTGCAGGAACAGAAGTGCAGCCCAGCCAGTGGTGAGCTCTCCCCAGAGGCTCAGGAATGGTCCTCATACTCACCAGGGCACCCCAGCCGGCATGGCAATCCCCCACTGTATCCCAACAGGCCATCTGTGGGTGAGTTGGCGAGATGGGGGCTGGGAACAGGGTTGGCGTGGACTCTCAAGGCTGTGCGGGGGCTCCATAGAAGAGGAGCCCACTGTGGCTCCCAGCCCTCAGGCCTAGGGGGCCTGGAGCTGCTTCCCGTCTGCATCCCTGTCGTGTGCTCTCTCTCCATTGCAGCTGCAGTGATAGGAAGTCTGCAAGGGTTTTCTCTCTCTTTTTTTTTTAATACATGGGAAAAGGCCAAAGCCACAAAGGGAAACCAGTGCTTCAAACTCTTCCCCTTACAACCTTTTTCCTACAAGCCCGTGGTTGCTAGCTTGGTATATGAGGGAGGGTTTGCACCAGTCCAGGGCTATGTGCTTGTTTTGGGGCAATCATTCTTACCAGCCCATTTCTAGGCACTGTTCCTCGGAGCATGACACCCAGTACCACCGTGAGCTCCATCCTGAGAAACCCCATCTACACAGTGCGCAGCCACAGGGTCGGCCCCTGTAGCTCTCCACCCATACCTCGTGACGCTGGCCCCCAGGGCTTGCCTACCAGGTATGCAAAGGCACCTGCATCTCCTTGAGCCCCAACCCTCCTGCACTTAGAGTGAGGCCTTACTGGCTGCCCCGTGTGAGTCCCTTCTGCTGCCTGAAGGCCCTTGTTAGGTGCCACTCGTGAGAAGTGGCCAGGGGCAATCTGTTGTCCCCATCTGGGGAAGAGTGGCTCCTAGTCCGCCCCTGAGCTCAGGGAGGCCCAGGCAGTGAGCATGTCTGGCCCCAAGCTTTCTCCCCGACCCCTCACCTCTCTGATTCTCTTGCAGCGCCCAGCACCAGGGACGCCTGAGCCTGGACCTGAGCCACAGGGCCTGCGGTGACTACTCTGAGATGAGAGCCTCCCATGGCTCCAACTCACTGCCCTCCAGTGCCCGCCTTGGTAACTGCCACTCAGAACCCCACCATCCTGGGTGCTCCTGGTGGGCTCTCCTCCCTCCTGGGCCAACCCCTGCTCCTTCCCCTGGAGGGAGGACATCTTGGTCTGTTATGCCCATGGTGCTATGAGAACCACTTCCCTCCACCTGTAGCTTTCCTGGGTGGGGAGAGCCTTGCCCCTGTCCCTGGCTCATCTGTCATTCTTGGTGTTTGTACAGCCATTCACTCAGGAAAAATATAACTCAGAGGAGAGGCTCATGTGACTGGGAAAGGTGCTGGGCAGGACCTCTTAGGGGCTGGGGAGGGAAGAAAGCAGCTGCCCACATCACCTTGGTTCCAGTCAAGTCCCAGGCTGCCCGCATGGTGGTGGTCAGGTTGGGTTGAGGGTTCTTGTTCTGAAGCAATCTGTTTTCCCAGTGTCTCCAAGTCCTAGGAGCCAGGCACCCACTTTTCCCGACTCTTCCATCACAGGTCCCACAGGGGTGCTTGACAGTTTGAGCCTGTCACCCTTATGTCTGCTATATGATGGCAAGCTGTTGGGAGTGGTGTTTCATCATGAGATCTGAGGCTTTCTCTGTCTCCTTGCAATAGGGTCTTCTAGTAACTTGCAGTTCAAGGCAGAACGCATTAAGATCCCATTAACACCGAGATACCCCCGATCCGTCATGGGCTCTGACAGAGGTAAGAAGTGGACATGGCCTCTGGTGCGTGGCCTGCCATCCTGCCTTGTCCTCCTGGAACCTCTGGGTAGAGCTTCTGGTTTGCTTGTCATCTCGTTCAGTAAAGGCTTGCTGAGCTCTGCCTTAGGCCTGGTACTGAGCCCGGGCCCTGTGATTCTGTCCATATGGAGGCTATATCTGGACAGCAGAACATGGCTTCATTCCTTCCTCTCTCTCGGCAGGATCACTGTCACATTCTGAGTGCAGCACCCCTCCTCGGTCACCCCTGAGCGTCGACACCCTGTCCTCTTTTAGCCAGCCCCAGACCTCAGCCTCCACATTGCCCCGGATTGCCGTCAACCCTGCATCCCTTGGGGAACGGAGAAAAGACAGGTGAGTTGGGGGGTGGGCGTGGAATCTGTGGCCAAGATGAACAGTGGGCTAAAGCTTGGGCTTAGCTACAGGAGGAGCCAAGAGGGCCCCATTTTGGTTTGGTCCTGGGTCTAGCCACCCTAGTTTGGGTCACTCAGTAGCCAGTGGTATCCTGCTCATATGTCATTGGGACAGATTGTGGCACTCGGTACAGGGCTTAGCCCCAGTAAGGAGGCAAGGCATGTGTAGATGCAGGGAGGGAGAGCATGGGCTCCTCCCCCTGAGCCGTGACAAGTGATTCTGGAGATGACTTGGTGGTGACAGGGATGCCAGGGTTCCATCTACTATTTCCTAAGTCCACGTTTAGCATTTCACATATTTTCAGTTATGAAAGCCTCATAATTGCTCAGGACGTGTTATTGTTACTAGCCCTGTTTGACAGATGAGGAAGTTGGGTGACCTGTGTGGACATGGGATTTAGCAACTGTCCTGACTTATCTAGAGCCAGAACTCTTCCTTTCCCCATGCTTTCTGGTCCTAGATCTATTGGCTCTGTCTCTAGGTTCTCCTGCCCTGCTCACCCAAGGCTTTTTATTACAAGCTGCAGCACACGAGAAGCTAAGGGCGCAGCTTAGCCATTCATTGGTGTAGCAGTTTTAAGTGCAGGTGGTTTTGGAGCTCGGCTGCAGGTTCTCTTCCAGTAGGATGACCAGGAGCCTCCTCTGCAGTTCCTCTCCTTGCATGCCTCCCCTTCTCTGTCCTAAATGGAACTTTCTAGATCATATTTTTGTTCCTAGCAAGTGGAACAGCAGGAGTTGGAGGAAAGGTTCTAGCTAGATCATATTTGACTGGAGGACCTTAACTTGTGAGAGCATGGGCCCAGCAGGTATTCACCTAAGAGACTGAGGGGAGCAAAGGGTACTGAAATCCCAGATCAAGCCTGGGCAATCAGACTTTACCCAGGTGACACACATAGGTACATGCAGGGGTGGAATTAGTCATCCCCCCTCTGGCTTTCCTGAGTGAAATGTATACTCTTAGCTAGAGAAGCACCCCCTCACCTCCTCGCCATATACAAAGCTGGGAACTGCCCTGACTTGCAGTGCCCTGACACCATTAAGTATGGGTTTAACCTCTGCAACCTGTGCACAGCTTACTAATTGAAAGTAATACCTTTGTTTTTGTTGTTCTGGTCCTGGGGCTTGAACTTGTAGCCTGGGCATTGTCCCTGAATGGTTTCCCTAGTGGTTTTGGAGGTCAAGGTTAGAACTCTACCACCTAAGCCACAGTTCCACTTTTGCATTTTTTGGTGGTTAATTGGAGATACAAGTCTTAAAGACTTTCCTACCCAAGCTGGCTTCGAACTATGATCCTCCGATTTCAGCCTCCTGGGTAGCTAGAACTACAGGTGTGAACCATTGGCACCTGTCAAGGATAGTACCCTTTGTCCTGATTCTGAAGTTCACTGTCATGTACTCATTATGGAAAATTAGAAAAGTTAGGGAGAGAAAAGTTACATAGAATGTCTCCAACCAAACATTCAATTACTATTCACCTCTCTCTCTCTTTCTTGCTCTCTCTCTCTCTCTCTCTCTCTCACACACACACACACACACACACACACACACACACACACACACACATCCACACAGCACATTTGTATGGTACACGTAGGACTCTTACTCAGAGGTGAGGCACTAATGACATTCTATCACTTATCACTTGAGCCACAGTTTCACCTCTGGCTTTTTGCTGGGTTATTGGAAGGTCTCACAGATTTTCCTGCTTGGATTGGAAAGTCATCAGATCTCAGCTAGGACTAGAGGAACCACCAACACCCAGCTTAAAAAACTGTACTTAATGCTTGTTTTCTTTATATTATTTTACACACATAATTACATCCTTTTTAGTTAACATTATCTTTTCAGTGACTTGTGATTTTGTAAGTATATTATTATAAACCTATCTTAAAAGCACATTATTCCAAGAAGACTTAGTGCATAGTATCAAACATGTAAACCATCAGAGGACTCAAAAGTAAAATCAGACCACCTCCCTGAGACACGGGTATTGTGCATTTTTGGTCTGTTCTCTGTGGAGACCTGCGTGTGAATGCACACATACTTGTGTACTCACATTAGTGAACATGGAATTACCTATTGCCCTCTGCGTCTTGCCAGGTCAGGAAGCCGTGATGTATAGGCAAGTCAAGCAGCTTCTTGGCTTCTCTGGGGCTGTCATGTTGTCTTTCTTGCCTGCTCCTGTGTTGAGATAGACCTGTTGTGTGGAGATAAAGCAAACCAAAGGGCCATCTTGTGTGTGAGGAAGAAGGAACAGCTCATCCCCCCTGCTGGTGGCTGCGAGGGAGTGGCGTCCTCCCTCCCCTGTGCCCTGCTCCATCATTTCAGATTGGAGTGTGAGGATGGCATTCGGGTGGCTGTGTGGTAAGGGTTTTTGCCACTTGGAACCACTTGATGCCTTCTCACCGGTTGAGCTGTTAGGTGACTGCATGCAGAACTGGTGGATTTGGGAAGTGAAGATACCTGGGAGGCTTGGGGAGTGTAAGGACACTTTTAAAAGAATTTTAGTCTGCTGTTCCAAGAATGTAGGGACCTGTGGCCTGTGGAGCTTGGCAGCAGGGGTGCCTGGTTCGGGCCCCCCACCATATGGGTCTGTCCATGGGCCAGGAAGACCCAAGAAGTGAACACCAGACTGGTTCCCTCCTGCGGCCTTCGGCCTAGACTTGGTCCTGTATGCCCTGGAAGAAACAACAGGGCTGTGATGCTTAGCTCCCGTGTGGTCTTCCTGTTTTTTCTGTGTGCATGTTGCAGGTGTACAGGTTGTCTTCCTTCTCTGAGCTCCCTTCTCTTTGACCTTTGTCTATCCAGGTGTTTCTTCCACCACAGATCTCTTCTGAGGCTGCCCGTGGCCACCAGGCCCAGGTCCTCCTCGCTGAGGAGTCTGAGGTTGGCCTGACATGAGGCTCCCGTGCGCCCCTGCCCCTTGTGCTCTTGGGGCTGGTGGATGGCTCCTTGGGAAGCAAGGGCATGGTCACAGCCTTGCTCGGAGCCTCCCCGCTCCCCTTTTTCTCATGGCTTGGATTGGCAGCTGCTTACTTTCCATGATCAGTTCCCATCCCCCTATAGCCAGGAAACGTTAAAATGAATTGTTTCTCTCCTCTTTTCTAGAGGAGGAGTGTCATTCCAGAAGCCATCTCTGTTCCCTGAGGGTGTCTTGAGACTCCCTCTCCCCTGGGGGTTTACAAAGTGCATGTCCTGAGTCCACTCCTCTCAAAAACTCAAATGTTGTGTTGTCCCTGTGTTGGTGTTGTGTTCTGTCGGACTGTTGTCTGTTTCTGAGGCTGGGTGTTTCCATGTTTGTTTGGGTGCACTGTGTATGTATTGCATGACGTTTCAAGAACATGCATCTTTGACCATTTCTCCATCCAGCTGTGTCACTGAGGAGCACTGGGCTCTGAACCCTCCCTGCACGCATGCCTGCACGCCTCATCTCACATTCCCCATGCCTGTCCCCTGGCTCTGAGTCCCCCTGAACCTTTGTCTCTTTCCCAAGGCCCTATGTAGAAGAGCCACGCCACGTGAAGGTACAGAAGGGCTCAGAGCCCCTGGGCATCTCCATTGTGAGTGGAGAAAAGGGTGGCATCTATGTCTCCAAAGTGACTGTGGGGAGCATCGCGCACCAAGCTGGCCTTGAGTATGGGGACCAATTGCTTGAGGTGAGAGGGCATGGCCCCTTTTATCTTTCCCTTTTTTCCTCCTCTGAAAAGGCATTGTTTCCAGGCCTCAGCCCCTGTCCCCTGTCCCTGAACCCATCCTGGATGTCTCCCCAGTTCAATGGCATCAACCTGCGGAGCGCCACGGAGCAGCAGGCCCGGCTCATCATTGGGCAGCAGTGCGACACCATCACCATCCTGGCCCAGTACAACCCACAGATGCAGCAGCTCAGCAGCCACTCCCGCTCCAGGTGAGCCTCCTCCAGGTGCCCAGGGGGCGGGGTGGGGGAGGCAGGGGTACTGCTCACGTGAGGCGGGGGTCCAGTCCCTTTGGACTTGTGGTGGGGATGGGGAAGGGGGAAGAGGGCCCGACAGCTGCAAGTTCTGGGGATTCTGTTACTGGTGAAGGGAGGTGAGTAGCCTATAGGACTTGGGAGAATGGCCATCTATACAGAACATGTCTCCTGAAATGGGAAGCAGAAGGCTAGGGCCCAGTGCCCACAGCAGAGGGCTGTGACAGTCAAGGGCAGATGCCTTTGGGGATAAGATTGTGTGTGTGTGTGTGTGTGTGTGTGTGTGTGTGTGTGTGTGTGTACATATGTGCTTGCACTCGTGCTAGCTCTGGGGCTTGAACTCAGGACTTGGGTATGCTATCCCTGAGCTTTTTTTTTTAAAAAATTATTCATCTTTATTGGTAATATAGGATTTACACAGTTACATGCAGTTATATACATACTAAGACATAAATTTAAGACTATTTAAAACAAAAATGGGATGGAAAATGTACTAAACAACAAAGCAAGTGTCTTAACACAAAACCTTCAGATTATATACAAGCAAGAGGACCAACCATAAATTAACTTGTGCATAAAAAAATTACTTATCAAGTAATTCTTAATAAGAGAGCTGCCAAAACAAACTCTCAGACTTGATCACAACATCTAGCTTATTTTCTTTAATTCTCATTTGGTATAAAAGCTATTTGAATGAATGTGCCATTAAATTAAATACTTTCCTAAATACCAACAGATAAGTTTAAAAATAAAGAAATCATTTACATATAAAATATTATGGCCTCTGAATGAACTTATTTAATGATTTGGTCCTTTAGCCCTTCTCTGCTCATTCTGCCCAAATTTACCTCATTAACTCCAAATTGGAGAAAATTTCGTGAGAAGTTTCAATTTTACCAATATATGAAATTATACATCAAAACAACCATGTGAAGAAGTATCTAGTTTAACAAATTCTATGCTCAAAAGTAGAACCTTTCATCTGGGGTAACTTTAACATGTATAATATATTTAATCATATTTGATATTCTTTTATTTTAATGACTACTAACTTACAAAGTTAGGTTTCAAATGGCATTAAAGCATATTTATATCATTTGACTGTATACATGTGTTTTTAAAAACAAGAGACAAATACTTATAAATCCAGATCTTTACTCTTCCTTCCCACATGAAAAAAAAATTTTTCCTTCTTTTTTTGGGGGTTGGGGGGATTGGGGGGGCCTTGGGCCTTGAACTCAGTTCCTGGGTGTTGTCCCTGAGCCTCTTTGTGTTCAAGGCTAGCACTCTTACCACTTCCAGCTTTTTTTGAGCAGTTTACTGGAGATAAGAGACTGATGGATTTTCCTGCATGGGCTGGCTTTGAAACAGGATTACAGGTGTGAGCCACCATCATCCGGCTCCCACATTAAAGATTTTAAGAAAAATCTTACAGGTTTCAAGGACCAAATGGAATTTAAAAATTGGCCCAGAAACTTAAAAAAAAAAATCTTTTTCTCCCATCTCAAGAGTAATTACTTTAAAGAAATGGAGGTGGGGGGCTGGGGATATAGCCTAGTGGCAAGAGTGCCTGCCTCGGATACACGAGGCCCTAGGTTCGATTCCCCAGCACCACATATACAGAAAACGGCCAGAAGGGGCGCTGTGGCTCAAGTGGCAGAGTGCTAGCCTTGAGCGGGAAGAAGCCAGGGACAGTGCTCAGGCCCTGAGTCCAAGGCCCAGGACTGGCCAAAAAAAAAAAAAAAAAAAAAGAAATGGAGGTGGGGAGAAGTTACAGGAACTCTGGAGTACTGAGTTTACTTTGAAATGATCACACTTACCTTGCTTTATCAAACATTTCAACTCTATTGGCTAAATAAACTAATATACTTAAATAACCGGAAGAGAAAAAAATCATGTTTTCTTTTTTGTCAGCTGTAGGGCTTGAACTCAGGACCTGAGCAAAAAATTGTGTTTTCGTTAACTGAGAACCAAAACTTTTGGAGTAGTTGAACCTACTAAATATGTCTATTGTAAGATCTTCTTTCTTAGAAAGTAATATTCCTTCTCTTTTATTCCTGAAATTATATTTCATATAATCAAGTCATGGGCAACTATTAGCTAAATATTAGTGATATTAGCTCTAAGTAAATATTAGATCTAAGTAAATTACAAAGACTCATGGTACATATTTGTTATCTTGATACCAAACAGGGATAAACTGTAATCGTCCATTAAAAAAAGAACCATGACAAAAGCTTGTATTTTAGAACTGGGATAATTCTACAAAATTCCAAACATTTATTGGGAATGTTTTAGTTTATCTGCAAGTCATCTAGAAAAGTAACAGTACTGTTGTTGCTTTTGAGAAGAATTGCCTTGCTATGTTCAGCAGTCATTGTGAACATGTTTCACATTCAATCAATTTCTGCTTCTCAATTATATTTTGGAATAAGTTTTTTTTTTCTTGCCCCTGATTAGTGCTCTACCACTTGAGCCACAGTGGTACTTCCAGGGTTTTTGTTGTTGTTTGGTAGTTAATTGGAGATAAGGGTTTCCTGGGCTTTTAGGCCTCCCGAGTGGCTAGGATTACAGGTGTGAGTCAGGATTCTTGCTCGGTGACTGACTGTCCACAAGCGAGTGCTGGACACCTGCTCATGTCCATCCCCGTGCTCAGGGTCACAGAGCAGATGGTAGGGTGCATTCTCCAGGGCTGGACAGCGGGGCTTGTCTCCGTTGACAGACACTGAGGCAGAGGAAAAGGGACAGTGGCTCCAAGTGTCCCCTGGGCTGGGCACCTTTGGAGAGGACCTCCGAGTTGAGAACTGGCAGATCCTAGGGGCCTGGCGACACGAGTCCTCCTGTGTGTGCCTTGGCTCCGGGCACAGCTGTGTGGCCTGCGACCCAGGTAGGGGCTCAGGGTAGCTGCGTGCACCTTATGACTTCGGTCTTCCATCCCTAGCTCCCACCTGGACCCCGCTGGTGTCCACTCCACTCTTCAGAGCAGTGGTGCCACCACCCCGGAGCACCCCTCTGTCATCGACCCCCTGGTGGAGCAGGATGAGGGCCCTAGCACCCCTCCAGCCAAGCAGAGCGCTTCCAGCTCCAGGTGAGCAGATACAGGCTGTAGAAGCCCATATGCTCTTCTGCCTTTGTGAGGCTGAGCCATCTCTGAGGAGCGCAGGCACTGGGCACCCACCATACACCACGTTCTCAAAATCTGGGGGGGGGGAGGCAGGCGTGTTCTTCCCATTCCCCTACCCCCAACCCCCCCCCCCCCCCCGCTTCCCCTCCTATCTCGTGTCCTCACGACTCCTTTGTTACTTCCCCTCTTCAGTATCTCCTGTTCAGATACCGTCCCACAGTCATCACCAGCTAAGCCCTGAGGCTCTGGCTGTGGGCATTGTTGCTGTCCCCAAGGAGGTGCCAGGCTAGGGTCTGCGCGTGTGCGGCCAGCCACATGCTCAGTGGTCTGCCAGAGCATTCAGGAGTTGCATGGTCGCTGAGGCAGAGAGTGGAGACAGCTAGGTGCAGATGTCATGAGGAAGCCCTGCAGAGCAGCCAGGTAGAGGGAACAGTATCAGGGCTAGGCAGGTGCTCCTGAGAGCTGTGCATCTGCCAGCCTGGCCGGGGGTTAGAGGGGCCAGGAGAGGGCCGCCGAGGCCAGGGTGCAGAGCTGCCCCTCCTCAGTCCTGCTCAAGTCACTTCTTCAGCAAGGCCCCAGTGTCACCCAGAGGAGCTGGTTCCACACTGTCCACCAGGACCATGCCACACCGGAACATACCTGCTGCCAGATCTTAACCCCAGGCAGGCTTCTCCCCCTGGAGGCCTCCAAGGTCCTGCCTCCTTCACTCAGGTTGTCTACAGCCATCGCCAGCTTCCCTCCCCAAAGGTCTTGATGGCAAGGCCCCTACCTGAGCTGGCTTAGGGAGCGGCTGTGCACAGAGGCAGACGCACACAGTGCAGGGGGGAGGGATTTGGGGAGAGGAAGCAGGGCTGTGGGCCTCAGTTCTGCCCCTTACTGGCCTTGTGGCCTGGGGCCTTACTTCCACCTCACTGCCCCTTCTGCTCTTGCCCTGTCCATGAGTCAGTGAGACCTGAGCATAGGGCGCACCTCTCAGCCCCCTGGGGTTCTCAGGCCTTGGAAGCATACAGAGGCGGCCAGGGTGCCAGCCATTGCTTTGTCTCCTCCCTCTGTGTGAACCATGAGGTCCTTTATTTTCCTTCCTCAAAGGATGTTGGGAGATGCCAGCAAGAAGATGGCGGAGCCCCGAGTTGTCTCCCTCAAGAAGTCCCCGCTGGAGCTTGGAGTGCACGTGTGTGGTGGGAACCTGCGTGGGGTGTTTGTGGCTGAGGTGGAAGATGACAGTTCTGCCCGGGGGCCTGATGGCCTGGTGCCAGGAGACCTCATCCTCGAGGTAAGTCTGCTACCGAGAAGGCCGGCTGCCATCTGTCCTCTTGCATTGCCTCACCTGGAGACCCATGAGGGTTGCCGACTTGTCTTTGTAAACCTGCAAGGTTACCCAGTCCCTCTGGGAGGCCACTGGCAGTGAACAAGCCACCATGGCTTGGCTCATGGACAGCCAGAAGGAGATGTGCGTTATTGCGAGCAGCAGGCCTTGGAGCTGGTGGGAGGGTATCATCTCTCATCTCATTGAGGAGGTGGCACAGAGGTGGTACAGCTGCTGTTTTTTGTTTTTGTTGCCAGTCCTGGGGCTTGAACTCAGGGCCTGAGCACTGTCCCTGGCTTCTTTACTTGAGCCACAGCACCACTTCTGGCTTTTTCTATATATGTGGTGCTGAGGAATTGAACTCAGGGCTTCATGTATATGAGGCGAGCACTTTAACCACTAGGCCATATTCCCAGCCCCCCAGCTGCTGTTTTAAAAGCAGGACACAGGGCCCTTACTTGCTGGGAGCCTACTGAAGGCAGAGAAGATGCTCAGCAGGGGACCTGGTGGACAGGAACTATGCACAGGGCTAAGGCGCTGGGGAGACAGCAAGGATCCCACCTTTCCCACAGGGCTTGGGGAGGGCAGTCAGAATCAGATCCGGGGATGTGGACTCTGCCTTGATGCTATAACCGGCCACACCCTTCTCATCCCGGCCCCCTGTCCCTGGTCAGTATGGCAACCAGGAGGTGCGGAATAAGACTGTGGAGGAAGTATATGTGGAGATGCTGAAGCCCAAAGATGGCGTCCGCCTCAAGGTGCAGTACCGGCCCGAGGAATTTGCCAGGATCAAGGGCCTGCCTGGAGACAGCTTCTACATCAGGTGCCAGTAGAGGGGATGTGGGGTTAGGGGAGGGGCTCTCTGTGGAGATGGTGCTGGTGAATGGATCCTCCAAGGCTGGGCCATCATCCACATTACTCTTAGGAATTCTAGGGACATCCTTAGGGGACCACATGGACTCTTTGGGGTTTAGGGCTGTATAGTTGTCCTCTCCGTCCTCCTTCACCAGAGTCTTCAGAATCCTTTGCAGTAGATACGGATTTCAGGTGCCCACAGTGCCCCTAAGTGTCAGAAGAGCACAGCACAGATGGACAGCATCAGACATCCTCTAGGGTGGGCTCCGAGCCACTAGGATGCTCCCCGAGGCAGCTTTGAGACAGCAGGATGGGGCAGGGGCAGGAAGCAGTGACGCGAGTGGGAACCAGTGCGTTTCCATCTGAGGGAGTTCCATCACGGGCCCGAGGGCCTTCACTTTTCTGGCAGAGGTGGATAGGAAAGGCTCATTGGGAGTGAGCCCCAAGTCTTAGTGACGAAAATGGAGTGCTCGTGTCTTGTTCCATGAAGCCTGGGGCTCCCTCTTCTGAAAACCGTCCTAAGGATGGCTATCTTATGTCAGTGCCTGGAGACAGCCTGGAACCTGGCAGCAGACTTAGGAGCCCATCTCCCAAGGCTGCCTCCTGACGGAATGCCCTCTCCCGTGGTCCAGGGCCCTGTACGACCGGCTGGCAGAGGTGGAGCCCGAGCTGAGTTTCAAGAAAGATGACATCCTCTATGTGGACGACACCTTGCCCCAGGGCACGTTTGGGTCCTGGATGGCTTGGCAGCTGGACGAGAATGCTCAGAAGATTCAGCGTGGGCAGATTCCCAGCAAATATGTGTAAGTGTTCCCCATTTGTGGTGGGGGCCGGGCCCAGGCACTGGCACAGAGGTGAAGCTGGGTCTGGTGGCTGGGGGGCTGACTCTGCTGCTCACTCAGCTTCAGCGTTGTGCCAGCCACTAAAATCAATTTCCCAGCTAGGCTGAAGTGCTGTGTAGAAGCCTGGGAGCAAGCAGGAGCATGATACTTTTCTAAACAGAGCTGAAGTTCTACACCATACCACAGCCCCAATGTACAATTCAGTGGTCTTTAGTATATTTATAGATAGGTACATTTTAGTCATTTTATTGCCTCAAAAGGAAACTCCACACCCATTAGCAATTAGTATGTCAGTCTGTTTTCTATTGCTATAACAAAGAACCCCAAGTAAGAAAATTTACAAAGAAAACAGGTTTATTTAACTCTTACTTCTGGGTGCTGAGAGCGCATTGTCTGGGCCCCAACTGCTTACCCTCCAGCAAAGCCTCCTTGGCTGAGTCACAGTATGGTGGGAAACAGAAGGAGCCCGGGGTTGGTGGTGTAGCTCATGGTAGAGGCCAAGCCATTGAGCGAAAGCAATGGGTACTAAGTTTGAGTCTCAATCTTGGACCAAAAAAAAAAAAGCCGGGGGGGGGGGCGGTGGGACCAACCTTGTGCAGAAGGGAGAGGTCATTGGGCAGGGGAGAAAGAGGACAGTTATTATTCTCTTTCTGTAGCGACCCACTCCTGTGGGAACTCATGAGGCCCTGTGAGCGCTGTGTTAGTCTCTTCCATGGGCAGGGCATGCAGTGACCTCACCGTCTTCCACAGGGTCCCACCTCTTAAAGCTTCCCTCAGCTCCACATGGCCATACAGGGGACTGGGCTTCCTGCACACAGCCTTTGGGGGACACACGGACACCGTAGCACAGCTCTAGGCCTGGCCCCAGCCCGGGTGGGCTCCCCTCCCTCCGTGGCTGCCTGCTGGCAACTCCAGGAGGCCTGACGGGAGCTCAGGGGTGCCTGCCTTCCTGTGTACATGCGGTGCTTCCCAGCATTGATGTGTCCTGACTGCAGGATGGACCAAGAGTTCTCCAGGAGGCTCAGCATGTCTGAGGTGAAGGACGATAATGGCGCTGCAAAGACACTGTCGGCGGCTGCACGCCGGTCCTTCTTCCGCCGGAAACACAAGCACAAACGCAGTGGGTCTAAAGATGGCAAGGACCTCCTGGCCCTGGATACTTTTTCCAGTGACTCCCTTCCACTCTTCGAAGGCAAGTGGCGGAGCTTGTTTTGCCATGGGATCCTGGGTGGAGGGGTGTTGAAGTGTCATGTGGGGCTGAGCGATGTCATGTGTCACTGGGTGTTTTGCACACAGATCTGGAAGCGAGCCCTCAGAGACTTGATTTCTCTTACCGTGTCCGTGGCTCGGCTGGTGGGTGCTCTGTGGTGGCCACCATCTGGGAACCCGGGTTCCAAATGTCTTGTGGCTCTGCCCTATATCCTGAGGGTTGTTCTCATCTCCATGGTCAGAGCTGGCTCAAAGCCAGCATCCCTCAAATTCTGCCTCATGGGTGAGGGGCCAAGCAAAGGGTAAAACCTCTCCTGTTACTTCCTGGACAGTTCGGGGCTTCATGAGCATGCCTACCTGCAGGGGAGGCTGTGGCACCTGGTAAGCAGAGGAAAAAGGAGATGGGGGTGGATGCAGTGGGCAGAAGACACCTGAAACAGAAGAAAATGTAAGATGATGGGTCCGTGCCAGTTGGCTGCAGTGTCCGCAGAGGCAGGAGAAGCCTGTGCTTGACCCCATGAGTGATGGTGCCCATCGATGCCTGCTATTTGGGACTTCATGGTTACAGTTGGGGAAACCCCAGGCAGGGCCTGTGAGCTGCTCATTCTCCTGGCTCTGATTGGGGGAGTTAAAGACTGAAGTGAGCTCAGGGAGCGGAGGTTCCCAGGCCTGCCTCTGCCCAGGCTGAGCCCAGGACACCTATGTCTTTGCCCCTCAGATTCCGTGAGCCTGGCCTATCAGCGGGTCCAGAAGGTAGACTGCACCTCGCTGAGGCCAGTCCTGATTCTGGGGCCATTACTGGATGTGGTGAAGGAGATGCTGGTGAATGAGGCGCCTGGCAAGTTCTGCAGATGCCCACTTGGTAAGGGAGTCCTCCGTGCCCGCGGGGCTGTCCCCCTGCCCCCTGCCTCCAGGGCCATGGATGGTGGGCCACACACACAGCATCTCATGGCCATTGGAGGTCTCCAGCTCTCTGGGAGAGAGGACATTGGTGTGGCCCCCATGTTGCCCAGGCCCCCTCGTCCCTGCCCCGTCTGGCCTCCATGGGCCCAGGGCCTGACTTTTGCCTCTGTATGTACACTGCAGAGGTGATGAAGGCCTCCCAGCAGGCCATCGAGCGGGGTGTCAAGGACTGCCTGTTTGTCGACTACAAACGGAGGAGCGGCCATTTTGACGTGACCACCGTGGCTTCGATAAAGGAGATCACAGAAAAGGTACTAGTGGCGCTAGCCTGAGAGCTAGCCCTCCTCGCTGCCACATGTCCCTGGCCTTTGTGACTAGCACTTGGATCCCCTATGCGGGCCTGGGACTTCAGCGCACCTTGTGGTACCTGCTGCCTCTCCCTGCTGAGGGCATCGTGAAGCAGCTGCTTGGGAGGCTGAGGACCTGGCATTGCTCAGGCTCTGGCCCTGGGCTGCTCACCTCTCTGGGCTTAAGTTTTCTTCTCTGTTAAACAGTGGTGTCGGTTGTCACCGTGGCAGGTACTTAGTATGCAGCTGACGTGGATGAGCTCCATCCAGCCGGGGAGCTTCCTCCGGGGAGCTGCTGTGGGTTGTGGGTATTTTTGGGGGGGCTCTCACTCTGCCTGGTGTGTGGTGGATCCCATGGATGTATGACAGTCACAGACATGACAGGTACATGCCCCCCTCCTCTGCCACAGGCCCCTCTCATCCCTAACCAGCTCCTTCTCCATCAGAATAATGCTTGTGAGCCAGGTAGGGCTGCATGGAAGAAGAAACAGCACGAGATGTTGTGGAGTTGGGGCTGGCCAGACCCCACTCACCTGCTGCCTGCTGTTGGGGCAAATGGCAGTGGAGGGGAGGGTAGGACAGGATCCCCCTGGAGAAGGTCTCCCCTCTGTTGTTTGTGGGGATCTTTGTGAGGGACTGCTCTGTTGCCTCCTTTATGGAGGAAGGCGGACCAGTATGGGACCAGGGTGGGTCCCCTTGGTGACAGAAGATGTGTCCCTGCAAGGGCTGGTCCCCCTTGCCTGCCCTCCAGTGCTTACTTAGTGCCCTGCTCCCCAGAACCGGCACTGCCTCCTGGACATCGCCCCCCATGCCATCGAGCGTCTGCATCACATGCACATCTACCCCATCGTCATCTTCATCCACTACAAGAGTGCCAAGCACATCAAGTAGGTGCCTGGGCCTGGCTGGCGTGGGGCTGGGGCCCAGCCAGGGAGGGGCAGAGAACAGGAGTACCTATCTCCCCCTCCAGCCCATACCTGTGAACTCACCCATGGCGTCGCTTTCCCCTGCCCTGCCCCTGTCGGGGAGCCACCGTGGCTCCCCAGCATGGCCAGCTTTACCTGCCTAGCTCTCTTCCCACCATTCTTCTGGTCATGCTCTGCCAGAGGACAGCGCAGTGATGGAGGTGGGGGGAGGGGAGGGGAGGGAGAGGGCTGCTGCATCCAGCTCGCCCCCTGCTCACTAAGGCCTCTGTCCATCTGGCCTTTCTGTGCTGCTGAGCTCTGGGGTTGCCTATACTGAGGTTTCTGGGTTCCCCATCTGCCCAGAGCCCCTCCAGAGGGCCTGAGGTTATTGCTTTATGGGGCCACACCCAAGGCCTCAGGCCACAGCCCAGCCCTCCCTGCTTCGAAGGCCTTGGCCATGCTGGTCCCAAGAAGGGCAGAGGAGAACCTGGGAGGCCCTGGGCTCAGCCAGTGTCCCCCACTGTCCTGACAGGGAGCAGAGAGACCCTGTCTACCTGAGGGACAAGGTGACGCAGAGGCATTCCAAAGAGCAGTTTGAGACAGCTCAGAAGATCGAGCAGGAATACAGCAGGTACTTCACAGGTAGGTGCTTGGGGTCTGCACAGGACATGGATGTAGAGCGCCTTGGAGGGGGACAGTACTGTGCTGTGCCCTTTTGTTACAATGCCCTGAAGTCGCTGGCCACTGTCAGCATTTCCCCATGCTGCCGGGTTAAGCTCTCGGACACCTCTGGACGTCATTTTGACATCCATGTGCAGTGGCAGCTGTCTCTCAGCAGCACTGGGCACTGTCCCCAGCTGGACAGAAATCCCCATCCTCGAGGCCCTCCGTGAGCTCTCCGTGTAGGTGGCCACCTGTCCCCAGCAACCCCCAGGCAGGCCACTTGCTGTGGGGTTTACTGAGAAAAAAACTCACCGACGAGATACCACAGAAGTGTGGCCGCAGCATGCCTGCCACGTTCCGCCTGTAGGCTTCCTGCCTTGGGGGTTAAATCAGCCAGGTGTAGGGGTCAGGGCAGCTGCACAGAGATGGGACTGCGGTTGGAGCCATGTTGTGGGGAGCGCGGGACGTCCTATGGGCCAGATTGCTCCCGTGATTGTCCCATGTGCATGCACCTGCATGTTTTTTCCTTTCTAGGCTCACCACTGACACCAGTGGAGAAATGAAATTTAGCAACTCAGCAGATGTACACGTACACTGCCCTGTCTCTCAGGGCAGTTTCTAAGTGCTATGGCTGCTTTGTGACCCTGTCTCCTTTGTGGGGATCATACTCGGAGTGGCCAGGCCTGGCGTCCTCAGACGTGGCTGCCAGTGCTCGCCTTTGCTCCCACGGGCCTCTGGGCCCAGGACTCCTCCTTCCTTAGATCCCATCTGGCCTAGGATTGTGCCATGGGACCTGCTGCTGGCAGGGCCTTCACCACACGCTCCCAGACCACTTTCTTGCCGGTTGCCCCATACTTGGTCCTTGCCAATGCTAAGGCCAGCCCCTGCCAGACTTATCATCCTAATGTCAGTAGAGGTTTCTCCAGGGGGCAGTTTTCCTCTATTTGCTCTACCCCGTTTCCCAAGGAGGGAAGAGAGCTGGGTGGGGGGGGGCACTGAGATGCCACGTGCTGGCAGATAGGCAAGTGCTATAGCACAGCCTGAGGGTCTTTGCATGGAACTGAATGGTCTGGTGGGGGGGGGGCACTCTTCTACAGGAGTCATCCAAGGAGGGGCCCTGTCCAGCATCTGCGCTCAGATCTTGGCAATGGTCAGCCAAGAACAAAGCAAAGTCCTGTGGATCCCTGCCTGCCCACTCTAGAAGGCTGTACCAGGAGGCAACTCGGCCAGCCTGATGACTGGTGATGGGGAGGCCTGGCTCCCTCTTCTCCAGTGACTGAAGACAGGTCTGTCTGTCTGTCTGTCTGTGGACTGGCCAGGAAGGATGCAGAATCAGGACTCCACAAGCACCTCCCTCACAGCCTAAGGGCAGCAGCCACACCACCGGGATCCAGCCCCGGCCAGCAGGCTGCTCCTCCCAAGAGTGTGTTTACACGGTCATGTGACACAGGGGCTCAAGGCCCACCTTCCTATAGCCAGCCGACCAGAGATGCTGCACAGAGAACCTTCAGATCACACGTTTACAAGCCTTTTCTAAGTATTTGGTTGTTTATGTTTACTTGAATGGCTCCCTGCTGTGGGTGCCCAGCCCCTGCCCCGCCCCCGCCCCACCCATCCCTCTGTTGCTTTGGTTTTGCTTTTGTTCACGTCTGTCTTCAACAAAATGGCCCTGGAACCTCCTTGGGGGCCGCCTTACTTCCGGAGGTTCTTGTTGGTGGGACCAGAGCCATGTCGTGCCGTGGCAGGCCTCACTTCCTGGAGGGACACCGTTGACTGCAGGTGCTGGGACGGCTCCCTGGTGAGGGAGGATCAGTGCCTTGTGGGGCCAACTCACGGTAGCAGCATTTTCCCTCCCACGACGACGACTTACGGGAAGGCAGCTCTGGAGCTCCAATGCTCACCTGTCCGCCTGCTTCTCCTGGGCTCTCCTGCTTCCCCAGCTGTGGGGCTTTCGTGGCCAGGTGCCGGCCAGGCTCCACCCAGGTTCCGTGAGTCCTGGCCTCCTAAACGGTGCAATGTGCAGGGGGTCGTCCTGGCTCTGTCCAGCACAGAAGGTATATGCTTCTTCAGTATGAATCCACTCATGTTTCAGACTTTGAAAGGAGAGCTCTTAGGGGAAACGTAATGGCCACGAGCCTAGTGGAAAAATCTTGGACGAACACCCAGGACCTCAGCCTTCATCTTGGTTATAGTGCTCATAGCAGGAGCCTGACTCTGAGGATGTCTGCAGTCTGCATCAAATTTGTTTCTCTCTCTCTCTCTCTCTCTCTCTCTCTCTCTCACTCTCATTTGCACTTCTGATGCCAGGTACTCTTTCTTGGCTGAAGATTTGCGCTGGTTCCTTCCTTCAACTTTGTGTCCTGTTAATAGGTACTGTAAGCAGCTCCGTGCGTCATTAGGGGGGTAGGACCTATATTTTAATACTGTTCCTAACATTTCATTTTACTAGCAAGAAATCTTTGATTTCATTTTATTCTTTGTACTTTTAGACACTAGATTATAGTTTAGCCATTACTGACTTTTTTTTTAAAAAGGGATATATTTTCTTGCACAGTTGCTCAAAAAAAAAAAAAAAAAAGACAAGTTTCAGTCCTCAGTGCTGTCCTTATGTTTTTTACAGGTACAAGAGTTTTAGCTCAGACAAGTGAACTGTGTGCCACTCTGAGCACGGGGCTATTTTGTAGGCAGCAGGCTGAGCCGGGATGGGATTGGCAGTGCAGGCAGGTACGGATCTGACAGATGGATGTCCTGTGTCCTGTACTAAGATGTTACTTTGTATCAAAAGGTAAACAGACTTCAGTACAACAAATAAAGATCAAAGTCTGTGATCTGTCTATGTGTGATACCTGTGTGTCTTCTCTTCCTGAGCCTCCTCCCTCTCTTCCCCCCTAGCTTTCCCACCTCCTCTGCCGTGGGGGCAGAGGTCCTTGCTTGCTCTCGTGAGAATATGGAGTCCATTACCTCCTGCCTGTGTTGCATGGGGCAGTGGTGGCAGCTGGGCAGCTCTGTGTTCCTGTTCGGGCCTGCAGGTGTGGGCCAGGCTGTGGGATGCCCCGAGCAGCGAGCTGAGCCCTCTTCAGCCAGGGCTTTGTCCAGGACTGCCATGGGAAGGGGCCCATGTGGCACGGGATTGTGGGACCGTGGGCTCGTGCTCTGCATTTTCTGTATCTTCTGCAGGTTTCTCTTCCTCTCTCTCTAGCTTGGACAGTTATATTACTGAGATTCCAGGCCATTGATTCCTACCTGCATGGAGGCCTTGCAGGGAAGCCTTGAATATTCTACAGAGCAGTCCCTATAAGGGGACAATTCCCCTTTCCAATATGATCCTCCTATGTGGGTTGGGGGCGCAGCTGTATGGCAGCAGGGGTGTCTCAGCCCCAGAGTGATGTTTAGCTACAAGGCTCGGATCATGCTAGAAGGACGGGGCAGAGTTGGCGCTTTCTCCACCTTGGTGTTTGTCTTCAAAGATAGGGAAATGTATATGATTACTATGCCCCCTTCTCGTGCCAGCTTCTGTGATTCTGCGATGGATGTGAAATGCTCGAGTTTGGATCCCCCGAAAGACCTCCAGAGACCAAGACCAATGCAAGTAGCAAAAAGGGCATTTATTTCCAGCTAGCTCGGTCCTCCGCGCACTCAGCACGCTACTGACGCTAAAAGGCCCTGAGTATAGATTCAGCACAGGTTTTATACACTCTTTGGGGAAGGCAGGGACTTAAGCATACATCATAGCATCTTTTAACAAATCAACATACACCGCGGGAAAATTATAAAATAATTCTAAAGCATGTTTGGCGCATTTGTTGGCGGGAAGAAATCTGGGAAGGGTCATTGGTCAGATCAAGGGACTGACACATTTAAAATTGATTGGTTAAGCCATAGGGGTGTAGCAAGGGGGATATGTGCACAACTGAGGTTCTTAATTAGATACTGGTAACCACACCTGGGTGGGGGAGTCCTGGCATAACTCTAAAACTTGTTTTTCTTCTCTGCCGGTCACTCCTATGGGTGTTTATGGTTTTTTGGGTTTTTTTCTGAGAACTCTCTGTCCCAGGGCATTTTATGGTCTTTAGGACTTACAGTAAGGTCAGTCAGGTACAGAATGGGGTCTTAGTACAATATGGAGTTAGTCTGGTCCTTCACTCTGGCTCTACAGATGTGGAGGATTACTTGAGCTTCAGTTCTCTCCTGGCCTCACAGGGCAAGGCACGTCTCCCTACAAGGCTGGGGGAGGTGACCTGAGGCCTTGGAGGGGGGAGTAGGAACCAAGCAGGTCTGGAGTAGGAGCCATGTGTTGTTTGGAAAGAAGTTTGGGGCTTCTCTTCCTTAAGTTCCAAGCCATGAAGTTCACAGCAAAAGCAGATAGGGTACGTGGGTTTGCTCTGGGAAGGTAAGCGGCCACCACCTTTGGGGTTTATGAGCCCAGAAGACTACCTGGGTCATGGATGTCAGAGATGAAGGACACAGGGAAATGCAGAGTGAGGGCACACAGCATGAACAGCACTGGAGAGCTCGGGCTGGCATGGGGAGGGAGGGATCCAGGAGTCTAGGGCAGGATCCTGGCAGACCTGGCCCTTCTCTACTGCCCCTTCCACACCCTACATACTGACTTTTGGGCATGTGGTTCTGCCCCTCTAACTCATCTCAGCTGTCCTTGCTCTTTCATCTGCCCTCAACCATCCCGAATACAGGCTCTGGCCTCTTATGGTTCCCTCCAGCCCCCAATCATATCTCCATTTTTGCTATTATGTGCTTTTTGTCTTTTTTTTTTTCTGAATGTGGAATTTATCATCCATCCCATTTAGATCACCAAACACAAACATAGTTTACAAAATAACAGCCAGTGCATTCGCATTTAAGGAACGCGACTCTAAGCTTCCCTTCAGAAACCCTCCTGTGCCCACCACCCTGTTGAATTCCCTCCTCACCTCCGCCAAAGTAAGCACTAGAAGCATTTGTAACTTAATAATTTCTTTGCTGGCTGTGGTGACGCATGCCAGTAATCAATAAGGAGGGGGAGGCAGGAGGACCATGAGTTCGAGACTAGCCTGGACAAAACTTATTTTTCTTGCCTATGTGTGTAGTTAAGACTTCCAATGTAGACATCTATCTTCAAACAGCAGACTGTGTACTTTTGAAAGGACACATTTCTGGGAAAGTTCTTGGGAAGGCATGGTGTCACTAGGGTTGGGTTGGGTCTTCAGGCTGGTAGGAGGGGTCTCCATAGCCCCAGCTGGCACCACTGTGGTCAAGGGGGGGGGCTTCCTCTTTCTTTCTCTAGGGCACATCAGCTCCTAGAGCCTTTCAACAGTTGACGGAGGTCCACTGGATTGTCCTGGAGGCTTCCTCAGTACTGCCGGAGTAGAGGATTCAATCATAACCGCACAATAACCCTCCTGGCTTAACTTTCAGTTTATTAACAGGGTGATGACTAAGCCAAGTTGAGATATAAACGCCCATTTTCCTAAAACACAACAAGCATTTGGTTGTCTTTATAGGCTTGTCTTTACAGAAGCTTCTCTAGCGAGTTAATGGTTTATACATAAGGAGACATCCAGGCTTTACAAAGCCAGAGGGGTTGAAGAAGCTTGCCCTTGTCCCAGAGCTGCTGGCCAGCCTCTCGCTGAGCGGTCTCTTGCTGACAGGAAGTAAGCGTGGAGGTCACGCTCATCTCCCCACATTGTGACCCTTAAAAATGGGCAGAGGGTATGACAACCAAGAGTCTGTGAGGATAGATGGGGATGGCGGGTTGTCCCAAGTAAGAATGTACTAGACTGCCTCTCCACGCAAAGATGAAAATGACAAATATGTTACAGTGCTCAAGTCTTTGTGACAGCTTTCATTTTAACATTATCTACTAATAATTAGAGTAGAGGTCATAAACGCATGTTAACAGTTTATTTTTCTCTTCAAGTTTGGATTTTCTATTTTTAAAATGTATTTTATAATTTCTTAATTCCTTATCTTCTTAGAAACCAATTATTTGTTTTTTTTGGCTCCTCATCATATCCTACTGTATGTTTCTTATGACCTAAAGGCCTGGACCAGCAAGCAGCCTGCTTCTGGAGGTCATCGTCTACGGTACCTACAAACTATATGATTTAAAGCAGAATCAGCACCGCAGGTGCCCACACACTCAGCGTTAAGGATCAGCAGGCAGACAGGCTCCCTGTCTCAGGTGAAAGCCCCCTTTGGTTGGGCAGGGATGGCACCAAGGAAGCTGGTGAGAAGGGCTTGCACTGGGGGGGAAAATCTCCAGGTCTCTTCCCCTCAATTTCCACAGCAGTTGGAAGGGGATGGGGCTCAGTGCCTCAGAGTAGGGCTTACACCTGACCCACACAGATGCTTCACTCCTCCACTTGAGCTTGAGTTTTCTAGGGGTTGTACAACACATTCAGTCCTGCCGGTATTGATGGATCGGGTTACCACTCACTGGGCGAAGGCAGTGCCAGCCTGCCTTCAGGGCACTGGAGGTGATGAGATGGCTGCAAACATGTCCCTGAGGCAGTCTGCCATTGGTGGGTCGAGGGATTAAAGACAGTTGATGATTGGATACATTTAAAGAAGGCATGTATTGTTTGTTTCAGGGACGGTTGGGGCTCAAACACAGTATATGATGCTTATTGGCAGGTACCCTACTGCCTGAGCCATGCCTCTAACCCCGAGGTGGTTATAATCTTTATAGTGTCTGCCCATGGGTGGCACCTGATCAATGCTGAATTAGGGTCATCATACCAGCATTCCAGCTCCCAGGGAAGAACCTGGAACCAGGCCGGGGGCGTAGGTGGCTGGTACTGTCCAGCCGCGGCAGCTGACCTGTGCACGGCATTCTTCGCTGCACTAGAAGAGGGCTGAGAAGCCTTCCCTTGTCCTCAGGTGTCAGTGGGAGCCCTGTGGGGACCAAGGGCCTCCCATGCGGGGGGGGGGGGGGGAGGGGGGCTGCCCAGTTGTTCCAGAGCAGCCAGTTAGTGACATGAGAAACACGCATCCTGGCACATTGTCATCCTTGCACCAGAAAAGGACCCCGGGAATGGCCTACGCTCATGGCTGCCTTAGCAACCAGGGGTAAGTATGGACTCTGACATAGTACCCTCCGCTCCCTTCTCAACTGAGGTCCCGAAAGGCTGGTGGGAATTGGAGGCAGTGACCCAGAATCTATCTATAAGGAAGGGAAATGCAGGGAGAAGAGGAAGCTAGAGGCCCTCCCAGGCCTCCTCTGGGTGGTGCCCGGGGCTAGGATGCTGGGAGTTCAGTCACCACAAGGCTTCAGCTGGCCTCTGAGGGCCCTGTGGGGGCCTGGCTTCCCCATATCAGATTGTCTCCTTGGCTTAGAAGACCTCTCTCTGGAAGGATTTTGTGAGCAGACGGTCCTTGAGTGAACTCTGCTTTTCCTTGGCTTCAAAAACACAAAAGGTCCCACCAACAACAAGAAAATGTCCCCTCTCTGTCTCATACATTTGCTCTGCACCCCAGAAGGAAAACACGTTTTTATCAGGTTTGAGGTCCCTGCTTCTTTTCCTAAACACATACCTGGCTAAGTGAAATAGGAATCATACTCTTGATCATCTCACCCAGAAGGGAGAAAACACAGTGCTCGCCACCTCTGTTATATTGGTTCTTTTGTCTATATGAATGCAGAAAACATAGATACACCGTATTGCTGGCGCTCTTGGGGTAGCAAACGTTGCTGTCTGTTCAGACTGATGGATGGATGGAAGGCACTAAAGCTGCCGGACAAGCAGCCTAGAGACAAGAAGACACCTCTGTCAGATGAGAGCTTGGCAGAGGAGGGGCAACCAAGGATGCCCAAGCAGACCCTCAGAGAAAGCTGGGGGTGGGGGGTGGGGGGTGGGGGGAGAGTATATATACCAGGAGATGGAGGGGTACCTGGGGCTACGGGACCTGTTAGCATTTGCTTTTTTCTTTTTAATCTTTTAGGCATTTGAGAACGGAAAGTGGTTAGAAAAAGCCTTTCAAGATGCTTTTTTAAGAGCCCGAGATGTGACCCACCTTTATACCTGTGTGGGTAGAGGCCAGCCAGGGCCTGCTTGAGGACTGCTGAGAGGGTGGGGTTTTTTTTTTTGTGGAAAGCCAGCAAGGAAGAGTGCCTCGTGGGCACCACCGGCTCCCCTGGTGCCCCTGCCACTCTCTAGGCCTGGCACCTCGGGTGAGACTGATGAAGAAACTCAAGGACTTAGAAGGAGGGATGCTAGATGCTATGTTTCATTCCAGGACCTGGCAAAGAGGGTATCATGGCTGTCCCTGGGAGGGAGATGGGAGCCTTCCTGGGAGGGCCAGGAGAAGCAGGGACCCGAGCGGGGCCATGGGGCTGTCCTTCCGTGGCACACAGTGCACGGCATAGAAATGGCAAAATGGAAACCTTGCCCCCTGGCTCCTCGTAATCTTGTGCAGAGCACACCCCCATGGGAAAGGCGCCCAACACCAATCCCTGTCAGATACTACCCACAGATACTCTGTGTGGCCTGGGCTTTGAATTTTTCTCACGGTTAAAATGTTCATTTTCATTAAAAAAAAAAAAAATATATATATATATATATATATAGTGCCTTTGTCTGGCTTGTAACACCCCCTTTATTTCAAATAATGGTTAAAGAAAGGAAATCAGTTTAAATACTTATCTAATGAAAGGGTGACAAGCTTTACCATTTTATAATGCAGTAACAAGTCTGTTTTGACACAATGAGTTACATATGCAAAACTTGACTTTAAAAATAAAATGGCATACTTGGGACACACTGATTAAAATACATCTCGATGCAAAGACTATACCATCCTTTGATTGTGGATGTGAATACAGGTATCCAGAAAATGGCCAGACTGTATATAAGCAACCAAAGGGAGAAACTAAAAAGTCAAGAGTTCATAGCCGTTGGCCATGTGAGAGCTCTGGCTCTCGGCCCCTCTCTGTAGTATCACTCCACACCAGGAATAATGGATGATTTGAAGGAGAACTTGGCTCCTTATCCCCAAGTCTAATAGAGCAGGGCGGTCTGCCTGCGCCACTGGCCGTTGGAGAAGGTATGAATGGGCATAGGGCATGTCCTGGTTGGGGTGGGGAGGCTTTGGGAGGGCATCTTATACAGCTAGTCAGGAAGTCTACTCTGCTTTCTCTAGTTGACCCTACTATATTGGAAGCCTGGGCAAAGATTAGAGCAGCTGACAGGTTTTTTGTTTTTTAAACCAAGGCCTGGTCTTTGGCCATGATCACAAGAGTTGTTTGGCTCTGTGAGAACCATGGCCCAGAGTCCTGTATTTCGATATGGGCCAGCTATTTCCAGCTACTCCTCCATTCCCCCATTCTAGATGAAAGCCCCAGATAATATGATGATAAGATGCAACAGGAAGTAAACACGCAGCATCTGGGATGCGTTCTTGCCAAAAAAAAGTTTTGTCTATTTCTCATCCAGATTTTGAATCACTGGATTTGGGTCAGATTTTCTTTTTGGCATTGTGATAGACTACTCTCAGTTGTCTTTGTTTAGTACCAAACCACGTTGTTTTACATCCAGGCAGATGAATTATCTTACAATACTAAGGAAAAAAAAAAAAAAACACAACCAAGCAAGCACTTGCAAAGCATCCACTTCTAGATGAAACACAACCAATTTATGCGGCAAGGATCATTGCCCATAAAAACTGTACAAAAGAAATGTGAAAAACTAGAGTGATCAAGGTGGAAATAAGGAGTAGTCAACCTCAAGTGTGGTCAAGCTGGATTCATGTAGAATGGGGCAAGCCGGAGGAGGGTGTAGGAGGGAGGGCAGGAGCTAGTAGTGGATACATGAAAACAGGTGGTGGTAGTGAGCCGTGCCGTGTCCGGCAAAAGGCTCGAACCCCAGCTGACCGAGCCAGTCGTTGAGAGGTAGTCATTGAGAGGTGACTGGATCATGAGGGCTGTGGAGTAAAATTCACGGGTGGATTCCTCATTTGAATGGACAAGGAAAAGGTGGTGGAGGCTGAAGACTGATGACAGAATTGGGTGGCGGCTGAAGGTGTGGGGGGGTATCTCCAGAGGGCTGTCTTGCCACTGACTTCTTTCCCTCTGTCTCCCTGCTTCCCCCTCCTGGCTGGCGAGGACGAGCAGCTTCTTCTGCCTTTAACTCCCTGCTGCCACCACCTTTCTCACCTTAGACCCCAAAACTGTAGAGCCAGCTGACCTTTGTGAAGACTGAAACTTTAGGAACAGTGAGCCAATCTTTTCCTCCTCCTGGTTTTCTTTTGCAGGACTGAGAAACCCTGTAATTTATTTGTAATGTGATTGTCACTCCAAATTAGCTTTTATTATGTACTTAAAATTTTACATTATGGCATGGTGGGGTATGCCTGTAATGATAGCTGCTCCTAAATAGAGATTGAGAGGATCAAGTTCAAGGACAGCCTGGGCAGGAAGTTAGCCAGACCCTATCCCAAACAATAAGCTGGGTGAGGTGCGGGCACATCTCTAGTCCTAGGCTAGACAGGAGATGTAAATAGGATGTTTACCAACTGAGGCCATCCCTGGGCAAGAAACATGAGACCCTATTCAAAAAATAACTAAAGCAAAAAGGGGCTGGATCAGTGACTCAAAGTGGTAGCTAGTATGAGGCCTTGAGTTCAAATTTCAGTACCACTAAAGAAAAGAAGAGAGAAAAGATTTAAATCTGAAATAGCCTTCTGCCTCTTGCTTAGATTCAACATCATGGAAGAACATTGCTTGTCTCAGATTTGCCTACCTGCTTCTTTATTCAAGAGCCCAGTTGCATTATTTCATTTACTTGAGTCTCTTTCTCCTGCTTTCTCTCACCTTCTCTCCCATTCAGCTTACCTCCCTCTCCTCTCTCTCCCCCTCTCTGCTCTCTCTCTTTCTCTCCAATCTCAAAGTTTGTGTTGATCCTATTAGTCTCATTTACTCCGGCTCTCATCTCCATTATTTCTTCCCTTCTGCTGGCTCTAGCGCAGCCTGTTTCTGTTCTCATTTGACTTGAACTTTTTAATGTTCCCTGGGAGTCCCGCAGTGTCCCAGCACTTTCAGAACTCCACACAGCTTTGGCTGTCCTCAAAAGAGAGGCAAAGCATTGCTTCAGTTTTGTGAAATTGTTTCAACTTTTTAAGGCTGGCTTTGTGGCCTAAACATCAGGTCTCATCTGTACCCTAATGTGCGCTCTTGCAGCTGTCGGGAAAATATCCTAGAGACATCTGTGAAACCCATTTGGCATTCTTTTTTGGTCTGAGTGATCTATGCATTGATCACAGTGGGATAGTGCTAAGACTCCCCCAATATAATGGTATTGAAGTCTCTCACTTGGTGTCTGACTGTTCATTTTACCTGTTCCTTTCACTATTATGGACACAGGGTGCAAGAAAAGAGTCTGCAGAGGAGACCGTTACAGATTAGGAGTCTTAAGGGACTCATAAGCAAAAAGCATGGAATAAAATGTTTGGTAATGGGCATGGTGGTACACACCTGTAATCACAGCTACTCAGGAAGCAGAGATCTGGAGGATCACAATTTAAGGTCAACCCAGCCCAGGCAAAACATTTGCAAGGTCTCATCTCAACAAACAAGCCAGGCTTGGTGGTTCACATCTCTGTAATCCCAGTTATGTGGGAGGGAGTAGGTAGGAGCATTGTGATTTGAGGCTGGTCCTTGCAGTGAGGGGGTGAGAGTGGGGAAGAAAGCCACGAGACGCAATCTATAAAAAGGGCAAAGAAGGGCCTACGGCATGGCTCAAGTAGTGGAGCATCTGCCTAGCAAGTACTTCAAAAAATAAAAATAGAGGGTTCTTGGGAGACCATTGAGACTTGCAGTGACCTTAGGGAAACGTCCTAGGGTACCCGTGGCGTGGTGGAGGGGAGCCAGGGGCAGCAATGACAGCTCCACTCTTCACAGATGAGCAGCTAGTGCAATCCCCTCGGGGATGGTGTGTAAGAAGGTTTTGCTTCATGATTTAGGTGGTGGGCACGGGGCTCTTCACTCTCTAAACCAGGCTAGCCATTGCACATTCTGTAATTCTTAGGAAGAGAGTCCACCATCCTCCTTTATTCAAGTTATGACTTAACACAAGCAAAGCACAGGCTTGCCTTCCCTGACCCATTCACCTTTGACCTAACAGAATCATGCGCTGCCTACTTGCCCCCCACCCCCACCCCTGCCATGGAAATGTCCTCCTCTCGGAACCCGCGGCTTCTCCTCAGGCTATCCTTGTCGACATACATAAGCCTTTCGTTGGGGAACTGTGCTATCGCTCACTTAATACCCAGGACTGAGCTTTTTTTTTTTCCTCAGAGGCCCTCCCTTCTGCCATCGACAGCATCCTATAATCCTGTTCCAAAAGGAACAGTGAAGAAAAGTGTTCAAGACTATGGGCTGCACCCTCACTGCCTGGTCCCAAGACAGCATAGCTAAGTAACAGACAGACCCAGGCAGAGCAGAGCCCAGGGGCCTTTCGCTTAGACCATGCTGCCATCAAAACTCACTTACCCAGACTTCTCGGCAAGCAGCCCGCCACCTTGTAAGGTAGCGTTAGGGCACTAGAGGGGGCTGTGCATGGGGAGCACTGATTTGGGTTTGCTAGAAAGCAGATTCACCTGTGACTCTGCTTCTCTTTCTGTACCTTCCTTACAGGAGGAAGACCAAGCAGGGGACGCTGCTGGAGTGTCAGCCATCTATCACCACCATCAAGAAAGTGTGTGTCATTGCATATACCAGATGCCCTCTTCCCTGTTCGGGCCTTTCTGTAGCTGTGGCTGGCAGATCCCCGTGTCTGCCCTCACACATGCAAGCCTAAGAAGGCAGATTTGAGTTTCTGCTTGAAGTGGATGAGAGCAGGAGTGGCCTTGGGGCTGCCGGGAAGGGATGGACGCTCTCATCCATAGAGACACCGCCCCCCCCGCCCCCCCCTCCGCCCCCTCCATTTGACCGACAACAGAGGAGAAGACCAGGCAGGGCCCATCAAACTTTTTGAGCTAAGCGCCTTTGGGTGCAGGAGGCATTTTATAGCAACCAGTGATTGCTAGAATTGCCCAAGAGGCCCATTGGCTACCGTTTGGGGTACTTTGTTACTGGGAGTAACATGTACCTTACCATGTAAGGTGCATTCCTTAACAAGGCATCCTACTGCACCTGTTTACGTGGCTAGCATAGCCAGCGTCCAGCACACCAGCCGTGGAGTGGCTGATTCTCACCAGACAGCCATGGAGGGCCCTGACAGGAGCCCCCAGCCCGACTGCAGACACTTCTGTCCTTTCCCTGTGACCCCTCGCATCCTCCATGGACCTCATTCACCACTTGGAAAAATTTAAGTTTATAAGCTGCTTTTCCCTGAGTAGGGAAAATAGCCAGCCTTAAGGAGGAGCCGGGAAGTGGTAGGAAAAAAAACAACAACAAAGAAATGATCTCTTGCTCATTTTTTTTTTCTTTTCAACACTGCAATTTTTGTCAGCCAAGTTTTGGTGCTTTTGAAAGGGGAGGGCCTCACATCTGAAAAATAGCAGCTACTGGGTGATGGAGGAGACCGTCACTGGTAAGGTAAGATTTGGACTTGAGCCAACTCAAGGTTTTTGCTTTCCTGAGGTGGCTTAGGCCTGCCAAACATCAGTTCCTATTCAACGGCTGATTCCATGGCTTATTCCATGTCGTTTCTGTGGCTTCCAAGAGACCCACAGGAAGCTCAGATACCTTCTAGAACGAGTCAGGTCCTGACATGCCAGTACGAATGCCAGCCTTGTAGTTTAGGGCTGTCATCTGTCACTATCTGACACACCCAGAATGGCTGCTGGCTAGCAGGGTTGATTTGGAGTTTCTAGAAGCTTCTAGAAACCTCTAGAAGCTTCCTCAGCCTTTGTCAAACACTTCTTCCCCTGCACTCCATGAAAGGAAGTGAGTCAGATTTTCTAGTAGCTAAGAACAACTAAGGGAGATGAAGAAATCAGTACATTGTCCCCCAAAAGCAGTAATAATGGAAGTGGGCATATGTGGCCCTTTCTACGCACAGGGCCCCTTCCCCAGCAGTCTGTGGGTACTGGCTTTCTGAACCTTCATTCCAACCTTGTTTGGTAGGTACTCTTATCTCCTTTTACAGATGGAGAAACTGAGGCACAGAGCTATTGAGGAACTTACTGAAGGTCATACAGCTAGTCAGCAGCAGGGCCATGGTCTGTCTCCCACTTTCCCATGACACCTGCTCAGCTGAGCAGGTGGCCAGGGATGGCAACTAGCTGGCCCTTAAAGGGGAGGAGTGCCAGGGAGTGGAGGGCTGATCAAGTGTGCTCAAGGGACGCAGAGCCGGAGGGAAAGAGACACCCCACCAGAGTCCGGCTCCTGTTCCTCACCCCAGTCATTCTCAGTGAGGGCCACGACTTCTGAGGGCTTCCAGAGACAAGTCCCGAGTGCAGGAGTAGCTACCTTTCCAGCCTCCTTGTTCTTCCCCGAGAGGGCCTGGTTGGTGGCCGCCGGGTGGGCAGTCTCACTGGCGCAGGCAAGACTGTCATGTGCTATTATTAGGTATTAGGTGATTGCATCCTACACAAAAACAGCTTCCTATCTGGGACAATGACACGAGTTCTTCAAATGGCAAAAGTTGTCTTTTGGCAACCCACCAAGGATGGCACCCTCCCTCCACATTCATCCCTCCAACCCTGTCTTCCCACCCATACCTAGGCAGTCTAGGGGAGCCCCTCCCAAAGTGAGGTACTGCCAACTGTCGTGGAATTAGACTTCTTCAAAGTCTACGCAAGAGATGATTTTCCAGATACAAATTTTAGCACATTTAACTGCAAAAGGTTACTAGACATCTACACGAGGAGGCTGGACCATGGTGTAATGTGCTTTTCAAATATTTTGAATCAACAAAGCAGCCATTTTCCAGCATCCTGCTACTTCCAGTGTAGATGGGAGGCCGAGTTGGGGACCTTTGCTTGGGGACAGTGTCAAGCATTTAGAAGCCCAGCATCTGGGTATGGTGGGTGAAAAATCTTGGAGAAAACCTCCAAGTTCATGGGGACAGGTGGTTCGGTGTGCTTTCCTCGTGGGAGGCAGACTTCTTTCCCTTGGATTGGCGTCTTGTGCTTTTGCTGATTACCATCGCAAAGAACGGTCACCTGAGGAGGTGCTTGTGGCCAGGGCTTTGGCTGGCCCTGTGAAAAAGAGCCTAGAAACAAGACAGGGCAGCTGAGTGTAAAGGAATCTGTTGTGCACACCTGTAACCTCACCAGGGATCTGAACCATCAAGAACACCATCCTATTTGTGGGTAAAGAGTTCAGGGCTGTCCGTCTGGGGTCCGCAGAAACACTGCTCCCCAAACGCAGCTGACATCTGCTCTACAATTCTGCCAGGGAAAGAAAAGGCTGCATTCTTTCCTTGGATGGGGGTGAGGGTTGTGGGGGGGCACAAGGCTGAGCCTTCTTTTAGGAATTCTGGGGGCAAACTGAAGGGACCAAAAGACTCTAGGAATGATACTGGCCCTGCATACTGAATGGGGAGGCAGAAGGCCTGGGGTGGGCGGGGGGGGGGGGGTGTTAAAACACCCAAGTGCACAGTTGAGCCTGAACTCACAAAGTGACGTGCTGTTGCTTGTATGGAGGCCGGACATCTGAAGCTTCAGCAACTTGGCCTTCGGAATGAACCCTGTGGGTACACCCAAAAGCACTTTGACAGGTTTGAGTGGGGAATCGGGTAACAGACTACAAAATAACCAAAGGGGCCATCAGCAGCAGACCCAGGAGTGGAGTTCCAGGGGGCAGGTCCCCCTCAGTATGGGAAACACCTCTCCCTGGCCAGTGAGCAAGTTCCAAGACACCTACAGTTACTCAGACCCCAGGTTGTCTGGGTCACGGGTCCTGGACCTCCCAAAGGTCATTTTTAGGCCTGGTCCTTAGGCCAAGTTCATTCTTAAGCCTTAGTCCCATACTTGGGACTAGTACAAAGAACAAGGGCCCCTTATGCACATGTGCATCTGCATGAGTGAGCACACACACAGACGTTCCTTGTTAGCATTGTTCAGGTAGACAAGCCTGTCTCCCCCAGAAGAGATAGGGTGCCACCTCTGCTCCTGGGCCTCAAAGCCCTGCTGTGTCACACTGGTTACCTCCAAGACATGGACCTATGACATTTTCCCAAGCATTGATATGCAGGTGTTTGGTCAGAGAAGACGGGCCTTGCTGGGAGAAGAAGCTCAAGAGGCACATCCTAAGAGCCAACAAACAAATAAATGGTCAGACTTGTCCCTGACCTTTAAAGTACTGCAATGCTGGGGCTGGCTAGAGGCTAGCCAAGATTGGCCGCAGGCTACATGCAGCACCTCTAGCTCAGGCTCGGCACACATTAGTCAATTGATATCCTACAAGTGATCAGGTGTGTGACTAGCCAGCACCTGCCCACTGCTGTCCCACCTGCCCCTTAGGTAGCATTCTGCGTGTCTCTGAGGCTCTCGCTCACTCAGATGGCAGTGGTTTCATACCATCCTCCCTCCCCCAACTTGGACTTTGATCATGAAACTGTACACTTTCCACTTGTTCTGCTCAGGGATGCTACGATGACACACATCGCCCACAAAACAAGAAGTGGATTCTGTGCTTTCAAGAGCCAGGCAGGAATTCACAATGTATGAGTCCTTCCCTACCCCCGGCCCCACCCACATGAATCCCTGAATGGCTGGGATCCAGTCGTATTAACCACACCTCAACAGATCATTCCGGAAACATTGTTAATAGGGACCATCTTGTTGTGAAGTCAGGTTTAAGATGACCTCTCTTGTAGCCGCCAACATCTTCTTTCAGGGTTTTGATTCAATACAGATCTTAATACTCATCTTTGGTATCAAAAGTCCACTTGTGGTAGACTGCTTGAAAAGGTGCGTGGTTCCAAGGTTTCCCTAGGGGAAAGCTGCCAGTCATCCAGTGTGTCCTCCACACACAGCCACACTCTCCCATAGGTACAAAGACCAAGCCACAGGGAGGATTTATCCACAATGAAACCCCATCCTGTGAGGAATTCCTGAGACAAAACTCCCTTCCTTCTTACCCACAGAAGTGCAAAAAAAAAAAAAAAAAAAAAAAAAAGGATGCTCAGCCCATTCCTTAGGGCTGTGGAATTGCACTGCCTGTGGCCATGGCTTCCCTCCTAGGGGAGAGGCTCACCTCTATCCATGACTCCAGATGGTTCATGGGTACAAAAATGAAGCACATCCCAAGATGGCTGTTTATCACCCTCTTAAAAATGACAAGTAAACCATCTAAGTCCTACTTGAATCCTCATTTCATAAAGAAGCCAGTCAAAAGTAGGAGGACCCATCCAGGGAAGGGGAAGGGTGTTAAGTGTGCCTCCCCCTCTGTCCCAGGCTGAATCACAGAGAGACCCAGAGCTACAAGGTGGCCCAGCTTCCTCACTCAAGTGCCACTGAAAGCTAAAAGCTACCAAGCCAGTGAATGGGGTCCTGACCTCCCAAGGCGGGGTGTGCAGCCAGGAGAAGCGTCTGGTAAAGTGTTGCTCTAGGGATCCCCCTTTAAATGCCACAAATGTCCTGGAGTCAGGCTTCAAAGGGGCCTTGCCAGGGCCACTGTGACTTCAACGGAGTCCCCTGAGGCAAGGCATGGGGAGGCACCTCACATGGCAGTGCCTGCCCCTATGGGGGAGGGGTGTCCACAGTAGTCCATACAGTTGACCTGGGTGGGGGCACAGGGCACATCCCCCCCTCCCAACTTGGCCTGCTCTGGGCTGCTTGGCCTGTACATGGGGGCGCTGGAGCGCAGGGGGGCGGTGGTGACACCTGGTGGCTATGCCTAGCGGCCTAGACTAGTGTGGGGTGAGGCAAAGTCCCCTCGGGGTTAAACTAGCTCTAAGAGCATCACCTGACCACGGAGAGCAGGGACTGGCCTGTAGCCTGCGCACTCCAGCAGGGATGAGGCTGCCTTCCGGGGTCCCCTTGGCCTCTGCTCTGGAGGCCCTGCTCTGCCCCTGAAACCCTCCACTGCCTCCCTCCCTAGCACCGCAAAGCCAAGGACAGGACCTCTACACTCCAGTGGGCCAAAGGAAGACCGAATTATGACTCCCGTCCTACTGGGATTGAGACAAAAGGTTGAATTTTATGAAGCTATGTCTCTGTCAGCACAGAATAACCCCTGGCTGGCGATGCTCTCTCCAGGCTCATGGCTGCCTGGCCTGTGTTTCCATGTTTAATTCTTTTTGAAGTGGTAGTTTAAGTCTTAGAGGTAACCTGTAGTGGAGGGCTGGAACATCACAAAAGAATATAGAGATCTAGAGGGGAGAAAAGGAGGACGCCGCTGCCGCCCCCCTGCTGCCCCCAACACACACACACTGGGGAGCGAGGAGGATGGTCTAGAACTTTCCAGCCTTTCTCTGTCCAGGTAGGACTGCTAGGGGAATCTGCCCAGATCCTTCTCAATGTGTATGCATGCATTTCATCTTTTTACACATACAGGAGGTCATGCTGCATACATGGGCTTGCCCCCCCTTTTTTTTTTCTGAAATAAAGCAAAAACTAAGTTTATGTGAACTTACTGCAGTAAGCAAAAGCGTCCCTGGGGCAGGATCTGAGTGTCTCAAAAGAGTAGAGTCAGGAGTTGGGTAATTGTGAAGCTTTGAGAGTGTGGCAAGCATGGGGTGAGCCTCCTTTCCCATCAGCACCTAGGGGACAGCATGCCCGTGAGCCTCTTGGTGAGGGAGCCGCCCACTTGAATGCACTGACTGCAAGCATTTGCCTTCATTCCTGTCATCTCTAGCCTGACCTGGTTCCTTGTGTAGATGTACATTTCCAGCTGCTATCAACACCCCTCTGCCTCAAGATTTGCCAGGACTTTTCTCAGCTTTTTCTGGGGCTTGAAAAGTCTCTTTCACTTAAAAATAACTGTGTTGCTGAGTTTTCTTTGTAGTCCTTTAAAAAGCCAGTTGGTGTCTTGGAAGCCTCCCCTAGATGGAACGTATCTACTAATGTCATAGCAAAATAGTTTGTGTGTCCCATAGCCTCTAGCCTGAGTGTTAGCAATTTTACTGTAGATGACTATTGTTTCTCTAGTTTTGGGGTTCCCCCCCATACTCCATCTGTGATTTTCTGTGTCCTTTTTTACTTTCCCATTGAGATGAAACATATGACATACATAACCATTTTGCATAACATAACCATTTTAGAATTACAATTCAGTGGCATTTTGCACATTCACAATGAATACCTAACTCAAAAACAATTTCTTCACCCCCATCTGTCTTCCATCTGTCTGGTCCCTTCCCATCTCTCCCATTCCAGGCCCTAGCTAATAATCCCCTGTGTCTATGGGTCTACCTATTCTGGACACTTCATATTAATGGAGTTGTAGAATAGGTGGCATTTTTTGCGTCTTGCTTCTCTCACTTAGTGTAATGTTTCAGAAGTTCATCCGCACTATGGCATCTATTTACTTCATTCCTGCTTATAAACAATAATTTGCTATATATACCATTTCTTAACCGTTTGATCATTGATAAGACATTTGGGCAGTTATTACCTTTTTGCTATGAATATCCTGTTTGTTTCCATTTACTTTGAAAATGAAACAAAGGAGTGACTTGAGTTTGTGACTGAAACAACCTCCACAGGAGAGAAATCCAAAGTGCTTGTCTCTCAGGAGAACAAACTTCAAAAGGTTGAGCCAGCTGCCCCCTCCGTCATTTCCTCCCTCCACCAGATAGTCAGAAACAGATACAAGGGCTAGAGGAAGGGAGACCATCAAATCTGGGTGCTGATGATGGCTGGCACATTTCCAGCAATGCTCAATCGTCAACACTGTAATGACAGCATAAGAGGACACTTGTTTATTAAAGTTTATAAAATGTACTCCTGCACATTCTCTAGCATGCGTTAAAAGTGAGCTCACTCTCTCAAGTGACATCCTTGGGCTGCGTTCTGACTCATTGCACCAGACGAGGGGCTATTTTTCAAGATTATGGAGAAAGGGGAAAACTTAAATGGTGGTAGAGGATGTTTATTCATTATGCGAATGTGTAAATTAGCTGCAAGCAGCTGTAATTCATTTCCATGACACCTCTGTATAGCAAGGGGAAATGGTGAGCCCAGACTGTAAGCCTCCCAACAAACTGGCCTTTGTTCCTGGTGAGCAGGACTGAAGTCTGTGGCTGGGAAGGTAGAGGTGAGGGCAGGTGGCCTCCCCACTCCATCTGGCAGGAATGGGGTAGAGGATGCTACATGCCAAGGGCACACTGGGAAAGCTCTTGTTTGGAGCTAGCATGTTTTCTTAAAAATTGGAGTAAAGAATGCCAGAGAACAAAATGTGTATCTGTGTGTGTGTGTGTGTGTGTGTGTGTGTGTGTGTGTGTGTGTGTGTGTAGGGAGGAGCTGGGGAAGAATGAAAGAGAAGATTTGAGAAATTCAAACATTCTCAGAGTCACTAATAAGCTAAATCCCTCTTTAATTTTTACTCTTCCTAGGTGCTGGGGATTGAACAGGAGCCATCACAAAAGCGTGAACAGGTGTGTGTGTGTGTGTGTGTGTGTGTGTGTGTGTGTGTGTGTGTTTAAATAGTTACTCCAATTCCAGGTTTTAGAGTTTTTTGCTGTGTATCTTGAGTGAGAATATTGATCATGGAGTAATTCTCTTTTTGAAGGGCCTTATCTTCATTCATTTTTGGAAGACATTATATTGTTACAGGATCTGGGATGACCTTTTCTTTAGATTCTTAAAAAAATGACATGTCATTGCTTTCTGAGTAGTATGAGTTTCTTGGGTATATTTTGTTTGCCTTTGAGTTGGAAATTTTTTTTTTTGAGAAAAAAAATACAGTAGTGGGAATGAACACGTGGCCTTGCACTTGGCTAGGCAAGCACTGAACCACTTCAGCCATACCCTGGTTCTAATCTGAAAAACTTTTGGCCATTAATTCCCCAAATTTATCTTATGCTTTCTTTGTCTTTTCAAAGTCCAGCCATGCTAGATTGTTTGGCAAGTCTTTGGTCATTGTTTTCTGAGTGCTGTTTTCTTTCTCCTTGTTTCAATTTAGATTTTTTTCTGTGCACCTGTTCTTAGAGCTCGGCGCTGTCTCACTGAGCCTTTCAAAGCAATTCTTCACCTCTGACGTGTTTACTATATCAAGCATTTTCACTTCACTCCATTTCTGAAATCTCCCTCTGGTCACATATAGTCCTTTTTTTCCCAATCAGATTATTTAATATGTTGATTAATCACAGTAATTTCAAAGTTCCTATCTGGTAGTTCCAGAATTGAGTCATCTCTGAATCTAATTTTGTTGATGGGTTTGACCTTTGAAAACAGGTAGTTTAATCCTCTGTTTTACATTCTAAAAAAAAATTTACATTGGACATCATCTTACAAGACCAGAAGAGACTTGGATACTCATCAGGTAGGCCCACTACCGTCCTCCGGCTCTACCAACTGAGCTATCGAAGGGCACGTGAGACGTGGATAAATACTATTTATGCCCAGAAATGATGCTTCTGTTGTCAGCATGTGTGCACTCAAACCCATGTGTGTGTGTGTATGTGAAGGGAGTCAAGTCAACTTAGCCATGAGGTAGGCTGCTTTTTTCCTGGCTTTGGTTGATGGCCTCCCACTTCATGCATCACAGGCTTCAAAGTCCTTGAGCAGTGGGCTGCTGTTAACTTGTGCTTAGAGGGGGCCTAGGGTACCCCAATGTTTTACTCAGTATTCTCGCTTGTACTCAGAAGCTCCAGTAGTCCCAGCATGCCTGTAGCATGAGAGGCTGTCTGTCTATATCCTTGCCTTCCTCTTCAGTGGGAAATTGCAGTAGCTACTTATTGCTATGTCTTGGGGGCAATGGTAGGTTGTCATCTGCTGTCCTGGTCATCTTTACTACAGGCAGGCAGGGCTGTGTATGTTTTGGAAGTAGGTATCTCCCCCAAGTATTTCTGCTCCTTGTCCATGGTGACCAAATCGGCGTTGTATTTGTGGCTGGCTGTGCACAGAGCCACTTCCTACCACTCTTCCATGGCAGCAGTATGCTTCATAGAGGCATAGGATCTAGAGTTCAGAGAGTTTTTGCTTTTTTTCATTGCTGCCTAGTATGCCAGTACTAATGTGTGATCATGTATTTAATAATTCCCCTCCTGATGGACATATGTGGCATAAAACATCATCAAAAAACACCATAAGGTACTTTGTCCATGTGGCAGATCCCCTAGCATGCCTTGAAGCAGAATTTCTGCATTCAATTTTTACAAACGCTGAATTCCAATGAACTTTTACTGCCCTTTGCAAAAATGTAAAAAAAAAAAGACATTCTTACATTTTCTTAAATTTTCAGAAGCATTTACTTTACATTCATTTTCTTCTACATTAATAAAACAAACCACAAAGGATTTTGATTAAATGTCTCTGATATAACAAATATAAGCTGCATAGCTGATTCTTTTCCTGCAATTTCACTCTGCCTTGTACCACTGACTGAAGTCTGCCTCATATACACCTCTTGATAGTCTCTTTCAGCCTTGCTGGGTCAGAAAGAGCCTCTACCTCACAGCTACTGAGCTTTCCATCCAGGAGCCCAGAGCCCAGAAGTTCCTTCTCCACAGAGTCACAGCTCCTTTTCCCACTGTGCCATTCCCCAAGCTCCGAGTGGCAGATTCAGATCTGCTTGAAAATGTCCAGGCCATTATTATCGTTCTTTTATTTCTTCTCTTGTTGAGCCAAGGTCTCACTTTGTAGCCAGGCGGGCCCCAAACACGCATCGTAGTGCCTCATCCTTCCTTGTTTTGGATTACAGGTGTGACACTCATTGTTTATTTTTCTATGTTTTTTAAGGAAAACCTAGAATCTCACAAGTCTAAGAGGTCACTGAGGATATTTAGTAACCCCTCCTACTTATTTGCAGATGCTTTCGCCTAGCAATCTCACTTATCTCCATATATTTTCTGCCTCCCCAATTCTTAGTATCAACACATGCATATGTATATACTACTGTATCCTCACAATAACTTAAAACAACAACTGTTTCTTTCCATCCATCAGTCTATGAAGAGCTCTAGGGGTGAGAGTGGAAAGAATCTGGCCATAGGTCATGGCTCTAGAAAGTGGCAAATATGACTGAGAAATCATATTGCGCACGTCCATCTTCCCTTCCCCTCCAAAACTGTATGTCCTTCCTTGTGCTTTGGGAATGAGAAGCAGGGATTTAGGGTTGTGCTCCTGAATGAGAGAGGACCCTGCACCTATCAGCCCAGGCTCTGGAGATGAGGATTTGGCAGGGGGGGAGGGGGGAGGGGACCAAGAGAAGCCTGGCTCTACTCCCCATGAACCTCCACTTGGCTGGGAAGACAAGACACGCCTACAGAAAACAACAAGCTGAGTTGTCTTGGCCACTAAATTGTGCTGTTTTTCTTTCCAGCACCAGTCTTATCTGCACACCAGAAGTCGGTCACATGACCACCAGGCATGGGTGATCACACAGAGGCCTGCTCCTTCCTGTGGAGGTGGGCCGTGTGTGAGGGTGAATAGGGAGGCCCCAGGTAGGCCACCTAGACAAAGCTGGTTTCCAGTTGGCCTTGATACACAAGTACATCTCAGGTAAAGAGGACAAGAAAGGACAGGGAGCATCAGAGGTCCCTGTCCCTCTGCTCAGGCACTGAGGCATCTGTCTTCACATCTGCCTGGAAGGGCCAAGTTTACACCTGTCTCTCAAGTCCCCATCATGTCTGGAGATCCAAGCACAGGCTAGCAGAGGGTGGAGATCCAGGTTCTGTCCACCCGTGCTGGGCCCTCACTGGAGCTTCCAAAAGCAGTGGTTGCTTCAACACTTTTACTGCATGTGCCAGGCACAGGGGAACAAAGGTGAATAAGACATGGGCCTTGTTCCAGGAGGCTCTGTTGTGTGGAGTCCTGCCTGTCACTGGCTGTGTCTCTACCACCTGAGCTCCAAGGGTAGCCCTGTCTGTGTAGACAACTCCCGGGCTGCCTCTCACCTTCTCCGTGTAGCCAACATGGCCCTGTGGTGTGGCCTGGTCTCCCTGAGCCACAGAAGGGGTCCCTGAGTGCTTGTAGGCAGAGGATGTGGTCCCAGGATAGCTGAGGAACAGAGGAACAGAGAATGGGAGTGGAAGCTCCTGCCACCCAGTACCAATGTGCCCGTGGTTAGGTGCACTTCTGCAGATAGACCTGTGATTTCCCCTGGGGTTGTGGGTGCCCACAGCAGGTGGGGGAGGGCTGAAATGGGCTGAGGGACTCAACTGCCTGGCTGGGGAAAGTCTTGGTCAAAATATAGCCAGCTTAAATAATGTATATTAAGTACAGCATCACTCTTTTAAGATAAGAAAACTAGGGTTCCTGGAGTCTAATAGCCCAAGGGCCCTTACTGAAAATCTCAGTGTACAGTCTGGGCTGAAAGTCAAGGTCAGATTCCTCATGGGCACAAACACAAAAAGTGCTCAGCACTTCAGCACAATTCAGTGAATGGGTCTGAAGCACAATGTCAAGTACATCTACCTGGGCAATGCTTAGATGCCTGCCTTTGATATCATCAATCTTTGATGGGTTTTAGGTGGTAGGCAGTATCTTAAGGTCAAAGAATTGGATTAGCCCTAAGGAAAGTTTTTCTTTTGTTTTGTTTGTTTGTTTTAGAGAGGTATGCAAACAGGCAGTGAACCTTGAGCCTTTACGTGTGGGTCAGACACTGGATAGAGAGGGATACGATAATGGTCTCGAGTCCATTCAGTCTCCCTAGCCAAAGTAGCTTCAATTAAAAGACTAGATTCAGCATCCAGGGCAAGTCAACACTGTTAGGAAGGATTTCTATGTGATGTGTGGGAAACAAACACAGATAATGGTGTAAGGAATTCTCTGAGACCCCAGAGAGATCTTATTCTAAGAGTTACAGTTCCTAAAATATCCAACCAGGAGTACGTGTCCATAAATAATAGTTACGCATTAGAAGATGCGGTGCTGGGTGACTAAACACAGAAAGGAATCCATCCACCTTTCAGAAACTTTTATGCTGAAACAAACTCTTTTGATCATTGAAAAATGAAGATCTTTTGGGGATTTGGAGGCTTTAAAAAAAATTAGCTCTGTCCTGGCAGTTGTGGGTTGGGGGAGTCAAGCTGGGGCAGCCCTCTCCCTCCCCCTTCCGCCTCCCTCTTCCCCCTTGCCTGTGGTCCATGGTGGACTTATAGGGCTTGGATTTTGCCGGGGTTGGGGGAGCACGTGTTGCTCTGTAGCCTCTGGCTCAGCCTGCTGGCGCAGTGTGTCTTCGGGAGGTTTAGGGCACAGAGGCCCTGTCCTTGGGGTTACTAACGGTCACTTGCTGTGGTTGCACTACAGGGACCTACAAGAGTGCCATCTGCATGGGAGAGCGCAGTTGTCACTCACCCCTTCCCACCCACACCTTTTTCTTTTTTTTTCTCTTGCGGTCATGGGAAAATATCTTCAACTGGAACTGCAGTCTGGACTGTCTAATTGGGATGGTGGGTATATAATGGAAAATAGTATGTTTTACCTCTGGAGGGAGGGGAGAGCCAGCCTCCAGCCAGACCCAGGCCCGGAGATGGAGAGAACCCTAAAGGCGGGGGGGGGGGGGGTTGGGGGGACGGAGAAGGGTCGTGGTGTCTTGGGAGCAGAGTCCCCACAGTGCATGGGGCCCTCACGAGCAAGTGGCATAAGCTCCAGCCAGCAGAGGGATTGTCCACATGCATGACAAACAGCAGCACCTCTGAGACTGAGACTCAAGGAGAGGGCACATGAGTCGGGCAGTCTTTGAAGGGAGAGGCTGGTAGCTCTCGTTTAGCTTCTTAAAGGAATGTGTGGCACTCACTGGACCTCATTGGGGTAGTGGAAGGCAGTCTAGGCACCAAGTCCTGCCCTGGAGTGGCAGGTGCTAGGGATGTACAGATGAACAACATATAGATGCTGTTCTGCTTAGCCCTTATGTGAGAAGCATGCTCAAAGCTCCTTGAGGGTAGGAACCAGGCCCTGGGTGAGGGGAAGGGAGGAGATACTTCCAGGGAAAGCTAGACAGAGCTTCATAGAAGAAGTCAAAGAAGCTTGGAGCTACCACTGGAAGACCGAGTCTAATCTAGTACCGTAGAGGAGGAGGGAGGGGTTAAGTGGAGAAGCTGACAATACAGATCCAGGGGTCTGTGTGGGTTACTATCCAGAGCTGTGGTGGGACAAGCAGAAGGGAAGAGTGACACAGCTTTCATTTCCAGCTGGGGTCCTTTTTGGTCCAAGACCACAAGGCTCCAGGCAATCACACCAGAGGCCCGCTCCCTTCCTGTGGAGGCGGACTGTTGTGAGGGTGAATAGGGAGGCCCCAGATAGGCCACCTACACAAAGCTGGTTTCCAGTTGGCCTTGATAAACAAGTACATCTCAGGTAAAGAGGACAAGAAAGGACAGGGAGCATCAGATGACAGTTGTGCTCTGTAACAAATCCTTTGGGAAACTACTGAAATTTTCAAAAATGAGCATGTCATGGTCTACTTCTGGGAGCTAATGGCCGGGGAGTGAGCTACAGAGGGTGTGGGAGAACCCAGCTGGCCCCATCTGAGTCAAAATCAGTCACCTCGCTGCAGTCTCTAGGCCAGATCTGACTTGGAAATATTCCCTCCCTCTCTCTTGTCCTTCTCTTCCTGCCCTTTCTCTTCATTTTCTCTCTAAATTTTGTCATATGCAAGTATTAAAGGCAAAGACAGATACTTTCTTCCTCTGAAAACTGTGCTTTCAACCTGTTTGCTTTCAACATAGTCGCTCCTGGTATTTAACAATTTTTTTCATTTATTGTTTTAGGAAATATATTCAGGCTTCCTATCATTCTTATTTGGTTAGGTGCTGCTAAGAATTTCAGTTGTCTATGAGTCACTCTGTGATCATGGCTTTAAAGATCTCTACATTTTGAAATGTGTGATTTTCTCTGTGGTTTCATATTTGGAAGTTTTACTTTATTTTTTTTTCTTTAAAGAATGCAGCATGCCTCTGGGAAGGAACTGAATATGCAAAGACACCAAACTACACCAGGTTAGGCATGGTGCTGGCAGGGAATGTTCCTGAAAGAACACATGCCAATTCTAACAACAAGGCGCATGGCTACTTCCCTTGGCCATTCCGTTGTGCTATCCAGAGCTGGTCTGGGACAAGCAGAAGGGAAGAGTGACACAGCTTTCATTTCCAGCCGGGGTCCTGTTTGGCCCACGACCATGAGGCTCTGGGCCCGCTCCTTCCTGTGGAGGTGGGCCGTGTGTGAGGGTGAATAGGGAGGCCCCAGGTAGGCCACCTAGACAAAGTTGGTTTCCAGTTGGCCTTGATACACAAGTACATCTCAGGTAAAGAGGACAAGAAAGGACAGGGAGCATCAGAGGTCCCTGTCCCTCTGCTCAGGCACTGAGGCATCTGTCTTCACATCTGCCTGGAATGGCCGAGTTGACACCTGTCTCTCAAGTCCCCATCATGTCTGGAGATCAAAGCATAGGCTAGCAGAGGGTAGAGATCCAGGTTCTGTCCACCCGTGCTGGGCCCTCACTGGAGCCTCCAAAAGCAGTGGTTGCTTCAACACTTTTACTGCATGTGCCAGGCACAGGGGAACAAAGGTGAATAAGACATGGGCCTTGTTCCAGGAGGCTCTGTTGTGTGGAGTCCTGCCTGTCACTGGCTGTGTCTCTACCACCTGAGCTCCAAGGGTAGCCCTGTCTGTGTAGACAACTCCCGGGCTGCCTCTCGCCTTCTCTGTGTAGCCAACATGGCCCTGTGGTGTGGCCTGGTCTCCCTGAGCCACAGAAGGGGTCCCTGAGTGCTTGTAGGCAGAGGATGTGGTCCCAGGATAGCTGAGGAACAGAGAATGGGAGTGGAAGCTCCTGCCACCCAGTACCAATGTGTCCGTGGTTAGGTGCCATGGGCACTTCTGCAGATAGACCTGTGATTTCCCCTGGGGTTGTGGGTGCCCACAGCAGGTGGGGGAGGGCTGAAATGGGCTGAGGGACTCAACTCCTTGGCTGGGGAGAGAGTCCCTGTGAATTGGGTTTTCTGATGCAGATCTGCCTGCCTGACGCTTTGCAGGAAATCATCTCTGAGAGTCTACAACCCTTTTAGACATATGTTACCTAGCAAAGTTCTGTCAGGGATCCTATGGGACCAGGACAATGAGGAGAGGATGCTTTTTGATGGTAATGAAAAATACTTTTCACCTTTAGAGGAGCGCCATGCCTCGCTGGGCGATGAACAGGGTAGGGCTGGGTCGTTTGCTGCACAGACAGTAGCTGAACTGGGAGGAATGGCAACATAGCCTGGCATCGATGACAGCAGGGGGAGGACCTGCTGGGCATTGCAAGAGGGAGGGAGGGAGCCTGGCCTTAAGGGGGGGGGTGAAGGGCAGTTATCCATAGGTGTGTGTGGGGACTGGAATGTGGCCTTTTCTTCATAATTGACTTGAGATTTTAATAACAATGACTTTAACTGATCTGGGGTTCAGACAGCTTACAGCAGGTAGAGATCATGTTTATGTATATCCTGAGCCCTTTCACAATTTCTCAGTGCTTCTCCCTCCTTTCCTCCCCCCTTCCTCTGTCCCCTCTATTGGCCTCAACATCCAACATGGTTTTAAGTAGGCACAGAGACTGAATCTAGTGTCAGGAGGAAAATCACTCCAGAGTTAGCTGACAAGGCCAGTGGGGGCTTCGTGGGGAGCGGGGGACAGAAGACTCTCAGCCAAAACTGCTGTGTAGCCATCAGCACTTTGAGCAAGAAAAGGTCCTGAATTTAAGTCCTCTTGGCCCTGCTTCATTTCAGCTCTGGCCTCATGAGTCAGGTCTTTTTGCATGCATCTCTGAGCCATCTGGGTCATGACTGTGAATGCCAAGTGCGGGAACCAGAGGGTGTGCCAGGCTGGGGACACTGGTACCCTGTAGTGAGGGCAATTCCTATCTGTGAAAGCTGAGGGGTGAGGGTGGGGGGCTGTGAGCCCTGAGATTGGGTGGCTGTGGTCAGTGTTGCTCCTTTCCAAGGCCTCCGAGGACAAGTGTCAGCCTCGGCCAGACACATGTGGAGCCTTTGGTATCCTTCTGTATTGACTGCCCCCTCCTTCCCCAGCCCGGCTTCCTTGAATGCGAATCTGCAGAGAGCGAGCTAGAGATGTGTGGGTTAAACTGGGCCAGGAAAATGACATCCCCCCATGGACCACTGGTTTAATCTACATAGATCATCCATATGTGGATAAAGCACCGCGTGTTCCCGGCTCTGTGCAGAGTGCTTGTGATGCAAGGGTATTGGATCAGGCATGGGCTCTGCCCTCCAGCTGTTGGCAGCTGTCTGGTAAGGCCTCTGCTGTCAGGGAAGTCTCTCATGTTCACTCGTGGCCTGCGGGATGGGGGGTCAAGGGGAGGGGCATTTAGCCCTGTTAACAGTGTAAGAAAGTAGAGTAAGCTCCCAGCAAATCCACACCAAGAGCCCTGTTTGTTCTCTCTGCCCCTCTGACCATACCCAGGTGTTTACCTGCCTCACACCTTCGGTTCATGTAGAAGAGATCCTTATAGAACATTTTTGACCAAATGCTTTGGCCACATGTGGCTGCCTCCATCCCTCATGAATGCTAGATGCAATCCTGACATGGCCTCTCCCACCCCACCATCCTTTCCCCAAGAAGCAATCAAGCAATAACCATCTGTTTGAGGATCCTCTTGTTCATTAAGCCATTGTTTTTAAAAACAAACAAACAAACAAACCTGACTTCTCAGATGCTTTCTCTCAAATACTGTGGGTATGTATAGGAGAAATGGGGCCCAATTCTAATATTGCCAGTGTTAGCTGTAAGAAATAGCAACGCCAGCTGGGTATATGGCTCAACAGAAGAGCAGCTGCCTAGCAAGTATCAAGGTCCTGGGTCGAAAGCCCAATATTAAAAAAAAAAAAAAAAACCGCGAAGAGATTCCCCGCAGCCCCTCTGCCCTGTTACATTGAGTCCGAGGACCTATATCCTAGTCTTGACTATGGAGTGAGTTGGCCACAGGCTTTTCTTCTGAGCAATATTATATTATTGATAAGCTTGAGAGGATGGCAAGTCAGTGTGTACCTTATCCATGCGATCCTTTAGAGGAGTTCTAAGTACAAAACCACATACGGGAACTATGAAGAGCTCGGAAGCAACAAGATATGAACACCTAGCTCTTGGGGTCTATTCTGTATGTCAGGAACTTGTAGCTGAAGAGTGGGGTGGGAGCAGGAGGTGACGGGGTGCATTGTTCTTGTAGCTATGCTTCCTCTGGACTTGAACTCATCTGTTGTAGGGCCTTATCTGTGGCACTTTTATATGACTACGTTTATGACTAGGAAAGAGAGACCTTACATTTGCTCATACCTGGTCACTTAGGAAGATTACAGGATCAGAGTTAACGTCTCAGAGCATGTGTCTATTTACATGCCCAAACCTCTGAGTCCTAGACTTTCTCTGGGGGAAGGCACTCCTAGCCAGAGCTCAGGCTACGATAGAGAAATTTCCTTGTCTTCCTGTATGATAAAGTTCCCCTCCAATTTTCTGTGTTGGAAGAAAGGAGGTACTTTCATTGAACAATCTGGCAAGGCCAAAGGTTTCATTCTCCTTGAATACCCGGAGGGTATTAAAAGGCCAAGCTTCGTAAAAGAACAGTTCTGCCCTTCAACCTTCAGGTTGCTTCTGCCCCAGCTGCTTCTGCAGAACCCTCCAGCCACTCTCCTCCCTTTAGAGGTCTGGCTTTGGTGGGCTGGGGGTGGGGGTGGGGCGGTTACCATACCCTCTTACAAGCTCAGCTACGCAATAAAATCATGTTGGATCAACTGCACCCAACTCTTCAGGATTTTCTAGTCTGCCGGGACAGGAGCCTCATGGGCATCGGCAGCATTAGGTTCTCAGCGCCTCCAGAGGAGGAAGGCAGTGGATGGCTTGCTACAGAGCTACTAAGGTGGGGCAGGGGTGTGGCTAAGTCACTCATTCTCAAAGCCTGTAGTTTATTGAAATATTTCATTATCACCAAACAAAAGGACCTTCTTATCTAAGGTCCCTTTGTGCATGTAATTGAGAATAGCTTTGAGTTTGGGCAGTTTCCATCTTGGGGGGTGGGGCAAAGATGAGATTCTTCAATGTGAGGCCTTTTCAGGAGTCAAGACAAACTTAACTGCATGGATTCTGGACAATGGCAAGTTAATGGCAAAGCCCTGAGATTGTAGCCCCTTTCTCCTAGACCAGATGCCTGGTGAACCTAATTCAGCAATTCACACAGGGAGTCCTATTCCAGTGACCCACAACTAAACCAGCTCTTCTTGACAGTGGGATCCATTAATACAGAGGAGGGTGGGTGTGACCATTTACAGAAACGACTACAAATGTTCATTCTGCTCACGGCCTCAATACCATATCGCTACATTGGTAGCTGAGTGGCAATATGTAGGGAATTAATTTGATTGGTTTCCCTCCCTTTATTCATTCCTCCCAAGGTCCACCTTCACTCATAGCAGGTAAAGACAAATGCCTAAGGTCATAAAAGACACCCAAAAAGAGAAAGTAACGAGAGTTCAGGAACAACAGCTATCAGGAAGCTATGAACCACATCCCAGGTAGACTTTGAGTTCTCTATGCAAAGTTTGGCTGAAGATCACTTGACCTGCTGTTTGCTTGACTAAGAGACAAACCAACAAATCTTGAGGTTTTCAGATCTCCCATAGTCATAGCAACTTTGCTTTTCATTAAAAAAAATGTATTCTATACACTGAGCCAAGCTCAAAACAAAAGATGTTTTAAAGCAAGGAGATTGAATCACACACATTTCAGTGAAAGAGTTGTTAAATAAAAACAAGCCCATTCACGAGACTCTGTGTGTGTGTGTGTGTGTGTGTGTGTGTGTGTGTGTGTGTGTGTGTGTGTGTGTGTGTGTAGTGTGAAGGTCTTGCAAAAAAAACCAATAGCTCATTTTCCAGCATTCCACCAAACATACATCTTCATGCTGGAATGGAAGAGCTAAGTTTCCATCTATACCTTTAAAATTGCTGTCTGTCCCTGTCTGCGCCTGGCCACTGCCCGGCTCCACCCACTGACATCTTTGTTTCCCCATTTCTTCAGTTTCCAATGCTTGTAAAGCCATTCCAAACCAAGAGAACTACCTGAGGGAGCTCAGCTGGGCCGCATGGGGCTGCACTACCATCTTTCCAAGGGTCAAGTTTGGAAAGGCATTTCCTCTTTCTTCCTGACACCTACGGTTTTATGGATTGAAAAGATTTTGCAAAAGATCAGGCAACAGTAGAAGAAGTCTGGCTGTTCCCTTTAAGAGTCAAGCTTTCCTCTCCCCCACCTGTCTCCACAGCATTTATGCACCCCCCACCCCTGCCCCAGCTTGGGTATTCAGATCTTGTCTCACTTCCTTCAGAACCCAGGAGGTTTCCCCCTCATTGACTATCCTTCCATTTCATAAACTGATATCCTATTTACTGCCTGGAACATTTATTTTCTTCAAAAGGTCTTTCCTTATAGAATGTAATTTGTGGTCCCTGGAGATGCCATTCTCTTCAGACAGGGGTGCCATTGTGTGTGTGTGTGTGTGTGTGTGTGTGTGTGTGTGTGTGCGCACACAGTGACATTGGGGATAAGATACAGGATACCCACATGACAAGTCAGGTGAGTTGAATACTCTCTGGAAGACAACGAGGTGACAAGCGGCCACAGCCGACTCCCCCACTTTTTCCTCTACTTTTCCCACAAAGACAGTAAGGCTTGTCCAACTAGGCTCTCCTCTGTCTCTTTTCACTTGAGAAACTAAGTTTAATTCTTCAAAAGGAAAGGCTTATTGCATCTTGTATCTCCCTTTTGATGCCTAATATATGACTGGATGTGTGTTGAATGAACGAATGAATGTTCCTGTCAACAAGTGTGTCTCCCACATCCCAGCATCATGTGACTCAAATCCTCTCTAAAATGTCTAAAGTCCTCCTCTTCCATTTGTCCCCCTTCAAATCCACTTTCTTCCTTGGCATTTTGTTTCTCATAGTAGAACAATTACATAGTACAAACCTCCATTGTCTTGGATTCCTTTCCTGGATCTCAAATCAAATCCCACAGAACTAGTTCCTTCTCTATTTTTCAGCTGCCTAGCTACTACCCAGATTTCATCTAAAGCCCACATTCAGGCTCTTCTCATCCAGACCTGTACTTTCATTGACACCCTACGCTTAGGCCAGGCTAAACTACCTAAGACTTTCTAAAGTTCCAATAATTGGACTAGTTTAGAAATAAACACCATAGCTCCTGAAATGAGTGAAATGTAATTCAGATACCCGAGTGCCTGAACCATTTGAAGTCAGATAATTGCCTAGTCTCTCCTCCTTCCTTTTCTCCTCTGGTTCTTGAGGTAGAGTTTGTGCCTGAAGGGGCGGGGCGGGGTGGGGGGGTGGGGGTGGGGGTGGGGGTTGGGCAGGGAGAAGGTAGTTTGTTCACTGGTTCCCAGCCAGGTCTCTATCATTCTTCAATCTCTATGGTCTTCCTGGCTCAATTGCTCCTTTAATTTTAGTCTCTCTAGATCCCGCCTATTCTTCCAGGCAAAGCTTACATCCCAACATTTTGACATCTTTGCCAGCCACTTGCAAAGACCATTTATCATTAAAACTCTTGAATCTTTTAAGGAAAACAAGTTTTACTTAAAATGGAATATAATAAAATTAGCAGAAGAACTTGAAGTCTGTAAACCATAAAAAATGGAAATCAGATCTAAATTTTATTTAATTATTCATTTTTTAGATTTTATTTTGCTCCTAGGTCCATTGAATCTAATATACTTTTAACACAATTCTTACCCTAATCCCAGCTCTCTTCTTGCCACTCACCCCTAAAACTGGCAATGTTTTTGCTAAAATGAATACCAAGGACCCAACACAATCTGGAAAAAGAACTTTTAAAGCTTACTATTGGCCGATAAGCACCTGAAAAGATACTCAACATCATTAGCTATTAAGGAAATGCAAGTCAAAACTACAATACGAAACTCTTGGATCTCAGCCTCCAGAGTGCCTTGCTCCTGACCTCTGGACCTCATCTTACAATTTTTCTATTAATAATCCACTTCCTCAAGAAGGTCTCCTAAGGCAGCAAACCTCAATTCCTACGTAAAACCATCATCTACCCCTGCTCTTAATCCCAGCCCCTTAACTGAGCCCTTAACGTAGGGCTATGTCTCTTACACCTTATTATAATATAGCTAGAAGAGTGTGCTCAGAGTTCAACTCTGGGCCTCTTGATTTCTTCTATTCCTCATCTGGGCTTTCTAAATCCCAAGGGTACACTGAACATGTATTTTATCCAAGATTTAAGATACATATTATTGGGGATGGGGATATGGCCTAGTGGCAAGAGTGCCTGCCTCATATACATGAGGCCCTGGGTTCGATTCCCCAGTACCACATATACGGAAAATGGCCACAAGTGGCGCTGTGGCTCAAGTGGCAGAGTGCTAGCCTTGAGCAAAACAAAGCCAGGGACAGTGCTCAGGCCCTGAGTCTAAGCCCCAGGACTGGCCAAAAAAAAAAAAAAAAAAAAAAATACATATTATTGGGAGCCCTAACTACCAATGCTGTGAAGGGAGGCAGGGTACAAAAAACACCATGGGAAATTAAACAAAAGATGTCTCTAGGGCCCAGCATTTTTGTCCCACAGTATCCTCACACTCAAGGCAAATCTTCTAGGTGTGTATGGGGTATACAGTAATCAGACCCTCAGAGTGACAGTTAAGGGGGGGTGGGGCTTGGAGGCCGAGCCTCTAAATGACGGCTGACTGTTTGCCATCCTCTAGGCCCAAGCCTCCTTAAAGCAGCTGATATCTTTCCTCTAGTATTGGTACTTCATATCCAGCTTCTTCCTGGCTTCCCCAAAACTTATGGGTCTTTCAAGAAGTCAAAATATGTCCCACCCTAATTTCCCAACAAACAAATGTTTTGGGGGAGAGCACCCACTGCTTTGCCTTTTGTTCGAAAAAAGAAATCCCCATGTGTCTAGGAATTGAGAGTTTGTAAAACTCAAAGAAAGAAAAAGTTCAAATGCAACATTTTTTTCTAATCGAAAAAAGAAATCCCCATGTGTCTAGGAATTGAGAGTTTGTAAAACTCAAAGAAAGAAAAAGTTCAAATGCAACATTTTTTCTAAGAGTAGCCAGAGAAAAGGAAGAGAATTGCCAGGAAAGGATCTACAAATGTGAAGTCCTGAAGTCAAGTTTCATTAACTTCGAGGCTGCTGGCATCCAGTCAAGCTTGTCTTCTTTTTGAGCTAAAGTTGCCCCTTTGTGCCCCTCATTTCCCTCAGTGAGATCTTGGCACTCAAAGTTCTCTTTGCTCCAGATGCCAGATCCGTTTCAGGTGGAAAGGAAATATAAAGAGAAGCTATGATTTGTTGCCTTGTATAGGTCAAGAAAGCAATTTCCTTTAAAAAAAAAAAAAAAAAAGATACTAAAGGGGATGTTATGCCAAGTCGCGAAACGACCACCAAGAAGGCCACCGAGACTCAGACGTTCCAAAATGCAAAAGCAAGGCAAGACTTTATTCAGGCAAGCTGCAACTCAGGCCTCGTCCTACCCACCGACACAGCGGAGGTTAGGAGGAAGCCCCGAGCTGCGAATGCACAGGGCTTATAAAGGCAAAAAACAAAGTTACAGCCATCAGGTGTTCAAGCAAGACAGAAAACAAAATTACAACCATCCGGTGGTTCAAGCAAGCAAGATTAGGACACGGGTACAAATCTGATTGGCTCAGGGCTCGAGGCTCAGGGCTCGAGGCATTCTGGGGGCAGTTAGAGTTAAGCATTCCCAGCGGTTAGAGTTCTTGACCGGCTGGGCCCTAATAAGCTTGTCCTGGGTTTGCTCACAGGGCCTGCTTATCTCAGGTTCGTGTGGTAAAGTGGGGTTCGCGTGGTAAAGTGGGGCCTGACTTCAAAGTCTGGCTCTTCAGGGACTTCCTTCTCTTAGTCAAACTTGTCTAATGAGATCCATCTTCTTTCTCTGCTTTAGTTACCAACAAGTCCTAAGCTACATTTTTGTCTATGATTTGCGAGAGTACTTCTCTACACTCTTGACATTGCATTCCTTCTGTTTAAGTTTCCATTAACACTTTGATATCTTTATATTGGTCAATCCGAAAGGTTTTTTGCTGAAATCCCATTATACCATGACAGGGACCATTTCTCTCAGCTTCTAGAGATAATAGGCCACACCCAGGCAGGGACATGCAGAAGACAGGCTTCTTATTCTCCTCAGTAGTGGACTCACACTCTCCTCCAAGGCCAGGCAGCAGCCCTGGAGGTTCCTGGTGACCAGTCTTTGAAAGATTCCTAATGTGGGGGTCCTTCAGGGGGTCTACCCTTTTCTCTTTTCTCTGATATCCAAGCAGTTTCCTTGTTTCTGGAAGGTAAGCAGCACCCTTGAGGGCCCCTTCTCTAGCTCTTCTTTCCTCTTCTTCACTCTGCACCACACCCAGACACCTTTGCAACTGAGCCTGGGAGGCTGGGCCAGTCTAAAGAGTTTGGTTGCTCCAGCAACGAGGGCGGGGCTAAACGTACCAACTGCCGGCGGCGGTTATTCCTGGACTTTCAGTTGGTGCTCACCTGCCTGGAAGTCTGGCTGGGCGGTGCCTATTTTGAGAGGAAGGGGTGTGGCTTGACCCCAGGGTGGGTCAGGCTGGGAGTAAAACCCACTGAATCCCTGTGATCTTTCTCTCCACACTCAGCCATTGATATAGTTCAGTCCAGCCCCCAGTTGAATTCTGGGCCTGATAATTATGATGATGATGATGATGATAATAATAATAATAATGCAGGATAGACACAGAGAGTAAGTTTTCTAATGTTGTAATGAGAGGCCCCCAGAGCCAGAATTTTATCTAGGATGCTTGTTTCAAAAACTGAGCCCAGGGCCCTGCTACCTAGCCAGTCTCCTGTGGACTGAGTTTAGGAAGATTTTGTTTTTCTCCTGAGGCTTAATCTCAGCACTGTCCCTGAGCTCCAGGTTCCTGTTCTATCACTTTCTATTGTTTGTTTTGGTGGTTAATTGGAGATAAAAGTCTAACAGACTTTGGTGCCTTGCTTGTTGGTTTTGTTTTTTAAATAGTTGTTCTTAACTGAGTTGTATAAGTTTCCTTAAAAGATTCAGAGAATATCAGGATTATTGAATTTTTGCAAAATGCCTTTTCTGATTCAAATCATATAAATGTGTGATTTCTGAGCCAGGCACCAGTAGCTTAAACATACAATCCTAGCTGTTCAGGATGCTAAGGTGTGCAAGATCTCCTGGACACTGGAGGAGTGAAGATTTGGAGCACGGTGCTGGAAGGGATGCTAAAGAGTGTGCGAAGAGAAGGTGTAGCGTCTGAGAGGATTTTAGAGCAGGACAAATCGCCTATGTGTACTTGGGCTAATGGTCATTTTCTGAGTGCCCATGGAATTATCTTTTCTTAAATTCCATAATCTAAGGCAAATTGATGAAGGGAAGAGTGGACATATAATTTATTAACACCTCCTAAAATCTTACATCCCTCAAACACCTATATTCAGTAAGTACATCTATGACAGCCCGCCCCCCCTCCTCCCCCCCCTCCACAAGGGATATGTCTTTTTCTGATGGACACCTACCACTGCGGTCAGTACCAAGTCCTGCATATCTCTGTGTGTTTTCTTTTTCTCCCTACATATACATACCCATGACAGTTTAATTTAGAAATTAGGCAAATAAGAGATTAACCACAGCAATAATAAGATGATAATGAGGCCAAATATTGCAATGGAAATCATTTAAAACTTACAAGGTGTTTATTTCTGGGAATTTTCACTTAGTATTTTTGGACTATGGTTGACTTGACTGTGGGTAGCTGGAACCACAAATTCAGGGAGACTGCTGTATACGCATTTATAACCCAGTCCTCACCCTTCGGTGCATAGCTACCCCTTACTCAGAGAAAAGAAATGAAAAAGAACTTGATTTGCTGCTTTACGTCTGGTAGTCCATTGATATTCCATCCACATCAATAGTTATGCTACTCTTTTTCCTTTTGGTACTGAGTTGTTTTAAACTCAGTGTTGGGGTCAGCTGCACCTTTAAGGGGCCACAGCTGACCTCAGCCTGTCCCTCCCCTTCCTGTCTTTAACAGGAAGAGAAGGAAGTCTGACATCACTTGAGGGACAGCTCCTTGGGACCAATCAGGGGCCCTTCTCTTTTTTTTTTTTGGCCAGTCCTGGGCCTTGGACTCAGGGCCTGAGCACTGTCCCTGGCTTCTTCCCGCTCAAGGCTAGCACTCTGCCACTTGAGCCACAGCGCCGCTTCTGGCCGTTTTCTGTATATGTGGTGCTGGGGAATCGAACCTAGGGCCTCGTGTATCCGAGGCAGGCACTCTTGCCACTAGGCTATATCCCCAGCCCATGGGGCCCTTCTCTTGTGCCCGCCTTTAGGGTATATCTTGGAGGCTCCTCATTTGAAGAAACAGAAGCCCTAGAGGTTTTCTCCAGGGGCCACGCATCCCTGTCGTTCTTGGCGGTTTTGGGGCACCCTGCGACCACACGCCACCGAGGCTACCCGTGGCCATCGCTCCCGTGTGAGCGATAATGGACCACCCAGGAAGGGGCGGACAAGCCCCTTCCCCCCCAAGCGAGGGGAAGTCGAGAGAGAGAGAGAGCCCACAACTCAGGGCCTTGTACTTGCCTGGCTTGCTTGTGTAACTAGTGCTTATGACTTGAGTCACACCTCTAACCTGACATTTTTGTTAGTTTGGAGATGGAGTCTCATGGACTCTTTGGCCAGGGCTGGCCTGGAACCTCAATCCTCTGGACCTTCACCCCCTGAAGACCTAGAATTACAGGCACAAGCCACCAATTCTTGGCTTATTTCTACTACTGTCTTTAGAACTCAGAGGCTGTCATAGTTCTGCAACAAAATAAAGAAGTCCATGTGTTAAAATGCTTTTGCAGGAAGGCTTACTGGTGAAGACAGAGAGCTGTTGTTAATATTGACACTTCCACACACATTCTTGTTTCCCCATGTCTAGCAATCACTTCTCTGTGAGTATTTTCTTGACCTATAACAGAAAACATTGCATTTATTATTTTTTATTTCTTTTTTTGTCAGTTGTGGGACTTGAACTCAGAGCCCAGATGCTGTCCTTAATCTCTTTCAAAGCTAGTGTTCTACCACTGTGAGGCATAGTGCCACTTCCAGTTTTCTGGTGGTTAATTGGAGATAAGAGTCTCATAGACTTTTCTGCATGGACAGACTTTGAACCACAATCCTCAGATCTCAGCCTCTTTAGTAGCTAGGATTACATTGCATTTATTAGTAGCCAGTTAGAATATAATCTTTATAGGATTTACTGATGACACATATACTTTTATTTCATGCTTACACTTCCTAATCTTCCTGGGTCTCTTGATATTTGAGGGGTTAGTGAAGGATAGCAAAAGCTTAGAAATAAATATAAAACATGAGCTGCTTAAATAATGGGACATATCATTGTGGGAGACTACACACATGGAAAAGAATGGAGAGGCAGTTCACAGTCTACTGTGGAATCATCTTTCAGAACTATTAAGATAGTCATGCATAGAGGATGCAGAAAAAGTTCTTCCCCTGCCTCTTCTTTCTTTTTCTTGTTTCTTTTGCTGGTACTATGGCTTGAACTCAAGGCCTGGGCACTGTCCCTTAGCTTTTCTACTTAAGGCTGGCATTCTACCACTTGAGCCACGATAACTGGAGATAAGAGTCTCAAGAGCTGTCTGACTGGGCTGGCTCTGAACTGTTATCTCAGATCTCAACCTTCTAAGTAGCTAGGGTTACAGGTGAGAGCCCCCAGTGCCTGGCTTCCATATTTTGCACAAAGATGTTAGCACATCTTTGGCTTAAAGAGTGTGAAGTATCTCTTAAGAAGCTATATCCAAGAATGGAAAACACCTTTAAAACATGTCTTGGAAGGGAAGTTGTGTGCTGAGAGGGAGAAATTTTCAGTTTCTAATTTATATCTCTATATCTTTATATATTTCCTGAGTATAACTAGCACACAGTGAGCAATGCCTGGACATTTAACATTAATATACGTCATTCATGACAAAATTTCAGTTGTGGCAACACTTGCTTTGTAGTCTCCAGTTTAGGACTGTCTTAGCCCCTTCAAGCTGCTACAAGAAAACATTACAACTCCAGTGACTTGTAAACAACAGAGATTTATTGCCCAGAGTTCTGGAGACTGGGGAGTTTGACATTTGGTACAGAAGGTTAAAACAAAGTCACTTATATTTCCCATCAAACATTTCAGCATATATTCCCAACAGATAAGGATCAAAGAAATATGACCATGACTTTATTATTACACTCAACATTGCTTGAATAAAATCCAGAAATCTAAACACATCTCATTTGCAATCTCTCCAGAATGTGGTTTTACAGTTGGGTTTTTTTTTTTGTTTGTTTGTTTTGCATTAAGATGCAACAGTAGGCCATTCTGCTATGGCCTTAGGGGACAATCATGAAAGAAAACCTTCCCACCGGACAAGAACTGCAGGCAGTGCACCTGTTCCTACACTTACTAGAAGTAAGGATCTTCAGTGGTGGGGCGGGAGGGGGAGTGGCAAGGGGGTAGTGGCTGGCGTTCTGGCTGCATGGGGCTTTGAAGAAACATGGTTGGAAATCACAAAACCACAAGATAATGGATAGATCTCTCTCCTTGACTGGACGCAGAAGTGAAGATGCTTGCATCCATGTGGATGCACACATAGAGTACTGTCAGCAGAGGAAGGGTTTAGGGATTCAAGCAGTCAAGACAATCGGAATCAGCTAGCTTCTTTTCCCATATTCCTGGGTCCTTGACCAAAGGGCTCATAATCGCTGGGTACTTGTGGCTACTCAGGAGACTGAGACTTGAGGATCACTGTTCAGAGCAAGCACACACAGGAAAGTCCATGAGACTCTTCTTAAAAGACTGGAAGTGGAGCTGTGGTTTAAGTGATAGAGGGACAGCCTTGAGCAGAAAAGCTATAGACAGTGTCCAGGCCCTGAGTTCAAGCCCCAGAACTGGCACAGAGAGCTCATGAGTAAGGCCAGAGCAACTTGGCTGCTACTGCCTGCAATCCATCTGCTCACAGCCACTATTATGTGGCCAACTGCCAACAGCAGAGATCAACATGGAGTCCTCAGTATGACTCCAGCCCCTGGGGGAACTAGCTTGCTATCTCCCAAAATCTAACAGGTAGGTATTGGGTCACCTTGGCATCCTTATTTTGAATATGGGTTTACTTTCCCAGCTTGCATTACTTCTCCCCAAACTATTATCTATCCACACACACAGAGAATGTCTCATTCACCAGGGCAGCACGTTGCCTTGCCTTGCTTCTGACCAAGGAACTCGTCCCCCAGAATTTGGAGGGCGGCAGTGGACTCATGGAACTCGCTGGTCTATTATGATGTCTTTATTACTGAAGCTTTATAGGAAATGTGGAGATTGAACCCAGGCCTTACATATACCAGGTCAACATTCCATCACTGAGCTGCACACCCAGCCCCTCCCTTTGTTCTTTTTCCATTTGTCCTTGGCTATTCTAGGTTGGTCTTATGGATGTGTGTTTTCATGTTTTAGAATAAGCTCATAAATTGGCCCCCAGCTCCCCTCACCCCAGCAGCAATGAGCAGTGATATTGTAGACTCCATGGGCCATTTTGGAGAGAACTTGTCCTTCATGGTACCTGCCCTGACTGCTTTGCTCTGTGCCCACCAAGGACATAGCCCTGTGAGGTATCTTCTAGTGTTTCCCATTTCTCTCTCCAGGGTTTCATATTGTTATTGTCGAGCTCTTTCATATTCTTGGCGTTTTATCTCTTTGAATAGGATTATTTCCTTGCTTTCTTCCTAAGCATGTTTTTGTTACATGGAGACATGATGGTTGTTTCTATGTTGATTTTGTGTCCTACTTTGCTGCAAGTGTACATCAGATCAAAGAATTCCTCCCCTTTCTCTCCCCTCCCACCTCTCCTCTCTCCCCTTTCCCCATGTCCTTCAGGGCCTTTTAAGTGTTGGGTTGCCTCATAGGCAGCCAGGGATCATTTGACTTCTTCCTTTTTGAGCTGTATCCCTCTCTCTTGCCAGTTGCGGTGGCTAACATGGCCAGCACTACGCTGAATTGGAGCATTCGCAGCTTCAGTTCAGTGTTGCCTGTAGGATTGTCACAGATAGCCTTTATTATATGCAGGTGTGATCCCTCTATGTCTGGTTTCTTTAGACCTTTTATCAAGAGAGACACTGGATTTTTTTCTAAGGCCAATTTCCGCATCCATTGAGACAACCATGTGATTCTTGTCCTTGATTCTGTTTATGTGCTATATTACATTTATTGACTGGTGTATGATGAAGCATCGTGGTACCCCTGGAATGGTATCAACTTGATCATGGTGTCTGCCCTTTTAAATGTATCACCGAATTAAGTGTAAAAGTATTTTGTTGAAGGTTTTTGCATCCATGTTCATCAAAGGAATTAGTCAAGGAAACCATAAGGGTATTAGGTTCACCAAGGACATTTCCCTGCCAACCACCCAATTTTGTTCTCCTTATGGACAAATAATACACAGTCAAGGGTGTTTAACATTTCCTTGTGAATTTATTGTCCACTTGTATTTATTCTTAACAGAATAAGTACAATCACTTCAATGCATTTACCCATTTATTAATTGAATTATTTATTCTTTTGATATTTAATTTTTCTGGGTTCTTTATATTTTCTGGACACGAATTTCTTGTCAGATGAAAAGCTGGCAAAGATTCTTTTTCCTTATTCAATAGTCTGTCTCTCTGTTCTAGTAAGTCTTTCTTTTGATGTTCAGAGTCCTTTTTAAATTTTTTTATTAACATTCATTAATTATACAAAGTGTTTTCATTGTGCTATATCCATACATGCATACAATGTACTTTGAACAAAATCACCCTGTCTGGTACTCTTTCTTATCCCCATGCCTCCTTTGTAAAACAATTTGAATGGATTTGTTACTCTATTTTCACACATGCATTTAGAGGGCTTTGATTATATACACCCCCATATTCTCTTGTTACCTCCTCCCCTCTACCACCTTCTTTCTCTAAACAATCCCCACTTTAAAGCTGTGTGTCATTCCCCCCACATTCAATTCTGCAAAGAGAACATGCAGTATTTATCATTCTCAATCTAGTTTATTTGCTTAATCTGATCTTCAATTCCATCCATTTTCTTGCAAATGTAATTTCTTTCTCCTTTGTGGCTGAATAAAAAAGATGGATACACACACACACACAAACACACATTTTTTTTTTATTAATCAACTGATGAGTTTATCAACTGTATGTGGGGGGTGGGAAGGAGTGTAACCATTGTGGGGCCTGAACTCAGGGCCTAGGCCCTGACCCTGGGCTTTTATGCTCAAAGCTAGTGCTCTACCACTTGAGCCACAACTCCACCTCTGGCTGTTTTTCTGGTTAACTGGAGATAAAAATCTTACAGACTTTCCTGCCTGAGCTGGCTTCAAACTGTGATCCTCAGATCTCAGCCTGTTGAGTAGCTAGGATTACAGACATGAGCCACTGACCCACACCTCTCAACTGTGTTCTTGATGACAGCCATTCTATAGGATGAGATGGTGTTTCAAGGGAACTCAAGCAGCCAGATACAGAGAGGCCACACTTTAAGGGTCCAATCAAGGGTCTTTATGAGAAAGCCAGTGACTACAAGCAGACTAGCATCCCAAAGAACCTGCAGTGCCAAATGCTGTCAGCATAAAGTTTATAAAGGCCAAAAGTACAGACCAAGGCTGATGCTGCATGGTATGGGGATTAGAAAAATGTGTTTACTGAAGCAAAACAAGCCAGTTATGAGTTAACTCAGGGGGATAGTTAGGTTCCTTAGAAGTTAATTAGTGGGGACAATTGGAGAGTCTTAACAATCATGGCTAAAGGGTAGGGATTTCCCAGAATCTAACAATTCATGATACCTCTGCAGTTCTCAGAATGACCTAGGCTCCATCTATAGTTCTCAGAGAATTAAGTGAAAATGTACCTGTTACCTACTAAGACATTAAGATGGAGGTGGGGAAAGGATGGCATTGCTGGGCTGGGAATATGGCCTCATGGTAAAGTGCTCGCTTCATATACATGAAGCCCTGGGTTCGATTCCTCAGCACCACATATATAGAAAAAGCCGGAAGCGGCACTGTGGCTCAAGTGGCAGAGTCCTAGCCTTGAGCAAAAAGAAGCCAGGGACAGTGCTCAGGCCCTGAGTTCAAGCCCCAGGACTGGCAAAAAAAAAAAAAAAAGGATAGCATTGTGTTGGGGTTCAGCCTTGGCCTTGAGGGGGAAGGGCATTGGAGAGCACGCCCGAGATGCCGCCCTTTCCCCAGCCCTGGGGAATGCGGAAGCAGGCCACAATTCTCTGGGTCCGGAACCAGAAGAATAGGCTTTGCGAACAGCCCCCAAACTTTCTCGCCAGCCCATGTGCCCCCCAGTCTCGCGGGTTTTCCCCACCCTGGTGTGGTGCTATCCAAGTGATGTTAGCTCATGAGGGGGTCCTATGACAAGTTCGCAGCCAATCATCAGCCCTTGGTCGGTCACCCCTTCTCTTGTCACCTCCTACCATATCAGCCTTAGCCCATCCCTCATTAAATCAGATTTGCTCACGAAGCATCTCCGAGGTCCGTGTACGCCTGGCTTTCTTCACGGGTAAGGAGGGGAGTAAAGTGATCTCGTAAGGCCGTGTGCACCTGAGGTCTTTCCTGAGCCCCCCACTCCACCCTGGCCTTACCTGCGGGTCGGGTGACCAGGGGAGAGGGTGAGAAAGGGAGCTGTTAGCGGATAGCAGAGCCTGAATCCCCCCGCCAGGGGAGGCAACCGGAGCCCAGCAGCATTGCTTAGGCCCAGTATCTGTATTTCAATGGGATCTCAATGTAGTTTTGATTTGCACCTCTTTTATGGCTACAGATGTTGAAATTTCTTCATGTACTTATTGGCTGGTTGTACTTTTTTTGAGAAGGGTCTGTTCAATTCATTTGGCCATCTAGTAATTGGATTATTTGTTCTTTCAGTATTTAGTTAGAGCTCCTAGATAATATGGATATTCATCTTTTATCAAATAGCTGGCCATTCTGTAGGTTCTCTCTTGATTTAAACCACTATTTTAATTGTGATACAAAATCTTTTTAATTTGATGCAGTCCTATTTGTCAGTGCTTACTGTTATTTCCTAAGCAATTGGAGTCCTATTCAGAAAATAGTTGCCTATGACTATAACTTCAAAGGTTTTCCTTGAATCGTTTCAAGATTTCAGGTCTTCCATTAAAAACATAGATCCATTTTGAATTAATGATTTTGGTGTGCCAGTCCCAGGGCTTGAACTTAAGGCCTAGGTCTTATCCCTTAGCTCAATGTTAGCACTCTACTATTTGAACCAAAACTCTCCTCTGGCTTTTTTGGTGGTTAATTGGACATTTGACTCTCACAGACTTTTCTTCTCAGGCTGGGTTTGAAGCATAATCCTCAGATCTTAGCCTCCTGATTAGCTGGGATTACAGGCATGAGCCACCAGCCTCTGGCTATTTATTTATTTTTGTCTGATCCTGAGGCTTGAACTCAGGGTCTTGGCCCTGTCTCTAAGCTTATAGTGTTCAAAGCTAGTGCTCTACCACTTGAGCCACTTCCAGATTTTTTGGTAGTTAGCTAGAGACAAGAGTCTTGTGAATTTTCCTTCCTAGGCTGGCTTCAAACCATGACAATTCTCAGATCTCAACCTCTTGAATAACTAGGATTACAGGCACGAGACACTGACTCCCAGCTCTGAATTAATTTTTGACAGTGTGAGAGACAGAGATCTGGTTTCAGTCTTCTGTGTGCCCATATCCAATTTCCCTACCACAACTTGTTGATAAGATTATCCTCAGCATATGTTTTTGAACTTCTTTGTGAAAAATCAGATGGCTATAGCTGCATGGATTTTTTTTTTGTTCTATTGTTAGTCTTTGTGACTTTTTATGTAGGTACTGTGCTCTTTTTTTTTAAATTACTATGACTCAGTAGCATAATGTGTGTGTGTGTGTGTGTGTGTGTGTGAGTGCGCACGCGCGCACATTCGTGCGTGCGCGCTCTGGTATTGGGACTTGAACTCGGATTTTGTTTTTGCTTGGCTTTTTCACTCAAGGTTAACCATATCCCCACTTTCGGATTTTTTTTCTTAACTAGTTAATTGGAGATAAGAGTCTCCTGGACTTTTTCTTAACCTGGGTTGGCTTCAAACCTTGATCCTCAGATCTCAGCCTCCTGAGCAGCTGAGCTACTAATCTCTGGCTTTATACTAAAGTTAACTCTACCATTATGATAGATCCAACATTGCTTTTCTGCTCAGGGTTGTTTTTGTTAATTTGGATCTTTTGTGCTTCCTTATAGATTTTGCAAGTGATGTTGTTTTAAATGGAAAAATGGCAGGAGAATTTTTATGGGGGTTGCACTGAATCTGTTTAGCCACATTTACAATATTGATTCTGCCAACCTGTGAACATGGCGGGGTGGGGGGTGTCTTTCCATTTCCTAATGTCTTCTTCAGTTTTCACTGGTTTGGATAAAGGTTTGTCAATGTTGTCTATTGTTCTTTTCAAAAGAACCAACTCTGTTTCTTCCATTCATTGCCTTATTCTTTTTAGTTTCTTCTTCTTCTTCTTCTTCTTCTTCTTCTTCTTCTTCTTCTTCTTCTTCTTCTTCTTCTTCTTCTTCTTCTTCCTCTTCCTCTTCCTCTTCCTCTTCTTCTCAATCATGGGGCTTGAACTCAGGGCCTGGGTACTGTCCCTGAGCTCTTTTGCTCAAGGCTAGTGTTCTTCCACTTTGAGCCACACCTCCACTTCCAGTTTTCTGGTGGTTAATTGGAGATAAGAGTCTCACAGACTTTCCTCCTTGGCTGGCTTGGAACTGTAATCCTCAGATCTCAGCCTCCTGGGTAGCTAGGACCACAGCCACCAGTGCTTGGCATTTGTTCTTGTTTTTCTCGATCATGAGGTCATTTGAAATATCTGATTTTTTTTTTCTTCTGGTACTGGGGTTTGAACTCAGAGCCTCATGCTCTGACTTGGCTTTTTATTTTTTTTGCTCCAGGCTGGTGCCCTACCACTTGAGTCATACTGCCACTACTTCTGACTTTTGGGTGGTTAATTGGAGATAAGAGTCTCATGGGGTTTGGAGGCATGCATGGCTCAAATAGTAGAGCACCAGAAAATTGAGTGAAAGCATCAGATAACAAGTTCAAATCTCAGTCTTGGGCAGAAAAACAAAAAGGGATAAGAACCTCATAGACTTTTCTGCCTTGGCTGACTTCAAGTCTCAGTCCTCAGATCTCAACCTCCTGAGTAGCTAGTATTGTGAGACACTGGCACCTAGCAAGCTGCGGATTTCCGAAGCTTTCCTCTGCCCCACTGAGGGTTGGAACTGGGGCTCTTGGGGGGTGGGGAGCTTTGTACTTATAAACTTTAGTCTTGGATTCTCACTGATCAATCTTCTAAAATATGACTGCAAACACACCTTTCAAGATACTCAGTATCGTCTGGAACCCTCTAGTCCATCCTAAAATGTGTTTGGGAAACACATGAATCCTGGGAGGATTCCTAATGGCCATAAGTTATACAGCAGCCTATTTAGGCATAGATGGAGAAAGAAACTTGTAGATCTTCCACAGTAAACAGCAGTCCTAGGGGCTGATTGGTACTCAGAAGGAGCCACTTCAGCCCGTGAGCTAGGCATAGGCCAGGGCAGCGGTCACTCTGTACCCTAGAGAAGCCATGCTGAGACATCTTGTTCTTTGGTTGGGGGTGTGGATGTGTAGTCATTTAGAAAATTATTCCCGTTGGTACTTGCTTGAGAGGGTCATCCTTCATACAGGTTGTCCTAGGGGATTTTCTGTGCGTAAAGTCTTTGAGACCACAAGTTCAATTGCTCCCAGAAATATGAAGTCAGAAGGACTAAGTATGGCCCTGTTAGGTAAGAAAGAACAGTAAGAGACCCATCAGAAAGCTAAGTGTGTGTGTGTGCGCGCGCGCCTGTGTGCATGCGTGCATGTACATGTCAAGTCTAGTGTTATAGAACTGAGATACCGGGAGACTCTTTAGATCTGAAGCCTCCCCATCTGTCAGGTGATTCGAGAGCAACATCTAAGCACTTAGGCTAGAGCTAGAAAGCAAAATATTTTTAAAAATGTTGCCTTCCATAGGATTTATTATAATTATCATTACCATCATTTTAGCATTTTTAAAATCAGCTTGCATTAGTTATACAGAGAGGAATCTCAGTGCAACATTACCCCACGTTTACAAAGTATCCCAACCAAATCTCACTCCATCTTGTCTCTCTTCCCAGAAAAGCAAAAGCTCTGGGATCCCACTGTAGCTTGGGTAGGATCCTGAGCCAGCATCAACGGAGTCCCACTGTCATCCCACTAACAGATCCCTGGGGTCCACTCTGCAGGTTGGTCCTCAATAGTGACACCTCGTGGTAGCATCTGGCAATGGCAGCAGAGGTCTGAGCTTGCACGTTGCAGGTGGGATGCCAGGCAGCCACTCATGAAGATAGATTCTTGAGCAATGCAGAGGAGGGAGGAGGGCTCCGGAAGGAGGCCCTGGGCTTCCTGGCCACCTGCCACAGGGTGGGAAGCTGCTCAGGAAATTGTGAGAGGCGGCTCTGCTGAGTTCACCTTGTTCTGCTTCCATCTGTGAGAAGCTGGCAAGCTTCCCTGTATCTTTCTTCATTCTTACTTTTCAAGGTCGTGACATTAATAATGCCTTTCTCCTAAGGCTGTTGTGGGGATTAAATGAGCTGATGCATGTTAGAATAGTACCTGCGATATAGTAAAATATTCAGTAAATGTCGGATGCTGTTTGGATTATTAGGAAAGATCAAAAGAGATAAACTGGGTGCTGGTGGCTCACACCTATAATCTTAGCTACTCAGGAGGCTGAGATCTGAAGATTAGGGTTTGAAGCCAGCCTAGGCAAGAAAGGCCATGAGATTCTTATCTCCAATAAACTACTCAGAAAAAAAACAGCCAGAAGTGGTGCTGTGGCTCAAGTGGTAAAGTCATAGCCTTGAATAAAAAGAATCTCAGGTCCTGAGTTCAAGCCCCAGGACCAGCAGAGAGAGAGAGAGAGAGAGAGAGAGAGAGAGAGAGAGAAAGAGAGAGACAGAGACAGAGACAGAGACAGAGTCAGAGACAGAGACAGAGAGAGACAAAGAGAGACAGAGAGAGACAGAGAGACAGAGACAACCCTAGCACCCAAATTAGCCCTGAGAAGCTGCAGAGGTAGGTAGCATGACTGTCACTTTACAAAAGCTGACCTCAGAAAATGCATTGCCAGGGCGCTGGTTGCTCATGCCTGTAATCTTAGCTACTCAGGAGGCTCAGATCTGAGGATTAGGGTTCAAAGCCAGCCTTGGTAAGAAAGTCCATGAGACTCTTAATTCCAATAAATTACTCAGGTAACATCAGAAGTGGTGTGGTAGCTCAAGTGGTAGAGTGCTAGCCTTGAGCAAAAAGAAGCTCAGGTACAGCTCCCAGGCCCTGAATTCAAGCCCCAGGATCAGCACCAAAGAAAGAAAGAAAGGAAGGAAGGAAGGAAAGAAGGAAGTAAGGAGTCAAGGAAGGAAGGAAGGAAGGAAGGAAGGAAAAGAAAGAGAATGCAGACAACTCACTCCAGGACAGGCTTCATTTTGTCTGGTTGTCCCATATGATTTGCACATCCTGGAAGCTTGGAAATACCTAACCTAAAAACCAAACTTTCATGGTGTCCCAGCCACACTTAGAGTCCAAATTACTTTTAGGATAAAATTAAGTCCAAAGGAATCCCACAGGAAAACATCCCTAATCGTTTCTGACTTCTGTTCTCAAATATCCCTTTATCCATCTTCAGAGTATCTGCCTCAGTTTACCCTCATCTCCTCATTTCCTGCCTGCACTCTGTAGACATCTAACAGTCCTGCTGACCAGCAGCCCACCCTGTGTGCATGGTGAAGGGAATCTCTTTGTTGTTGTTCCAGAAGTATTTGGACCCATCTTCCCAAGTGCCCTTCACCCTGTGTTGTCTGCAGTGTGGTTGCCGGCCTTCCCGGGAAGCGGAATCCACCACAGCTGAGGATCCTATCTGCTCCACTAGAGTCCCCTGGAGATCTGGATGGCACCAAGCTTGGTGGTGTTGACGAGTGGGACACAGCATTCTTGAGGATCATTTGGGATTTAAAGGTGGTCACTTCATGAGTTTAGTATCAAATGCAACTCCTCATGTACCACAGGGGCAGGTAGGGAACAAACAGGAAGAAAATAAATGACCACACACTGTATGCATTCACGGACAAACCAAAATGGAATCCCTTTGTACATCTAATTGAAGCTAATGAAAAAAAAAAAAAAAAAGCTAGAGCTGAGTGCCAGTGGCTCATGCCTATAATCCTAGCTACTCAGGGGGCTGAGATCTGAAGATCACAGTTCAAAGCCAACTCAGACAGGGAAGTCCACAAGGCACTGTAACCAAGAGCCAGAAGTGGAGCTCAAGTCATAGAGCAGTAGCCTTGAGAAAGAAAAGCTCAAGGACAGTGCCCAGGCCCTGAGTTCAAGCAACAGAACCAGTACACACACACACACACACACACACACACACACACACACACACACACACACACACACACCCCTAAACCTTTGCTGTTAGGCAGAACACCAGAGCTCTGTAATCAACAACTACAGAAAAAAAAGGCTAGTATTTATGCCGGTATTTTGGGTATTTTGGGGTGATAGTTTAGACGCTTAGGTGGGTCCTTAGAACATAGGGGCAACCTGAAGACTTAAAGGACACACTAGACCATTAACAACAACTCCCCGCTCTTGTTTGTTAGGGATTCAGCAGAGGGGCTAGACACCTGTGAGCCGACTACCGGTGTTCAGGAATCATGTGACCACCTGTGTGACTTTGAATGTGTTCCTCAGTCCTGTGCGACCAGCACGACTCAAATGTAACCTCTCCCACAGTGACTGTGAGGAGAGAGTATTCAAAAAATTCTTAGAGCTGCCATGTGTGGCAGGTCTCGTATGGTGCACATGTTGTGGCTCTTATCATTGTTACCCCTGAAAACCCAGGCCTTGACCTGGGACCAGTAGCTCATACCTGTAACCCTAGCTACTCAGGAAGCTGAGATCGGAGGATCCTGATTCCATGCCAAGCCTGGGCAGAAAAGCCCTCGAGACTATTAGCTCCAAATTAGTCATCAAAAGTTGAGCTGGGACAGTGTTCTTTCTTTAGAGGCAACACAGTGCTTAAGCTGTGTCCACTGACTAATGACATACAGTGCATCTTTTCTAGCATCTTTCCCTTTATATCTTCCTGAGCAGGCTCTTTCATGAGCAAAATGTGTCCCCGTTTTCTTCCTTACCCTGGGCTTTGACCATGACATTTTCTGGGCTATGTGTGTCCAGACTTGAATTCAGAGCTTTGAGCTTTTGTTCAGCATTTCTTTTTTTTTTTTTTTTGCTGATGCTTTAACACTTGAGCCACCCTTTCACTCAGGCATTTTGCCAGTTAATTAGAAATAAGAATCTCAGTGGATTTTTCTGTTGGGGTTGGTTTTGAACTGTGATCCTCAGAGCTCAGCCTCCTGATTAGCTTTGATTCCAGGCTTAAGCCACTGGTCCCTAGCTGAGCATGGGGGAGTTTTATAGTAGGAAAGGACCTGATTCTGCATCGTAATCCCTTCATATGTTGGGGTCCACGAGCTCCTCTAAATGAGGTGCATGGGCCAAGGGCCTTTCTGGTGCACAAGTAAAAGCTTCTCACTTTTCTCCAGGTAAAGTCTGACATCTCTTTGGCTTCCGTTTTCTAGAGACCATTTTTGTTTGGAATCTGTGGACATTAGGCAGGCGGGATTTGCTCTAAGAAGCCCCAGAGCCCATCCAGCCTTGCCAATCAAAATGAGGTAATAAGTGATTGACTGATAAACGGAAACCTTGTCTGTCTGATCTGAGCCCTGGGAAAGAAGGATCAGGGCCAGAGGAGGGTGGGGTAGGTAAGGCCCTGGCTTGGGGCGGGGGTGGGGGGGTGGGGTGGGTGGGGTGGGTGGGGCTGGCTCCTGGAGTAGCTGGACATAGGCCTGGATCAGGAAACCTGGCCCTTGGAGAGCTCGGTTGGCTGGGTGACCTTCAGGTCCCATTTCTTCTGTCCGAAGATGAACACTCTCCTGTTTGCCCCTCCCTGTGTAGCTGAGTGCTACACGCACACGCTTGCACGCATGCATGCACGCACGCACGCACGCACGCACTCCTGACAGCAGCGCTGGGATAGGCTGATGGCGTATGCCTATTGGGCTGTTAGCAATTTGCCAAGCTGTCTTCATCCTGGTAATGTGGACCAGATGCTTCGGGTAGGCCTCGCTGACTCACCGCCAGCCCTGCCTGCTGGAGGACCTGGCCAGGGTCAGCACCCAGCCAGGCCGGCTGCCTTCCCATAAGTGCCCTGCCCAGGGGGGTGCGGGGGAGCAGGGCACAGGAGGAGCAAGCATTTAGGATTCTGAATGATGGGGACTTTTTCTAGTGGTTATGAAGATTCTTTTTTTTTTTTTTAAAGTGAGTCTTTTCTAAGGAGAAATAGGTATAAGTAAACATCTATGAGGAATTCAGAGGGTAGTTGAAAGCTGCATGCATTTGAGAGTGATGTCAAACCATACAATTTGCATGTTTAGTGGCTCTCTTCAGGGAGAAACATGTGCATTTGTCCTTACCTGGGGGGAGGGGGGATGGTAGGGGAGAGAAGGGAATGGTAAGACTGTAGCAGAGAGTGTGGGCATTCATCAGCCTCCCTTGAAATCATGGTTCTGCTTTCTAGGGACAGCCAGGATAGCTATGAAGGCCTCAGCCCTGCAGGACTCACAGATTTCGGCTACCCCCAAGCTGGGCACGGAGGCCTTTGTGTGCAGAGTGGGTACCCTGGGTAGGGACAGGCAGCAAAGCAGCTGAGCCCTTCCCTCAGCCTGGGGTCAGGAGAGCAGGAAGGTGGGAGGGAGGGAGGGTGGGCACAGCTTCTCAGAGGCCTCAGATTCCTTCAAATTGCAATAGAATAACCAGGGCATTCTCCTGACAGGATGGAGGATGACAAGGTCAACATAAATGTTGGCCTTGAGGGTACAGCAGTGCTAGAACACAGCACAGGTTCTGGGATACACCTCAGAGGTAGAGCTGCATGAGATCCTGGGTTTCATCCCCAGCAACTGCCTCAGAAACAGAATAATAGCATGATCATCTGGCTATTCTATGTAAGCTGAAGGCCTATGGACAAGAGGCCTGACCCTCCATGTCCTCTCAGAGCTCAGTGGTGCCAGCGCCCCCTGCTGTCCATGTCTGGTTCTCATCTGTAAACAGACAGCAGTGAACCTCAATGACCCTGAAGTTGCCTGGCAGCTCTATTCTCATAAGAAGTAAAAGGCAGAACTCTCCTCAGCCACGTGGGCAATTTAGGGCTGCTGTTTATCTACTCATTTTTCCCCCTTTCAATCATTTGAATCAGATGAATATGAGGTTTGCTGGGGACATAGATGATTGAGAAACAACTTATGCTTGATGTTGGAATTACACAGGGTAGGGCCTTCACCAAGCCCAGCCAGATAAAGGAGAGCTCCCTGGGAGAAGAAGCACTGGTGATGAGAGCTGAGGGCAAGGAGCTAGCCAGGCTTGGGAACTGAGGAGTGGGATTGGACAGAACCTCAGTTTTTCAAGGAGTTGGGGGCTGGCTGTATTCCATCCTTTTTTGGTGGCTCCTATTCCTCAGTAATAGACCCAAGGTCTCGAGAGGGGTGGCAGTGTGTCCGTCCATGTAGATAGGGGTGCTGTGCACAGAAGGACAAAGTGTTTGATTAAAACAACCATCCACACGTAGGAAGGCCTTCTGCCACGTGGAGAGATGCAGGGTGAACAGGTGCCTGAGACGGGGACGAAGAGGGATGAGAAAGGAAGAAAGACACAGAGAAAGCCTGAGGAATCAAAGTGGGGAAACACAGGGGGCCCTCCATCTCGGAGGACAAAGGGCACCAGTCCAGGCCCCAGGCAGCTTTTATTACCCAGCCTGACGCAGGAGGAATGGCAGTAAAGTTTGTACATAACTAATACTGGATGAATAAGTTTCTTCTCTAAAACAAACTGGGCCCCATTCTGGTAGAATAGTGACTCTGAGTGGAACAAGCTCTTAAGCTAACATCCTGGAGTCAACTAGCTGTCCACTTACCTTGGTTTGGTAGAAGAGTCAGGGATGGGCCCAGGGCCACTGTTCTCTGCGCTTGCCTAAGTCACCCTTGCCTATTAAGTATCCCTGGCATGGTGGCTCTGCATGTAGCCTTGCTCAGAGATATGAGTGGTCCCCAGCAGCCCTCCCCAGCTCTGCCCAGGTGCTGGTCAGGTTCTCATTGCTTGAGCCACTGTCCCACCAGCTGCCCAGGTGGCTCTGACTTATGTTTTTTTCTGCTGAGTTTTGCATTTAAGCAGGTTGAGGAGGGGATGGAGGTACCCAGCAATGCCCCCATTCCTCTCCTTGCTACCCTTAGAGTGGCCTCGCTTACAAGATACCTTCTGTTTCCAGAGGAGGAGACAAGCTTCCCTCTCCTCCTCAGCCAGCATTTCGGGGAAGCTGGAGGTGGTCAGCGTGGAGGGAGCTGTGTCCGGCTGGGCCTGCCACCCCCCCCCCCCCCCTGCCCCGTGCTTGCTTTATTCAAGGAAGCCAGTGATTTCTCTGACAGGAGACAGCAGCAGGATGGGCGGGCTACCGGTGCTCACACAAGGTGGCCAGGTTTCTTGTCTTGGTCCCTCTGTTTGATCAAAGACCTGCTGGCTCATCTCTTGTGAAAGCACTGAGGATGATGATGGACACCCCCCTCTCAGAGCAGAGGTTCTCAAAGGTAACTGCCTCAAAAGCACTTGGTCTCAGGAAGGCCTGTGTACCCGCCCAAAGGATTATGGGAGGTGGCTCCCTGGAAGCAAAGGAGCCTTGGAGTGAGAAGACTGAGGTGCTGGCCTGGTTAGCTCCTTACTAATGACAGGATTTTATAAAAGCCCTTCAAGGTATGATTCTGTGCCCTTCTGTGAAATAAAGCTACAGAACTCCCCCCCCCCCCCCATGACGTGGGGGTGCGGGAGAAGAGTCAGCGCAGTGATGGTCACCATAGTAATAAACGGGAGCTACAATGGGGCCAGGTTGGCTGCATATGGCTTTGCACATAGGACCCACCAAGGCCCATGGGCTCCTGTGGGAGCCTTTGGGAGCCATAACAGAGAGAGAGAGAGAGAGAGAGAGAGAGAGAGAGAGAGAGAGAGAGAGAGAGAGAGCGAGAGAGAGAGAGCGCGCTGAACACTGTCCTAGGCTCCCCACACCTGGCTGAGCTCCGTAGCAACCCCAGACCTCCTGTGTAGAAACCAGTCCATCTCTGCTTTGACAATAAGACACTGACAGAGATGATTCCCTAAGGCTAGGCTTCATCCATTAAAGTGGTCCGGGGAGATTACCATAAGAAGCCTGTCCAGGTGCTCAAGGCAGGGGAAAGGAAGAGAAGGGGTCTTGTAAAGGGTGACAGATAGGGGACAGGCGGCCTTTGTTCCCAGTGCCTAATTCTCTGAGAGTCCCAAGGCCATGGAGCTTCTTGGCAGTTGTTCTCAGCCCCCAGCACAGATGACTCAGAAGCAGGCAGGGACTCAAAACTCTTCTGTGAATGGGTCTCTCTCCTCTCACTTCTCGGGCAGCCAACCTAGCACGAGGCACCAGCCTCACCTGTCTGAAACAATAAAGATGAGGCATCATACGATGGTGGGAGTATGTGGTAGGGAAAAACGCTTCACCTCCTTAGCCAAGAGGCAAAACAAGAAGAGGAGAAAGGGACAGAGGTTGTACATTCTCCTCCAAATGCACACACCCAATGACCTAAAGTCCTCTCTCTAAGCCTTGCCTCTCTAAGTTTTCATTACCTCCCAGCAGCACCCCCTGGGGACCACTCCTTTGGGGACATTCAACAGTCAGTCTATAACCCATGTCCTTGCAGGCTACTTGGTTGCTGGTTCCTCTGACCCTATAGCGAGGAATCACAATGAATCAGACCTGAACTTCAAATTTGGATGCATGATTCTGGGTCTGACAACTCTGGGAAGGGAAAAGAAGTCACCCACGTTCATCTTTTACACTTCAGATTAGCTGAGAACAAAGAGTCAAGAAAGAAAAACAGGATCCAAATCCGTGTGGGAAGAATGTGAACAGCAAGGCTCAGAAAACTCCCAAGTGCTCACAGCCTGACCTCAGGTAGATGACTCTCCCTAGCTCTGCCAGCAGCAAGGGGAAGCCAGAGAGGCCACCCACAGGCCGAGAGCCAGGGGGACAGGCACTGTGTCTTCCAGGCCTCCTGGGCTGCTGGCCAATGACTGTCTCTGACTTTTCCCTGGGTCAAGGGAAGGACCCTGCAGGGATGAAGGTGGGAGCAGGGTGCCAGGATAAATGTCACAGCACAGGATGGCAGGCTTCCTGAGCCATCAAAGGGGAGAGAGGATGTCTTCAGTGCCCAGCAGGAAGAGATCTGCCTGCAGAGCCTGGAACCTATCATGTCTGTCCCCTCCCCGGGGGCCTGCGTACTTTAGTGTGCACTGATTGACAGCTGAGCAGGATGAAAGCAAAGGGCCTCAGAACCTGGACCCTAGGAAGTGGAGAGAGGGCAGCTGAGGACGCTGCAGACAGGAGGGAGATGATGGGCTACAACTGGGAGTGGCCCCAAGGGCTGCCAGAGGTAGCAGGGTCCTGAGGCTGATGGGAAGAAAGCAGGTGCAATGGGGATGGGCCAGGGTCTCTCCTGGCTGCAGGATCAGAGGCACATCTGAAAATGCATGTTGGAGAAGCCAGAAAGTGATAGACAAGGACACTTATTATGGGACAGATGGAGGAAGGGAGACCCTGTGTATTCATTAGGAAGGAGTGTGTGTGTGTGTGTGTGTGTGTGTGTGTGTGTGTGTGTGTATGTGTGTGTCATGAGTAGGGGGGAGAGAAAGAGAGAGACAGAGAGAGAGACAGAGAGGTGGGGGGAGAATCACATAACTAATTAGAGCCTGCTATCCATGTATCATCTTTTAGATTTTGACATGCCCTTGACCCATTTCATTATTTGTAAAGAAACACATGCATAAGGAACACTTGAAATCATGGAAGGAAAGCCAGAACGGTCATGTCGTAGACAAAGGAGAGCCCTGGCAACCCCGCACAGTGGGTGAGAATGGCTTAGTCAGTGTAAGCTAGATCCTTCCTGCTGCCTTCTCGTCCCTAGGTCAAAAGACAGACGGTGCCCATGGCGGCTCATGCTTGTAATCCTAGCTACCCAAGGTGGCTGAGATCTAAGGATTGCGGTTCAAAGCCAGCCTAGGCAGAAAAGTCCCAGACCCAGAGTTCAAGCCTCAGGACCAGTTAAAAAAAAAAAAAAAGGAGATGGGGGTGGGGACACCAAGTGTTAGGTGCAGAGACCCCTCCTTATAAGGAGATTCCCTCCTTCCCAAATAAAGGCTTTTTCCTGAGAGGATCAGAAGGACCAGGAATAAATTAATAATGAGTGGCCTCTCCCCATATGATCCCATCGAATGCCAGTATAGCCACCATGCCGATTCACCAATGGACTACTTGTCCCTTGAAGGACTCCTTTGCTCCACATTCCAATATTATGCCAGCTGTGAAACAAGACTTTTGGTTGGCGAATGACTTCTAGGGTCCCTTGTAGCCCTAACATCCTTCCTGACATCCCCTTCCTCTGCAGTTCCTCAGGGATGAGCTTTGTCTGCTGTCCTTGGGGGTGGGGGGAAAGGTGATTAATGGCAGCATCCGCCACTCTCGGGCCAAGCACCTGGCACCTCGCAGGCACCCAAACCTCTTTCCCCTCCTCATCTTCTCCGCTTCAGTCTGGCTCCTCTGAGTGCTTCATGTAGGCTTAAATGTCAGTTTGAAAAATAGGATTCCATTAAAAGATTACTATCTACCTTCTAACCCAGGTCCATGAGATAGAGTCGGTCCTTATTTGATTTGGTATGGGGGGGCATTTCAAAAGCAGGGTGTGTGTATGTGTTTGGGGGGAGCCAATTTATCATCCAGAGTGAGGCAGTCAGAAAGCAGGTTTCACTTGGGGCGTTGTGTATAAGTTGGCAAAGTGTTTCACAATGCATTCAGCGTCAGGCAGGCAGGCAGGCAGGCAGGCAGCAGGGGGGATGTCCGAGCTGAAGCACATCACCTGTGCCAGAGAATAGTTAACACCTGGCTGGATGCAAGTTCACATTGGGAAAAGGCCGGAGAAACACATGGTAAATGGGTAGGTAATTATGTATGGCAGACAGGAAGAGTTTCTACAAGGAATTCTTTAAACAGGCAATCCCTGGTGAGTTTTAACTAAATTTCTGTTATGTTTTTCCTCCCAGAGTGTGGTAAGGACTTCCTTAATAAGAGAGGCATGTTCTTAGAAGATTCATTTCATGGATGGGGCTTTCTCTGCGAATGACTAATCTGATTTTGGTCTCTACGGCGTGGCCTCTGCTGTGACTTTGATGGAAAGGTTTCTATATAACATGTGGCCTCTTGTGTCTACCTTCTTTCACTTCGCATAGGTTTTCTTTTTTCCTCCAATGTCCATCAAACTTTATCAGCTCTTTAATTTATGTACACATGTATTTGCAGTACGGGGGATTAAAACTTTTTGAATCTGCATGTCATGTCCATGTACTAGATATGGATATTCTACATACTGCACTATGTTAAATGAATTATACAATAAACATCAATATTACAAAAGCACAGGATAATATTTTCAAGGCTCAACCCAGTAGGTGACAATATTTCATGGTGTAACCACATCAAGTTTTAGTCTTCCTTTGGCTTATTGACGTGTGTGTGTGTGTATGTGTGTGTGTGTATGCATGTATGCATGGTGTGTGTATGCATGTGTGCATGTGTGTAGACTGGGGCTTGAATAGAGGTCTCTTAGCTTTTTCACTCAAGGTTGGTGCTTTACCACTTGAGCCATAGTTTTACTTCCAGCTTTGATAAGAGTCTCATGGACTTTACTGCCCTGGCTGGCTTCGAACTGTGCCCCTGGCTTCTAGGTTTAACTTTACATAAAATGTTGGAGGCTATTCGCCACTGCAGATGCACCCTTTCACCTCCCCACCAGCAATGTCTGAAGGCTCCAGCTTCCCTGAGCTCTGGCCAGCACTCCTCTTCATCTGTCTTTGGGTTCGGTCATGCTGGAGACTGTGACGGGCTATCTCCGTGTGCACTGAGTTGCATTTCCCTCATTCACTCTTGTGATGTATACCTATGTCTCTTGATCCTGAAATCCCTGCTTTATCTGCACCAACGAGGGGCAGAGATGAGAAGCACTGACTCGAGGGAAGAAAATCTTCCACCCTTCCCTCCTACTGTGGCTAGAGCGAGGGTTCCCTGTGTGAAAAAAGACATTGAACATAAGAGGAAAGGAAGTTGCTTTGAAGATACACAAGCGCTCAGACCAAAATAGACTTAAAAGATCAGGGCAGAGAAGACACCACGGAAGCGGAGAACTAATTCATTTAAGAAATAATTGACAAAAACGAAACAAACCCACTGGACAGTAATCCTTCTGACCCTAAGGGTTTTGTCCTGAGATTTCCCCCCCCCCACCCCAAGTAGTATGAATAGTACCAAACATACTAAAAATTTCCCTGAATGTACATGCCTATGCCCAATTTTAATTTATAAATCAGATGTAGTGAGAGATTATCAATAAGACACAGAAAGAGCAATTATGACAATGTACTAAAATCCAAGTTATGTGAATATGCTCTCTCTCTCCCCCTCATTCTCTAAGTATCTTACTGTGCTGTTCTTACCTTTCTTGTTGTGATATGAGTAACACCAAGTTTCTGTGATGGGATGAAATGAGGTGAAGGACATATGCATTGTGAAGTAGCATGAGCTTATTCATAAGTGTTACTTGAAGGTCAGGCACTGGTGGCTCTTGCCTGGAATCCTAGCTACTGAGGAGTCTGGGGTCTAGGGCATCACAGTACAAAGCCAGACAGAGCAGGAAAAGTCCATTAGACTCTTATCTCCAATTAACTACCAAAAAGCCAGAAGTGGAAGTATGGATCAAGAGGTAGATCACCAGAAAAACAAAACAGAATTAAGGGAGATCACTCCTGTACTCAACTGAGTTGGGGAACGCCCAGCCCAAGGGCCATAGAAAGCCTGGGAAATCATTGGCACATGGTGGAACAGACATGCATGCTTCTCCTATCTTTTTGTTGGCATCCGTGTCTGTCTTCCTGTTCTGACAGCTTTGTACAGTCTGTGGATGATGTTGTAAATATACAAGTGGCTCTTATAAGGTTCCCCTCCCCACTCGACATGATAAACCATCACAACTAGCAACAGCATAAACCAGCACCGAGATTCTCAAGGCCTGGAACCTTCACTCCTGCCCCTGCTCTTCACTGAAAGGCTCCCTGATGTCTTCAGCTACCACCTCTGCTTCACTGGGGTCTGGTTCCTTGGGGTTGTTAGGGGGCAAAATCAGTGCTGCTATCATAGCTATTTCACAGAACAATTACATCGCATGATTTTACATGTGAATTATCAGTCAATTGCAGATTGTACCAAAGAGCAAGTACTATAACTTTTCAGTCCTCAGTATCTGATAGCCTTTTGAACAATGCTTGTTGGAGCTCTCTGGCCATCCATCTTACAGTTCATCTACCTGTCCATCAACCCCTCCATCCACTCATCCATCAACTCATCTACTCATTGTCCATCCTTCCCTCCCTCCCTCCCTCTCTCTCCCTTCATCCACTCATCTATCCATCCACCTACCCATCCATCCATGCTTCTTTCCATTCCATTGACTCAGCTATCAGCTATCTGTTCATCCATCCATTATCTATCTCCCTTCTATCTGGCCATCTTCTCTCTCTCTTTCTATCTGCAACATACCCTTCAGTGATATCTTTGACCATGTACCAGTCATTTTTCTAACATAATATTTGTTTCTTACTACAGTTCTATTAACTGGAAGCTTATTTGCTTTCCCTCCCTCCCTCCCTCCCTTCCCTCCTTCCTCTTTCTCTTTCTTCCTTTTTTCTTTCCTTCTTTCTTTCATCTTTCTTTTGGCGCCAGTGCTGGGGCTTGAACCCAGGGGCTAGATGTTGTCCCTGAGCTTTTTTGCTCAAGGCTAGTGCTTTACCACTTGAGCCACAGTTCCATTGTTTTGGCAGCAAAGAGTCTTAATGGGCCTTCCTGCTTGGCTGGCTTTGAACTAGGGTCCTCAGATCTCAATCTTCTGAGTAGTTAGGATTATAGGCATGAGCTATTTGTGCCTAACTGGAAGTTTCTTTTCTTTTCTTTCTTTCTTTCTTTCTTTCTTTCTTTCTTTCTTTCTTTCTTTCTTTCTTTCTTTCTTTCTTTCTTTCTTTCTTTCTTTCTTCCTTTTTCTCTCTCTCTCTCCCTCCCTCCCTTCCTCCCTCCCTCCCTCTCTCTCTCTCTCTCTCTCTCTCTCTCTCTCTCTTTCTTGTCCAAGACTGGGACTTCAATTGGTACTTGCTGCTTTCCCTCATTGGTTAACACTCTACCAATGGAGCCATGCCTCCAACCCCTAGAAGTTACTTTTTTTGTGTGTACCTGGTCCTGGGGCTTGAACTCAGAGCCTGAGCACTGTCACAGAGCATCTTTTGCTCAAGGCTAGTGCTCTACCACTTGAGCCACAGTGCCACTTCGGGCTGTTTCTGAGTAGCTTGTTGGAGATAAGAGTCTCACATATTTTCCAGCCTGGGCTGGCTTTGAACTGTGGTCCTCAAATGTCAGTTTCCTGAGCAGCTAGGATTACATGTATGAGCCACTAGTGTCCAGTTGGAAGTTACTATTTTCACTTTATAGATGAGCAAACTGGGAACAGGGAAGTTAGAAAACTTGCCTAAAATCATACAACTAGTAGGGGGGAAAGCCAGAATCCGGACCCAGATAGGTTGCTGCAGCACACATGTGCCTGGTTCTGATACTATGGCCTTGTTGATGGACAGGAAACAAATGTGAACCTAGCAGAAGCTGGAGGTTTGTGCTGCTAGTGGCCTGGGTATTCTTCAGGTATTCATTGGGGCTGCTCTGCTTTGCATATACCTGTAATATCTAGATTGGCCACAAATTAGGAGGCCCATCAAAAATGGAGACAAGAAGAGTCTCTTGGAACCCACTTTGCTACTATTGGTTCTCACATGGTTGTCTCTACCCTTCATGGCTTCTGACATCATTTCCTTGAAGTTGGTCTCACCTGCTAGCCCTCTCTCTGCCCTTCCCTTAGAGGACTCTGTGGGGTCCACACCCATTGCTGCAGTGAGAGCTTGGGAGGCACAGACTTGATTGCTGAAGCTCTGGACTGCTCTGTATGCCTGGCCACCAGCATCCCCAGTATTGGGTAGGGAGCTCCGCAGAAGCTGCTGGAAGAAGGAGGAGGCAAGGCATCAGCGCCTGGATTTGGCCACATTTTCTCCCCAGCCCTGGTGAGTTACCTTCATCTTTGGATCTCCCTCACAGGCTGGTCTCAGCCCCTTTAGCTCAGGCCTTTTAAAAACAAGAGCTGCAAGAACTTTGTGGGTCAGGACTTAGGAGATGCGAAACATGCGGATGTAGCTTGGATTTGGAGTCTCCTCCAAGGGTTCATGCATGGAGAATTTGGTCCTTGATATGGACATGCTGGGAGGTGGTGGGAACTTTAAGGGTGGAGCCTTGTGTGAGATCACTACTTAGCCTGTCCCTTGCTCGGGCTTTGTGTCTTTGGGGTGAGCTCTCCCTTTTGCTGTGGCTCTGGTCATGGTGATGTCATCCACCACAAAGATTTTACCAGAGCAGAGCTGATGCTGGTACCATGCCCTTGTGAACCCTAGAACTATGAGTTAAATACTGTTTGTTTCTTTATAAAGTTATCAGCCACTGCTCTTTTTACATTTTAAATTAGCATCAATTATTGCGCTAAGGAATTCCATTTTGGTTTGTACATGAATGTATACAGTGTACCTTGATCAGACTCACCTCCTCCATCCCTCACCCTCTTCTCCTTTCTCCCCTTTCCAAAGAGATTTTTTTTGAAGGATACAGAATTGGCGATATAATGTAGAATGACCATTTATTTTCATCCTATTTTTTTATACCAAACTCACAGAGTGACCACCCTTAACTCCATAATGATTCTCAAGATTGGTGTGTCTACTTGTGGAAACAGCCCAGATGCCCCATAATAGATGGGTGGATCAAAAAAATATAGGACCTATACTCAATGGAATTTTACATAATCATTAGAAAGGATAACATTATGTCATTTGCAGGGAAATGGATGGACCTAGAACTAGTCACAGTAAGTAAGATAAGCCAAGCTCAGAGAGACAAAACATGCACGTTTTCTCTCACATGTGGAAGCTAGATCTAAAATACCCTGGGACATGGCAAATTATACAGATATCTTGGCATTCACACACAGTGAGACCAAAGGAGGATATTCTTAGGAGAGGAACACAATGGCACAATGCCTAAGTGCATCTGATCATACAAAATAATCCTTACTGAAATGAACTCCAGGAACTGGGAACAAGAGGTGGCCTTGGCCACTATGCTTCTATTCCAGAGCAGGCCCAAGGACCAAGTATGACTTGCAGGACCAGGTCTGACTTACTCTCTAGGCAAGGGCTGTGCACACAAGTTCTCAGGACATAGCAGTTGAATTGGACATCTGAAAGGAAATTAGACTCATCTACTCTAGTCCTTTCATTTTACAGGCATGGGAAACTGAGGCCCAATGAGGACAAGTGATTCGAACTAATATTTATAGCTAACAATGATGAGAGCCAGAGAACCAGGCCAGGCCTCACTGTGACTTTAGAAGCAGGGTTCTCTCTGTGGCACCAGGTGGCAGAGGCCCACAGGATACCTCTTCTCAGGAGATCCAAGCACAAAGACCCTGCCCTCCCCTGGCTCTGAGCTCTGGGAACATCTGGTGCTTAGCAATCAAATTGGAAGGCAGAGTGGCAGGGAGGGGCCAGCTAACCTTTGCAGTTTGAAATGCTTTCATAGGTGGAGAAGATAAAGAGCATTGGAAAAACAGGAGGATAGTGGCAACAATTATTCATGATTTATTAAAGACCTACTGCCAGCACACACACGTGTGTGTGTGTGTGTGTGTGTGTGTGTGTGTGTGTGTAGTGTAGGTTCTGGGGCTTGAACTTAAGGTATTCTTCTTGGATTTTTGACTCAAGGCTGGCACTCTACCACCCCATCCACACCTTCACTTCCTTTTTTTTTTTTTTTGCCATTCCTGAGCCTTGGACTCAGGGCCTGAGCACTGTCCCTGGCTTCTTTTTGCTCAAGGCTAGCACTCTGCCACTTGAGCCACAGTGCCACTTCTGGCTATTTTCTATATATGTGGTGCTGGGGAATCGAACTCAGGGCTTCATGTGTACGAGGCAAGCACTCTTGCCACTAGGCCATATTCCCAGCCCCCACTTCCTTATTTTTGATGATTAATTGGAGGTAAGAGTTTCATGGACTTTCTTGGCCTGGCTAGTTTTAAACCATGATTCTTAGATCTTAGCCTCCTGAATAGTTAGCATTACAGGTGTGAGCCTGTCCTCTTCTTTTTGGTGGTAGTGGTCTGTTTGTTTTTGCCAGTCATGGGCCTTGGATTCAGGGCCTGAGCACTATCCCTGGCTTCTTTTTGCTCAAGGTTAGCACTCTACCACTTGAGCCACAGCGCCACTTCTGGCCTTTTCCATATATGTGGTACTGAGGAATCGAACCCAGGGCTTCATGTACACGAGGTAAGCACTCTTGCCACTAGGCCATATTCCCAGCCTTGTCATCTTCTTTTTAACATGGGACAGAAATTCACAGTGCAGCCAGGAAGGCTGTCTGTCTGTCAGATACAGGTTCTCCTCTCTGTGTTATATAGAGTACCTGGGAAGAGATGTGTAGCTAAGGACTACATTTCCCAACCTCCTCTAAGGTAGGCTTAGCCATGTGGTTTACACAGAAAATTTTATTCCATCTAGAATTTATTTTGAGATAAGTTGTGATATAGGTTTCCACTGTATTCCTCCCATCATGGTTAAGCAGGTTATCTCATTCCAGTTCTCGAATGCCCTACTTTCTCATCTCTGCTTTGAATTACGCCTTTATGGTAATTATGCCTTCATTTGAATTATGCCTTTATAACTAGGCTCTGTTCTGCTTTGTGACTCGAATGGTCTATTAATGCACTGAGCCAAACTGTTTTAATTTCTATAGATTTAGGATAAATGATATAAATATTAGGTGAGGATGTCAATTTTTGTTTTTCTCTATCATTTTCCCCCCCAGATAATCTCATATTTGGTTTTTCCAGATGAGCTTCAGAGTAAGTTCTAGCCAAAAGAAATTAGTTGGATAATTTAACTGGGATTGCTTTGAATGAGAAAACTTTTTATAACACTGAAACGTTACCTTCAGGAATATGCATCATTTAACTTATTTAAGTACTATTAAAACTTCTCAGTGGAGTTTCAAGGTTTTCTTTTCCTAGAGACCCTGCATAGTTCCTATGTAATTGTTCTTGGATGTCTGGTCTATTTTTAAAAAAAAAAAACAATTACAAATGACATCTTTTCAGTATCTTTTCTTCGTCATCTGTAGTTTGTTTAAGCAGATGAGATCCAGGTCAGTTTGTTTTTCTGAAAAATTTCAGTTGACTTAGATATATAATCAAATCACTTGCAAATCACCCTAAATTTGCTTCCTCCGTTGTAATACAGTTACTTCTTATTTTCCTCCTTATCTAATTTCTCTGACTTGTGTTTGCAGAACAACCTTCAGCAGTGCTGAACTGCTGCTTTCCGAGATCCCTAGAGGCTCCTCAGTCACCGCTGGGTGCCATCAGCACCCTCAGGGGAAGAAGGGGGATGTGCTAAGAGTGGCCTCTGCGGAGAGGTAGTCACCTCACCCCGAGTTAGAGAGGACCTTCCTCACCCCCCAAGTCTGTGACCTCTGCCAGGGAACAATCTGTCCTCGGAATCCTTGACCTCTGCATCGCCCAAGTCAACCAACTGCAGATCGGAGACAGTCTAAGAAGCCTCCCATCTCTCCAGAACCTGCCCAGACCTTCTCCTGGATGCGATTTCCTAAATAATACAGCATGGCAGCTGCATCCATAGCATTCCCATTGCCTTTGGTATTATGAGTCATCTAGAGATGATTTCAGGTACATGAGGGAAGGTGCATAGATAAGAGACCAATAGCACATCACTTATATACTAGGGACTCCAGCATCTGCAGACTAAAGTATCTGCAGGAAGTCCTGGAACCAAACACTACCTGATACTGCAAGACAGGCATGTCTTTCCTCTTCACAGTAATCATACATCATGGGATGCATTCGATGTTGCTCTCCCCACTGGAGTGTGAGCTCTCCAGGGCACAGGTCTGTTTCTTGCTTGGCTATGCCCTGCCTGTCACTGAACAAACAGATTGTTAATATGTGTTTAATAAAATGACACAATAACAGACAACCCTTGGACTGCTTTGGGTAAAACATTTTCTTCCTAATAACTGCCTTTATCCTTTCACCCTTTGGTTATGCTGTTATCAAAAAAATAAACTCTGCAAATAAATCTATTCACAATAGCCACAGAGGTTGATATGGAATCAACTTCCACGTCCATCAGAAATAAAAACACCCAGAAGAGACATTTGTACACAAAGGAATACGATATAATCATAAAATGGATGAAAGGATCCTGTCATTGTGATAGCATGGACCCAACTGGAAGGAATTAAGTGAAACAAGTTGGGCATAGAAAGGCAAACACTATATATCCTTACTTATATATGTCAGCTAAAAAATAGATCTCAGAGAAGTAGAGAGTCGAATAGTGCTCACTGAAGGCTGGGAATTTTTTTTGAAGTTGTGTGTGTATGTGTGTGTGTGTGTGTGTGTGTGTGTGTGTGCGCGCACGCATGCCAGTACTGGGGCTGTCCTTGAGCTTTTATTTTTTTTTTCCCCTCAAGACTAGTGCTCTACCTCTTGAGCCATGGCTTCATTTCTGGCTTTTTGCCAGTTCATTGGAGGTAAGAGTCTCAGTACTTTCACTGCCTGGGCTGGCTTTGAACCACAATCCTCAGCAATCAGCCTCCTGAGTAGCTAGGATTACACATGTGAACCACCAGTGCCTGGCAAGGCCAAGAAGATTTAGAGAAGGTACAAAATGGTATAGGGGTACAGTTGGATAGAAGAATAATTTCATTTTTTATTATTTAAAAATTTTAAAGATGATCTCTAAATAGTTGTGCAAAGGGGTTTCAATTCAGCAAGTCAGTTTATGAGGACAATACATCTTGATCATTCTCCCTCATTTCTCCCAGCCCCCCATTACCCCCCCAAGTTACCTGTTTCCATTTTTACACATGCACCTCGAATACTGTGACTGTCTTACCCCATCCTTCTAAAGAATAACTCCTGGTGTTCAATAGCTTCATAAAGCAACTATGGTTGTCAGCACTTAACTGCATATTTCAAAGTGGCTAGGAGAAAAGATGTTGAATGTTTGCAACAGAAGGAAATGCCAAATGTGTGAGGTGAGGGGTATGCCTATTGCCCTGACCTGATCACTACTCACTATGTAACACTGAAATATTATACTCGATCCAATCATCATATGGAATTATTATGTATGTAAACCACCCAAATGGTTCTTCTCTCTCATAGGAAACAGGAGGTTCAGAGAAGGTAAGAGTTTGGCTCAAGATTGCTCAGCTCATAAATAGCAGAGCGAGAGATTCTGACTTCGTTTTCTTGTTCTTTCCATTGAATGGTATGTTGCTTCTTAGCTGACCACCCCTTAGGGTGATCTTTTGCAGAAGCTGTGAAGATTTTCCATTTTGATGATGAAATGTGACTTATTTTTAGTGAAATGTGACTTATTTTTAGCGGCTGATTGAAGGGAAAGAAGAAAGTGAATGTAAGAAATATTTGCTTCTTTCAGGTATTCTTGACCTTGCCCTGTGAGCAAGTCTTTCAGGATGAAATCTAGAAGTTTGTGTGGAAGTCTGGGAGGTAAGGAAGGCCGAGATTGTGATGGTGGCGGTGGTAATGTGTGTGTGTGTGTGTGTGTGTGTGTGTGTGTGTGTGTGTGTGTGTGTAAGAGGAGGGAGAGGACTAGAAGATGCAGCAGGCTGACATCCCTCACTCACTATCCAGATCCACAGGCCTCTGCTGCTGTAGTGCTGAGCCCTGGGGACAGTGACTCAACTTTGGCCCAGTTGGGGACAAGTGCCCGCCTCTTGGTTTGTGACCTTGCAGAGGATGACTCAGACTCCTGGGTCACTGGCTACTTGTCAGGTTTCCCTACATACACTTTGGGGATGTCCTGAAAGAGAATAAGAACACCCCAGTTCTTATCCCTCAGGATCCACATTCTGAAGGTGGAGAACTAGGTTAGCATTAAACTCCAATTCCACACTCACTTCCCCCTCATTCATTCATCATTTCAGTTACTTTCCACTGCCCCTCTGGAATTAACTCCCCTGACCTTCGTAAGTGAAGAATCAGAGGAAAGGTCACAAGATATCCCAGCTTCAGACATATCAGAGCTGGGGCTCCAACCTGGGGACTCTGACTGGCCCATGGTCAAAGGCAAGCAGAAAAGGCCAAGCCAGAGACCAGCAAATTCCGCGAGGGCAATACCAGGCCAGGCTGGCTCAAAGGTGAATTAGAGGAGGCTCGGGGAATGGCCCAGGGGAGTCTGAAAGGCAGGAGTCAGCAGGCTCCCTAGGGATGGACTAACAGTTTGATCTCACAGTAAGGAGAGAAGTGAGGGATTAAGCTCAGGCTCTGCCTTAAAGGGTACCTCTGAGTCAGCAACACAGAGGGCCAGGCTTCCCCTGAAAGGTGACCTTGGCAAAATGATGACATCAATAAATTTCAGCTACTTGTCACCCACCCTCCAGAGCTAAGCTGTGGTCTGACCCTACAAGGATCTACACTAAGCTTTGTGTCCATCTTCTGCTCCTCTCCCTTCTGCTCCCCCTACCCCCCGCACTCCAAGCTTCCCCTCCAACACCTCTGCAGATACTTAAGCTACCTATGGGGTTCTCAAAGACTCCCCAAAGCTCTCACACTGATGGTGAGGAAGGGTATCCTGGAAGGGATGTCTACAAGCACCCCTCGCTGCACGGGGGACCACTCTTTCTGCTTTGGGGTCCACACTAGTGATCTACAGGTTCAATAAAATGGAGTCCCCAGCCCAGGGGAGGGGGGCTTTCCCTGTCCCTGCCCTCCAAACAAGCAAAATGGAGCAGCCAGCCTGCCAGTGCTGACAGCCCTCGGCCACATGCCTCAATGTCACTATCAAAGTGGAAAATCTCCTGGGCTTATTTCTTTCCAGAGGGCTGGCCACCTCCCACCTCAGGCTGTATGAGTAGCTCCTCACCACGCAATCTAATATCCTGGTGAACATCACTCTGAAACCAAACCTGGTGTCCCCTGCCTGGCCCTAGTCCCTGTCAACCTTCTGCCCAGCTCCAAGCTGACCCAGCACTGGCGCCCTGTGGCTTGATCCTAAAAGGACTTGGCTTGAAAGTGACAGCTCATATTCAGATCTTCAGAGCAGGGACAAAGAGGCCAAATCTGAGGCCCTGGTCCTTGGGAACTTGGATCCTCTTAAAGCAGGTGATGAGTGATGTGCTCCCAGGTTCACTCTCAGGGACGTGGAAAGTCCTGTCATGGACCATCGCCACAGGTAGGGCCCTGTGAAGTCGGAAGACAGGGTCATAGTTAGGAACTATGCTTGTGGCAGGCTCCCTCGAACATTCCCAAAGCCAAAGGGTGTCATTAGTCCTCCAATCCCAGACCATTTTACCCTGTCTCTTGTTTTTAGGAAAACAAGAAGCTATGAGCACTATGAAGCCCTATCATGTGTGTGATCAAGGGGCCCTTGCACACACACACACACATGCACACATGCCTACCTCTGGCTTTTTTGGTCACCTTGCTTTACCCTCAATGAGAAATTGCTGCCCTATGAGACTAAACTTGCTTAGGAGAGTTGCTTCAAAGCAACAGGTTTCCTGCGGGTCCAGAGGCAGCCCCTGAGCTGACTTTCAAAACGACTTAAGCAATGACTTAAGTGACTTCAGTTATCAGTTTACACTCTGCTTAAGAACCTAAAATAGTACCCCTTTCTGCCACCCAACAGGTTAGATGATATTCAAGATCATTCTCCGCATCTCTAATGCTTTGCAATGTCCCCTTCCTCCTTTATACACAAACTCGTTCTGTCTCTCTCCCCTCCTCTTACCTCTGTTTCCATCTAACTCTTTCTCTTTTTTCTCTTCCATCTTCCCTCTTTCCTTATTTCTCATCTTATTCATTCATTCACTCTGTCTTTTCATGTTTCACTCTTCTCTTTTCCTCTCCCTTCTCTTTCCCTCTCCTCTTCTCTCCTTCCCCCTCCTTTTCTTCTTATCCTCCCTTGGTTGCTCTTTCTTAATTTCTGTTTCTACCCCTCTCCCTCTCCCTATCTCTCTCCCCCATTTATCTTCTTTCTCTTCCCTCTTTTCAGAAAGGTCATCCTTCTTGCTTCTGCTCCAGGCCCATGCTAGCTAAGCTGGGTTGGTTTTGCTTTTGTTCAAAATCATATCTTCTTCTGGGTCCCCTCCCTTCCTTCCTCCCTCCCTCCCTCCCTCCCTCCCTCCCTCCCTCCCTCCCTCCCTCCCTCCCTCCCTCCCTCCCTCCCTCCCTCCCTCCTTCCTTCCTTCCTTCCTTCCTTCCCTCCCTCCCTCCCTCCCTCTCCCTCCCTCCCTCCCTCTCCCTCCCTCTCCCTCCCTCCCTCCCTCCCTCCCTCCCTCCCTCCCTCCCTCCCTTCCTTCCTCCTTCCTTCCTTCCTTCCTTCCTTCCTTCCTTTCCTTCCTTCCTTCCTTCCTTCCTTCCTTCCTTCCTTCTTTCTTTCTTTCTTTCTTTCTTTCTTTCTTCTTTCTTTCTTTCTTTCTTTCTTTCTTTCTTTCTTTCTTTTGCCAGTCCTGGGGTTTGAACTCAGGACTGAGCACTGTCCCTGGCTTCTTTTTACTCAAGGCTAGCATTCTACCACTTGAGCCACAGAGCCACTCCTGGCCTTTTCTGTTTATGTGGTACTGAGGAATCGAACCCAGGGCTTCATGCATGTGAGGCAAGCACTCTACCACTAAGTGACAACCCCAGCCTAGGCCCCTTTCTTGTCAGGTTCCAGCAGTGTTCAAAACTGGCTGGGCCCTATTATCTTTCTCCATTTCTTGAGCTTCTTGTTCTAAGGGCACTGATCCCCTCTTTAACAAGACAATGAACTCTGTGAGGACATATGTTCTTCTGTTATTCTCCAGAGACAGCTAGCATAGGCACGACACACAGAGGCCATCTGGAAGCACTGAATATTTTGCTGAGACTTTTGGTTTGCAGGCATAATTTCTAGTTGCTTTAAAAAAATCCAAAAAAAGCAAAGCACAAGAAATGTAATCAGGAAGATTTTGGGTATTTCCCCCCACATAATGTTTAAAATGTTCTGAGTGCCTGTGTGTGTGTGTGTGTGTGTGTGTGTGTGTGTATGTGTGTGTGTGTGTGCACTCATACACATGCACATGATATGCTTGCTCTCAGAGGTGTACAGATAGTACTTCGGATCAAGACAAAATTAGGCTCATTAAGATGTTTGCTGACCATCTGCATGTGGGTGCCTCTACGCAGTCTTTAAATTGTCTTCATTTGAGATGCCTTTTTATTTTGCACATCGTAACAAACCCACAGTAATGACAGGGAGCCGAGGCTGGAATGCCTAATGAGCTGTGGCTGAAGAAATGATGTGATAGCAGCTTGCAGATTGTAATTAACACACGACCTCTATTATGTCCTATCAGAGTGGTATCTTCTTGCTGACAAGTAATTCCCTAAAATATAATCAGTTGTCTTTCCACATTTCCATGCAAAGACTAATTGGGAAGAGCTCTGCCTGGAAAGGCCACCCAGAGCAATCTAGGGACAATTACAAGGCACCAGTGGTGGCTGAGCACAATTACCTGGCTTTGAATACATTGTAAGAAGGGATGAGAGGGGCGAGGGTTTGGTTAGGCATTTAGACAGCATCTGCCCAGCACTTCCAGCTTCCTTAGGGGCTTCTGCAGAACCAACATGGCACCCTTGAGGAAAAGAGTAAAGCACTCCTCAAAGTTACATGAAAGGGCTAGAATCACTTTTTTTTTTCTTTTTGGAACAGGTACTGGAGCTTGAATATAGGCCTGGGCACTGTCCCTTATATTGGTTGCTCAAAGCTGGAGATCTATCCCTTGTGCAACACTTCCACTTCCAGCTTCTTGGCAATTAATTGGAGATAAGAGACTTTATTATTGCCCACATTGTCCCTGAGCCATAATCCTCAGATCTCAGCCTCCTGAGTAGCTAGGATTACAGGCGTGAGCCACCAGCACCTGGCTGGTCATTTCCTCCTTAAAGATACTAGTTAACATTAACTGTAGAAAAATATAAAATATTGGTAAATCATAAAACCACTACTAATGTCTTGATTCGTGTGGCTGTCACCACCATCATGGTCCTCATTGTTTTTGTTTACGAGCTTATATTCCCCTCCATGTACTTGGCTAAGTACCTTAATTAAGTATGCCATCTCTAGGTATAACACAGATTTTGCACAATAGGCAAGTAACTGTTGTCCACGTTAATAAATGGGAAAACTGAGACTTAGTTCTATTTCAGTCCATTCAAAACAATAGCTACAAGATATTTGGTTAGTTAGTTCCAATTCTGGGACTTAAATTGGGAGTCTGTGCACTGTCCCTTAGTTTATCTGCTAGTGTTCTCTCATCTAAGCCACAGCTCCATTTCTGACTTTTTGCTTTTTAATTGGAGATAAAAATTTGATGGATTTTACTTCCCAGACTGGCTTTGAACCACAATCATCTGATTTCAGCCTCCTGAGTAGCTAGGGTTACAGGTATGAACTGCTGGTGCTGCATATATATAAATTGTATAGGTCCTAGACTTAAACTTGGGGCTTAGGTGCTGTTGCTGAGCTTTTGTGCTCAGGGTTAGTGCTCTGCCACTTGAGCCACAGCTCTGCTTCTGGCTTTTTGGTGGTTAATTGGAGATAAGACTCTCATGGACTTTCCTGCCCAGGCTGACTTTGAACCATGATCTTCAGATCTCAGCCTCCTACATGGCTAGGATTACAGGCGTGAGCCACTGGCACCTGTCCTGGCTAGATATCTTATTCCAGTTCAAATTAGTGTCCCTATTACCGTGCTGTGTCTTCTTTTTCTATGACAAGAAATACACTCACTACCTTACATATGTGATTGTAACTCCTCTATACATCATCACCCTGACAATATTTTTTTTAAATGGGACTATGAATCCCTTTTTTCCTGGCTAACATAAAGTGTTGCCATGCCAGTGACATAAGAAGTGGGATGTGCAAGTGCTTTGCAGACAGGTGGCACCCATCCGGACAGCATACCTGCTGAATGTAAGTGGGTGCTACCCATCCAGTGGCATTTAATTGGTTCCCAACATGAAGCCTAGGAAGGTCTGAACAGTGTTTTGGTGAAGGCAAGGAAGGGAAGTGAGCGTTGTTGGCTATATGGGAACAGAACCCAAGGGAGAAAGAATGGCTTGGCCCAATGGGTAGGAGTGGCCAAATTGTGTCCTGCAATAGGGACCCCCTAATCTGTCCCATTATCATACCAGATAAGCATTTAGTCAGAATAAAAATGTGTCTTAGTATAAATACAGCTTCCTGACAAGTTCTTTAGCCCATCTTCCAACCCTACTGTCAACATATACAAGGTTTTGTTGTCCTCGCAGGTGCAGGACACCAGGAAATGCAGAATGGAAGATGAGGTAAACTCAGTTAGTGGTTAAAATGGGAGAAATGGGGCGACTCTTTTCTGCAGCCTGCCTCTCTAAGCTTCCTCTCTGCTGCCATTCTCTACTTCTTCCACCACGACTCATTCATTTAGAAATAGCAAAGCTCTGTCTTATGGGGTTGATGAGAGTGCTAGAGCCAGTAATAGATCCTCATGTTGAGAGATACCTCCGCATCCGAAGCGTCAGAACACCAGCCAGGTCTCCTGCCAGGCTTGGATGCGTGAGGTCCTGATGGCAACCTGGGAAATTAATTGAAGTTCTGTTGGGCAATTCTCTGCCAGGGCAACTCTCCAGCCCCCACTGTGGCTTTCGCATTTGTCTTGGAGGAAAACCAAACTGAAGCAGAGTTTGACCCAAAGTAGGTAGAACTGAATCATAATGGCCAACCTAGGCAGTTGAGAAGATGACTGGGGAGGGAAACTGGAGAACCTTAATGACCATGGGCTTTCTGAGTGGGAAGAAGAGGCAGCCACATCTGTTATGGACAGATGCCCATAATGTTTCCATCATGGTCAAGGCAAAGAACAGAGCTGAACTTGAACTCTCCTTCCATTCACTGGAAAAATGAACGCTTCCTGCCCCAAAGATCCATCACCCATCTCTCCCAGCCTGCAGAAATAACCATGAAGCTGTTTATACAAACAAACATCATACAATGGGCTCCATCTTCTATGTCTGAGAAACTGGGAGGCATAAGGAACCAGAGGTTGCTGTTGTGTTCACCACAGTGGTGGTGGCATCCTTAGGAGGGGCCATGAATGGGCATAGACTTGCTTTCAGTGCTGTGTTCTAAGTATCAAAGATCCTTCCTTCCTTCCCTCCCTTCCTCTTTCCTCCTCCCCCCTCCTTCCCCTCTCCTCCTCCTCCTCCTCCTCCTCCTCCTCCTCCTCCTCCTCCTCCTCCTCCTCCTCTTCCTCCTTCTCCTCCTCCTCCTCTTTCTCCTCCTCCTCCTTTGTTGGTAATGGGACTTGAACTCAGGGCCTGGGCAGTGTCCCTGAGCTCTTTTTTTTGCTCAAAGCTAGCACTCTACCACTTTGAGCCACAGCATCACTTCCAGTTTTCTGGTGGTAATTGGAGATAAGAGTCTCATGCACTTTCCTGCCCAAGCTGACTTTGAACTGCAATCCCCAGATCTCAGCCTCCTGAGTATCTAGGATTATGGGTGTGCCACTGGCACACAGCTTCAAAGATTATTTCTACCTTCCTTCTTGAAATCACTGCTGATCTTCATGGAGAAGGTGCTGTCAGTGTGGTATTTGCTCTAGTGAAATGTTATAGAGTGATACGCGGAGGAAGGATAATGGGTGGAGAATTTCTCAGTGGAAAATAATGCATGAGAACTTAGAAAATCAAGCCATCAGTAGTAGCAGTGAACATGTAGTTGGATAACCTGTGATTGAAAAAAGCTATCACTGAAGACTAAAACTGTGCAAAGGTGTAATGTGTCTATATCCTAATTGGTGTTCATACCATAGATCTTCCAACCCATTCGCCAGAATCATCACTACTAACCACTATCAATGACCAGTGATGTTGTTGGTGAGTTGTGGCTCTCTTAGAATCTCCAGGCTCTGAAGGATTTCCAGGGATGGGAGTAGAGACTAACCTTCACCTCCTTCTCCTACTATGTCTGGTGTGTTGTTCCTCAGCTCTGTCTGCACTGGCATGGAAGTGAAGAGTCTTCTTTTGGTTAGAGGTAAGACGTGGCCCCTGTAATGTGGAGTTCCAAGTCTTCATATCACAGCTTAACTCTCTCCCCACAGAGGGAGAAGGGCACTTTGGGAGCACATGGTGACACCTTCCTAACACCCTGCTTAGATGAGTTCCCATGGAGGTGAACCTCAGAAAAAGTAAATACCTAACAAAATACCCATGGCCTGGTCCTGAAGCCCTCGTGGATGATCTCCCTGAGCTGGGACCTGACAAACCATTTCTTTGAGTCTTTTTAACCCAAAAAGTCATTGCTTTCCTGTTTTCCCTGTCTCTAGCTCCATTAGATTCAACCCGCCCTTCACCTACTGTGCTCTGTCACCTTCAAAGGACAGGAGCCACTCCCCGCATCCCTGTTTCCAACTGTCAACGAACTTGAGCACCTTCCCCATCCTGACGCCTGTGGCTCAGGATCTTAAGTCTGAGGAGAGGGCAATGGTGGTAAGGAGGTCCCAAAGAAAGGCAAAGCCTCTCTCCCTCCCTCCCTCTCTCTCTCTCTCTCTCTCTCTCTCTCTCTCTCTCTCTCTCTCTCTCTCTCTCTCTCTCTCTCTCTCCTTCTCTCTCTATCTCCTTTCCTTCTTTCTCTCTCTTTCTTTTTGTTCTGGTACTGGTACTTGAGGGTCTGGGTGGGTCTGGGTGCTGTCCCTTAGCCTTTCTGTTCTACTACTTAAGCCATAACTTAGAGTAACTAGGACTAAAGACATGAGTCACCAGTGTGTGGCAGGGCTTTGTCTTTCTGAGTATCTTGCCCCACCCCCTTCACCACTACCTCTTGTGGCATCTTCCACCTGACCTATGGGGAGATTTGCCTATAGAAATGAATTATTCACACAGTTTCTGTGGAATAGAGAGAGCTGGGATTCTTCCAGGAGAGTTTTTCTACAAACCTGATCTATGGTGGCAGTCTTTGTTTTGCTTATTACTAAAGAATGTCATGGTTCAGGGGGCAAGTGGAAGTATGCCTGGGGGCTGGGCAGGAGACTTGTTTTTTGGATAGGTGCTAGTGGAGATAAAAATGGACTGGGGAGTGGGGAGTTATTGTCAGTGAGCACAGAGGCTTCATGTGGGGTGATGGAAATATTATGGAATTATGGTGGTGATGATCCTGTAACATTGTGAATGCATTTAAAGCCATTAAATTGTACATCTGAATATGGTTAACGTAGTTTTTGAAAAAGGAAAAGCAGGGGCTGGGAACATGGCCTAGTGGAAAGAGTGCTTGACTTGTATACATGAAGCCCTGGGTTCGATTCCTCAGCACCACATATATAGAAAACGGCAGGAAGTGGTGCTGTGGCTCAGAGGGCAGAGTGTTAGCCTTGAGCAAAGAGAAGCCAGGGACAGTGCTCAGGCCCTAAGTTCAAGGCCCAGGACTGGCAAAAAAGAAAGAAAAGCAAGGAAACAGTGGCTAAGCATAACATTTGGAGACATGACAGGGCATTAGTCCAGGAAACACTGGAAAGAGTCAAAGAGATGGCTTCCTCTTGTGCAGTGCCTGGCATGAGAGGGGTGTGCAGCATGGTGTAAGCCCTAAGGGGATCAATAGCTACAGGTGCTCATTTTCTTTGAGTCAGTGGTCTCTCAGCTGGAAATGCATTCTGAGGGCTCACTTCTACTTGCCCAAGATGAGAGAGGGCACAGGTGTTCCATGGTGCCAAGGTCAGCAGCAATACACGGTTGTATTTGGAAATAGCTCTAGTCTTCATCCAGAGGGAGCTGGTTAAATAAAGTAGGATAGAATTACAATATACAGTAGAGCTATGGCGTGTGTGTGTGTGTGTGTGTGTGTGTGTGTGTGTGTGTGTGACAGACAGAGAGACAGAGAGAAAGACAAATAGAGAGGGGGAGAGAGGAAGAGAAGAAAAACTTCCTACATACTAATGTTTACATTCTCCAGTAGGATCTGTTCACAGGAGGCTTTATGAAGTAAAAGCAGCATGGACAGAAGAGCAAGTCAGAGGTTTCACCTCTATGTAACAAGAGGAGAAATACAGAGTATGTCTGTTTGCACAAACACTGGAGGAAATGGTAGAAGCTAAGGAGAGTGGCCGTCCGAAGCAGGAGAGGCTGGATGAAGGCAGAAGGGTGAGCGAGACTCTCACTGTGGGATCCTATGTTGTTTTGATATTTTAAAAATATCAAACTGGCTTTTGAACCAAAATTCTTATTGTTTTTGTTTTTTTAAGTCATATAAATGAAGCAGTCAGAGCAGACAGAGCAGCCCTTTACAAACCCTAAAAGACTGTACAGACAAAAGAAGTTACTGGGAAAACAACAACATGGCCAGGTACTACTTTCTAAGAGGGAAATTCTGAGAGATGCATTGTGGGACAATTTTGCTATTGTGTGGACATCACAGAGTGAAATGAGGATGGCTACAGGATCACAAAGCAGTGTAAGGTCAGGGGACCACTGTCATGTATTTGTGATTTGTCACTGGCTAAAGTATGATTATGAGTGCATGACTACATCTTCATCTATTATTTCTTAAGTGCTTACCAGGTACTAGTGCTGTGTTAAGTACTTTATATGGGTCAAATTCTTTGATCTTTATACTACCTTCTCAGCACAATGATCTTCACCCTTCTATACAAGGAAACCATCAATCAAAGTAGTTAAACCGTCCAGGGTTATGTCTCAGAAGGACCAGAGCTGGGATTTGAATCCATATCTATTTGGCTGTGGACCTGTGGCTCTAGACTCTTCCCAGTCCTTTCCTTGTGCTATCTTCCCATAGCAGACTTTTTTACATGGGAGTTTTCTTTGTTTTATGCAATACGATAATTTGCCAAGAAAGTTTTCTCTTCTGTGTCATCCTTGGAAGAAAACCAACCATCTTGATACCACAACATAGACATGGTCTGTCCTCAGAAGCTATTTTTGGCCATAATTTTCCTACAATATCCAGATAAGTCATGATTAGGCACAGCACTTCTTTGTGGTTGTTCATGGGTTTCCGGAAATATCCATCTAGTACCCTGCTGGCTCCAACACCTTGGATGGAGCCCAGAAGAGGATTTGTATGGACTACATCTTTAAAGTGGCTAACAGTTTAGGAGTAACACACTTCTGAAGGCAACACTTGCACAAATGCATGGCAAAACCTGTTCCTGTGTTTAGATGACCTCAGAGTCAGGTACTTCAACATACAACTAGGTCTAGGTAATTACATACTCCCAGATGTGGCCCAACCATAAAATAAAAATGTAGTCATAAAAAAATTAGATCTCAGGGGGCTGGGGATATAGCCTAGTGGCAAGAGTGCCTGCCTCGGATACACGAGGCCCTAGGTTCAATTCCCCAGCACCACATATACAGAAAACGGCCAGAAGCGGCGCTGTGGCTCAAGTGGCAGAGTGCTAGCCTTGAGCGGGAAGAAGCCAGGGACAGTGCTCAGGCCCTGAGTCCAAGGCCCAGGACTGGCCAAAAAAAAAAAAAAAAAAAAAAAAAAATTAGATCTCAGAAGGTCTAAAAAATAGGATTCAAACTGGGCATTAGTGGATCATGCTTGTAATTCTAATGACTCAGGTAGCAGAGATCTGAAGATCAAGGCTTGAAGCCCAGGTAGGAGACTCTTATAAGGAGCCTGTGAGACTCTTATTTCCAATTAACCATCCAGAAAAAGAAAAAGAAAAGCTGGAAGTGAACCTGTAGCTCAAATGGTAGAGCACTAGCTTTGAGCACAAAAGCTCAGGGACAGTACCCAGGCCCTGAGATCAAGCTCCCAGGGTCAGCACACACTCACATAAACACACACATAAACACACACACAAACACACACACCACACACACACACACACACACACACACACCCCAGATTCAGAAATATGACTGCAGACTATCCTTGCAGTTGAGAAAAAGGACTCTATCCTTGCACTCCTGAGAAAGGACTTAAAATGGGGGCCCTCATAATGAAAACACTGAGAGTTGGGGATCAAAGCTTCAAGATGTATGTCGCAGGGCACAGACCTCTTGTAGGTAGAAAGGAAGGAGAGTTTTCAAATGACTCCACCAGGAAGTCTGCAACCTGCACGTACTCAGTGTGGAGTCCTAGCTGCCCTTTCTCATCCGGGCGCCATGCTGGATGACTGACTGGTCTCTCTCACAGTAGCTTGTGTGGTTCTGAAGTGAATGACGCTCTGTGCCCAGAAAGCTGGCAACTGACATGCAAGTTCTTCCCTGGAGAGGTGAGTGATGGGAGGTCTCCTAGAAACTGAAGGGCCAATTTGTTTCAGGATAAATGGCTTCTGTCTTATGTCCTGTTTGCCTTGTCGCAGCTGATTTTCCACTGCCAGACTAGAATGTCTGGGTCCAGCACTTGAGGTCAGAAGAAGAAACTCCTGATGATTGTTTTGTCTGTGCTGTAAGCAGCAGACAAGGTGTCCAGGAAGACTACCTCCAACAGGGCCAAGTCTCCACCCCTAACCATCCCCCCAGCTTATGAGGTCTAGGGTTCAGCTAGCATCCCTAGAAAAATCAAGTCTACTGTCTGTATCTGGATCTCTTCCTGATAAGGTTTGTTGGGGGTGAGGGGAGCTGGCTTTACTCTTGGTGACAGATGGCTTGAAGGTCAAAGGTGATTTCTAGAAAGAAGTCAAGGATCACCACATAATAGGAAGAATGAATTCTTTTCCCTTCTATATTTACCACTCTTTGACCACTGCTCTCCAATATGTATTTGTGTGTTCACACGTGTGTGTGCCTGTGCATATTATTCCTCCCTCTCCCTAATGACTACATTTCCTTCACCAGCTGGAGCAGAATCCTATACTTAAACTCAGTTCTGACATAATCTACCTGTCCAGAGTCACATACCACAGATGCAAGACTTAGTTAGCCCTGTGCCCAAGATTGTCTCCACATCAAATACCGGTTGCTGGGGCTCTAGGTTGCAGCAGGTGTTGCTGACTCTCTTGTTTTAAGTTGGAGGTCCTCACAGCTCAGCTCCAGCCCCAGATTTGATACTTTGCTAGACAGATCCCCAACCCAGGGAGGCATTTTATAGTTGCCCATTTACTCTAAAGGATTTTGTGATGGGTATGGATGAGCCGCCAGATGGAAGAAATGTACAGGGCAAGGAAGGTGCAGCTCCTGCACCCTCTCTAGGCATGGCATGCTCCAGGTACCGCCAGCAATTTGAAAGCACCCAAACCAGGAGGCTTCATTCCATAGGCACAGTTGATTCAATCCTGGGTCGCTGGTGATCAGCCAACTTTCAGCCTCTTTTCCCTTCCTGGAAACCAGGGGGATGCGTGTGGCCTGTTCCCCTGGCAACCAGCCCCATTCTAAGGCTTCCTGGGGGTCTCTATTCCTAGGTCATCTCATTGTCATACAAAAATGCCCAAATGCCTCACTTTGGAGACTTCAAGGGTTTTTCTTTTATAAGGAGCTATGTGCCAGGAAACCACTATGAAGATGAAATATGTATACTTCTTATAAATTACAAAATCACACTAGTGCTTGCCAAGATGGGGGAGAGAGAAATGCTCACCAGTAAGTTCTGGCAATTAGACAGTCTATCTGGCAATCTCAGTGAGAGTTTTCCTCAGCAGCTTTGGTAGCCTCGACTTCGGTTCAGGTCTGGGAGGCTGCTCCAGGACCAGGCTTCAGGAAGCCCAGGTGACCATGACTCAGCCAGTTGTGAGAGTTTCTATTCCACTCTATTGTGAGTAGTTTGTCTTTCCAATAGCAACTTTCAGAAACCCCCTTAGTACAGTGCTGCTCTTGATCTTGTGGATTCTCAATCTGCCTTGTAAGGGACCCTGCCTGCCTCTTGGTAGCCTCCTTCAGGAACTTGTTTGAATGTTCCTAGAGTTTGGGAAATGACCATAAAGACAGGTACACCCAGAGCTTGTTATTCCTCAAGGAAACGTTCCATGCTTGCAGAGAGAAATTGCCCATCCTTGCAGATCACATTTGGCCTTGGTGTCACTTGCTAAAAAATCTGTTCTCTTTCCTGTGTCTCACTGTGGACTAACCTGGAGACCTGAATCCCATGATCCTCTGCTTTGCTGCTGCTCCCTAGGACTGGCACACATTCAGTGGGATCCCCAAGTTCTTTCCAGATAGAGCTGGGTTCAGCAGAGCCCTATTCAACAAGCACAAATGGCAGGCATAGGTAGGCCTCAAGCTCCGAGAACCCATTTACGCTCCATCCACTCTCTCCATCCACTCGTTCCTTCTTTTTTTAAAAAAATTTAATTTATTTATTAGTTGAACACAAATTTTTTTGACAAGGTGTTGTCACTCGTTCCTTCTGAGGACATGGCATGGTTGTAATGTCCCTGCTGCAGGATGCAGGGGAAGCTGCATTCCACTGCAGGTTCTGGCTCCCCCATTCCTCTCGTGCCATCTTTCTTGACATGGTCATCAGGTTGGACCAGGTATTTCTTGGCTGCAAGGGCCTAAAGGATATTGCACAGTAGCCTGGCTTCTATCTACTAGGTGTTAGGAATAGCAGCACACTTGCCTTCCATACCCCAACCTCACCATCCAAAGATGCAGCAGCCAAAAAACACCAACAGCCTACAATGGGACCACTTAAGATGGTCACGCATCACTTGGCCCCAGTTTTCCTGAGTTAATTTAAAATCCTCTTGGTAACCAACAGCCCCCTCAACAAGTGGGCTAAGGACTTAAAAAGAGACTTCTCTGATGAGGAAATGAGAATGGCCAAGAGACATATGAAAAAGTACTCTACATCACTGGCCATAAAAGAATTGCAAACCAAAACAACATTGAGATTACACCTCACCCCAGTAAGAATGTCCTTTATTAAGAAAACTAACAATAATAAATGTTGGAGGGGATGTGGCCAAAAGGGAACCCTATTTCTTTGTTGGTGGGAATGTAAATTGGTTCAGCCACTCTGGAAAGCAGCATGGAGATTCCTCAGAAGGCTAAACATAGAGCTCTCCTATGACCCAGCAGTCCCACTTTTGGGCATCTACTCAAAAGACCACAAACAAGAAAACCCTAAATCTACCAGCACAACAATGTTCATCGCAGCACAATTTGCCATAGCTAAAATATGGAACCAACCCAGATGCCCCTCAGTAGACGAATGGATCAGGAAAATGTGGTACATATACACAATGGAATTTTATGCCTCTATCAGAAAGAATGACATTGCCCTATTTGTAAGGAAATGGAAGGACTTGGAAAAAATTATACTAAGTGAAGTGAGCCAGACCCAAAGAAACATGGACTCTATGGTCTCCCTCATAGGGAATAATTAGCACAGGTTTAGGCTAGTCACAGCAGAGAATCACAAGAGCCTAATAGCTATGCCTCTATGAATGCATAAGATGATGCTAAGTGAAATGAACACCATGTTATGGAAACGACTGTTATATCACTGTTGTAATTACTTTCAACATGCCATGTGAAACCGTAACTTCTATTGTTGATGATCCTCTTGTATCCCCTTCCTGTGGTTGTACCCGTGCTATCACTGTATCTCATCTGGGTACACTGGATACTGTATGTACTGGTATTAGAACTAGGGAAGTGAAAGGGACTATCAAAATCAAGAGACAAAGGCTAAAACGACAAACGACTCCAAAAGCAGTACTTGCAAAACCATTTGGTGTAAACCAACTGAACAACTTGTGGGGGGAGAGGAAGAAGGGGAGGGGGGAGGGGGGAATTAGGGAGGCAGTAACAAACAGTACAAGAAATGTACCCAAGGCCTAATGTATGAAACTGTAACCTCTCTGTACATCACTTTGACAATAAATAAGAAAAAAAATTCCTCTTGGTAGCATCTCCTGGGGAGTCTGTTGTCGGTGAGTGAGTCAGTTCTTAACTCTCAGGGGTCCATGGGTGCTTTTCAGAGGTCTGCAGTGTTGCTGTACAAATGGGTGTTTCCTTTTCCCTGGGTAGTTGGGACCTGTAGGTTTTTATGAACTTCCCAAATTAGTCTAAGAGATAAAAACATGAAAATAGATCAGATGCCAGTGGCTCACACCTGCAATCCTAGCTGCTCAGGAGGCTGAGATCTGAGGATCATTGTTCAAAGCCTGTGTAGGCAGCAAAGTCCATGAGACTTCTTGCCAATTAGCCAACAAAAAACTGGAAGTGGAGGTGTGGCTTAAGTGGCAGAGTGTCAACCTTGAGTGAAAAAAGCTCAGGGACAGTGCCTAGGCCCTGAGATCAAGCACCAGAACTGGCACAACACCCGCCCCCACCCCCCAAAAAATGGACACTCCCACTAGTGGCCAACTGGCTGTGGTAGGGAAGCGAGGAGCCATTGCTGGTGAAAGATGTGAAGTTGTTTGGGGGTGAATTACACAACACAAATGATCATTTCATGAGAGGAAAAAGAAGGAACTGGTTATACTAAGCAAAAGGAAAGAAATGCACATACCACCTGACCTGGAAGCAATTGTTGCATTGTTAATATTCATTGAGTTCATAAGCAATGTAGACTAGAATAGTGATGTCAATCATTGGTAAGGTTAAGAAAATGATGAAAGCAAGGGAGGGTGGGTTGGGGGGAGGGAAGACGGGAGAAAGATGAGAAAGGGGGTAACAAGTATGCCAAGAAATGTATATGTATTCACTACCTTAAGTATGTAAGTGTAACCCCTCTGTACCTCATCTTGACAATAAAAAATGATGATTTCAACAAGAGATCAGATGTGGTTCAAATTCACTGGTGTCTGAGGGGGGTGGCTCAGAGGGAGTCCTTGGCTGATGACTCTTGGTGCCTTGCTCCAAAGGCTTTAATAACTAAAGAAAAATGGTAAGTTGTAACCATTATTTGGTATCTTTCTTGAGAACTTTCTCTATGTGAAGTTCTATGTCGATTGCTTGGAGAGAAGTACAATTCAAGTTCAAGAACATTTCAAGTGTCAAGACCAGCATGCACGCACGCACGCACACACACACACACACACACACACACACACACATCTGTATTGAACATGGAAAGACTATTTTCCCTGTGATTATTCCTTGAGAAATACAGTGAAACACCTTTTATATAGTATTCACATTGTTCCAGGTACTGTAATCTAGGATCTAGAGACACACAGAGGGACAAGCAGAGGTTAAGTGCAACTGCTATGTGAGTTTACAGAAGGGCTTGAGCATCGATGGATGTGATTACTTGGATGGTCCTGGATCTAGTCCTCTATGGATTCTGGCAGATTGCTGAATATAGAACTGTCCACCGCCTAGATATTTGAAAACACACCCTTAAAAATAGTACATCATGTTACAATGGAACAGAACATCTATTTTAACTTGGATTTGAATTTGAACCACTGTAATTTTGGGGGCACAGATACTTTTTGTTCTTTTGTTCCTGGAATTCTCGTTGCTCTCTGGGACAAACCCCTTCTCCATTCACTACCATGTGAGGTGAGTTCCACTCATTCTTAGTCAGTTTGGCCTGATATTAAAACACTTCAACTCTTTTCTTTTTGTTTGAATCTGCCTGGCACATCTTTCCCCAGGCCTTTAGTTTCTGCTTTTCTGGCTTCTTCAATTACAGATAGATTCCTAGGAAATAGCACATTGTGGAACAATTTAAATCCACTCAGATACTTCTTTCTTTAAATTGGTGAGTGAAATCTCTTTACTGTAGTTTTAGGTATGTTTGGAAACAGCCTTCCATTGTCTCTTATTATTTCTCCTCCCTTCCTCCTTTAGGCTATTTCTTCTCCCTTCCTCCTTCCCTCCATCCCTTCCTCCCTCCCTCCCTCTCTCCTACCCTCCTTTCCTCCCTCCCCTTTCCCTCCTTCCCTTCCTTTATTTTTTGCCTTCTTTATTTTCCTGTTATCCCTTTTGGGTTTGAGAGTTATACATTTGATCTTTTTTTAAAAATTTGGGGCTAGGAATATGTCCTAGTGGAAGAGTGCTTGCCTCGCATACATGAAGCCCTGGGTTTGATTCCTCAGCACCACATAAACAGAAAACGCCAGAAGTGGCGCTGTGACTCAAGTGGTAGGGTGCTATCCTTGAGCAAAAGGAAGCCAGGGACAATGCTCAGGCCCTGGGTTCAAGCCCCAGGACTGGCAAAACAAACAAACAAAACCCCATAATTTTATTGTGATCGTTAGGACATTGTACAGAGGGCTTATCATTTCATAAATTAGGTAATGAGTACAGTTCTTTTTGGACAATGTCACCTCTTCTGGTTTCTCTTTTTCAAATTTATCCTTTGAGTATTCTTTTAGGGAGATTCTGTTGAGATAAAATTGTGTTTCAGTTTGCCTAAACATGTTTTATTTCTTCCAATAATAATAATGATAATAAGAATTATTATTATTATTTGACTGTGGGGCTTGAACTCAGAGCCTGGAACTGTCCTTGAGCTCTTTTTGCTCAAGGCTAGCTCTCTACCATTTTGAGCCACAGCACCATTTCTGATTTTCTGGTGGTTAATTGGAGGTAAGAGTCTCATGGACATTCCTTCCCAGGCTGGCTTTGAACCATGATCCTCAGATCTCAGTCTCCTGAGTAGCTAGGATGACAGGCATGAGCCACCAGTGCCTGGCTTCAGCTCTATGTTTGATTCACAAAGTAGTTCTGTGTGGACTTCAACATGGACACTTATTTACTTAAATTTTTTGTGCTGGGCCTGGGCTTGAATTGAAGGCCTGAATGCTGTCCTTGAGGTTTATTTTGCTCAAGGCTAAATACTATCACTTGTGCCACAGCTCCACTTCTGCCTTTTGGTTGGTTAACTGGAGATAAGATTCTTGTGGACTTTCCTGTTCAGGCTGATTTTGAAACCATGATCCTCAGCTGTCAGCCTCCTGAGTAGCTAGAATTACAGGTGTGAGCCACCAGCACCCAGTGTCACTTGCTTTTGTTTAGTCTTTTGAAGAAAAGTATTATCCCACTGGCCCTCATTTTAATTTTTTTGGTTGACCAGTTGGCTGACTCGTTGCCATGCCTCTGAAAGTAATTTTCCTTTTATCCTTGCTTTTGGTTTTTTACTTTTTAACTTAATGAATGATAATTTCTCTACAGATGTTTTTATTTGGGGTGGGGGAGGGAGGGATTAGGGTGGAGATAGGTCTTGCTAGGCATCTCAGATTGCCTAGAATTTACTACATAGCCCAGGGTGTCCTAAAACTCTTAGTTGTCCTACCTCTGCCCTTGAGTGCTGGGATTACAAGTGTGTATCACCATACTCAATTCTACAAGATTTTTTTAAAAACTGTATTCTGTTTAGAACTTGTGCACCCAGAATCTTAGTGTTCTTTGTCTCCATCCTATATAATCACTTTTCTAGAACTGTCAGGCATGTCATAAAAAAACTAGTTCTGGTTTCTAAAGCAAAAGTGATGTTAACAAGAAATGTTTTGCCTAAGCAAAAAATTTTCAAGACCCCATCTCAAAGCAATTAAAAGTTGAACATGACATGCCTGTCTGTCATTTCATCATTTGGGGAGTATAAACAGGAAGATTGAAGTCCAGACCAACTAAAGCATAAATAGAAAATCCTATTGAAATAAGAAGAAAGCAAAAAGGGTTAGGGGCATGGCACAAATGTTAGAGCACTTGCCTAACAACTATGAGACCCTGAGTTCAAACCCCAGTACTTCCAAAACATTAGCAAAATACAACTAAAGGCCTACATTACCTCTTAGCAGATACTGTGCTAAGAGCCCTTCATCAGAACTCTTCCATTTGATGCTCACACTGGATCGGGGAGGAGATGATTTTTTTTCTCCCTATGGTAGAGGAGAGGAACTTGAAATTGGAGAAACTAAGAAACTTGACCCATACCACACAGCCAGAGACAGAAGCAGAACTGAAATAGAGTAGAGTTCTGCAGAGCGGAAACAGCTTCCCTCCTGAGTGAGAGGTGGGGAGTCTAACCCAGCACTTAGGTTGGGTTATGATCTGAACTGTGTCAATCCATTTTGCAGCCCCCTTTTTTTGGGGGGGGGGTTTCCTGGCAGCAGTGGGGAGAGAGCTGCTACCAAGGAAGGACTTGGAGTTTTCAAATTGCTGAAAGCACAAAGCACATGACATAGGCTTACTAAATATTTACCTCATAAATAAATAATGGATTTTCCTTGTAGAACTGAGACTGAGCTCCAGAGACAGGGGAATAGGACACGTGCTGGTGAGATACTCTGTTCCAGTCTCTTCCTTTGGTTTAAAGCAAGTGCCTACTGAACTGGGGAGGCCAGTGTCATGTTCCAGACCCTGTGGCTGGCCAGGCCAGGGGCTGGGCTGGGTGGAATTGGCTTGAAATTCACCATGCAACAAGCCACTAGTGGTGACAGGGAGGCACTGTCCAGGCACTTGCAACCTCTCCTGCCTGGGTGGCAATGTCTAGACACTCTTTTGGCTGCCTCCGAGCCTTATCAATTCTTATCTTGGTGATGAGGATAAAGTGAAGGCAATTCCTACCTTGTCACTACTTCTAACACACAGCCTGAGCTCCTCTCCAGCCAGCACCACCCTGAAGATTCATGGGACTGGACTGTGGCTAGTGTGTGCTGCCCTAGTCAAGTGACCATGCCACATCCTAAATGTGTGTGTCCTAACTGGGAATTTATCAGAGATTCTGTGTCCTTCCTTCCTTCCTTCTTTCCTTCCTTCTTTCTTTTCTTCCTTCCTTCCTTCCTTCCTTCCTTCCTTCCTTCCTTCCTTCCTTCCTTCCTCCCTCCCTCCCTCCCTTCCTCCCTTCCCCTTCCTCCCTCCCTCCCTCCCTCCCCTCCCTCCCTCCCTCCCTCCCTCCCTCCCTTCCTTCCTCCCTTCCTTCCTTCCTTCCATGCCAGACCTATGGCTTGAACTCAGGGCTTAGGCACTGTCCCTGAGCTTTTGTGCTCAAGGCTAGCATTCTACCACTTGAGCCACACTTCCTCTTCCAGTCTCCACCCCCCCCATGCTTAATTGGAGAGATGAGTATCATGTATATTCATGTCTGGGCTGGCTTTGAACCATGATCCTTATATCTCAGCCTTCTAGGTAGCTAGAATTTTAGGAGGAAGCCACCAGTACCTGGCTTTGTGTCTTCCTTTTTAAAGAGAAAGTACTTGCCTGTACAAAGCCCCCCTCCACCACTTTTTTCCTCTACCACTTTTTATGACAGTCACATGCCATCTGTGGTTTGCTAGAGAAATAGAATGCCCAGGAGAGACCACCAACCCTGAGCAATGACAAGCCCCTTGCTCTTGTTCCTTGGGTTTCCCTAGTTTTCTCTCTGCTCCTGTGTGTCTCCTTGTCACCTTTCAGAGTTTGCTATCACCCACCCATGACTCATTCACACAAGATCTTCAAAGCTCCAGCCTGGCCTGTGTCTGGCCTGGTTCCCGTGAGAGCTGAGGAGCTGCGCTGCCAGCTGTACTGCTGAGTTGAAAGCCCCCCATAGGAGGCATTTCCTGAGCTCTAGGTCCCTGGTCTCTGTGGGAGTGCAGAGGCCCAGCGGCTGTGGCAGTAGCTCCCAGCATGTCTCTCCCAGCCTGGACACCCGTGAGGCTCTGGGTGCTGACTCACAGCTCAGCTTCCCTGCAATGGGGCTTCAACTGGGCAAAAGGCCCCAAGAATCCCCAAGGAGCCCTCAAGATCCTTTTAAAGAAAGGTCAACAAGAAAGAAGTCCCGAGGCCTGCTGGGAGCAGAAGAGTGGATAGAGAGGAAAGCTCTCCATCCAGCCCCAGCAGGCCCAGCAGCTGACGGATGGCATCTGAGAGGGTGGAAAGGGCATGGATCAGGATAGCTTCGGCTCAGCCATGGGGGGCAAAGAGGCTGGGAAGGGCGGGAATGGAGGCCACAGATAGCAGTTTTACATGCCATTCTGGGCCAGGTGTGTGCTCAACTTGCTTGAGTCTGTTTCCATATCATAGGTAATACTTCCCAGGGTGGCTCCTATACGAGTTAAATAAAGCAGGCAGGAAAGTGTTGTGATTCCCAGAAAATGGTACACCAAGGGTAAAGGATCTTGGTTCTCTGTGAAAAAGACACGCCCGTGCTCAATTCCAGAGTTCTTCTGGAACTCTGCTGCCACCCAGGCAGTCAGTCCCGGCCTCAGGTTAAGGGGGTCTCTAATGATGACCTCATGCTTGGACTTCAGGGTAGGTTTCCCATTCACTAGGTGAACTTTGACACTTAGGTTCTCCTTTAAAAAATGTTATTTCTTTTCTTTTTTTGCCAGTCCTGGGCCTTGGACTCAGGGCCTGGGCACTGTCCCTGGCTTCTTCCCACTCAAGGCTAGCACTCTGCCACTTGAGCCACAGCGCCCCTTCTGGCCGTTTTCCATATATATGGTGCTGGGGAATCGAACCGAGAGCTTCATGTGTAGGAGGCAAGCGCTCTTGCCACTAGGCCATATTCCCAGCCCCAAAAATGTTATTTCTTTTAACTTAATCTGTTGGAATTTATTTACCTTCGATATCTAGTGATGCTGGTTGTCCATGAAGCTGGAACTTGCCTTTGGAAATAAATTTCAGTGCATGGCAGTGTGTACTGAAAAACCAATAGGAAGTGAATGGTTGAAAAGGCACAGGTGGCCTGCCCTAAGAACTGGGGGGGGGGGGGGGCAGAGGGCTGTTTGAGGTAAATCTAGGAGCTGTGACACTTGCCTGACGTCATTGGTGGGTCACCAGTCCATGATGGCTGTTGAAAGGGCATGACCCTTCCATCTTTCCAGACCCAGGAGATGCTGAATTCACAAGACTCAGGGAAGAAGAGAAAACAGACACAGCCCTCAGGGGAAGTGCCCTGAGGGGACAAATTCTGTGTAGTCTTTACATTGGTTTTGATTCAAATGGTCTCCCACTGACTTTAATGGAAAGTCATTTTGGGGTTGGGCATATGATTAGAGACCATTGAATTTAATGGAAAGGCTTTTTCATAGGCTACCAGATGAAGACTCATCTCATTTCTACACTAATGATAAAGGGGCTGGAATTCCCATCGGAGCCATTATACCGGACACAAGCTATATATTGCCTTCTGAAATAGAGGCACTTATGCATACCAGCCAATCTGTCTCAGTACAGTGTCACCAAGACAGGTATTGGTAGAGGAGCCAAGAGAAAGTCCGATAAAAGGTCTAAGCTCACGAGTATTTCATCCCCCGTGGGGTTCCCAGGGCGGCTGGGGCAGTGAATGGTGTGTTTTGCCTGCCATACAGCTTTTAATTTTGTGACAAGGAGGGAACAACATGAGATGTATGGATGGCCAACAAGGAGTCTTGCTTGGCATGGCTTCCATTCTGCATAGCACCATGTTGGAAACCCACATGGCATGGTGTCCTGGTGCCCACCAGGGTGCTGCTAAGCAAGGGAGACAGTAGCATGCCTGCAGTGTCCTCCTCTAAGTCCACTGTGTTCTAGCCACACAGGGGTGGAGAGAGGCAAGGGCTCCTTCTGGAAGTCTGTGAAGTTTGTGGTCAAAGAGCTCCACATTAGAAGTAGCTATGGAGTTAGAGCCAATGAGATACTCAGCAGATGTCCCCATGAATGGATGGAATGTAAACCACTGTTCTGCCGTGGCACTTTCTAGAAGGACCAGGCATCTAACTGTGTTGTCTTTAGTTTGGCTTTGGGTCTGTGATGGCCATGGGAAAATGCTGCTGGTGACAGACTCAAGGAGCCAGGCGCTGGCCGGTGTAGAGGCTCCAGCTCTTTGTCCTGGTTTCAGGAAGCTTTCCTAGCCTGTGTCTCTTCCTTCTAGAAGTTGTATACCTCTTCTGGAAATGTGGCAAGCCTGTTCTAGAAATACATGATAAACTTCATTCTTGAAACTAGAGGCCGAGGCCAGCTTCATTGGTGGGCAGTGTGTGGGGGAAGTGGGGGTAGGGGGTGTGCATGCACATATGTGCCTGGTATTGGGGTTTGTACTCAGGAAACTGGGTGCTGTATCCTGAGCTTTTGTGCTCAGAGCTAGCACTCTACCACTTGAGCCACAGCACCACTTCTGGGTTTTTGTTCGTTTTTTTGAGTAGCTAATTGAAGATCCGAGTCTCACAGACTTCCCTGCTTGCACTGACTTCACACTGTGATGCTCAGATCTCAGGCTCCTTAGGCCTAGGATGACAGGTGTGAGCCACCCGGCCTTCTTGTGAGTGTGTACCTTGACAGGCAGGAGGGCCTGTGACTAAGGGGATTCGATGAGACCACGACACTACCACCTCCAAAGGCACTGGCTTGGATGTGCCAACAAAAGGAAGGGTTACTTTGAGGCTCTCATGAGCTGGCTCAAAAATTCTTCCATGGTGTTTTGGTGCAGCTACTTGGAAGGCAGAGGTCAGGGAGATCATGATGGGTTAGAGAAGCCCCATTCCCATCAATAAGCCAGGTGTGAACACAGCTGTAAGTCCAGCCATGTGAAAGATAGAGATGGGAGGACCCACATCTACGATTGACCCTGAGCAAAACCTGAAAGGCTTTTTGAAAAATGCCCAGTTATTAACTGATATACTAAACTAAAAGCTTGGGCTGACATGGTAAAAGCACCTGCCTGGCAAATGGGAGGCCCTGAGTTCAAGACCCACTACCAACAAAAGCAAGCACAGAAACAATCACAGAGAGCAAACAGAGGAGAGTGAATGTAGTGAAAACGTTTCATGCACGTGTTTGAAAATGGGACAGGGGAGCTTGTTGAAGTTGGTTTGGAAACAAAGAAGATGAGGTGAGGGAGAGTGGTGCAGAGGGTGGGTATGACCATGCCGCAGTGTTTGAATATATGAGTATGTAAACAAGGAATTACTTGGGTACCAGGTGCCAGTGGCTCAAACCTGCCATTCTGGGTACTCAGGAACCTGGGAACTGGCAGCCAGCCTAGGCAGGAAAAGTCGGTGAGACTCTTATGTTCAATTAACCACCCAAAAGCTGGCAGCGAAGCTGTGGTTCAAGTGGTAGAGTGCCACTCCTGAGCCAAAAAGCTAAGGGATAGTGAGTGCCCAGGACCAAGCCTAGTACTGGCACGCATACACGCAGGCGCACACACACCACATACACACGCACACTGAAATCCCTTTGTATATCAAGTGATGCTAATAAAATATGTAAAAGCCAAACTAAACAAAACATCTCCACTGGGAATATGCTACAGCCAGCTTGTCTCTCATTGTCCCTCTGTCCCTCACCTGCCTTCTCAAGGTGGCTGGGCCAGGGCCAGGGGGTGGAGCAGTGGAATCTTCTGAATATCTCTTGCCTGTGATAAGCCTTTGAACACAGTGTTAGAGTTACGTTAAAAACAGACTGTTTTGGAATAAGCCAGATGCCATCAGTGTGCCATCTGCTGGAATAATATTCAATTATTTTTCTTAAAAAGTGTTTCCCGTGATATTTAGCAACATGGAGAAAATGCTCGAAACTTCCTATCAAGAGACGAGAGGATAAATGCAAGTTGCTCAGTCTAAAACACCCAGGAGGAAACGTGTGAAATAAATATATAAAAACGTTAAGTTATCTGTGGGTGGTGAGATTCTAAGTTAAGTTACATATGCTTTTAGAAAACTTATATATTCCACATTCTTTATAATAAGTCTGAATTGCTCTTATAGGCAAAAAGAATTGCCTTGTAATCCCACCTGTCAATCTGTGCTCTATTTGCTATGCTTCAGTTCTATTCAGGAAGTTATTTCATCAGCCAATAAGTTCTAGAGTTTCCCACATTCTATCATAGAGAAGTCTCAGAGCTTCAGATTTTACATTGAGGTCATTGACTTGGTATTGGACCTGGGCGAGAGATAAGGATGCCATTGTACTCTTCTACATGTGGCCATCTAGCTCTCTATCTGTCAAAGAGGTGATCTTTCCTCCAGTGCATATTTTGAGCTCCTTGATTAAAAACTCAGTTGGCTGGAGGTATGTCTTCTGGTTTGTTTCCTTGATCTTCAGGTCTGTTTTTGTGCTGATACCATGTTTTTTTTTCTTTCAAATTTTTATCATCAAACTGATGTACAGAGAGGTTACAGTTTCATACGTTAGGCATTGGATACATTTCTTGTACTGTTACCTTGTCCCTCATACCCCCCCCCCACCTCCCCCTTTCCCTTTCCTCCCCTGAGGTGTTCAGTTCACTTACACCAAACAGTTTTGCAAGTATTGTTTTTGTAGTTGTTTGTCTTTTTTCACCCTGTGTCTCTCAATTTTGGTATTCCCTTTCAATTTCCTACTTCTAATACCAGTATACATGGTTTTCAGTATACTCAGATAAGATTACAGAGATAGTGTAGGTACAACCATATGGTTTTTATTTTATGGCTTTATAGGATAATCTCCAGCAATGACTCCCCCTGCCTCCTGTCTTTCTGCCAGTCCTGGGGTTTGAACTCACCCTAGGCACTGTCCCTGAGCTTCATTTTCCCCAGTGTAGTGCTTTACCACTTGAGCCACAGCTCTACTTCTGGCTTTTTTGGTAGTTTAGCAGAGATAAGAATCTCACAGACTGTCCTGCCTGGGCTGGCTTTGAACTGAGATCCTCAGATCTCAGCCTCCTGGGTAGTTAGGATTACAGACATGAGACACAAGAGCCAAGCTTTCTTTTCTTTTCTTTGTCATAAGATTCTAAGTATTTGTAGGAATAAATAACATTATAGCATGTTCTGAATCCATCTCTCCACCTTGGGAGCCAGGGATATCTCCTGTAACTCGAAGACCCTTTTGCCTGTTTAAAAAAATTATTATGATTGTTTAAATAATATTAATAATATTATTCACATGAATTTTATCCATTTGACTTTTAGCTAACTATGAATTGCAATATATCATATCAGACTAGGGAAGAAATGGGAGATTTCTTTTTCATTTAAATGTTACTTATCTCAGACAATTGGCCTCAATATAATTATTGCCTATCAGAGGTGTTTTTTTTTTTTTAAGATTTTTATTGTCAAGGTGATGTACAGAGGGGCAACAGTTAAAAAGTCAAGAACTGAGTACATTTCTCTTTGAGCAGTCACCTCTTCTCCCGTTTTCTTAGTTTTCCCCTCTGGATCCCTTTCCTCTGCAAGTTCATTTCCAGCAGTGCGTAGTGAGCATCACTGCTGAATGACTTCACCCTTTGTCCTACCGAAGCTTTGTTTTTAATTGTCATTTTTACTATGTAATCTTTCTTGTGGGAGAAGAGACTTCCCTGTTTGTATTTTCCTTTTGTCCTTGGAAAGAATTTACAAAAGTGAGCTTTTGATCTTCTGAGATATTTATGTCGAGTAGTCTGTATGGTGGCCAAGTCTACACCTACAGGCAAGGTAAACCGATGAACTGGACCTAATTTGATGGTGAAATCATATACTAAAGTAGCTAAGGGTGAAGTTAATTCTCTGTTGGTTTTGAAGAGCTCTTATGTTATTTTAGCCCTTATATTATTAGGTATAAGCTATGTATCACAAAATAGAGTCTGGCTTTTCTTCTGCAGAGTATTACCATTTCTCCTAAGATGATTTCTGAAAATGTAATTTTATTGCTATTATTTGGGTGCTGTACAGAGGGGCTGCCATTTCACAAGTCAGATAATGGAACCACGTCACCCCTTCCTTCGCCTTCCCCTGCTTCCCGCTCCCACCCCTACCCACATGACACATAGTTCACATTCCAGAGTACAAAATGCAGTGCTATGGCTGCATTTTGAATCTATTTTTTAAACAACATTATTGTCTTTAAGTAGTTCAAAGGAGATGTCATTTAACAAAAGCAGCTTATGAATTCAATGCACCTTGATCAGGGTCACCCCTTCAACGTCCCCATCCCCTTTGACCTATCTCTTCCCTCACTTTTCTTAATTGGTACATACAATGTGGTACACACAATGAATTCTTGATTGCACTCTACCCCTCCCCCCTTTATTCATCTACTTGGGCCATTTTTAAGAATTGTGCCTCCAAATTCCTCCTTATTATAAATCACAATAGCTCAATTGTCCCAGGGCATCAGACTCTCATGTCATGTCAAGAAACACTACAGGTTCAAGCCTCAGTCTACTTACCTGTAAATGGGAGATTAGCTACTGTGCTTTCTTACAGAGCCAAGAGTGCAGGAGGACTGAAGGAGGAGGGACAGGTTACTGTTGGCAGTTAGGAAAGACAGGCTATAAGGATTTGGGAGGATGAGGATTCCAGCAGAAGTTATAGCCAAGATCTGATGACAAGTTGTAGCTTTAGCATGAACCTTGCTATCTGTCCTCACCTGTGGTTTATACACTGTTAGGATTGATAAGTGGATCACTAATTTTTTTGATACACACATGGATATGCACATACACACATATATACGTATTTATACATATGTATATATTGCTTCCTCATCTCAAAATTATTCCTTTAAGTTGACAAAAATAATGTGTCTTGGAGAGAGAAAGAATGAGTGAATGCAGTTGTAATACCCAATGTAAGCATATGAAAATGGATGCCGATAAGCTGAGGGTTGGGAGAGATGGAGAGAATATCGAAGGGTAATGTTGGTCAAAATACATTGCACTCACAACGTGGTATGTTGATCTGAAACCCCTTTGTACAAATATGTAAAGATAATAAAAATTAAACCAAAAAAACCATGTTTTCACAGTATCTGTGATGTTCACTTACTTGTCCATTCTGCTGTTTTCAAGTATACAGGATGCAGTTGTTAGCTCATTCCTCCTGTCTAGTTGAAATTTGTATCCTTTGACCAGTTTCTCCTCAATCCATGCTTTCTCATCTTTATGGCTAGGACCTCCACCTCCCACCCTCAAATAGGGCAGTTTCTTCTGGGCATTTTTGTATTTCGAATTTCAGCTTGAATCAGTCCCTTTGTCACCAGTCAGGTGCCAGAAAAAATCCACCAGAGGGCGCTAGATCATTTAGTCACCAACTTGCCCTCTCTACAGCAGAGTCACAGATTTGCGGAAGCATTGTAACTGGGTCCTGGCCAGAGAAAACTAAATTCCAGTACACAGTAATTGTGCTGCCGGACTGACATCTAAGTAAATACCCTTCCTTTACCTTTTATAATCACTTTGATATTTTTTTCTTTATGTGCTTGTGCACTTAGTTGCCTTTATTTCTATTAAGTCAACTGGGATTGTTCAGATTAAGAACACTTAAGAAATCTGAAACCCCTGTTTTGCTTTGAAAGCTGCTATAGACATATGTGCACTTGGTAAAGAGCCTTCCTCTCTACCTGGGAAGCTTTTAAATGTATTTAAAGACAAATAAATGGCCCATGTTGTCTTTAGAGCAGAGTGAAGTTCCCACTTTTGTTCTGGCTTTAGTTTGAGCATAAATAGGGCTCGATTCCCAGCCTGTGGGTGCACCCTCAGTAGGTAAGGGTGTGCTGGGGCTATTAGCAGGTGCTTCTCCATACTCCACTTCCCAGGCTACCCGGGGGGGGGGGGCAAGACAATAGGGATGCATGGGTCATGGAACAGGATTGCTCACACAGGCTGGAGGGCCCTGCCATGCCCTGGAGTCTGTCTGTCTGTGGGGGCCTCTGGGCTGTTGCAGGTTACAGGGGTGACTGAATGATCCTGATCTCATCTACATCCTGACTGAGAGGCCTTGTGGGGTGCAGAACAGCAAACTGGAGACAGAGGATCCCCATCCCACCTGTATTCATTTCCTGTGGTGAAAGTGGTGGGAAATAAGAGGGTCTGGTATGAATTTGTACAACTTTTTTTTGGTGGGAGCGGGGGTCCTAGAGATTCCAGTCAAGATCTATATAAAGCTTTCTCCTTCATTATTTCACACAACCCATTGAGATAGACAGGCCTTGAATGAGAGAATACAATGAATGTGTGATACCTAAAATATCATTCTTAGTAAATAACCTTCCATACTTCCCTTTGCCTCTTATAATCACTTCTCCTTTTATGTGCCTGTGCACTTAGTTGCCTTTATTTCTATTAAGTCAGTTGGGATTGTTCACATTAGAATACTTAAGAAATCTTGTTTTAAGTTTGAGGTTCTGTGCAGTCTAGGCAGAATCCTTCCCTAAATTTGCACAGTCAGGTGCCAGGTTTGGAATGATACAGGAGTGTGTGTGTGAGGTGAAAAAGCTGGAGAGCACCAAGCAGAGGCTTGGTGATGGCTATTTCTGTATGACCATGGCACTGGCCATTCAGGGAGGAGGTGAGACACAGAGGGTGGTAGGAAGGAAAGGGTGCTGACTTAGAAAGTGAGAGTCTCCAACTTGGGGGGGGGAGGGAAGTCAAGGGGGAGAGAAGGTGGGAGAAATGAAGGAGAGGGTAACACTGTTGGAAAACAAAGGTACTCATTACCTTATACAACAGTAACCCCTCTGTACATCACCTTTACAATAAAAATAATTTAAAAAATTCTTACTGTATACCAAAAATGTTTGGAATAAAAGTTTATTCTGACTACAGAAAAAAAAAAAGCGAGCGTCTCTGATGAATTCCCATTGAGCCTGGGTTTGGGGTAACATGAGATTGCTAAAAGCTTCAGTCAGGCAAGGCTGGGGTAGGGGACAGCAGAAAGGGCTGCTATCTCCTGGGCCTTCAAGAAGGATGCTGAAATGATGAGGCCACACAGCTGGGGACTTACTTTGCAGTTTTGGGGACTGAAGGCAGGGTGGCCAGTTGTCTTTTATAATTATCCCAAGAGTGCCATTTTTTTGGGGAGAGGAATCCAGGCTGTTGGGGTTGTCTAGGAAAAGCTCAGAGGAATTGTTGGAAGTGCAGCTTTGTGGGTAGGCAGTCTTAATCCTTGGCTGCTCTTTTTCATGTTTTGGCTGTTCTGATTGAAATTGGACTTGATTTAAGGAAAGTCCCTAACTCTCTCCGCATATGCTGAAGGGCAAGGTACTGCCATATAGAGGACTAGTAAGTAAAGGAACCTCAGTGCTGCAGTTACTTCAAAGCCATTCTAAGGACAACTCCCTTGTCCTGGACTGGAAAAGCCCAGGGCTCCTGCATGTGTGGGGCTGATGTGGTAGAGAGATGCCTTAACTGGAGCTACCATTAGAGGTACATTGGATGACACACAGGGTGAGTAAGGGAATTACACTTTCTGGAAAATAATACCATTTGTAGTACTTTCCCTCTCCCAACCTACAATTCCTCTTCTCCCTGCCCTTCCTTCTCCCTGCCTCTCTTTTGTTCCCATGTTGGAATTTGAGCTCAGGTCCTTACAGTCTTGCTTAGCTTTTTGCTCAAGGTTGGTGCCCTACCACTTGAGTCACACCTTCACTTTTGGCTTTTTACTGGTTAATTAACGAGTCTCAGGGGCTTTCCTGCCCAGGCTGGCTTTGAACATTGATCCTCAAATCTCAGCCTTTTGAGTAGCTAGGATTGCAGGTGTGAGCCACCAGTGCCTGGCTCTGTAGCTCATTCACTTCCTGCTTTTTGGGGTGTTAAATTCTTAAGGGACTCTTCCTTTATCCCATTTCCCACTTTGACTTTGTCCTTCTCTCTTTTCTCTTGCACGTGTATACAGAGACTAATGAATGTGTTCTGAGTCAGTTAAAGCCTCTTCACTCAGCTTGGTGGTTCAGGGCCCCTTTTCCTCCCCGGTGTCCCAAGACCCAAGGGCAAGAGTGAGGCCAGCTTCGCATTTGGGCAGGTAGCATGTGTAGTTAAGGATGCTCACCTAGGCCAAAGTACCACGGGAAGAGCTGAAAGGAACTTGAGAATTCCAATTAGGCTTAAACTAATGAGCTGGAAACTTCGGGGAAATCTCTGTAGCAGTAAGGGGCGAATGTGATCATCTTCGTTTTAATTAGCACTGGAAAACCCTGTAGTTGGGCTGGGTAGCTGGAGGGAGGGTAGTGTCCAGAGGGAACACGTGTCTGAGAGCATCACAAGGGGGAATTCCGATGGTGGTGTGGGTACAGGGGCTGTGGAACAAGTCTGGGCTCCTGCATCTCTAGAGGGAGAGGAGGGAAGACCCTAATGGAGAAAGGCATCGTGGAGGAGTCTCCCCAGGAGCACTCCTTCCCCCAGATGCCCTCCTCACAGGATAGATGGGTGTCTGAAGCTACATAAAAGGGGAGCAGTCCCTTAAGGGTTGTCCATGGAGGCTGGCAGTGTGCAGGGAGCTAGGTCCCAGGTCCCTTCCATCATCTGGCCTGATTTCCCAGGCCGCCTCTGTGGCTTAATCAGGAAAAACACCTGCTGCTGTCAGAGTCACAGCCCACCCGCCAGCTCCCAGTTGGCCCTGCCCTTCAGCCACACACGGGGGGCCCTGGGGCACCTAGAACACTCTGAGAGGAGTGCCTCTCCTCTCAGTGGTGGTCTCTCTCCAGTGGTGGTCGGTCGGTGTGTATGTGTACCCTGTTGAAAGGTCCCCGTCGAGGGTCCCCCAAACCTTGCTGTCTTGGGTACTCCGCCCGTGGAACTGAGCTGCCAGCTTGCTCCTTCTGTTGTCCCCCACTGGGGGCTCCTTGGGGAGAAGGGGGCTGCCTGGGCTCCGGGGTTCTTCCCAGGCCCCCCACTGCGCACCTTGGGGAGAGACATGCTGAGTCTTGCGCCTAGGCTGGGGATGCTCCAGCCCCCGCTCTAGGGGATGAGGATGGAAGTCGGGGCGCTGGCTGAGCCATCACCGAGGGGTCCCTAAGCCCTGGCGAGTCGGCGAGGCCAGCCTCCTCCCTTCGGGCTTCGGGGCCGCCTGAGCCCGCGCCCGCTCCAGTTGCAGCAGCTGCCACTGCTGGCGGCTGCGGGGAGCGCGGGGCGCGCGCCGAAGGGCTCGGGTGGCGAGGACGGGGACGAGGAGCAGCCGGAGGAGGCGAGGAGGCCGAGAGCGCGGGAGGCCGAGGAGGCTCCGCGTCTTGGGAGACGCTGCTGGGGAGGGGGGAGGTCCCTGCGAGTCGGGGCTAGGTCGGCGGCGGTGGGCAGTGGCTGGGCTACGGGACGCCGAGAACCTGCCGGGGCCCTGCGCGCACCGGGGCGGCGATTGGGAAGCAGAGCGCAGCGGGGGGGTGGAGGCGGGCGGGCGGGCGCGGGGGGCACCGGGGGCACCCGGGGCTCCTTTTGCATTATTAACGCCTGGCCGCCGAAGAAGCCCCGAGCGGCGCGGGGCAGGCGCGGGGTCCCCGCTCGGAGCGCAGCGCACTCGCGTGGCGCACGGCGCGGCGCCGAGGATACCCGGGCCCGCGCGCGCAGAGTCGGGGCGGGCCCGGGGGTGGGAGCGGCGCAGAACCCCCCCTCCCGGGGGCACGAGCGGCCCGCGGCGCCCCCTGGGGCTCGCGGCGGCCCGGGGCGGCGGGGCGCAGGCCCGGGGAGGGGGAGCCGCCCGCCCGAGCGCGCCCCTCCCCCGCGGCCCGCTCCCCTCCCCCGGGCGGGCGGCGGCCGGCGGTATATATCCCCGCGCACCCCGCCAGGTCGCGCACGGCGCCCCGAGCCCCGGCGCCTCCCCGCCCCCCTCCCCGCGCCCCGCGCTCCGCGGCGGCGGCGGCGGCGGCAGTAGCGGCAACATGGCTGTCGATGGGTGCTCGGGGTGGCGCTGGCGGCGGGAGGAGCTCCCCCGAGCCCCGGCGCCGGCCGCCCGTTGCTAGCTATGGCAAATGGTGGCGGCAGCGGCGGCGGCGGCGGCAGCGGCGGCGGCGACGGCGGCGGCGGCGGAGGCAGCGGTTTTAGAATGAGTAGCAATATCCACGCGAACCATCTCAGCCTAGACGCGTCCTCCTCCTCCTCCTCCTCTTCCTCCTCCTCCTCCTCTTCCTCCTCCTCCTCCTCTTCTTCCTCCTCCTCCTCCTCTTCCTCCTCTTCCTCCTCGTCCTCGGTCCACGAGCCCAAGATGGATGCGCTCATCATACCGGTGACCATGGAGGTGCCGTGCGACAGCCGGGGCCAGCGCATGTGGTGGGCTTTCTTGGCCTCCTCCATGGTGACTTTCTTCGGGGGCCTCTTCATCATCTTGCTCTGGCGGACGCTCAAGTACCTGTGGACCGTGTGCTGCCACTGCGGGGGCAAGACCAAGGTAACGCGCGCCCCCCGCGCCCCGCCGCGCCCCGCGCCCCGCCGCCCGCAGCCCACCTCCCCGCGCGCCCGCACCCCTGGCCGCGCTCCCGTCCCTTCCCTTCCCTCGCGTTGCTTGCGTCCTGGGATTGGGGCAGCGGGCCGTGTGTGTGCGTGTGTGTGTGCGTGTGTGTGTGTGTGTGTGTAGGGGGTCCCCCCACCCCCAGCCGGTGCGCCCCGGGACGCGGACACCCGGACACCGGTGCTGTCTCGGTCCCCTTGTTTATGGTAGAGTAGTTGGCTACTGTGGCCGGGACCTGGATGGAAGACGCGCCCCTCTGGGGTGCCATGGTGCGGGGTTGAGGAGAGCCAACCCCGTGGGGATGGAGGAAGCGAGGGGCCCCCGCTAGGTGCGTGCCGCGCGGACCGCTCACCTGCCGCGGCCCTTTGGCGGTGGGCGAGGGGGCGCCCAGTGGTCCGCGCTTTCAGGAGCCTGTTGGGGAGATTGGAGTTTGTGGGGATCCGAAAGAAAGAAAGGTCCTTGGGCAAGGGAGAAAAAGAAAAAAGAATAATCGTTTGCATTAGGGAATCCCAGGGGAGAAACGTGGACAGAGGAAGTGGGGTGCTGCGGAGGTGTGTGGGGAGGTGTGGAAGGCAAGCAAAAGTTGGGGCGATCCATCCCAGAATTGAAGGCAACCCATTTGGGGCTGCCACTTTAGGAACGTGGTGAGGTCGCAAATCGGATGTCACCTTCCACTCCATCCCTTAGATTTTCTTGTACATCACCCCCTCTCACCCACACCCCTACTTCTTCGGTGTTCCCTGTATTCTCGCCCCTTTGGCCATCCGTCTTGGGTCCCCGGAAACATCACCAGCAGCGCGGGGCTGGAGCTTGAAAGCTGGCTGCTGGACTCCGGAGGCCACGGCTGGACGTTCCTTTAAGCTATTCCTAGCGCAGACGCCTACCAGCGCAGCAGCAGCAGTAGCGGCAGCGGCGGCGGCGGCAGCGACGGCAGCAGCCTTAAATGTATGGTTGCTAGGCTAACTTCCTGGGCTGTGGCCTTTCCCTAGATTTGTCCCTGTCCTCCATCCACAACTGGCTGGAGGTAAGGGACAGGGAAGGTATTTGAGAACTGCAGAAAATGATGATGATGATGATGATGATGATGATGATGATGATGATGATAACAATAATAGACCTGGTAAAAAGAAGCACTGAGCCTGCTCCTCGAAATTTCCATCAGAGAAGGACAAGAGCATCCAGAGTGTGGGGAAGGGGTATGATGCTTAGGGGAGTATTGCAAGACAGACATCTCCATCCCTAAATGTTAACAGCTTTCCCAGTAAAGTTAATCCCAGGACCCCTCTAACTTACGGGCACAGCAACTTGTGGCAGCTTAGTGGCTGCTGAGGGAAGGCAAGAGGTTGGAGGTGGAGGTGGGTGGGTGGGTGGGGGAGGCTGGCTGTAAAACCCCACGGGTGAAAGAAGCTCGTTCTCCCTGGTCATTAATTATACATCCTTGTTAGGTGCTGGAGCTCAGCTGTGTTTTGTGGCAGCACATTTGTGTTTTGGAAAATACTGATGTGTTGGAATAAGGGAGAAAAAGAAAAAAAATCCTTATCCTCCTCTGATTTCTCCCTGTTCCAGAGGCCTCCAGATGTTGGCTTACCAGCTGTATTTAGTGTTGGAGAGTCCCTCCTTTGTCAGGGAGAAAGACCTGGCACCTTCTAGAGAAGCCCCCAGACTAGGCAAGGCCCTAGGCACCTAGCAGGAAGCTGCCTTTACCATGGCTGGCATAGTATTCTTTACCCATTTCCTCTCCTCTACTTCCTCCCAAGCTCCAGTGCTGGGATTTTCTCCCTTTTACTGAGATTCACCAACTGTCCTCATGGGGAAACACTGCTCGGAGTCATATGTGTCTAAAGTATTTCTAGGCAGAGTGATATGTATGCCCTTAAAAGAACAACAACAACAACAACAACAACAAAAATCGCCTGTTTTGTTAAGAAACGGGCATTTTTGATCACTATGAACTTTACTTTTTTCTTTCAGTAAGTCAAAATAAGATGTGGTTCCGGGAGGTTGCAAATATAGCTTCCTATCTGTATTCAGGGTTACTTCATACAACTGCAGTGAATGAAACACTCATCAGATAGTTCATGTAGAGTCGCTCTTTCCTAAATGATGACCAAACAGAGCTTCTGTCAGTTTTCTAAAGATAATAGTTTAAAAAGATTTTTTTTTGGCAGTGATCATTAGAAGAAACAATCTGTACATATTTGGCTGTGTTTTGTACTTTCAAGACCAGCTGAGTGGACATAGCTGGCAGTTTCTAGAAAGAATCAACCTGGGATAAGAAGGGATTGTGGTTGATTGAAAAGATGTGCAGCCAGTATAGAATGAGACCAAGTTATTTTTTGCTATCATGAATCCATTTTTAAAACATCCCAGCGTCTCTTGATTTGCCCTTTGATTTGCTCAATTAAACTATGTATAATAAGCTCACTCTATCCAATAATGGTCATTCATGCCTTTTATAAGCTTTTCTTTCTACCTCTGAGGTTTGTATTCTTTGTGCAATCAGATTTTCTTTTTTTGTTCTTCGTTCCTTTTGCTTTCCGAGTATTTGATGGTTTTGTTGCAACTTGGTGCAGAAGAAAGTATTTGGCTTAAGTTTAGAACAATTATTTTCGTCTTCCCAAGCAGAGCTCAGCCGACTTTCCACAGAGCTCTGCTGGTCTTCACACATCTTCGTGGAGGTCTGAGGGAGCTTGAGGAGGAGCTGGAAACTTGGGTGTTTTCAATATCTGAGATTCCCAGTTAGAGAAGTTTCAGGAGAGAGCTCTGGTAACATTCTCTGACACATTTGGTCTTGGACTGAGCCTTTGTTTTGGATCAGAGGAACCCAGGACTGTTTATAAGCATCATGTGGCCCCGTCATTGGTACCTTTGGCCTCTGAACAGAACAGAGCACGTGACTTTAGTATGTGAAAGGAGTGGAATGTGGTCAATTTTAGGAAATAAAGGAAAAGCTACCACAGTTTCCCCTGTTGGAAACCTGGGCATTTCAGTCATTTTTTTGTGTGTGGTCCTTTCCCACATTATTGTTGTTGTTGTTATTTTCACTGTTGGATTTTGTCAAGAGCTCTCTGTGCAGTTGGCCGTGACATTTTGAGGTTCCATCCAGTTCTCCACTGTAGTGAACCGGGAGCTGCTGTATGCTATGGCAGCCTGGGTAAGGCCATGACTTTGAAGAAGTCACTTAACACCTCTGGTCTCTCTTTTCCCGTGTGTGCAATACGAGGGGTGAAATCTTTGCATTCTGTCTCTTCCTGGATTCCACATAAGAAAGTGGAAGGAGCAAGGCACCATGGGTAGAGCTTCTTTCAGCATGTCTCCTAGTTCCCTAGTTCTTGTAGGAATCCGGTCTGAGACCACTTTCATTTACGTCTACTGTTATGTTCTTATACAGGACCTCCTTGTCTGGGGAAACTGAGGCCACCCCCCTTGTTGGAGCTGTGGTTTGCAAGGTTGGGGAGGGGAGGTCTGTGTGTGGCTGGACATAAATTTATGGCTGTTGTCAGTTTGGGCTGTGGTCCTTTGCAGAAGCTTGGTCTTGCTCAAGGATGGTCTGCATGCATTGAATTATTGAGGTGTTGTTTCCATGGCTGTGTCTGAGAAAACAACACATTTTCTCTGTCAGGCTCATGACTAATATAAATATCAGATCCCATTACGGCTGGGTAATTACCCAGGGTCTGGCCTGGCACATTCAATCAGGGCTGTACCTTCAAGCGCCTTGGAACTCTTGATTCCAGATTAGCTCCAGTGCCTCCTCTCATCCTGTCCTGGCGATCTGCTGTAGCCATGACCTTCACATACTCCATTGCAGTTGGGTCACTTGAGGTGACCCAGAAGAAGTTCTTAGGTCCTTGTCATGGAGGAGCTCGGATGACCTGCCCTTGTTCAGAGAGATTGGGCCTCTCACGGCTGGTTTTCTTGCTGGAACTGCACCCTTTAGTACTTGGCAGATGGTAATCAACAGACCCAAGCTAAATGGTGGATCTCAGACTCATTGCCAGGGCCTCTTTCACTGATGATCAGGTAAAAAAAAGGTTTTGTTTCCTCATCTGTGAGGTACATACAATGATGGTCCTTCCCAGGATTCTTCTAAAGAGTAGCTGTGATAGGTAGACCAATAATTCAATATAGAGTATAGAGTAACTCAATATGTAATATATACTCACTCAATGTATCAACACCTCAATAATTCATTGCCTGGAGACCATCCCCAGCAAATATCTAGCACTTCGCAGGTGCTTGAAAGTGGAAGCTATCTTAGCTTTACAAATTGTGGGGCTTATTCTCTCTAGTTCATTGACCCGTGGGTCCCTGAAGGGCATAGATCGGAACAAATAGCATTTTTTTTTGAGCCAAAAGGTGCGTCTAGACCCCTGAAACCATGACTCATACAAACTGTCCTGTCGGACTGAGTTTTTTTTTTTTTTTTTTTTTTTTTTTTTTACTGTTGTAGTGTGAGATGATAGGACAGTCAGGGCAGCCAAGGAAGGCTCTGCAGATGAGGGCTTCCCAGGATGGTTGATGTGTTGTTGTTTTTGGTAGTGGCTAGGTAATGATGGTGTGGGGTCTTAGAGCTTTTGGAACTGTGTCATTTGGCTCGTGGCCATGGCGATGGAATGACGTGCCCTTGTAGAGGTACAATTCCCCTATCTGTTCTCCCAGGGCCTGAGCTCCTAGACCCATACCCCAAAATGATTTAACAGTATCCTGAACCCAGAACAGCTTTGCTGTGACAATCCCTGAGCAGGATTTCCCTAAATATGTTCTAGCATGCGCCTGTCCTTGAAGTTACCTTGAGCAAAATCTGCCATGTATGTATGGGTGAGCTGCCCCCCTTGGAGGATCACATGAGAAGCTTGAAGAAGTTGTGCGGGTGGAGAAACTGGTGGAATTGCCCTCCCTTTTTGTGCAGCCTTGCCCTAGCATCAGGTCCACTGTGTAGTGCCTAAGAGCCAGCCAATGACCTTGGACAAGGGCTTCAAGGCTTTGGGCCTCAATGTTCTCATTCCAGATTGGGGACTGTAATATTGCGGAGCCCTATGGGACAGATACTCTCATTAACCCTGCGGTAGGGCATGTCCCACGAGGGCATCAAGACCCGGGCTTCCTTTTGCAAGCCTTGGGTTGGCCTTGCTTCCAGGTGCCAAGGGAATTGGCCAAACATGCATTAGGAGGACAGGCAAAGCAATCCTACTGGAGAAGGAATTCCACAGACAAGGCCCGGTGGGCCATCTCTTCCGTGGAAAGAAACATTCATTGGGTGCCTGGTATCCTTTCTTTAAGTCTCTTTCTAGCTCTGTCTCTTTCTGTTTCTGTATTTGTATCTGTCTTTCTCTCTTTCTCTCTGTCTGTCTGCCTCACACATATGTAAACCTGATGCTACAGCAGTCAGGTTGACATTGGATTACAATGCCAAGACCTGTTTCCCAGAGTGGGTAGCGGGGGTGTTCCAGCTCACAGTGGTGGTGGCCACGCTAATCTGTGAGCCATAGTACCCAACACCACCTTTCCTTGCCCTCAGAACTGCAGAACCCCTGGAGGGATGCCTCTGTGGTTCTGGGGAACAAGACTTCGTTTGTGCTGTGACACTGGAGCCCTGGGGCTGTGAGGAGAACACTGTGCCTCATGGAGATATCTCTTGGGCTTCGGCAAGGCCAGGCTTCCCCAGGACCTCTGAGATTCCATTTCCGTGCTCAGCAGGAACATTCCAGCAGTGTCTCCTTAGAATATGTTGCAAGTGAGTGGCCCCTTGGTCCTGGGTATGCAGGGAAGGAGATAACAGAGTATCCTAGAGTTCTGCATAGAAAGATCCCCAAACAACAAGCAGCACTCTCAGATGTCTGCTCTCCAAGGCTGGGGCTGGAGAAGGCCTCTAGTGGTGCTTCTCCAGCCTTAAAATGCATGTACCTGGGTCGCTGTTGGCACATGCAGAGTCTCATTCACAAGGTCCAGGATGGGGCCTGAGACTCTGCCTTTCCGGCAGGACCCAGAGGAGGCAGGTGCTGTAACAGGGCACACGTCTTCTCAAGGATGTGGCTCATTCCTCAGCCATCCTCAGACAGACCCTCCCTGAAGACACTCGTGGTGAAGTATGGAAAGTTCCAGCTCCTCAATGGCAAGAAGGGACAGGAGTGAGAGCCTAGCTGTTCTGGCCAACCAGGGTGAGGGAGCCACTCTGGCCACTTTGATTTGCTTTGGCACCGCAGGGAAAGCTGACTCTTCAGATGCTTTCCCTCAAGGATCCCATAGTGGTGTTGGCCTGTGGCGGCCAGTGCAGCATTCTAGAATTTACAGGGTGTGGTCTATGTGTTGCCCATCAGTGTGTGGGCTCTCTCTCTTGCCAGTTGCTCACACCGTGAGGGGTGCGGCTTCCCGAAGTCCAGAATGGCAACTGAGCCAAACCACCAACTTGCAAAATTAAAGGCTAGGGGTGTAGCCAGGGCTGTGTGGTGGCGATACTCCCGGAAGCCAGCTGGTGGCCACACCTTCCAGAGCATTTGAAGTCAGCAGAATGACTGGCAGCCCTACTTTCCATAGGGATCTGGGTGGGCCTTACTGAATGCAAGGTTTGACTTCAAAGGGGCCTGGTGGGGGAGGGGGGCGGATGGGGACGTGGGGCCCTGTGCTGCCATGTCTTCCTTTGCAAGACCGGAGAATTTTTCTCAAGAATTCCAGCACACAACAGTGGAAGAAGCTTCTTTTCTCGCTGCAGCAAGGTTTCCACAGCTTCTACTGTCAGAGACTTTCTCCTCGAGATGTGCTTTTTATGTGGCACAACTGTCAGAGGGGAGACCCTACCTACATCTTAAGTATCTTTCAGCAGCCAGAGTGAAGAGGGACTAAGCGTAAGGGCCTGCTCACAGCAGGTTCTGGTCTTTTGGTTGTTGTTAGGCCGTTTTTAATACTGGAGATCAAATCAGGCCTCATGCTCGCTGCGGCATTTTTGCTCCAGCCATTTCACTTTTAGTTAGATTTTCATTTCATTGTTTTTGTTTTTGTTTGTTTTTTTTTGGATGGGGTCTTGTGCTACCTTGGTCCAAGCTGGCTTCAAACTTTGATCTGTCTACTTCTGCCTCCCGCGAAGCTGGGATTATGGGCATGTGCCACTCAGCTGGGCCTTTGGCTTTTGCTTTGATTGGTTTTTCAGTGCATACTTTGTGCCAGCAACTGAGGTAGGCACTAGAGGAAAAACGAATGACAGCTCAGTTTTGACTACCTGCTCATTTTGATTTTGGACTTTGGCTTGATGGAGTACGCAGACATGAAATCAGTTCTCTCCTCATGAGGTGACCACTCAGAGACCACTGAGTGGCACAGGAACTTCCTGAGGACAAGAACTTAGTCCTCAGAATAAACACAGACACACACACACACACACACGAACACACCCATACACAAGCACACACTCAAGCACACATATCCACACTTGCGCATACATGCACATTGCACACATGTGAATACACAAGACACACAAACAAATATACATGTGCACACCATATCCACACATACACACTCAAAGAGCCTCTTTCTTTTTTCATGGTGGTACTGGGGCCTAGACACTTAGCTTTTCCCCTAAAGGTTAGACCTCTATCACTGAAGCCATAACTCCACTTCCAGCTTTTTGCTGGGGATAAGACTCTTCAGAGATTTTCCTGCCTGGGCTGACTTTGAACTGGGATCCTTAGAACACAGCCTCCTGAGTAGTTAGGATTAGAGATGGGCCCACCAGCACCTGGTGGGGCCCTCTTTCTTGAGCTGTAGGCTGGGTAGGACTGTGATAAGGTACAAATACTGCTTTTTCTGGGTCATTTGTTTGAGGCTTTGGGCAAAATGGGTGGCTTGGTTTGGTGACCGAATGCTGTTTGAGTTATTCCTGGGTGTTAGTAAATCTTGCCATCTTGGACTCCCCTGACCAGTAGACGTTAGGGGTTTAGTTCATGTACATCAGCTGTTGGTGAGGCTGCTGAGTTAGGCAGGAGACGGAAGGTCAGTTTTGAAACAATGACTGCTTTAGGATGGAATTTGCTTTGTGTTTGGCATTATTTGGTGGTTGTCTTTGGGACATTATGTGTAATTGCCAATTTGGAAATGTAATTGGCACTCCTGGGCCAGAATGGATATATTTAACATCGTGAAACTGAGCCTGGGAACCATCTTGCTGCACGATCTCATTACCTGCATGACGAATGTTTTTTCTATGTGGCTAAAGATGAAATTATTTAAAACACCTCAATTGCTTTCTATTCTTTGTGTGTTTGTTTTTTTTATGATGCTGGGATGGAACCCAGGAGCTCATGCACACAAAGTGACTGCTCTACTACTGAGTCACACTCCTCCCCCTATTTCCTATATTTAATTTTTGTTTAATGTTTTCTTTTCTCTTTTGGAGACAGGGTCTTGCTATGTTTCCCATGCTGGTCTCAAACTCTTGATCCTCCTGTGTCAGCTTCCTGAGTGCTGGTATTACAGGTGTGCACCCCTGAGCCCTCCTTTCTTTCTTTGTGCTGTTTCATTGGCTTTCAAACTTGGAACTTTCATCTGATTGATTGTGAACATTTCAGAGAGAGCAGCAGAAAAGCCTGTACCCATTCAACCTGCCTTTCCCTCCATTGCTGGGTTTCTAACTTTGCTTCCTACTTTCTCATTCTCATTCTTGAGTACTCTGTTGGAAGTGGTGCCATCTCATTTTTGTTTCTAGCATAGTGTGGAGGATCACTTCTATTTGGAGAAGAGGTAACTGAGGGAAGCACTGGGAGTTTTCTTTTGCATGAGAAGGGAGGATTTCCACGCCCTCCGCCCCGACCCAAGGAAACTAGAATTTTAAAGCTGGACATGGTGGTGCCTAGCTGAAATCCTAGCACTTGGGAGGCCGAGGCAGGAGGATGCTGCATTTTAGGCCAACCTGTACTAGATAGCAAGACCCTGCCCTCCCACCTCCTAATTAGATTTGTCACTTGAAGTACAACATAGGTTTATGACCTGTTGATTTCTGGAACCATAGTATCTTTTTTAAAAAACAATTTTTTTTTTTTTTTTGCTTGTGTGGTAATAAGGAATCAAATGCCGGGCCTCATGTGTGCAAGGCAAGCACTCTACCACTGACCACATTCCCAGGCTACTACAATGTCTTTTGCAAAGAGCTTTATTATTATTATTTAAAAGTAATTGTACAAAGAGGTTTCAGTTCTGCAGGTCAGTTTATGAGTACAATGCATCTCGATCAGTGTCATCCGCAGAGTTTTTAAGGCAAGATTTCCAGTGATAGTCTGTTTGGGTTGAGTTCCGCCATGATGCATCTGCATGTTTGCAAATCATTGGGAGATTATCTATTAGCTACTGGGATGTCAGCACAGGCATTTCAGGTTGAGTATTCCTGTTTTCTGCCTTGTTCTTGCTCCCTTGTCTCTCTAGCAGATTCGGTTGTACTCTCACTCCTTGACTTTGAGACTGTACTTGGGGGTAGCGGTAGGGTAGGGCTGGAAATAGAGAGTGGCTTTGAAGGTTGAGGGCTTTCTGAAGTTTCAGGTTAGTGGACTCTGAGTAGGAACTTGATATAGACTTCACAGGCATGTGGCATTATAAATCATTGATGGGAGGGGACTTTGATTCCTTTGGTCTTTCTTCCTCCCAGCTCTGGGAGTTCTACTCCATCTCCAAGAGGGGCCAGTGTGTTCACAATCTCCTGAGATCACTATTCCATTGGAAATAAACTCTCCGTAGAAGGAACCTAGATCTTTCTTTTCTTTCCATTGCTTCTAGTCTTCTCTGGGACACACAGAACAAGTCTTGGTGGGTGACAGATTTCAAATTCTTAAATCCTCGCCCAGGAAGGTGCAGAGCTGGGTGGTTTAGATGTGGCAAAGTTGTTGAGACACTGAATGACTGCAGCTTTCCCTTTAGTTTCTCTGAATCCCCATCCTTTGAGACAGCCAGGTTCCTTTGCTCCACGTTTGGAACATGGCCCAGCATGGCTGTGGCTTCTTGAAATTTTCCCTCCAGGATCTGCTCATTTTTCTTTGATGCTGTGGAAAGCAGTTTTCCATTTTTCCTATGGTCTAAAGTCTCCTCTTTATCAATGGCCTGATACCTGTATTTCTGAGATGTGGCTTCTTCTGCAGGTTAGCCCTGGGGTTGGTGAATGGCAGGGTGATTTGGGGTGGGGGGTGGTGGCTGCATACTATTTATCAGATGTGGGACCTGGATTGTTTGCTGTGAAGCAAACACTCTGCTTTCTGGATGTCAGAATGGAGCTGCTCTTTAGAACTGAAGGCAGGCTTCTCCCCAGATTCTGATTTTTTTCCCTTGGGCTTCTGCTGCTGCCACTTTTCTCCCATACTCCACTGAACAGAAAGAAAGGAGAACCTATAAGAGGAGAGGTGGGGGCAGGAGAGAGAAGAGATGGTCACACCCAGGAAAATGGAGTTCTCGGGATCTGGAGCTGGGTAAATACAAATATAATAATCCCTCCCTCCCTCTCTCCCTTCTTCCCTCGGTCCCTCCCTCCTTTTCTTCTTTCCATCTTCCCTTTCCCTTTCCCCTTTTACTTTGTGCTGGTACTAGGGTTTGGACTTAGAGCCTGGGCACCTGTCCTTTAGCTTTTCACTCAAGACAAGTGCTCTACCATATGAGCCACAGCTCCACTTCTGGTTAAGTTCTGGTTAATTGGAGATAAGATTCTTTTGGATTTGTCTGCCTGGGCTGGCTTCAAACCATGATTCCCAGATCTCAACCTCCCGAGTAGCTAGGATTCCAGGTATATAACGCACTGGTGCCTGTTTTCTTTACCCTTTTTTTCTGGATGAGTAAGTCATATCAAGTGACCTTGCCTCCATGGAATAAGAGCCATGTGCAAAGACCTGTGCACTTTGGGAACATTTTGGCTTTCAAAGGAGAAGTTCCATGGGGCTAACTTGTAACCTGAGGCATGGTGGGGGTGGGGGTGGGCATGGGCTTCCCATATGAGGGTCACCAACCTTGTAAGGATCTTCTTTATTTGATTGTTATAGGTGAGTGGGGGCAATTCTCTCCTCTTGGGGGGAGGTTGCTGTATTGACTTTGCCTTTCCTTTATGTGGCTTGGAAAGGGGACCCCGTTAGTGTCCAGTGATGCTAATAAGAACTCCCCAAGCCTTAGAGGATAGATATAGAAGAGCAGGTGCATCTGATTGCTGGGGACTTCTGTAGCCAACATGAGCTGCAGCAGCTTTGGACGTTGTTTCCTCCTTTGTGCACCCGGGATGTTTGCCATGCTTGGAGGGAGAACGCTAGTGGCCCCTGAATTACGGCCACTTCTCCAGTGTATTGTGGCAGCCGCAGCCTGTCAGGTGACAGATTCTTAAAGAGTGTAGGAATGATGTCTGTAGCTGAACCCACAAGAGAACTCAACAGTTCGCCTCGGTCTTAAAAAAGAAATCTATTTCTTATGTTCATTTGCAACCTATTTTCCCCATAAGATTTATTTTTCAACTTCAGTGTTTTACATTTTTGTCCTTAATCCTCAGTGCACTGTATATTCATTGTAGAAAATGTAGGACACTTTCACACCTGTTAGGATGGCTACTATAAAAAACCAGCAAGTCACGAATGTTGGGTGAGGATGCAGAGAAATGAGAACCTGTGCTCTGCTTTGGAGAATGAAAAAATGGTGCATATACATGGACACAGGCATGGCATGGGTTTTTTTTTTTAATTAGAAATTGAATTGTCTTTGGTTGCCAATGCTCACACCCATAATCCTAGCTATTTGAGAGGCTGCGATCTGAGATCTGAGTATCTCAGTTCAAAGCCAGTTTAGGCAGTAAAATCCATGAGAGACTTTATCTCCAATTTATTACAAAAAAAAAATCTGGAAGTGGAGTTGTTGCTCAAGTGATAGAATACCATCCTGGAGCACAACGCAGGTCCTGAGATCAAGCCCCAGGACCAGTGACACACGCACATGCGCACACACACACCCCATTCAAATCTCCCCTCTGGAGGTGACCCACCATTGTTTCTGGGCATTTCCTCCTCTGTCTGGTTCATTCATCACTGGGACTTGGTCACAGACCCTTAAGGGGCACCAGGATGGCCTTGTTGGGGAGGATAGATCACTGATTGCAGAGAATTGAATGCAGCAGTCATTTTCTGTTATTGGCATCTATTCTTACTATGACTTTTTGTGGTGCTAGGATGGAGCCCAGGGCCTCACACGTGCCAGGCGTGTGCTCTGCTGCTGAACTACACTTCACCGAGTCTGCTCTTACAGTGAAGATACTGGACTGTGGAATTTTGATTCTGACTTACAAGTTACCATTGAAGAACTAAAGGTTCAGTGATTCAAGGCAGTGACTCAAGGGGCAGTTTTTGTTCTCCTCTAAATCGTAAGAATGGAATTTGATCGACATGTCCCCTGACCCTCAAGATTTACTTTGATGAGGTGACATAGTTAAGAATTGCAGCCAAGTGCTGGTGGGTCATGCCTGTAATCCTTCCTTCTCAGGAGGCTGAGATCTGAGGATCACAGTTTGAAGCCAGCTTGGGTAGACAGATCTGAGAGACTCTTATCTCCAGTTAGCCTACAAAAAACCAGAGGTGGAGATGTGGCTCAAGGGGAAGAGCACCTGTCTTGAGTAGAAAAGCTAAGTAAGAATATGGGGACTTGAACACAAACACACACACACACACACACACACACACACACACACACAGAGGAATTACCATCTGAGGACACAGTTCCATTGGAAATATTATCAAACCTATCATTTTTTAAAAAGACAGAAAGTCTCAGAAATAGGGTCTTGTTTTGGTGGCTCTGCACTTATTTCCAAAGACATAGCCACAGGAAAACTGTGGTTTTATTTTAATTTTCTGTGTTGGGGAAAGTTTGGAGACATCTTAGATTATAGACTATAAATAGGCTGTGATGATAGACTGTCTTGGTTGAGGTTGGGCATCAGAAACAACATCTGATTAAAGAGGAGGCTGTGCAAACCATCTTACTTTGATGCCCTCCCTTAACTCATCCCCAGAAGCAGCCTGGGAGCCAGGTCCTTCATCTCAGGCCTGGTCCATGGAGCAACCTGGCTACCTAGAGCAGGGATCTTGTTACCACTGCCTCCCCAGCCAGGAGGGAGCGTGCTAAAGGAATCCCCAAATAGTACTCTGAAATAACCCCCCCCCACCCCGCCCCTCAGCTGTAAGCAGCCAACCTACCAGAACTTACTGGAATAACTCTCTCAGGTTACATAATATCCATTTGATTATGTTACCAGGGCCACGCATTAAATTTTAACTTGTCACAGATAAATGATGTGAATACTTACAGATCCACAGAGTACCCAGTGGCTTTTGGGTTATTATTTAAGTGTGTTGGTGACTGCATAGGACATGAAGCAGCCTCACCATAAAAAACAAAAACAAGGTTCTTCCATGTTGGAGTTTACCCCTTATTAGGGGGTGCAAACACCCATCACGAATTTTTTTCCCCAAATAAACTAAACATTTAGACAGTAGCGATTGCAACTACAGAACCTGGGGACTTGTGGGCAAGAGCCAGCGATGACAGAGGTTTTGAAAACCATGGGAACCCGTTTATTTTCTGGTGATACATACTGCAAGCACAGTATTTTTAATGGATCCTCTAAGTCAGCAGCTGATGTGTTATCATGCAAATCTCTCCTGAGTTGCATGGAAACTAATAAAATCACAAAGTTTCTATTTGTGCTCTGTGCACACAGACTGCAATGAAACCAGAGCCACTATCTCCAGGCATGCTGTTATTTAAATGCCACGTGGGGTGGTAAAGCAATTTTAATAGTGGAAACAGAGAGCAGCAAGTGAGATGTCCCATCAGTGTCAGTTTCCTGCATCCTCTTTACTTCCCTACCTCAGAATTCGTTAAGGTGATTTTGTGTGTGTGTGTGTGTGTGTGTGTGTGTGTGTGTGTGTGTGTGTGTGTGTGCGCTTATATTGGGGTTGAATTTGGGACCTGGGTGCTGTCTCTTGGATGTTTGTTTGTTTGTTTTTTGGCTCAAAGCTTGCCCTCTACCACATGAGCCACAGCTCTACTTCTGGCTCTTTGGTGTGGTTACTTGGAGATAAGAGGCTCACAGACTTTCTTGTCCAGCAGGCTGGCTTTGAGTTAAATTGTGATCCTCAGCTCATGGTCTCCTGTGTAGCTAGGATTACAGGTGTGAACCACTGCCACCAGCTTTGTCTTTTTCTGCTCTAGCCTCATGTATACTTCGCTAGACAAGCACTACCACTGAGCTACCTCCTCAGCCTACAGGTAATTCATTTAGAACAAGACCCTCTACTCTCTGAGGCATCCAGTCTGTTGCTTACTTTAGAACAATTTTTTTGTTGTTCTTGTTCATGGGGCTTAAACTCAGGGCCTGGGAGCTGTCCCTGCTCTCTTCAATTCAAGGCTAGTGCTCTATCACTTAGAGCCACAGTGCTACTTCTGGTTTTCTGATGGTTAATTGGAGATAAAAGTCTCACAGACTTTCCTGCCTGGGCTGGCAGTAATACTCAGCCTCCTGAGTAGCTAGGGTTACAGATGTGACCCATCAGTGCCTGGCTAGAGTACGTTCTTGAGCTGCTGGTTCTCGAACATTCTCTCAACCCCTTTTTCTCTCATGTGTTAGGTCTCCTTTATGGAAGGATTTATGGAATGGAGGCAGGAATACGTTAGCTACCTTGCCAGGGCCCTCTTTTGGTGCAGGGCAGAGCCAGGTTTGAGTCTAGGCCAATGGGCAGTAGTGCTCAGACAACTCACCCCTCTGTGTCTCAGGTCGACATCTTGTCCTGTAGGGACTGGTACACTGGCTCTGCTCAGCTCATCCTGCTATTTGCTGAGGTGACATGGACAAAATTGAAAAGAGATGTTGCTGTGGAGATAGCAAGCACCATTTCTATATAAGATGGGAGGTCTCTGAACAAGTTCAGGGAATTCTCGACTGCCAGGATAGAAATGGACCTTCAGCATTATCTGGTCCTCTTAAACCATTGGAGTCACTGTTTTTCTTTCTGGAAAATGATATGCCCACCTTCTCTCCACCACCAAATAGGCAGGTGTTCAGTACATAGTTGTACAGATTGCTTACCATACACCTCCATGGCTGCTGTGAGATTCACATTGTATAATTCATTATTGTATTTGACATGCTATGGCACGTGTAACACACCCTTGAGTTGGGAGGGTACTTGCAGGTACAGAATAAATATTGGGACATTTTTTAAAGTCTTATCAGTCTTATTTGAGGTTTTGGAAGAAAACACTATTTTTAATCTTAATACATGCATGGAATATATTAGGATCAGGATGCAGAATTCAAGCATATTTTTTAAAAGATAAGAGATTATGTGAACACATACATGCACATGAGTGTGCACGTGTACACGTTTGTGCATGCATGTGTATGCATGCCCACATGTGCATGTATATGTGCGTATGCACACATGCAGTAGAACATGGAGTTGCAGAAGAGTTGGACCCCCATAACTGAGTTTTCTCATTGAACCATGACCTTGGGACCCTGGAAAGCACTGATGCTTCATTGTTCTCAGGAACCACCTGTTCCCCTCTCAGACTCCAAACCTGTCTTACCCAAAACATGGAAATCCTACCAAAGACAAATCAATTTATCTCAGTTCCCAGGGCTGTTAAAATTAAGTGCACTGAATGTTGGTGTGACCAAGGGCTCAGCCTGCATGCTTGGTGGGAGCTTGCACAGTCGCTGAGCTTTTTCCTTTGCTTTAGAAGGACTGATTCTCTGTTCTTCCCACACCCACGACCTGGGCACATGTTTTCATAGCTCAGTGCGGATCTCCTTCTAGATCATTAAGCATCATGGCAAACCTGACAAACTGCACGTGTGGAATATTTTGAAGCAGGAGATACCTTGGTCACTGAGCAAATCTTTGCTATCCTGACTGTCCTCTGGGGTCATGAGGTCATGCAAGGCAGGATTTTCTCACTGGCAATTGTGCCAGTGGCCATGTGTGATTCCAGGGGTACCATTCACATGGTAACCTCTGAAACTGTGCACAACCTCTGTGTGTGTGTGTGTGTGTGTGTGTGTGTGTGTGTGTGTCTTTTCTAGGCATCCATATAGCTTTGTTATAAGAGATGAAATTAGAAGCCCATTGTATGGACCATAATAGTCACTGTCAAAATGAATAAGAGAAATATCACAAACTTGGGATTCCAAGAAAATAGAATCGACGGGTGAAGGGTTGGCCAGAGAGAGTCCATTGGAACTATGTGCATGTGAAGACAGCTCCAGCCTGCCCTGAAAGCCCTTTTTTCCAACAGGCTTTTCCGGTGACTTCTGGCCCTGTGCATGCCTGATGGACATAGGTGATATCCTCAGCCCACGCTTGTTCTAAACCTGAGTCTTTGTGAAGGGTACAGGCTCAGGTGCCAGTCAGATGCGTCCTTGTGGCCCGTGGATGGTGAACAAGACCCTGAGGACTTAGGAGAGTTTTCCATCCTGCCAGTGATGCTATTTTTAGCTCCTCCCACGGCCCCTGCTGGCCCCAGGTGTTTGTCAGCACAGCAGACTGTGCAGGTGTGGAAAGTGGCTGTGGAGGCCTGGTTTGCCTTGTGTGTGCTATGGTAGTCCTGTTACCAGGCTGGGTAGCCAGGCAGTTCCCTGACTGTGACCAGGGCTGGTTGCATAATTGGCCTTTCTGTGCTGTGCTGGGTGAGGAGGCCAAGCCAGGGGAAAATCCGTGCGCTGTTCACTGTTCACTCTCCTAAGCGCTGGGGTGTTGGATGGGCTTGTGGACGTGGAATCTCCTGGCACCATGAGCTGCTGTTTTCGTTCTGGAGCTGTTGCCTGCGACTGCAGAGGGCCCCACGCTTGATTGATGTCTGTGTTGCTGGGAGACCTAGAGATTGCTTGGCATAGCTCAGGAAGGTCAGATGCAGAAGATGGGGCTGCCCTGCGCCTTCTCTTTTTTCCTCCCCATCCCTCAGAGCTTAGCTCATCTTGCTGGGGTGCCACCTCCCTGGGGGTCTTCTCCACCCCTCCATCGTCAGCCTCCTTCCTCTCCACCTTGGCTGGGGATCAGCCCTCTGACTCCACACTCTTGTTTCCTGTGCAGACACCCTGCCTCAGCTGCTGAAGACTCCTTGGGCACAGAGCTGGCAGTGTTTTCTCTTTTGTCCTGATTCTGACAGGTGGTCCTATGGGGTGGTCAGTGAGTCTCAGTTGATTAATGACCCTGTGGTCACTGGACTTCACAGAATGCCTTCAGCGAACCACAGCTCCCAGTATATTCACGTTCTGACCAGTGCCCCCAAATCAGGGCTGGCTCTGTGACTTGGTCCTCAATATAGTTAGGTGGAAGGGACCTTGTATGACTTCTCAGGCTAAGTAGAAAGAAATCTTGAGCCTTCCCTTTGGTCTCTTGCAACAAATTTTTTTTTGGGGGGGGGAAGCTAGCAGTCATATAAGTAGTAAGACTACCCTGAGAAAACCAAGCTGTGAAAGGGCCATGCCACACAGAAGTCTCTGAAGAAAGAGATGCTATTTATCAGGGAGTGGGGAGGAGAGAGGGGGGGTGAGGGAAAGAGACAGAGAGACTTTCCAAGGAGCACCAAGGCACAAGACATATGTGGACATATGTGAAGACACCATTTTGAAAGCGATCGTCTACTCCCCCTCCACCCACCCCACTGATACAGATCGGAGATGAACCAACCCTCTCTGAGTTCCTGACTTATAAAACATAATAAATCATCTAAAAATAAAATGTTTGTTTTAAGCCACCATGTATTGGGATGATTTGTTACATAGCAGCAGATAACTGGAACAAATACTATTTGGTGGGGACCTTCCCCGAGGCCCAGCTCTTACCTTTCAGGATTCTCTGAGCTCTCATTCATGGCTTTCTCCACTTAGCCACATTGTACAGCCTTTAGTTCATTAAAACATGTTGCTTTGTACCTCCTGCCTGTCAACTGTACTGGAATTTTCTTTCATTGTCTTTCCTGCTCTCTTCCACTTACTTGACTCCTCTTTATCCAGTGATCTAGTAAATGTCTTCCCTCTCCTCCCCCCCCACCCCCGCAACTTGATCCCTAGGGAGAAAAGTCCTTATTTGCAGTGCTTGCCAGTTCCCTTGGTGTAAATACTGTAGTTGATTTCCAGAGAGCACCATGAAGTCCCAGAGTGTGGAAGGAGATGTTATTAGCTGCATATTGCAGATGTGGGAGCTGAAGATACTGGGAGAAGTCCAGCCACCTTCCTGAGTAGACCACAGGCAGACGTGGACTCTGGCCCTGTAGACCACAGTCACTCTGTGCCACATGGCCTTCCTGGAAAACCCATGGCCTGCTGTGAGCACAGCAATGTGTCTTCTAGGCCGTGCTGATTTTTTGTTTTTAGACCAGTGGTCTTCCCATAGCTTTTCCTGTCTCTTTGCTTGGCTTGCCACACCTGGAAGGCCACAGCCATTCATTTATCTCATGGTGTCTGGTCTGCAGTGTGCCATGATCATGGGGATTTCGAGCCAGCAGACACCCGAGAATCTACCTTAAGGCCTGATTCGCGATGTATGTTAGTCAGTCTGGATCAGCTGCTGTCACAAGCAAACCCAACATGTCAGTGAGTTAACACAAAAGAACTGTACACAAAGCACCATGAACGGTATGTATTTGGGGCTGATGTAGGGCCTTGTTCCACACCATTCAGGGATCCTGGTTCCTTATGCCTGAAATCTCCCAAGGGTCTCTGAAGTTTCTCCTGGATCTTCTGTCTGGTGGTGAATGAACAGTTTGTTGGGAGTGGGGAGGGGGCACTTCTATCCACATTACATTTGTGCTTGCTTGGGCTGCCTCTTGCCCTATGGGGTTTGAATGTGTCATCATCTGCCACTCAGCTCTCTCTGGCTTTGACTGTGACCTTGAGTGGCCCTTCACCTGGAACATGCAGAACACAAAGGGGGATGGAGGACAGGAATTCCCACATCTCTTGTCTCGATCCCACGGTGGCATGCTGGACCCGTGGAAACAGCCTTTCACAGTAGCCCTTAACACCAGCTTCAGATTTGGTATTGGAGCCGAGTGGGTTCAAGAGTTCACTGCAGAGAAAATGGGGTCCAAGGTGAATAATCACTGAGCAGTAAGGCTGCTGTCCCGCAGTCCAGTGGCCTAGAACTTAACTGTCCAAATTAGGATCATCTCTCACTATAGTGAGTTCAGCGTGGCCACTGGGGGGTTGCCCTCATGGATCCAGTTTGCTGGCTTTCAATCACCGTCCTTCCTTCTGCTTGCTGACTTACAGACCTTGGGTGAACTGCCTGGCTTGGCTCCATCTCAGCTCACTCACCTGAAAAGCAGGGCTGAACATAGATAACCCTGTATGGACTTGTTGGAAAGACAGTGAATGTTAAAAGCTCAGACCAGCCCCGATACATGTCAAGTGTTGGTTACTATTGTTGCTTGTCAGGAGTCATCTAGGTGTTTGGTTGATCTCCATCTTCTGCGGTGACCCACCTCGGTTGGAGCGCATAGCTGTTCCCCCAGTTGGAATGGGGGCATTCCTGAATCCTGGGACTCTGTAGTTTTCACTTCTCATATGTAGATCCTGGAACTGCCAAGCTTACCTGACATGCTGTCCCCACACTGAGGGCTCCTTACAGGCAGGGGCCTGCTTATGCTCATCTCTGTTTCCTTAGCAACACAGAGCAGCACTCAGCAGCCTGACTGCAGGACAGAAAGAGGGTGTGGGTTCTTGAAAAGTGAGGGATAGGCTTGGTAGTGTTGATGCCATCTTTCAATGTTGTTGGGGTGTCCTCTCCTAAGTGTTTGAAATTCGCTTTGATATTTTACAATGCTGTCTGAGGAAGTTTTCTGTCAAGTGTAATGAATGAATGAACGAGTCAATGAATAAATGGGAGTGGAAGCCCATGTGGGTTGGGTATTTCTGGTCCTGCAAATGTGTAATGTTTTAAGTACTGAATCAGAAGGTTTTGGGTGCTTGTCAGTGAGTTCTGTGCTTGATGATTTCCAAAGAAAAGTTCTAGAGTTTTGACAGCATTGGAAATGCAAAGAGGCAGCATTCATTTTGAATGTTAATGTGGGTCTTTTAAATCCAGACTTGTGCACTTCATAGCTGATGCTGGAGTTGGACAAGGAGCTTTGAATCCCAGCTCTAGCCCTGCTCAGGGGCTTTGGACAAGGAACTTAACTTCAGAAGCTAACCTCACTTTCCGTGAATTCTACAAATACCTAGAGTTTTGGTGATGGCTTGGTGAGTGAGCATTTAGCACCTTGTAAGTGTTCAGCAAATGATACCTGCTGGGACTAGGTTGGCTGTTGTTCTAGATCTTTCTCCTCCCTCTGTAACCATGGCCTTGGTGACACCAGGGTGAAGAAGAGAAGGCTGCTGGAGAGACCTTGGTAGCTGGGGCCAGCACTAGAGATGGAGGCAGAGCTTAGGGTACAAGACAAATGATCCAGAAATACTCCCTTTCCTTCAGCCCTTATCACTCCCTGATGGAACCTCAGGAAGGAGAAGGAAAGGGGAAATGGAGGGGGAGGGAAGGAAGAATTTTGGAATATGAGAGGGCTCACTTTAAATGAATTAAATCTGGGGGTAGGGATGTGTGTGTTCAGTTTTCTCACCTGTAAAATGAGGATTGCAGGTAGTGATTCTAAGGGTCCCTGACACCCATAGTGCCCTGCATCTTTGGAAGAATCATTTTGTTCTTGACTGCTTTTTGTCGTACTGTCCACAGTCCACAGACTTTGTCAGATGGATACCAGCAAGGGCTAAAGGGGGCAGGCTGGGTGGAAGTCATGGAGGGTTCAGGAGGTCTTTCTCTCACCAGGCTGAGCTCTTTAGAGGCACTGGAGGGCCTGGGGGGCAGAACAGGAAGGGTCTGGCGGGCTCACCCTGTTTATCCCAAGGCTCTACCAAGAAGGATAGGAGCTGAGGTGCCAAGCAGGCAAGGAAGGCATAGCCTGCTTGTCTGATATCCTGATTTTTAGGTGGCAGTGGACCCTACCTGGGACTCTCTATCTTCTCTTTCTATGTGTTTTCTGATACACCAAGGTGGGCTGGGCACCTGTTCTAAGGTTTGCATAACATCTGGTATTTGTCCCCAAACATTGTCTTCTGTTGGGGATTGTGTGTTCTGAGCAATCCCAAACCTTCTTCCTGTAAGCAGAGTTCAATGAACAAATATTTTGCTCATTTATGTTTCATCCCATTGCCAGGTCTGGTGATGAGAAAGAGTCCAACTCTGTCATTGCCTATGCTGTTTCTATGGGAATCTTGCGATGGAGAGGGGGCTAGTGAGGATGGATGGAATGTAGTGAGGGAGAAAGGGCATGGATTGTGGGCACAGGGACTTGGGATCAGCCCTTGTCTCCCCTGCTGGGTGATCCTGGGTATCTTCCATTGGGCTGGGCAATTGCTTGCCCTTCCCAAACCCTGGCTTCTCTAAGTTGTAGGACGAAGACCACAGAGCTCTACCTGGCACGTGAGAACTCCTCAGAGAGTAATGGTCACCATTGCCATGGTGTATCTAAACACATTTGGTAGAAGTAGTTATATTCAAGCTCTACTCTGAGTCTGCTTTAGAGCAGGCATTGTAGAGAAAGGAAGATGAGCCTCCCCCCATCCCCCCAGTGAAGTCTACACTGCTCAGTCCTCAGCAGCTGGGTTGTAAGCTTCTAACTGGCTCCTGCAGGGTCCTGTGCACTCTGGGCTGCCGGCTGTTGGACAGGACGTGGGTCTCCTTCCTCCGTCTCCTCCCAGGGAGCACCCTGCAGACATTGGAAAGAAGAAGCTGGCACTTGGCAAACTCACCAGTAAATGCACTAGTATTGTACAGCACTGAAGTTTCTACTCGGGGCACCACATCTCGTCTGTGGCTTCTTGAGCTTGGAGGGTTTTTATTTCTGGAAGCCAAAGTGAAGCCTTTCAGACTTTCCCCAGATTCCAGGCTCCAAGAAGACGAGATGTCTGGGCAGTGCAGGGTATGGGAGATCTAGGGTGGTTGGACCTGCAAAGCTCCCCTCTCCTGTTTACCAGTGGCTTGGCACCACGTTCTAGAAGCGTCTCATGCCTGACTTCCCAAGAAGAAAGGACATTTTGTATGGTCTCTTGGTGTAAGTCTTGGACATCAGTTCCCTCTGGCAGACAAGCCCTCACCTGGGTTTGGTAAAATGACAGATCTGTTCTTTTCTTTCCCACCCACCCCCTCCATTCATGCTCCTTATGAAGAGGCCTCTGTCGGGTCGGCCACAGCCACAGGGAGAGGAGCCAGCTTCCTCCTTGAACCTTGCGGGGACCAGACTGTGGCAACTTGGATGGAGAAGGGAGGGGCCCCTCGAGAGGAAGGAAAACAGCCCATGGGAGAGCGGGGCAGTTTGAGCTTTTACTGCCCATGGGGAAATGGCAGCGTAGGGGTGAACTGTGACATCCGACCACTGGTGAACCCCTCTGTGCTCACATGTGGCAGCATGCAGCGTGGCTGCTTGCTGGAAGAACGTTTTCCTTTGTAGCCAAAATCAGTTGGCCCAAATGCCTTGGTGGGCTTCCTGTTCTATTCACTGGCTGCCCAGCAGAGTCTGATTTTTTTTTTTTTCAGGCCAATGCATTACTTGGGGGCCAGATAAGCTTGGAGATCTGACGGCGAGAGTGTTGGAGAAAGAGGCCCAGGACACTTAGAGGCAGGGTTGGTCAGCCCCCCGGCCAGCAGAGTTTCTTGAGCTCCTGGGAGATGCTGACCCCAATCTACCACGTGGGGAGGAGTGGGTGGTAGAGAGGCTGCTGATTATTGAGGACTCATCACATGCTTTTTTGTTGTTGACGTCACACTTGAGCTGTGAAGAGTCTACGGTAACCCTGAAGGACAGGTGCTGTCCAGGAGCTGAGACTCAGAGAGATTAGACTCTCACCTGGGGGTGGGGGGGGTGGGGAGAGGAGGTGTCACACAGCTGTGCCAGAGGTAGAGGTCAAACGTATACATTTAGTGAGAGTTCTCCATCATTTGTCATTTGTTTTCACCATAAGCAACTATTAAGCATCTATTGTATGCCAGTGTTCAGTGGAGGAAGTAAGGGGACAGTGGTCTGGAAATGGTGAACCCTAGTTTTCCCACCCAGGAACAAATTTTTGGTTTTAGAGCGGGGGTGTCCAATTTTATCCTGTGTTGGGAGAGCCAGGAGGTATGTCAGGGTTGTGTGGTGGAGACACAAGGGGGAGGTAGTGACAGTTCCTAGCTTCCGAGAGGAGAGGGTACCCCATATTTGAAACATGGCTCAAAGAATGAGAAGGGTCCTATCAGTGTTTTGGCTTTCTTTTGGGGAACACTACTGGGGTTTGAACTCAAGGCCTCCGACCTGCTTATGAGGCAGGTACTCTACCACCTGAACCACATCCTCAGCCTCTTTTGCTTTAGTTCTTTTTCTAAATAGGGTCTTGTGGTTTTGTCTGAGGCCAGCTTTGGACCACAATCCTCCCACCTATGCTTCCTTCCCATATAGCTAGGAAGACAGACACAAACCACCACGTTCCCACCTGTTGGTTGAACATTTTGCTAGGACTGGTCTCGAATCATTATCATCTCATTCTCTGCCTCCTGAATAGCTGGGATTATAGGCACGAGCCACTGTGCCCAATCCTACCTTTCACCGTTTAAATGAAGGCCTCTGTTTCAGGCAGGATGTGCCGTGTGAATTGGAGACATCGATGCTAGGCACTTATGTGTGTTGTGTAGCCCTCGGTTCTTGGAAGCTTGAACTCCATGTCTCATTCAGTTCAGAGACAATGGTGAAATGCAGACCGTGAGCACCGTGAAGGATTTGGAGGACTTGGAGCTCAGGGAACCCTCCCCAAAGCTTGTGTCCTTGGAAGGAAAAGCACGATGAATATTGGTGCATCTTTCTCTCTTCTTACATCCTTTGCATTTTGCGTGATAGGTCCTGGCCCTGTGAGCTAGAGCAGGTTGGTGACTGGCCTCTTCCTTTCCACTTTCCTTAACTACTCTCTCCCAGGCCCTGTGCGTCTCCCTGCTGCCTCTGCTGACTGAGTGGGGAGTTTCATCCCCTGAGGCTCTGGTGCTCAAAAGTCTCCTCTTCCTGTGTCACTGATTCAGGCTGAGGGTCTGGAGCAGCTGTGGTTTTTAAAGGGAAGTTTGGTTATTCACTTTTATGCCTTCTCCCATCTGGTGCTTATCTTGGCACATTTGAGGGGCTGTTGTCTAGTCCTGATGAAAACAATGATGTTGCTTTAATTTTTCTTTAAAAATTGGTTTAAAACTTTAAAAATGGGGCTGGGGATATAGCCTAGTGGCAAGAGTGCCTGCCTCGGATACACGAGGCCCTAGGTTTGATTCCCCAGCACCACATATACAGAAAACGGCCAGAAGCGGCGCTGTGGCTCAAGTGGCAGAGTGCTAGCCTTGAGCAGGAAGAAGCCAGGGACAGTGCTCGGGCCCTGAGTCCAAGGCCCAGGACTGGCCAAAAAAAAACTTTAAAAATGGATAAGAATAAAAATTGTCTATTTTTGTCATGTAGAACATGCTGTTTCAAAGTATGTATGCATGGAGCTTTAATTAACATATATTACATCACATACCTTTTTTTTGTGGTGAGAACACCCAAAACCCTTCCTAGCAAAGTTGAAGAATATGATACATTGCTATGATCTGTAGTTACTGTGTCAGCGGATCTCAGAGTTTCATCCTCCTATCTAACTGAAATTTTGTATTTTTGATCAGCCTTTCCCGTCCCCTGGGAACCCTTAGAAACCTTTTTAACAAAGTTGAAAAATATTCATTGTTATTTAGCTGTACTAGCATGTCAGCTGGGCTCTGAGTTTACTCCTCCTATCTCACTGAAAGTTTGTATTTTTGATCAACATTTCCTATGCCCTGGTAACCACCCTTCTCCTGCATTGCTTTGGGCTTTTCAACCACTTGTCATGTGAGATTGTGTCTTTCTTGTTCTGGGCCTGGCTTACTTCACTCAATTTTGTCCCCCAGCTTCATACATGTGGTCCTGAACATGTTGAATGCTATTCCATTCATAAAATAATATAATATTCCACGTTATAGAGCATGTCCTATGGACATACATGTAGGTTTTCTCCCCATGTTGTGAATAGTGTTGCAATAAACAGGTGCATTTTTGTTCTACTGATTTATTTCCTTTTCACTCAGTAGTGAGATTGCTTGATCAGATGATAGCTCTTGGTTTTTTTTTGGGGGGGGGGAGAGGGGAGGCAAGGTGATGGTGGTGGGGATTGAGACTAGGGCCCTGTGCATGTTAGGCAAGTGCTATACCACTGAGTTTCTTCTGGTAGTTCTATTTTAAACTTTTGATTAACCTTAATACTATTTCCCAATGTTTGAATGTGAGGAGAGGGCTGGGTGGAAGAGGGGCTGGGTGGAGGATGTGGATGAACCAGAAGGGAATAGGAAATAGATAAAGCCAGAATACGCAATGTACACATGTAGTACAGAAAGTGGGAAATATGACATGAGTCTGGGGGGAAGGGAACAGACCCGAATGGGGAGAATAATGAAAGGAGCTCTGACCAAGAAGCGCTAGGCACTTAGATGGACAGTTGCAACTTCTTTGCATAACAATGTGAAGTTTAGAAAAAAAACACACACTGCTTCCATAATGATTGCATCAATTTATGTTCATAATAACAGTGTGCAAGGGTTTCCTTTGCTCCACAACCTCTTGCCAACACTCTCACCTTTTGTATCTTAAATAATAGCACTTCTAAGGCAGGGAAGTGATAGCTCACGGTGGTTTTGATTTGCATTTCCCTGATGACTGGTGACAACAATAACACTTTTTATACACTCAATGGCCATTTGTGTATCTTTTCTTGAGAAGATGTCTTGTTTTGATAGAGAGGCTGAATCAAGCAGTGCTGGGCAGAGGGAAATGTGTGAGAGAACCTGGCCCGGGACAGACAGACAGAGAGCAGCAGCCCTGCCCTTCAGAGGCCTGAGCAGCTGCAGAGTCAGGGGCTGGGCTGGGCTGGGCAGATGCTTGTCTCATGTGAGAGATGATGGAATGTGGCAAACAGAAGTCGCCTGAGTGGGGGCTCAGGAGAGTTTCTATGGGTGACACCTGTAGGATGACTAGGCTTTAGCCAGTGTGGAGGGACCTGATGTCAGAGGGATGGGAACTGGAAGGAGGGGAAGGACGCAGAAAGACAGACTGCAGCATATTCCATATCCCAGGGCCCTAGGAGAGAGGGTGGAGGAGGAAAGAGAATGAGAGCAAGTGAAGGGAGGGCAGGACTGTGTCTCCATCTTACTGCTGAATATTTGATGGCCAGCATAGTGCTGAGCCCCAGATAACTTCTCAGGTGATAGAATGTATGTATTTTTTTTCTTCCACAAATTCAGTGCCTGAAGACAACACAAGTTATCCTTCCACAGTCCTTGGGGTCATCCTGCTGCCATCTGTCATTAGGGCTGGCTCTGCCCAGAGGATCTTTCTTACCTTTTGTAGTTCTGTCCTCCTTGTCTGTGAATTCCTCTTCAAAGCCCCTGGCTCCAGCCTCACTTCCTCTACTTCCTCTTTGGTGTCAGATCTCTCTCCACTTTCTCTTAGAAGGATTCTTGTGATTGTACCTAGGTCCCACCTGGAGGAAAATCCTGGATAATGTCTCCATGTTAGTACCACTAAGTTCATCACAGCCAGAGTCCCTTTTGCCAAAGGAAGGTGGTGTTCAAAGGTCCCTGGGGGTGTGGCTGTCAGTCTTTTGTCATTGTGACAAAATGCCTGACAGAAATAACCTAAGGGGAGAAGGACTCATTTGGACTCACTGTTCAGAGGTTCTAGTCCATCATGGCCAGGAAGGTGTAGCAGGACAGAGGTGCATGTGTTGGTACCCCGGAAGCAGAGGGAGAAGAGGAGAGGAAGGGGGGAGAAGGAGAGAGACAGGGAGAGAGGACAGGAGGGAAGGAGAGAGGAAGAGGGACACAGAGAGAATGAAAAAGAATGCCTGCTGTAGTGTGTTTTCCTCTGTTCCTCCTTGTATTCCCCGTGAGATCCCACTACCTGTGGAATGATCCTGCCATGTTCTTTCTTTTTTCGTTGGTCACGGTCTTTCCTTTAGTTAGTCCTCTCTGGAAGCACCTTTACAGACACACCCAGAGGTGTGCCCTCCTAGACAACTTCTCCATCTAAAAAAGCTGTCAAGAGTCATCATCCCACAGTTCAGTTGGGGGACCAGGGTGTTGCCCTGTACAGTGTTACAAAGGAATGGAGCTTTAAAGGGACAGAAAGTATGGAGGAGTCTAAGCAGCCTCATTAACCAGGGAGCAGTACCTCGGACTCACAGGTAAGAAGAGCCAGCCTTCAGTGTTTGCTACACTGGGGTCTTTCCCTGAGTGGGTCTCCCAGCTTTCTACACCTTTTTCAGCTACTCAGCTCCTTCCTTACCCTACACTCACCCTTCCTCTCATCTTCGCTCCCTTTTGATCTGATGATTCCTTCTAAGTATGTGATGAGAGGACCTAAAGATCTTCCCTCTAAGGCTCACTTCTGATCTGACTGGTTGGTGAGTCTGAGCTTGGAGTTGAGGGCACTGTGGTTTCTGCAAAGGAAGTTCTGAACAGGGGGATCCCAGCGACCACTGTTTAGGAAGGTTATCCATACTGGCTTCTGCAGAGGTCTTTGTGTCTGGTCAGGGTTCCTGTGGGGCTGAGAGAACACATGGCAGGAGTTTGTTGGCTGGACAAGAGAAGCCCTACTGCAGGAAGGGATGGCACTAAGTTACCTGAAGCACCCTGGTGAGGAAGTGACTGTGTACGCTGGTTAGCCTTCCGTCACTATAGCTAACACCTGAGAGAATCAACTAACAAATAGATGCAGTTGATTCTGGCTCATAGTTTTGGGGTTTCAGACTGTGCCATTGTTTGGCCTTATGTTGAAGCTGCATATCATGGTAGAAGCTTGTGATGGAAAAAGAAATGGCTTACTACATGATCAGGAAGTAAGGAAGAATGATGATCAGGTTAAGGTCCTTACAGTCCCCTTCAAAAGTCATATCCCCGACGACCTAAAGACCTTCCATTAGGCCATACCTTGTAAACACTGCCATCTTCAGGGTGTGCCACTCTGGGGCCACGTCTTAGTCACCTCGACCTATGGCACACAGTTCAGATCTCAACTATACCATGCTGTGTGCTCAGTTCCCTTCAATTTGGGGGCCCCAAGAAAAGGGCTTGGATGAGAAGCACTGTGGGTGCCAACTGGTCTTTCTAGGGAGGTTGCTCTAGATCTGGATCTTTCTCTGGAGGAGGCGCTTATTCTTAGGGCATCCTGGCTATTTAACAGCATTGCTTGTTATCTACAAAGGGATGAGGGCAGAGAGGGCTAGGGTGATTGGAGGTCTTCATCAAATGGGAAAACAGCTGGAGGAGAGTACAAAGCCATGGGAATTGTCATTCACATTCATGGGTGAGCTTTTTTTCCTGGGAGGAGCAGGGCAGGCAAAGCTTTGCAGAGAGGGGAGGAGATGGTTACTTAGCCTGTTCCCCAGTGATGGCTGGGCTGTAGGGAGGCCGCTTAGGACATGCACACTCTGAGGTACTCCTTGAGGCCGTCCCCGCAGGGGAAGGAGGCTGCTTTGAAGCACAGATGCTGCCCTGTGTTGGGAGAGACACAGCATAGGGCAGGAAGGTGTCCCACCCCCATCTTGCCCCCTGACAGCCCATCACTCAACCTCTTTGCAGTCTTTGAGACAGAATGAGAGGGCACAGCCAGGTACTGAGAGAGACAGGCCTGTCTTAGAACCTACTCTCTTCCTAGTAGTGTCACTTCCCAGGGCCTCAGATTCCCCAGCCCCCCGCAACTGTGAATATCACCAGACAGAGGCAAGGTTAGTGAAGCTTCCTTTTACACTCTTCATTTGGGGTCCTTGACTTCGATCGCAGAGTAAGAATTTCTGGACAAGTAACAATGGTAAGAAAACTTGACAGAGCTTTATTGAGTAAGTAAACAAGCAGGCAAGCAGACCAACAGACAAAAACCCAGAGAAACAGACGGTCAGAGACATATTCTAGCAGAGTGTGGGTGTTCTCATAGGTAGGTAGAGAAAGACACAGACATATAGACACACAGGGAGAGACAGGCCCAGAGAGAGAGGGGGACGCACCAAGAGACACCTAGAGAGAGACAGAGATAGAGTGACACACACACACACACACACACACACACACATACACGCACACCCAGAGAGATACACACACACAGAGACATAGACCCATAGAAATAAATAGGTCTTTGGGCTGTTGGGGTATTTACAGTGTAAAGGCAGGGGGTCTGGCTTTGAAATTATACAAAGACAGGTGCTTTGTCTTTGCTCTAATCATACCTGGTTATTCTCTGAGTTTCCAGGTAAGAATGCATCCTGCCACAAAAACAGATCCTTATCCTTGAGACCAGGAGGGGCCTGCTTTCTGCATTTTGGGGCAGGTGGCTTCAGTTTGGGTAAGCATTTTTCTCAGGAAGGCAGGCATAAATGCATCTCCCAGGGATGACTCCATCCCGTTGTCACTCTTGGAAGCAAAAGATAGCATTTCTAACTTTCTAAATACCTTATTTCTCAGTTGCCTTCACCAGGACTTAGTTTCCTTAAGTTATCCTGCCTCATGAGCACTCAGTAAGGAGCCTTTTCTCGTTGGGCAGCCTTGGAGAATCTCACAGTATTGTATCCCTAGCCTGTAGCTGGAGGGGGCTTTGAGGCATAATGTCGAATCACAGGGTGGGACGGACTGGAGCCAGCAGGTGGCTGTGGTAAGAGCTGTAGGTTTATGGTCTGTTGTGTTCTTGGGTGGGTTTAGGCCTTGGATCTCCTGGTGTGGTTGTGAACCTCAGTGACTTAGGCTGAGCACCTGCGTGACTGGAGCAGTGGGGCAAGGCAGGGAAGCCAGGACCCGAGTGTTCAGGTGAATCTGAGGCCAATCTGAGAGGAAAATGTTGCTTTCTAGTTGCCCATTTCTTGTCTGGTGACCCTGCTTCCTGAGCTCTTACGTAAGTCACTCTCAAAGGACCTGAGGAAGAGACTTTGCTAACCTTTAGAAACTAGTAAGTCTTGTGCCTGCCGACTGCTTTTGTTGAAAGAGACAACCCCCCAACCTTCCTTCAACAAGGAAGATTTCTGTGCCCATTCTGGGGGTTTTGCAAGAGGTAGCTGAGTGCTTGGATGATATCCTGCTGTCACTACCAACTGGTTTGACTGTCACCTACACTGAAGGAATGACTTCTGCTTCCCAGGAAGCCAAAGGGAGCCCCCGTCCTACCATGCACGGGCAGCCTGGGCCATCGAGAGTTGTTGGCTGTGAATGCAGGCAGCTTTTCTGGGGTGGCACTTGTTAGCACACCCCAGTGAGATCTAGCAAAGAGCACGGAACCTACACAGATGTTATGTACTATGAGGAGAACTTCCCCATGAAGTAAGGAACCTCCTCACGCTCATTTTATAAAAGGGGGAACTGAGGTCAAGTATCTCGTCCCGGGTCACCCAGCTAGTGAGTGAGAGGGCAGGATTTGAACTCGCATAGTCACACTCCACAGTCTGCTGTCAAGAATCAGCATCACTACAGAGCTGTGTCACTCCCTCGAGCCTGTCCATGTTCCCTGTTCCTGGAGTTGGGTAGTCCTGGGAGTAGGAGTGGAGTGTGAGGGGGGAGCCCCCCAACTGTTTCCTCTAGATGTACACCAGGAGGAACCCCAGAGAGGATGGAGGGGGTGTTCCTCCTTTTCTTCAACTCTGACACAAAGGCCCTTTCTCCTACAGGGACACAACACTTGGCCCATGTTAGGGTCCTCAGGAGGAAACCCACCTGCCTTGATGACAAGCAGGCATCTTCTTCCATACTGAGTCCCCTGTTGCCCTCCATGGCTGAGATGATGGAGATAAGGAGACCAGGGAAACTGCAGAGGCCTCCCAGCCAGCCTGGCTCTGCAGGGACTCCTGAGAACTCTGACATTACAAATGCCATTGCCTGTTGCTTTATTTTTAGCAGTAAGAGGGGCCCGGAGGGCAGCAGGGGGATGTGGGAATCCTATTTTTTGCTCTGTCTTGCTAATGGAACCTCTAGCAGTTTTTATGCCTGATTTATTTTTCTCTGAAATCTGTTATGCCTGCAGCCCCACATGGTACTTTTCCTTTGCTGCGGCTTAGAGGAACAAAATCGATGATGTCAACTGTTGGGCTTGCAAGCGAGTGTCTTCCCAGCTCTAGTTTCTCTGAGAAGGAAGGTGGCCATCACTCTGGTTTTCTTTCCTTCCCTGTCCTGGACTTGGGTAAGTCATGGTTGCCAAGAATCAGCTAGCTGTCCTGTGAGATGAACAAACATGCTCAGAGCTCCGAGGTGTTCCCTGGGGATGTTCAAGAATGTTCCCAGGACTGCCTCGATTGCCAGGCTTAGACCAGGACAGATCGGTATGTTTGGTTGTTGGTCCCACCCTGTAGGACTTGTAGAACTGAGGAGGGATATAAAGGTACAGGGCTGGAGAGACAGATGGTAAAATGTGGGACTATCTACTGGTTTGTTTCCATCAATTAACAAAATGGAAGCTTGAGGCCTGTTCAGTGGCTCATTCCTATAATCTCATCTATTTGGGAGGCTGAGGTTAGGAAGATTGCAGTTCAAGGGCAGCCCAAGCAAGATGTTCTTGAACCTCCCTCTTAACTAGTAAAAAGCTGCCAAGTACCTATCATCCTAGCTGGGTAGGAAGCATAAATATTTGGAGGATATTTTTTTCAGGTTCTTTTTATTTATTTATTTTTAATTAATTAATTAATTATTTATTTTTTTATATATTTTTTATTCTCAAACTGAATTACAGAGAGGTTACAGTTTCATACATTAGGCATTGGATACATTTCTTGTACTGTTTTTTGGAGGATCTTTGTCCAGGGTGGCCTACGCAAATAGTGAAATCCTATTAAAAAAATAACTAAAGTGAAAAGGGCTGGAGGGAGTGGCTCAAGTGGTAGATTCCCTGCCTAACCAACTCAGGGCTTTGAGTTCAAACCCCAGTACTGTCTAAAAGCAAACAACAAAGTAGCGTTATTAAGGTATTACTCATATGCTGTGCAGTAATCACCATTGCCTAATCCCAGGACATTTATCCTGCTTCTAAAAGAAACTCTTTCCTGTAAACAGCCAATCATTTCCCATTCCCTCTTCCCAATCCTGGCAGCTACTAATCTGCTCTCCCTCTGTGCTGAATTTCCTATGCTGAATATCCCATATATGTAGGATAGTACAATAAGTGGCTTCTCAGAGCTCTGGGTCCTGCTGCAGTAGCGAGCTCCTGACCTTTTCTCTGAACACATTTGTCTACAGCAGATGTGGGAGCCATCAGAATGGAAAGGGCTGGTGTCATGGGGGCATCTACATCTCTTAGCCGGGGCTTCAGTACCTGGGCAGGGAGTAGACAAATTCTGCTATCAAACATTGGTGAGTGATAAGGTGGAATCAATTCAGGAGCCCCTGGCTCATCACCAGGATTGTGAAATGCATGAAGGATAATCTCGCCTTGGTATCCTGTGGGGGAGGGTAATTCTGATGAGAAGCAGCCAGGTTAGCCTCTTAGGTAGATGGGGCTTTCTTGTAAACAGCGTTCAGCACTGCCTGAATCTAAACATTAATATCATTTGGGCCAGGAGTTGGTGGCTCAAGCCTGTCATCCTAGCTACTCAGGACTCTGGGGTCTAAGGATTGTGGTTCAATGCCAGCCTGGCACAAAAGTCAGTGAGATGCTTAAATCCAATTAACCAGCACAAAGTTAACATGAAAGGTGTGACTCAAGTGGTCAGGGACCAGCCTTGGGAAGAAAGCTAAGGAAACAGCACCCAGGCCCCTGAGTTCAAGCCCCAGTACACACATGCACAAATATCACCTGGGCCACCTGCTTTGATCCGGGGTCTAAATCATTTCCTCTGTCTCTGGACTAACTAGAACCTGGCTATGCCTTTGAAACCCAAGAGTTACCTGGTCCACTTCCTATCTGGTCGAGTCTCTGAGAAATCAGGTGGTCTTCGTGCTTCCAGGACCTTGGAGGGAGGGGAGGTAAACTGGTGATGACCTCCAACAACAAACCGACCATCGGGATTAGATGGTGGCCTCCAAAGTCCTGCTGACTCCTGCCTTGGAACCACTTGCAAAGGCTGCTTCTTCCTTAGGCTGAGGACAATACACCACCAGTGGATATTTTGGTGCCTAGATTATGATTGGAGAGCAGATGTCTACTCCAAGGGTGAGAGGGTTATGTGGTTTCCCATCAAAGCAATGGTGTTAATTGTGCTTGATTGGCTGGGCCCTGTGTAGGCTGCCTCCTATTGTACCAGACATGTATGGAATGGGTGTCACAGCCCTAGCCAGAATCATACATATGGATGGAACATATGTTCATTTGAATCTATGCTTTTAAATGGTATTTTTTCACCCGTGGGGATGTGGTTGGGACAGTGATTATGTTGGTGGCTGGTGTCCCTGGCCTTGAATGGGCTAGTCCAGTATGAGATCTCAGGCAGAAGCTTTACCTGGCATGTACCTGCCTCTCAGAGGTGAGGCACTTCAATGAGATCTTGTTTCTGAGTACATTTGGAAAAGGTGGAAAGGGCTGCCTGGGAAAGCCACGCAGTCAGACCTTCCTGTGCTCGAAGGGCTGGGTTGAAGTCTCATCTTTGCCTCGCAGATGAGAAAATTGCCTTTGCTCAGCGGGAGAGACCTTTGACCGTCTCGATTTGGGAAGAATCATTAAGTACCCATTATGTAGCTGTCGTTGTGCTAGGCAGCTTGACAAGCAGTTGAGTGTCTTGCAGCCTGGGAGGCTGAGCACTGAGCACTGGAGTGGAGTGGAATCAGCACGAGGAGTGGAGGGAGCAGGGTCCGTGTGGGGCCACCTGGGCTCTGTCACTTACTGACTATGATTGACCTTCAACCAGTGTCTGTAGAATTTTCTCTGTGTATTTGATACCCACTAGGGTGATTGTGAGGACTTCTTGGAAACGCTGACTCAACCCTACCTCCTGCTTGTCCTTTCCCTTTGCCCTCCATGCTTTTTGGTCTCACCACCTTCATTTTACAGTTGAGGAGACCTTGAGTCATCTTCATCTCAGCTAGAGATACCTCTGCAGTGAATGTCCTGGGGGAGCATTTTTATCCCCACTTAGATACCCATGGATGCAGGGAGCTCATCATCTCTAGAGACATTCTGTTTTCTACTGGGGTAATGGCACATAAACCTTAGAATACATGGAGATGGATGGTGAGGTATTTACATGGAAATAATGGGTTGTCCATCTTGAGAAAATGATATGGTCAGCTTGCTTCCTGTGGTGCAAGTGCAGAAGGATTTGTTGGGATGTGCAGATGGGTTGGCAGTGATGGCTTGATGACCCTCTTACTTAAGGGAGGCCTGTGTCACTTTAGGGACTAGTGAAAGTTTAGGATGGAGCAGAAAGTGATTAATGTAGAGTTACAGAGATAGGGAGGAAGGGTGTGGGGAGAGGAGATGGGGTGAAATGGATGTCAGGAGGGCTCTGGTTGTGGAGGGTGGAATGACAGTATGTCTAAGGCCACAGGCTCCATTTCTCCTCACCCTGAAAGTCAGTATTTGGCTTGTATCAACCAATGATTTGCAGTCCTCTTATCAAAAAAGACAAAGCTCTCTCTGATTGCTGGGGAAAAACATTTAGTGTATGCCAGCAGTCATATTTCATGATAAACCACTGCAAACTTGGCAATGGAATGCTTCCTTCATGTGATGACAGATTGCAACTAAAATGTAGAGTAAATGTTGTTCCTCAGAGGTGACCATGAGGCTCATTCTCTATGAGTCAGCTCTGTGTGACTGTGACCACTTTGAAAGAGGAGAGGTTAATTTTGGTTCCCTGTGCCTAGGTTTCCGTCCATTGGTTCGGTCTTGTGGCTCTGAGCCTTTGGTTGCACCGAGCATTGTGGTGGGAGGGTATAGAGGAGGAAGCCTGTTCCCTCATGGTGGCTCTGAAGCAAAGGCGAAGAAGAGAAGGAGCCAGGCTACTCCCCACAATGACCTAACTTCCTTCTACAAGGTCCCATCTCCCGAAGGTTCTACCTTCTAATATCACCACAGTCATTTAGCACAGCGCCTTTGGGATTCACCCAACTATAGCATATTCCATTCAAGCTAGGAATAAGATCCTAGCCGGCATCACCTCTCTCATTCAACATTGAGCCACAGGTCTGAGTTGATATAATAAGACAAGAAATAAGCAAGAAAGGTCTACAGATTGGAAAGGGCAAGATAATAGTATTTTTTAAAATCAATTCTTGTGGCTGGAGGAAATCCTAGACTCTGAATTTATAAATTATTAAGAGCATTGTAGCCCAACCGAGTAGCCAGATGTCAAATACAAAGATGCATGGTCTTCTACACAAGCCATTATCACAACGAAACCCCTGTGTATGCTTAACATATGCTAATAATGAAACCTCAAAAACAATGCATGGATTTCTAATGGACTATCAACAATGAATTGGAAAACACAGTGGAAGAAACAAGTCTGCATATATAGGGAGTGGGGGTTTGCTGTCACGTAATGGGACATCTGGGGTGCGAATGTCTTCCTCATTGCTGTTTGAACAGTAAGATGAAGCACTGTTGTGTACACTCAGCTCACTGGACAACATGGCTTTTACAGAGGAGGAACCTGTGGCCGGGAGCCTTTGTAGCCCCCTTGCTCAAGGTCACCCCGTGAAGAGGTGCAGCTGTGACCTTTCTCCTGTGTTTTCAGTAGTTACCATCTCCTATGATGTGTCTTGTCTTGCCAGCTTTTTCTTTGGCCTCCCCAATAGTGGCTGAGCCGGTAGGAGAGAGTCCAGGAGTATTTATATTGGTCGTTAGCATGTACTCTATGCTTTCTTTTATGAGCAACGGTTTGGTCTTTCTTATGTGCTTGGTGCATGTGGTACAGGCATGGCTGGCTTTCTTTCAAGAACACCGGCCTGAGATACACGGAGGGAAGAGAGGAGCAAGCAGTGGGGTGGCGAGGCTTTGGACTTCTAGGGACTTGTTGCTCTCTTTTCTTTTTTGTAAATATGTTTTAATTATCTTTATGTAGTTATACAAAGGAGTTACCACTAACATGTCAGTTTATGAGTACAATGCATCTTGAGTAGTAATCACCCTCTTCCTTGTTCTCCCCCACCCATCCCAAACCTCGTCATCCCCTCAATTTTCCTGTTTCCATTGGATATGCATTGAATATTATGACTTCTTTCTCCCCAATTCCTCTCCTCATCCATCTACTCCCTCCCCTTGACTGGCCCCCCTTCCCTACTGCCTTGTCTTCCTTCATGTCTTTGCTTTTTAACTTTACTGAATGACTCTTCAAAAGTTCTAAAGGTCGCATATGTTCACTACAGATGGGGAATTATGAGAGTAAAAGAAGATAGCCCTTTTCACTTCCTCTTTGATGGCTTGCTGATGCCACATGTTACTCTCCTAGGAGAAGCCCTTGAGAGGCTCTCCCACTCATTTCTTTAGGCTCCTGTCAAGATGCAATAGCAGATTTTCCATTCATCCACTGTGATTTGCTGAATGTTTACTCTGTGTTAGGTGCTTCAGGGAACAAGAGATAGAAAAATTCCAGTCCTTGGGATACTGAGAGTTCAGAGGGTTAGCCCATAGTGACGTATCTAAGGTACCAGTGAGCTGGGTGCTGGTGGCTCATACCTGTGATCCTCACTTAGATCTTAGGCTCGAGGCTCATGGCCAGGAATGTGCATGAAAGTGTTGGTCTCCAATTACCCAGAAAAAAAGCTAGACGTGGAGTTATGGCTCAAGTGGCAGACTGCCGCCCTTGAGTGAAAAAACTAAGGGACAGTGCCCAAACCCTGAGAACAAGCCCCGGCACCAACACACACACACACACACACACACACACACACACACACACACACACACACACACACACACACAGTACCAGCCACAATGGTAAATATGTTAGAGAAGAATAAAGAAGGGAAAAACTTCTCTCCACTCCTACACTTTGTAGTTTGAATTGAGGCCTCAGGGTGGAGTTCACCGAGAAGGTGAATTTTGTAGAGTCGTAAAGGACATAAACGGAAAGCCACAGGGATCTCTCGGGAGGAACACGGAGGCTGGGGACACGTTCAGAGGTCTTGAGGCAGGTGGGTACCTGCTCTTGTGCTATGTCAGCTGCAGCAGGAACAAGGTGGGTCAGGAAAATGGTAGGAAATGATGTCACAGATAAGGAAGGGAAGGAGCTGGTGGAGGGCAGAGTAGGGAGGGTGGTGTGGGCTTTTGGGTTATTTAATGGAAATAGGATCTTGTTATGAACTTCCTCCAGTTTCTTATTTATTAACCACCAAGAATCTTGTTCCTTTCGGGCTTATAGAATCTTCATGGTGGAAGTGTCCTGTAATCTACTCTATCTTTTTTTTTTTTAGGGTGGGGTAGACATTTAGGTTGTTTGGGGGGTCTCAACTCTTCTTTCTGCAGTAAACACATGCAGACAGGACACCTTCCCTTCTAGTGATTTTACTCTGTACGTTGGAAAGATTTTGAAGTAGATAGGTGAGTGTACACATTTAATTCTAACAGATGCTGATAGATGTCTCTCCAGAATGTAGATGGCATATTTTTGGAGGTGGGAGGAGTGGGTATAGAATTGTCTCTCTGATGCCTGGCTGAGCCCCTTACTAGCTTCCTTGTATTGACAGATGACACCTGGGGTGAGGTATATGGCCTTGGGAGTTAATGGGGACATTGCTTGCTCTTTTTTTAAAATCTTGTATTTATTTGCTGGTCGTGATGTCAGGAGAGCCGAGAAGATGAAAACACAGCTGTTGCCCTGCTGTTTGCATTACGGCTAATGTTCCATGTGCTCAAAATAAGCATAACACTGAGGAAGTACACAGAAACAGATTTACACCTTGTCAGATATTGAAGTGGGTTCCTGGAGCATCTTTTTTTTTTTTTTTTTTTTTTTTTTTGGCCAGTCCTGGGCCTTGGACTCAGGGCCTGAGCACTGTCCCTGGCTTCTTCTCGCTCAAGGCTAGCACTCTGCCACGTGAGCCACAGCGCCGCTTCTGGCCGTTTTTTCTGTATATGTGGTGCTGGGGAATCGAACCTAGGGCCTCGTGTATCCGAGGCAGGCACTCTTGCCACTAGGCTATATCCCCAGCCCTCCTGGAGCATCTTAAGGAGAGGGCTTTTCTACAGCATTCTGACTTGGTACCCCTGTAAGTGCCTACATCTACTCCCTCCCACACCCCTTATTCTACCCTGGGTCATTCCAGAGGGAGATCTTGTCAACTTTGAGGTTGACTTTTCATCTGTTTTGTGTACTCATGTGATTTGTACTGTTGGACATTTAGGCTGTTGCCCATCTGTTGCAGGTCAAACAATGAATAATCTTACACTTAAGTCTTTTTATACAGGGACAAGGATATACATTAGGTATGTTTCTAGATGTGGAAGAAACTGCATCAAAGACATTTGATGTTCACACACAGGTAAGTATAAAATCTGACTTCTGAAGGGAACCAGAGTTCCCATTCTTGGACAGTACATTGCTTCCATTCTCCTCGTGCCCAGTTCCAATAAGGGTTTTGTCATGCCATTTGATGTTTGCCAGCCTGACAGGTGAGGTGTTTTATATATATGGCACTGTCATTTTGTTTTGTTTTCCTTCTCATGACTCAGAGGAATCATCTTTTCCAATGTTCAAAAGCTGTTTCTGTGTTATGTTCATAGCTGTCTCATCTTCTCCCTGCCTTTTATTCTCCCTTGCAGATTGTTGATCTCTTGTCTGACCCCTTCCAACATGGCTCATCCACATCCTGAGGGTGTTGGACAATGTCATCAGATAACTGAACCTGCCTGACTAGCTAGAGGTTTATAGTCAAGTGTGGATGTCTAGGAGTTTGAGAGAAGGCAGTTCTCATCCCAACAGATTGCAGATCTGGGCTGCATTCAACGCCTGTCTGTGCTGTTCTTTGGCTCCTCAAGAGTCTAAACACAGATATCACAGAGAAATGGCTAGGTCCTGGAGTCCATCTTCTTGGTTATATCTTTTATAGGGCTTCATTTTCATCACTATTACTGGTTTGAGGAACTAGGAGGCTTGGCTGGCTGCTACTAAGATCCTTTCCTCCACTTGCTGGAATTTACAATGGCAGTGTGGGAGTTTCAGAACAATGGCTCTGCAGGGTCATTGAGCTCGTCAGGTGCTCAGGGCATATGACCCCACTCAGGAACACTACACAGGGGCTGTTTCCTACTTCTGTTGAATTGATTATTCACATGAACATGGGTGTTCCTAGTGGGACACTCTCCAAGCATTCACTGGGGGACATGGGTTCCTCAGACAGGGTTCTGCCTTATCTAGGCTCTCAGCATCCTCTGGCAGAAGGAAAAGAGAGAAGAGTACTGTGGGTGGGAGGATTTTACAGGTTATCTGCTCTACCCACACTCCTCAGACCCAGAACTTAGTCTCATGAATTAGCTGTGTGCCTGGCTGTCAGTCCTGACTCCAGGAGCATGGTGTGCTGCAGCTTATATTTTTATTTTATTTAAAGGACTACCTTTAAGTAATTGTACAAAAGGGTTTCAATTCAGCATGTCAGTTTATGAGTGCAGGGCAGGTTGGTCAATTTGCTCCTTCATCATTGTCCTCCCTCCATCTCTTCCAATCCTACCATCCCCTCTAGTTGCCCAGTGGCTCATATGTCCATTGAGCATCATGACGGCACTCACCCACCCTTCCCCTCTCCATTCGTCCCTCTCTCTCCCTCCTTTCCAGCCTAGGCCCCACCCCAAAAAAATGCATTTCAGCTTCCAGAATGTTAAACTACGTGCGTTCAAAGGAGTCACACCAGTGAAATCCTCCCCTCGTGCCATGTTTTTTCAGTGCCCATGTGTGACTTGCAAGTTTTCACATTGTCTCCTGTGGTGTGATCCCACTCCATCCTCGCAGCTCTGAGAGGAGGTACAGATCAGTGCTCATGACCTTGTTTAGAGCCGTGGAGGTGTGGTAGGTATAGAAAACCCGCACGAGTGTGTGTGGACATCAGCATGTGCAGAGAGGCCTCAGGAGCAAACTTTTACTCCAGAATGACAGAACGGTCGCTGACTCTGGGCTGACCTGGCCAGGCCTGGTCGTGTGCATGGTGGGAGTAGGAGAATAGGACTGGGAGACTCTGGGAAATTGGGGCCGGCTGGAGTGCATCCTGTGTCCCTGAGGGTGGCAAGAGTGTGAGGCATCTTGTGTCTTTGGAAAGATCAGTCAGGCACCTGGCTCATGGCAGGAAGATGTGGCCAGCGTGACCACATGGGATAACTTGTATCTCTAGGGGAGAGGACCACTCACCTTGGCTTTGGTCATGGTTCCTTTTTCGATCACCTGTGTGGAGCGTTAGCATTGGAATTGGGGCTTTTTCTTCACACTCTGATTTCCCTTTATTTCATTATTTCCAAGGCATCTGATGCTGCCGTGAGCTCAGCTGTGATGTCTCATCTGTTCTATTTCAGGCCATCAGAAAGCAAATGTGGGATGCTCTCCCCTCCCCTCTGGAGAAGGGCTGTGCTCTCAGGGGCCCACTGGATGGGTGAGCCCAGGCAGCTCCAGGCAACTCTGAATGCCTTTTCCTCCAGGAGAACCTTTGGGTTCCCCTACCATGAGTGACCAGTGGGAACTGTAGAGACAGTCATGGTTGGTGGTACAGGTCCTGGTGGCAGCAGAGACAGCAACAAGAAGCAGAAAGAAGACAAAGCCTTGTGTGACCCATGCTCAGGGCCCAATACTGCACTTCTAAGTGAATGGTCATTGAACTTTATTCTCTCTCATCTGTGCAGTAAAAATGCCTCCTATCCCACTGCTCTCACTGGGCTCTTCTGAGGATCATATAAGATGATGTATATAAAAATGCCTTGCAAATGGAAAATCACTCTGCAGTTGAAGGTATTATTATATGCATGGAACAATTGCATTTGCATCCTGGTGATTCATTTAGGGTAGGAGCCCTTGGAGCTAGTCACTGTTACCATCGTGACCCTGAGTTGTTCTCTGAAGCTGCAGTTACCATGCACAGTTTCTTTCGATGCTTTCCTGATCATGTGGTGTGAGCAGGGAGGCTTGGTTGAGGTCCCTGGAACTCAGGACTTCAGGCCAGTAGGCAGTGAGTTGTTTTGCTTTTGGTTGCTGGTGCCATGTCCTTTCTGAAGGGCTGGCACTCGGGGGCTTTGGGTGGGCCATTCATCCTTACTCATTAGGTGGAGTCTCAGCCTGACTCATGTCTGCTTGTTCATTCCAACTGTATTCTGAGCCCCACAGTTTGCAGTTCTGAGCAGCTTTGCACCATGCTCAGAGGAAGAGATCAGATGTGGAGAAGGGTGGACACAGAATCTAAGAGAGATGGGATTAGAATTCAAAGGGATTTGCTAATAAGAGAAGGTGAGGTAGAGGTGCCCTTGCTCCTGACCTTGCCCTTGCTGGGCCCAATCCTCTTCGTGTAATCTCTGTTCTTTTCTGGGGCTGTAACCACAATTTGGGGCCACTGCTTTGGGACTATGAGGCTCCCTCAAGAGAAGACCAAGGAGCACCCAACATGGCTATAAATATTCAGATGCTTGTCAGGCTAAAGTCTATTGGAAGTACTAGCAGGAAAGACTGACTTTGACCTCACCTGGATGGCATCTTCCTGCCTCCATAGTCTGTCATACATCTAGATAGAGGCACTCCCTTCTTAATCAATCAATCTCTCCTTCTCTTTCTGTCTATCTATTTTTTTTGTGCCAGTCCTGGGGCTTGGACTCAGGGCCTGGGAACTAGCTCGTCTAGTGCTAGTCACGGGTCCACTTCTGGCTTTTTGGTGGTTATTGGAAATAAGAGTCTCATGGAATTTCCTGCCTGCCTGGCTTTGAACTGTGATCCTCAGGACTCAGCAGTATTCTGAGCAGTTAGGATTTCAGATGTGAGTCAGTGGTGCCTGGCAGAAGCACCCCTTTTATAAATAAGCTATTTATGGGGCTGGGGATATGGCCTAGTGGCAAGAGTGCCTGCCTCATATACATGAGGCCCTGGGTTCGATTCCCCAGCACCACATATACAGAAAATGGCCAGAAGTGGCGCTGTGGCTCAAGTGGCAGAGTGCTAGCCTTGAGCAAAAAAAAGAAGCCAGGGACAGTGCTCAGGCCCTGAGTCCAAGCCCCAGGACTGGCCAAAACAAAACAAAAACAAAAAATAAATAAGCTATTTATACCATCTCTTTTACATTTGCCCCTTCTTTCTGTAGTGGATTAATCATTCAAAATATTATTCAGGAAAGTCATGAATTAGAGCAGAAGCTTCCTGTACACTCTCTGGCCAGCTTTTGGTAATGTCCACATCCTACTCAAACACTAGAAACCAAGAGTTCCATACGGGCATTCTGCTGTTCACCAAAGCAGAGACTCATTGAAGATCTTGCTTTTTGTCTTTTATTTTTCCTTCCCAGAGTCCATTCTAGGATCCCGGATTGTCTCCACCCATCAAGTCTCTTCATCTGTATCCTTCACCTTTCCTTATATGTCCTGACTTTGACACTTGCTAAGAGTATTCTTTACTGGTTCTCATGGATTGGCCCTATATTTGGGCTTGCCTGATGTTTCCTCAGTCAGTATACAGGGATGTTATTAGTGTTTATTGAATCTCTCCTTCAATGGGATGTCAGCTTCCTCACAGCAAGGGCCCTCGTCTATAGTTTGCTCTTGCTCATGAACATCTGTGTGCGCCTGGCACCTGCGATCAGTCAATATTTGCTGAGTGAATGGAGGAGGCTGTGAGCCTGGCGTTAACGATCATGAGGCGAGCGTCTTCCCGAAGTGTGAGTAACGCAGAATGGCATGTCACTGGCAGAGCCCTGACGGGAAGCTGGGCTGCCTGGATTTTCCAGCCCCCTTTCAGTCAGATCTTGTGATCTCCTGGTGGACCCAACCCTTATACAGATTGCTTGGTACACTGTCAGAGTGCTTAATTTACATGGTCTAGACTGGGAACTTGCATTTCCACTGACTTCATGGTGGCGTTGGTGCTGCTGCTCCTGCGACCCTTTTGGCTGTAGAAACATTGTTCTCCCAGTTCAGAGCAGAATCAGAGGAAGTCAGGAGGGCTTCCTGGAGAGGGAGGAGGGGACCAGTTGGGTCTGAGTGGAGTGGGAGAAGGTGTATAGCATCTTGCCACCATCACATCAAGCCTGTGATGCCTTTTCCTGTTGGAGTCTGCCTGCACTGTGGCCTTATCCAGCTTTTGTGGGATGCTTGATCTTGGCCAGGAGAGTCTGAGGCCCCAGAAGAGGAGGCTGACTAAGCCTCTGACTGTAGTTGACCTTGGCAGGAGCAGGTGGAGTCACTCTGAGACCTGGACGTGCCCTGTATTGCACAGGCTACCTAATGTGTTTATTTGCTGGAGCCCCACTCCTGGGCTGCTGGCACCATTGGAGGTGTTGCTGTTGGGCTCTGTGGCTCTATTTCTGTTTTCTAGTCTGGCACCAGCAGGGGCAGATGAGGTGTGTGGCCACCCTCGCTTTCCCATTCCTTCTTGGTCAAGTAGAAAAGTTGTGTCTCATCCAGGTGTCTGGAATAGGAAGCAGCTGGGTCCTGTTCAGGTCACAGAAGCTCTGTGGAGGAGGGAATAAGCCTCCTGGAAGCTAAACAGTTAAATGATATTTGGACTTAATAGACAGCTGTGGTAGGGGTGTGTGTGTGTGTGTGTGTGTGTGTGTGTGTGTCTAAACTTGCAGAATCACTTAAGAATTTTTATTCATTTTAAAATTTAATGTTAGAAGCTGGTGGATCATACATGTAATCCTAGCTAATCAAGACAGAGATCTGGGGGAACATAATTTGAAGCCACACACACACACACACACACACACACACACACACACACGATGGCTAGAGATCATCTGGAGAGACCACAATGTGAAACTGGAAGATTCTGAGCAGGAAGGTGGTAGAGCATCTCATCCAAATCACAGAAAGATGGAGAAGATGGGCCATCAGCATGCTTTCAATTCTGTCTTTTTCACTGGGCCCTAGGAAAGCAAAGCAGCACCTCCTCAGACTGAATTGCCCTATGTGCTTTGGGAGAATACAAAGGCATGGTTTTTAAGATCCACTTCTCTTTTGTATGTCTGCTTTACCCACCAAATTGGGGTAAAATCAGCAGATTATAGCTGGTGGAACAAATGTGGCCCACTACCTGTTTTTATAAATAAAGTTTTATTGAAACACAGCAGTGCCCATTTGTGTATGTACCATCCTGGACTGCTTTTATGCTTCAGTGGCCAAAGTCAGTCATTGCTACAGAGAGTGACTTCTTTTCATAGCCCAAAGTATTGACTCTCTGGTGTTTCCAGAATGATTTTGCCAGCCTCTGCATTAGTGGACAAGCTCCTTGGTAGTGGAAATGTGTTTCTTTGTGTCTTTCTCTGCCATGCTCATAGTAGGTGCTCCGTAAATACGTTGATTACTTTTGAAGCACCGTGGTTGGATTTGTCAAAGATGTGTACAGCTACCCGGCTGCCATCAGCATTTCCTTCCACTGTTAAGTCACTCTGTGGCCCAGTTTTCTCACTATAGAAAGAACATAATATTGTCTGTCTTGCTGAGTTCATTGATCTGTGGTGAATGTAGAGAAGGATATTAAAATTATTTATTAGAACCTCAGGCCTTGCTTTCAGGCTTCTGATCCCGAGCGTTGGGTCGTTCTCTCTGAAACTGTCTTTTCCTCCTGTCTCTACCCTTCTTTCAGTTGCCTTCTGACTCCAGGCTGAAGTATACACCTTGTTCATCCATGGTACTTCTTACATTGATTCTGACCTAGTTGTCCATCCTGATCTCTCACTCCTCCAGTGAAGCTTTCTACTTCATCCAGAATTTTCTCCACATTGTTCTCTGTGTAGGGGTTCCCTTTGCAAAGTTCTCTTTGTGTGGAACTCCATTACCCACTAAGCCCAAGCCCTTCTTCCCTCCTATTTCTATACTTCTTGTTTGCCTTTTGCAGCTACTTCTATATCTGAACTTGTGAAGTTTTTTTTTTTTTTTTTTTTTTGGCCAGTCCTGGGCCTTGGACTCAGGGCCTGAGCACTGTCTCTGGCTTCTTTTTGCTCAAGGCTAGTACTCTTCCACTTGAGCCACAGCTCCACTTCTGGCCGTTTTCTATGTATGTGGTGCTGGGGAATCGAACCCAGGGCTTCATGTATACGAGGCAAGCACTCTTGCCACTAGGCCATATTCCCAGCCCCATGATGTTTGTTTTTGGTTGATAGTGGGGCTTGAACTTGGGGCCTGGGCTTTGTTCCTGAGCTTTTTTGCTCAAGGGTAGTGCTCTACCACTTTGAGCAGTAATGCTACTTCTGGTTGTTAGGTGGTTAATTGGAGATAAGAGTCTCATGGTCTTTTCTGCTCAGGCTGGCTTTGAACGGCAATCCTCAGATCTCAGCCTTCTGAGTAGCTAGGATTACAGGCATGAACCACCAGTGCCCAGCTTGTGGAGTTCTTTGACTATGGCTAGCCTGAATCACTTTCTCATTTACCATGCAGCATAATATTTTATGTTGTTACTCTTATTCTTATTTTGGTTCCAGTCCTGAGGCTTGAACTCAGGGCCTAGGAAATGTCCCTGAGCTTCTTTCTCAAGACTAGAACTCTATCACCTGAGCCACAGTTCCACTTCCAACTTTTTGGAAGTTCACTGGAGATAAGAGTATTATGGACTTTCCTGCCCGAGCTAGCTTTGAACTGTTAACCTCAGATCCCAACCTACTAAGTAGCTAAGATTACAGGTGTGGGCAGTCAGCACCTGGCTGTTGTTAATTTCTAATTCTTGCTGTTGTTTGTTAAAAAAAAGAAACTACAGGGGGGTTTGGAATATAGACTAGTGGTAGAGTGCTTGCCTCGCATACATGAAGCCCTGGGGTTTGATTCCTTGGCATCACATATATAGAAAAAGCCAGAAGTGGCACTGTGACTTAAGTGGTAGTGTGCTAGCCTTGAGCAAAAAGAAGCCAGGGACAGTGCTCAGGCCCAGAGTTCAAGCCCCAGAACTGGCAAAAAAAAAAAAAAATACAGGGACCTTAACTCTAGACTCATGGGAACAGAACCTCCAAGGGGTAAAATCTAGACATCTAGACTTCTTTATTTGTCATGAAGCTCCTAAAGTGTTTTGATCCTGATCCAAGCTTGAAGACCACTTAGAGTGCTTGCAATATTATTTACCTTTCCATGGGCTCTTTCTTGAGTTTCCCAAACCAAAACACAACAACAGCAACAAACCTCACCACTCCCCAAACTCCATAGACAAAACCACACACATGTATATAGGCCTTATTATTACTTTTTTCAGACTAGCGCGCGCACACACGTGCGCGCACATATATATATATGTATATATATGAAGATAAAGGGAATGAGATGATTAGAATTAGAAGTAGGAACCCAATGAATGCTTGCCCGTTGATCTCTACAAGATCAGAATGTGCCTGCAAAGGAAAGGAGGCTCTAAAACCCAAGTTTATTACCAGGCTGGACTGGTGCTTTCCACAACCTCTGCTGAGGGTCGTACCTGCTGAGAAAGTCCATCTCTGCTCATTGAGCAGAACCTCTGGCCCTCTCTCGCTCGGTTCTCTCTTCTCTGATCTCTGGAAGCCTGTGAGACAAGGCTTCTTTCTTCTCCTCCTTGGCTTGTGTAAGCATTGCACAACTGTAGAAGTGCGCACTGCCAGGGAAAGTTTGTTTGGACACTTCAGAATGTAGAAGAGGGTTTCGCTTGTATAATGAGTTTTGCTTTCCCATTTCAGATGTCTGGAGAGAAATGCAAATGGTTTATCTCTGCCTCTTGAGGCATACTGCCTGTTTACACAAGCCTGTCTTTTGTGGCCTCTGAAGATACTTCTTGCTTGCTTCAGGGTATGATGATGCAACCTCATTGTTGAGTCTCTAAGCTAGAGATGGTGCTGGGACCTCACATGGCAGAGCACTATAGTCCAGAAAGAAATACATTCAAACAGTGCTTTGTTTGGAACCTTTGTGCAAGATTAAAACATACGATGCCATCCATCTATGGAGCAGGGAGAAGAAAGACCAGTGACCAATAATTAAAAACAGATGAAATATAAACAGAGCTAGGAGTTAGTAGTGAGGGTTAATTTACAGAATCTTCTCCATCCTTGGACACTTACAGGCAGCTCAGCAGAGGTGTGAGCCAGCATTTTGACTAATAACTCTTCTGATGGCATGCACACAGGATTTCCTCTACCTGCCATCCTCACCACATTCTGTGTGAGGGGAAAATGTAGACTCTAGAACTTCTTCCCTTTGCCCCTTATAATTCTACTCCATTAATATTAGGCTTGAATATTCCTATTCATTATGTTGAGGTTTTTGGCTTAATTTAAAAAATGGAGTGGATAATTATTAGCTTTTAATAAGCAATAACAGCTATCAGGGAGGGCTCATCTTTTAGTGTATCATTGCTTCTTCCTTTTGTTCATGAAACTCAATGAAAACTGTTCCCTATTTGAATCTCTACTGGTTTTTTTTTTTGTCTTTAAATAATTGTACAAATGGGCTCCTGTCCTGATCAGAGTCACTCCTTCCATCATTTTCCTCCTCTTCTAGCCCAACCCCACCCACTGGATCCATACTTCTTGTCTCAGTTCCACTGAACATGGACATGAGTGTGGCCTGCAGAGGATCCAGGCTGTGATTTTCTTTCTTTCTTTTCTTTACTTTTTGTGGAACACAAGAGTAGGCCATCTGGCATCCCACAATCTGCTTAGACTACAACTCCATTAGCCCCAGAACCAAGAACCCAATAGGAACAGCTCAGTAGAGAGACAGTGTGATGCAGTGTCCTAACTGAAGACAAAATCTGGCCCAGAGTCTCATTACCTTGGTTTTGGTCACAGGAACTGACTTAATGAAGGATAACATCTATGACATTCAGTCGTCACTCTGAGAAGTAGAGGGAAGAATGTATAAGGGTTGTTACTTGGTGTTCTAGCAAGCACTGTTCTGTTTCCCTTTGCAGGATTGGCATTCCATGCACACAGTAGAGCCTAGAAAAATTCATTCACCTGTCTTGCACAAGCTCAACATTCTATCCAGTTTTCTGTATTCTCATCACCTCTTCCATGACTGTTTATTTAATAGTGATGAGCTCATATGTCACATCATCTAAGGTGGTTTATGTACTTTTTGAGTGCGCATAGGAAGAGCTTTTTTATCCTGTCTCAGGATCTCTTCAGCATCCAAGAACTAAGGTACTACAGCCTTCTGTGTAGGTGTGTTACATGTCCTCATCAACACAAACACCGTGAAGACCATTGAGCCTCACACCTGCTTTTATTCTTCAAGGCATGTCTCTAGGGAGAGAATGGCTATTCATAGTAATGATGCTTCTGTAGGGAGAACTCCAAAACTGCCCCCCCACCAAACCTCCTTCCCATAGTGCCTTCCAGAACTTCTTTTCTGTCAGAAACGGGAGCCATTCTGACCACACACTCTGTCCCAATGAAACGCAATCTCTAAATCAACAACACATTTATCCATACACATGGTCTGTCTTTCAAAGGAGCGGAGGGTCCCGATTTTAATCCAGCATTTGTTCTGAAATCCATATATAAAAGTCTTCCACCCCTTAATCTGGTGGGAGTGAGACCATTTAGTTTCAGTACCGTGCTTGTTCTCGCATGACAGAAGAAATGGAGACACCTGTTGTTGTCTTCCTGTCCAGCGTGTCTGGACACTGTCTCTAGCAGCTTGTGTGACTCCCTTTGCCCTCACAGCCTTCAGCTGTGACACCATGAGTGGAGCATGAATGGAGCAGGTGAGAGGACTGTGAGCTGGGGGGTGGTGATGAAGAGCTTTCTGGTGTGCCCTTGGGTAGCTGGAGGAGCCACATGCAGGAAGATGGGGCAGAGTGCAGTGTCTCTGTGATACTTCTCAGAATTTGAAGAGCTGACCAAACCTCTGATCTCCAGGATGATACCACATAGCTAAGTCTTCTCCCTATTCATCCAGTGTTTCAGACAGAACTGGTCACTGAAAGGCCCTGGGCTGGGTTCCAGGGAGCGTGGACCATCTTCACTGCCCCACAGGGTTGTTCATAGGCTAATGCTCTTATCTGTGGATTAGATTGTTGGTGTTCATTGCTGAGGTTAGACTGTTCAGTGGGGAGGACTGAGAAATGGCCCACGGCAGCTGGTATGGACTGACAAGGTTTCTCTGACCTGGAGTTGCTGACATCTAGAGTCCCCAAATATGGCTCTTGGAGTTCTTGTAACTCAGTTGGACAATTAAAGAAATCACCAAATCAGATCATTGGTAAAATATGATAAAGCACAGCACAGGAGCTAAGGCACAGAGGTTGTCATCCCACCCCATAATTTCTGCTCATGTAATCTGTGTCACTTATGAATGAAACTTTATATATCATAAGTGGACATTTCTTAGTATTTCCTTCCTGAGATCACTCAGGAGTTGAGATTGGTGACCAGGAAGTTACCAATCACTTCCTTTAGGAAGTGGAGTTTTGTGCCCTTGCTCCATTTGTTGTTCCACCGCTGAGGCTGGACCTGGATAGTGGGTGTCTCTGGGAAAGCACTAAAGCTACAAATAGTCAACCCCTACCTCCTCTGCCACAGGCTAGGAAAGTTACCCAGAGGCCCAGGAGCAACTTGGATAAATTTAGTAGAAAGTCAAGTCATTTGTCAGAGTGAGGTGAGCCAGTTTCCCTCCAGGGTGGATTTGTGTCCTAGAGCTGGTCAGTAGTGCTTAGATGAATGATCTTAAAAATTAAAGATGTAAAAAAAGGACAAACAACTACAAAAGCAATACTTGCAAAACTGTTTGGTGTAAGTGAACTGAACACCTCAGGGGGGGGAAGGGAAAGGGGGAGGAGGGAGGGGGGTATGAGGGACAAGGTAACAAACAATACAAGAAATGTATCCAATGCCTAACATATGAAACTGTAACCTCTCTGTACATCAGTTTGATAATAAAAATTTGAAAAAAAAAATTAAAGATGCTCAGACTCCAAAGGCTACTCTTTCTAATGCATCCTACTAATCTTTTCTTGGGATGAGATTCTGGCATTACAACCAGGGCTCAAAGCCACCATCTGCCGTTGACCAGTGCCCTTGTGTGAGAAACGATCCCCACCCAGGCTCTCTGTCCAGCGTGTGTGTGCCAGGACCAGGATTCCAGTGGCCATTTGTGCCCCTATCCATCTTTCTGTACAAGCGGGCCAGTGATACATTGACCTCATTTCTGATGAATGACAACTGCTCATTGTGGGATCTGCTGTGGTCAGCCCAGGGTGGGGCTGACCATGGAGGGGCCCAAGTCTTCAAGTCCTTGGAACAGCAGCAAAGGTCAGGGACAGGGAGGAGTTGTCAGATCCACGAGGGATTGGCTGTGAGTGGTCAGAGGTCCCAACAGCAGTCTTGTTTGTGAGCTTGACATAGAGATGCAATTGGCCATGCCAACCCAGGGCCCAGGGGTGATATGTGTAGCCAAAAGAAAGCCAGGACTCCAGGGTGCTGCTGCTTGAAGCAGGAGGAGAGGGAGGTGCTAGAAAGATGTACCTTACCAGCATCAACTTTTCCCTGCATGTTCGTTAGGTGGCCGGTGGCTGGGTGTGGGTACAAGAGGATGGTAGAGGAAGTGGAGCCTCTCTGGCTGGCTGCTTGCTCTGAGTTTGTGGCTGTGCCCATAGCTAAGCAGTCCCTCATGTGTCACTGTGGGCTGAAGGTCTGATATGGAGGTGAATAGCGGACCAGGTGTCTGCCAAGGCCTCCACCACTCAGGTGAAGAAGGTCTTCTGAGGTGCCTTTGTGAGCATCCTTTTGGGGGCCCATGTTTCCTTAAACTTTTCTAGGAAGGGCAGTACTGCTTCCATGTCTCACGCATCCCAGAGGGGAACAATGTAGGACGTGGCAGGGTAGACTGCTTCCCTAAACAGAGCTTCAAGATGATAATACTAATTGTAGCAATTATTCAACTCTGATTCCACATCTTAACTTGTTTCTTCTTCATAATAATGATACCAGACAGGCATTGTTATTTCTGCATTATGGAGGTGGAAACCGAGGTCCATGGTCCCACGGTAACTTGTCTGGGCTAGCTACTGAATGAGTGTCAGGGCCAGGATTCAAACTCAGGTGGACTCGCTCCAGAGTCAGTGGCTCAATGTCTGTAATGATGTTCGTGACCTTGGAGGTAGATTCTACTTTTGGTACAATGGTTCTGGGTCTAGGTGGAGATACATTTTATTTGACCTCACTGCCAACATTTCTAGCCTCCCTACCTTTTTGAAAATACATGTGGAACTTCAGAGTAATATATCCTGAGGGCGTATCTTTTGGTTTGCTGAAGATTAAAAAAAACATTTTTACTTGGTGGTGGACTTTCTTGTCTGGAGGTCAGAGTCAGATGATAGCTTGCAGAATCGGCCCCTAATCCAGCTTGCTTCCTCCTCTTTGGAACTCAGTGCACTTTGATGCCTCCTGTCATCCATCCAGGAGTGGTGGGGCCGGGTCAAGTGTGGTGGGGCTTGTTGTTCCCGAGAGGCCACATCATGTATAGCCCTTCTGGTCACCATTGCACAGCAGCTTTGGGGTAAGTGGACATGATCTTGTGAGGAAGGACAAACAGACTGGAAGGAAGGCCTCCTTGTGCAGCAATAAGCATTTATTAAGGTTCCTGCCTGTCAAGGACTTGCTGCTGTGCTCGGCACAGTGTGGCCGTAGAAAGCACCCAGAGGCCTTGATCTGTGTTATTTGTATACAGAGCACAGACTGCGTGTACCAGTAGTCAGAGGAAGCTCAGGTTACCAGTAGAAAGGGTGCAAGGCAGGGGAATGGTCACAGGAATGACCTGGAAATCCGACTCTGGGTTCAAATCCTGGTTTGACTATAGACCAGCTGTGAGACCCTGGGGGATTTCCTTAGCTTCTCTTTTCTTTATTTTTCCCACCTGGAAAACAACGTTCTTCATTCCTATCTAATAAGGCCAGTGTAAGGATCAGAAGCACATATTTTTCAATATATGTGTAATTTATGTGTATTTGTGTGTATACGATTTAGGCTCACCTGGTCCATGAAGTGTAATGAAACTCTTGGTTGTTGTTTATGATCACGTGAAATGACGTGAAGATGGTTAGCGAGTGGCAATATACCCAAGAATGCACTGTCTTTCCCGGAAGCCTGGATCTTAGAGAAAGGCAGAGTCTGGTCCCTTCCAACTGTAGGTGAGGCAGGACGGTGCGGCAGTTAAGAATATAAGTTCTTCATCCTGGGGTGCAGTTACTTCTTGCTTGGTGTGCTACTTTAAATGTGTGAATTTCTGCTCTCCCTTGGTAGAACAGGGCATCATAATGTGTGAAATACAGAGCATTTCCTGGAGCCCTGGTGAAGACTTTGGAATATTCCCTCTGCAGAGCCTTGACTGCAAAGCCCAGCACAGTCATGTTGCTATTCTTCCCCTTGTATGCCATTGGCAGGTCACCAGCCACCTCCTGATGTAGTTCTCTAATCTGGAGAATGGGCTCAATCCCTCCTCAGGTGTAAGACTAGCAGTCTTGATCCCCAAAGATGGGAGGCTGTGCCTTCCTCCAATTCAGTTCTCTTGTTTCAGCTGTTTGTGTCACTCCCCTTGGGGCCCATAGCACCCTCTCTTACAGTGTTGATCGCTTCCGGTGTCTCTGCTATTGTGCTCAGCTGTGCTCTGAGCACCAGGTCCTTACCCAACACATGATGGGCACTCAGGAAGCTCAGTTCAGTGGAGAGCTCTGTCATGACAGGTTGAAGAATGAAAGGAACAGGTGTGTGTGTGTGTGTGTGTGTGTGTGTGTGTGTGTGTGTATACATGTGTGCACACAAGACTATATACACATAAGATTTTCTTTGTATGGAGGAAGAGAAGCCAGGAGATTCTGATAAGGACAACATATCTGGGAGCTCTGTCGTGAGAGGTATACACTCCCAGTCTCCTGTGACTCAGAGCAAGGACTCAGAGCAGCAGTTTCAAGGAGGCTAATGGCTGTTGGGGTGGTCAAGTTCCCTGATCTTATGCTAGTTTGCAGAAAGAGGCAAGGCATGGAGGTCTAGAGCTTTGCTACTCAAAGTAGTTGGAGAACCACCAGTGTGAGTCTCACCCAAGATCTATGGAGGCTAAGCCTGAATGTTCACCGATGCCTAGGTGTGCACACAGATAACTGAGAGCTGCTCTCCACCATTCCTGCTCAAGCTGGGATGCATTCTCCTTAGTCCACAGTCGAGGAGACAGGCCAGTCCCTGTTCTCAAGTTCTCAAGTTCTCAAGTTTTGAGCCTTTTCTTAGACCTAGACCAGCAGCATCAGCCTTACCTGGGAGCTTATTAGAAATGGAAACTCTCCAGTTCCAACCCGAACCAGGAGTCAGAGCCCGTGGGAGTGGGCATCGGTAAGATAGATAATCAGGAGCAAGGTCCTCTGACACTCTGTGCCCTCTCTGCATGTGGAATCATAAGGGGAGACCAAGAGACACATGTCTAGATAGAACTGAAGGGCACTTGGGTGTGACCCACACTGGGGACCCACAGAGCCCCATTATTGTACAGTCAGGATGGAGAACCCATGCCTATACCATGCACTAATGGCAGTTTACCTGGATGCTACTTAGGTAGACTAACACCTGTTTGCCTGCTAGTGACCTACTGTTTTGGGAGCATTATCATTGAGCTCTCTGGGAGCACAGAAAAGTACACAGGGAAATGGGTTTCCATCCGTCCCTCAAGAGGAAACTACGGTTGCCACCCTGGGGGAGGCTGGGCGGGAGGATACTCAGCACAGCCTCAGGAGCTGTATCATGGGTCCAAGTACTCGGTGCTGTAAAGACGATACTCTGCTTGATGCAATAGCCCTGTGCTAGAAATGGACATCGCTATGTGCTCCTTACCTTCAGCTCAGTTCTGGGGCTGATCTTGAGTGGGGTCTTTACTCTGCATCATCCCAGACCCTTGTATTAGAATGGTGGAACTGCCCCCTTTATTCTGGTGGTGGCAAGAATGAAGTTTAGAGAAATATTTACCCAAAGTAATCCCTTTGCTATGCTACTGCCTGTTGCCCAGGAAGCTGGGGAACAAACATTGAGTTCTCTTCATCATTGGAGGGGAGGAGCCGAGCTTTGCAAAAGCTAGGATGAGGCCCCTAGGGTAAGGAATGGTGGTGTGGTCCCAGCTCTTGCTGGGACGAGGAGTGTAGGGTACCCAAGGGCAACTACGTGCTCCAGTGGCTAAGAGGCAAGCTACAGGCGCTTCAGGTGCTACATTCCGGAGTCACTTGGCACACTAGGTATGGAGAGCCCTAACCTTATCGTAGAATCTAATTTGTAAGCACCATGCAGCTGTCTGGATTGACAACCCCTTTCGCTTGTCATTGCCCCTGAGACTTTGCTCAGAATCTTTTTGGTCATTTGCTGCCCTGCACTGTGGTTTCCCTGCCATACTTTTTCTCCTCCCATGAGCACCCTGTACCCACTGGGCCAGTGCTGGATAGCCTTTCTCTGGCCATCCTCTAGTCCAGAGCATCTCCTGATCTCTGTTCATTTCTGTCCCTTCTAAGAACCAGATTGTGCGCGTGTGTGAGTGTGTCAGAATATAGTTTTTTGAGATTAAATTCCATGGAGTTTGGATCTGTTGGACTTAAATGTGATTTTTTTTTTGTTTTTGGTGCCAGTCTTGGAGCTTGAATTCAGGGCCTTGGCACTGTCCCTGAGAATCTTCGACATATTTTGAATGATGGTGCATTTGTCTAGGTTCACAGCACTTTGTTTCCAGTTCTGAAGTCCCCCTAAATTCTGAATGTAATAATTGTTATTTAATTTGTGGGTTAACCAATCTGTCTGTCCTGAATGGATGAGAGGGGAGTTCTAGTCTTCATTCATCCAGTTTAGTCTGATACATGTCCCTGTAGAAATGTCTCTGTGTTTGATTCATCCAGCTTAAGACTCATAAATTTACCTTATTCACTCCCAAAGCTCCCAAACAGCTGGAATTCTAGAACACAACAAGTATGAAAGATTTGGGGTGAGGGTTTGTGGGCCTGAATATATGTACTTGGAGTATGATAATATGATTGATCAGTCAATGCCTGTGTTTTTGAGAGGAGGTGGTGATAGAGAGTGATAGAGGATTCTTCCAAGGGCTTTCAATGGCAGCAAGTAAGTAATGGCTATGAAGCACTTTGGAAACTCCGATTGATCTACATTTGTATGTATGAGGTATTGGGTATGGGCTTGTTTTTTGTTTTTGTTTTTTTAAGTCCCTGGGCTGGGAATAGATGGCCTAGTGGTAGAGTGCTTGCCTGATGTTTTTTTTTTTTTTTTTTTTTTTTTAGAAAAAGGTCTCAATTTTAGCCTCCATTGAAGAACTCACTGTCAGCTTTTACAGAAGCCCACATGTGTGTCTCTGGGGTGAAAAGGTGCCACTTGTTTGCTCTCCCCAGAGGAAGAATAGCCCAGAAAGGTACAAAGGCAGAAGGAAGCGTTCCTGCAGGCTTTGTAGATTCTGTCCCCGTATCTCTTGCTGTGTTTTAATATTTCTTTGTTCTTCATTCTTTATAATGTGCCAGGTTCCCATCAATGGGAATACACACAGGTAGGCACTTTTCTTACCCCTGGTTACCCTTATGTGTCAGTAAAAGAAAAATGCCCTCTGCTGTGGGTCCTTGCTCCTAGGGAAGCTTCAAAATTTTCAAAGCTTTTGCCTTGGAGGACCTGGATGAGTCGCCATGCCTGAGACTAGTCAAAGGTGTATCACTCTTTTAATTTGGCACAGGATAGGACCCAGATCTAGGGCCCAAGAGATATATGAAATGTCAAAAAGAACTGGATTTGAGGGGGTGTTGGGCTTTAAGCCAGGACTGAAAAGTATAGCCTTTACAAAACACACTAAGAACTGGGCACTGGTGGCTCATGCCTGAAATCCTAGCTACTCAGGAAGCTGAGACCTGAGGATCTAGGTTCAAAGCCAGTCTGGGCAGTTATCCACCAGAAAACCAGAGTGGTGCTATGGGTCAAGTAATAGAGCACTAGCTTTGAGTTGAAGAACTCAGGGACAGTGCCCAGGCCCAAGTTCAAGCCCCACAACCGACAAAATACAATACAATACAAAACAAAACAAAACACCCACTAAGGAGTCTGGCCAGGTGAAGTTTAGAAATGATTTCTCCAAATCTGGCTGTCCCTTGTCTAGGATACAGGGAACAGCTGGTTCAGTAGACGTGCGTAAGAGTGCCAAAGGAGACAGAAGACACGGGGAATTCTTTGTTTTGGCTCTGGGTTTGGTTGGAGATGTGGAGCAGAACCTCTTGTGAGAATGTCTCTTCATAGATCTGCCTTGAATGTTTATTATCTAGGTGACCCAGGCAACTCCAAGTTGTAAAAATTAAATTTGATGTAGTTTTGAGTTGGTAGCATCCCAGAGTATTTGTCAGAATCAAATACAAGCTCTTTCTAGAGGGCCATAGTCACAGATGGAGCTTTGAAGACTCCTGTAGGCAAAACCTAGTCTTTTAGATAGGAGCATTCATGTTCAGCATAAAACCTAATGAGGAAACCAGCCACCATGAGTGGTTAGCAGAAGCAATAAGCAGAGGGATCAGAGTCTACCAGTTTCAGATATGTGACTGATCATAGGTAGATAATGTCTTTAAAATATCAGAAAAAGGTGAGGAAGATACCTATACTATTTTTTTTAAATCCACGCATATATGAAGGAAAACAAGTAGAACTTCCAGAGATGAAAAATAAAACAACCAAAATTAAAAACACATACTCTTCAGCAATTGGAATATACTTTTACAGGTTTAATTTTGTCAGAAATAACAAGACACCAATTCTGAATAAGGATATGTCAAAGAGTAATTTGCACATTTTTTTAACAGGATGAATTTATTACAAGGCTTTGGAAGGAAAAAGACATTGGTCCCAAGCAGGCTTACTCCAGTCTAGAGTGATTCACTCCCATGCTGTGTAATGTTCAGTTCGATTGGGACTCTAGGATTCTCAATTTCTTCTTGTATACTCTGGCTCCATGTATTTATTTTGAGGGTTCATCTAGGTAGTTTGAAAAGGTCTTGTTTTTCTCTTTTCCTTTCCTTTCCTTGATTTTGAAGGTGCCATGATCTCTACCACCACTTCCCTTGGGAATGGTCCCAGTATTTGATTTCTTGTTTAGTTAATTTAGCCTTCAGGTGAATAAAAGGAATATGTCCATAACTGCCAACAGTTCCTCTCAGGACTGGTGTTGGTTGAGGAGTTACTCATATTTATCTGGGAGAAGCCAGTGAAGGCAGCTGGCCACTAGAAGGCAGGCCAGACGCCAGAGGGTCAGCTCTGGGCAGCCTGCTCTGGCCACGCTTCCCATCTGGGGGTAATGAGGAATGGCAGGATTCTGATCTTTAAGAGGGGTCTGAATGTGGCTAACATGGTGACAGATATGAATCTTAGCTGGACACAGCCTGTAAATTCCAATTAATCTGATCCCAACCCTTGGGAAATCTGCTTTGCATTGGACTTGAACACTGGTTCAGGTCTCAGGGCCCAGTCTGTTACATTGCCCAGCAAGCGTTCTGTCCCTTGTCCCCTTGGTTAGTTAGCTCTTCTAGAGGACAAGATCTGCCAGGATTGTCCCAGAGCTTGGGCTCCCTAGGCAGGGGGAGGGGAGGAGGAAATGGGAGCCATGCACGCAGAGATGCTCTAGGGCAGAAAGAGTCTGAGGTCAGACTTTTTCCCTTTCCTTTTTCCCCTTTATCCTCTCCCCCACCCCCCATCTTTCTCCTCATTATTTTTTATCCCATTGTCATCTGCCTTTGTCTGCTGTCTTTTTAAAAAAATTTTTCCTCTATCTTCTTTACTCTGCATAGAAGAAGAATGTAAGGTTATTTATTTTTTCCTTCTGTGAAATGAGCACAAGTGAGCATTTAGGGGGGTGGACTTCCTCTGAGTTTGCTTGGACCCAAGACAAAACTTGACACATGGTAAAATTTTCAAAGCAGGCAGTCAAATGGAATTGTCCTGGACATTGAAATAGCTTCTGACCCCTTTCCTGGTATGAGTCCAAGTTCTGATAATGGAATCCTACCCAGGAAGGGAAGCAGTGCCCACCTCCCACCTAAGGGAGGAAGTGGCAGTTCCTCCCCACCCCCCGGGGGGGAGGATGTTCAGCCAGCAGAAAACCTGCTGGGCCCAGCCTTGGAACTCAGCACGGTCATGCCTGTGGATGACGTCACCGGCCTTCCACGGGACAGCTGCAGCCAGCAGCAGGACACTCCAAGCATGCCAGTGGTAATTGGAAACCTTATTTTCAAATGCTTCCCACAGCATTCACGCATGGTGAGAAGAGCTTTTGCTGGGACACTTTCAGGTAGCTGCCCTGAGTGAGTCCCTTGGAGACTGGAGAGATCTGAGGTTGCCTTCCGCCTTCCCTGGGCCAGGGAAGATGGGGCAGGAGACAGTTTGTCAATAGGCTTTCATTTGGATAGACCCTCAGAGAGCCACAGTTTCTAGGCAATAATTGCCAATGCCTCTTCTTGCTAGTTCATGGGAAAACAATATTTCCTTTGTATTGACCTAGCATTGGTGCCTGGTCTTGTCTGTATATGTATCATGTGAATAGAAGACAAATTTAGGGGGAAGAAACATAAAAGGTTTAGAGAAGAAAATGTTTTATGCATTCACAAGTCTGAATGTGTACGAGGCAAAGAGATACCAGAGCTTGTAACCCTGTGTCCTCTGTTGAGAGAATTAGGTCTGTGAGGAGGCACAGAAACCTGGGAATCCCAGTGAAGATGGTAGGGAGGGGAGGGGAAGAAGCTCGTATTTACACACCTGTTGGATAGCCACAGTGCAGGGGGTGGGGGGTGGGGTGGGGGGGCTTGTACATGGAGACCTTGGAGTTTGTGCTTCAGAAAAGATTCTCCAGAATAGCATCTTTCATAGTACCACTCCAGTGCTGGTGCAGTGTCATATCAGATCTGCCCCTTTACTCTCATAGCTGCCTTCTTGGCTGGATGCTGTCACTAACACTTTTTGATAAGTGGGGGAAAGTGAGTCACTGAAGTCCAGTTGACACAGCTCAGTTGTTTAGGGCCTTCATTTGAATCAAAACCATCCCTAATGGCGCTCCTTGACTCCAGCTCTTTCCCACTAGGGTCTGCCTCTCTGTCTCTGTCTGTCTCTCTCTCTGTGTCATATGGGGGTGGGGGTGGGGATGGAACCCAGAGTCTTGCATATGTATTTGAATGCTCTACCATTCAACTACAGCCTCAGTCCCAGAATCTGTCTCAGAACCTGTTTTAATTGTGAGATAAACCCACAGCCCTTTATTTAATCCCTTTTACTCTGTTTCCTTTTGATCATCTTCTTAACCATCATATTCATCGATTACCACAAGATTGAACAGAGGCACTTTGGAGAAATGGGCTACAAAATGAAAGCTCTCTGCATTTCCACCCCCTGCCCCATGACTGTTTATCTCCCTGAAGTGAGGAGATTTGTCATCTAAAAATCTCATCAGCTTGGAGGTAATAGAGAGGGAGAAGGTAAACACTTGCAGGAGTGCAAGGAGGATAAGAAGACTAGGGGACACTTAAGGCCCAGTCAAAGGAAGAAAGTTCGAGGTTCAGGATTCAGCTGGGCGGGGTGTGGGGAGGGAGAGGGGAACAGTGGCATCTTGGCCTTTCTCACTGCTTTCTGGGTTATTGGGATTTCCTCTGGATGGCCCTGCCAGCAACCAAGTTGATCTCTCCAAAGACTTATTTCACATTGCAGCTCTGTCTTCTGCACTACCTGTTATGATGCTTAGAATCTCCAGCTCCTGTAGCCCAAAGTCAAGGTCTTTGCCTTCCAACCTAATTCCATTTCCAGATATCTCTGTGTCTCTCTCACCTGCCCCTTGACACTCTTTTTATTTTTTTTTAATATGGGATTCCCTTCTTCTTCTGGTTATCCCAGCTCCTGGTTTACTGGAAGCTTAGTTTATTGTTTTCATTCACTCAGCGCTCATAAAGCAGCTTGATGCTGGAAAAGAAGCTGGGAAAATCAGGACAGACAAAAGAGATCTCCTGACCTTGATGAGCTCTGGGTCTTGGGGAGGGATGCATAGGAAAGCGCCTTTGATCAGCTCTGTAAGATCCACTCCCCACCATAAATGATGCCCTCCTTTTCCATATAGCATTTTCTAGCCAGCTCTGTGGCTGTGAACTGGCCTTTCTCTAAAGCCCTGTGGATCCATGTCTCTGTCTCTTTTAGTTTCTTGTGTTCTGCCTAGTATAATCCACTTTCTTTTATTGCCAATATCTTTTGGATTTTAGCCTCAAGGAACATACCACTCTGCCTAGGACTGCACCATGTGTCTAATAATAGGAATGTACATTTATATCGAGCTTTGACTTTAAAGCTCGTCCACATCCGTGATTCCTCTTGCTTTCCCCAAACAACCCTAACAGGACAGGCAAGAAAAATGTGAGGAGCCTTGTTTTATAGCATGGGAGTGACTTGCTCAGATGCATACAGTTCCTAAGTAGCAGAGTTGTCAGCCTGGGCCTGGGGTCTTTCTGTGAGCTGACCACACAGTCCCATGGAATAGAGTCCCTTACATGGCCTCACACTGGACCTACATTCTTAAGGGATGCATCAGGAGACAAAAGGAAGTGAAAGGAGAATCCTGTGGCTGAAATTTAGGTGGTTCATTAATACAACAGGGAGGTACATGGGGCTGGTTGGATAAAGGGTGAGTTGTTCCTCTAGTTCTTCTTATCTGGATATTCTTTTTCCTCCATGAGCCTGGAGATAGCTGGTTGTAGTAACAGCAGAAGGAATCAAGGGTGGAGTTAGGGATAGAGCAGAAAAGATGGGCAGGAGAGCCAAATGTAGGGGTAGGTGACAGTGAGGGGCCTGTCAGTTCACCCTGTAGTGACACAGGATCTTGGGAGGGTTGATCACTCAAACTCACAACTTTCCTATCACCAGACATGAAGGAAAAACTATAGGTTTAACCACACTGCTTAAGTTTCAGAATCCTACATTCTTCTTCAAAGTATTTAGTGGAACTGGGGACGATGTGCACAGTAAGTAGAATCCCAGCTCCCTCTCACCTTGGCTGTTGATTTTCAGCTTGACAGGTGCAGTCAGGCTCTGGCCTATGAATGCTAGCCAGTTGGAAAGCTTGGGCCTTTGAAGCTCAGCTGTTTGAGCTACCTAGGTGTTAAAAAAAAATCTTACCTTGCTTTAACAAGAACAAAGTGTGTTTTCTTCAGCCTGGGCATGAATCAAAAAATAGTTGAACTTTTTTTTTCTTCTTCAAGTTTAAAAATAAAAAAAGTCACCTTTGGGCCAAGATCAAGAATGGAAAATTTCAAGACAGAGGAGTAATTTTTTTTCCATGTGCTCTGGGCAAGGGACGACAAGGCATTTTGATGGAAAGTTGTGTGTAAACATGAGCTGTGAGTCCTGCTACTTCATGAACCTTACAGTGTCAAATCCATTAAAATGCTGAGTCACAGTACCCTCCCCCTTCCTCCCCTCCCTCCCCACCCCCCACCACAAGGGAGTGTTCAGTGGGCCAGGTGACTGACCCTTGTGTAATTGGATACAAGCAACTAACAAAAGGAAAGGAAGAGGCAATTTAAAAGTCAGCTTCAGTGCTGGGAATATGGCCTAGTGGCAAGAGTGCTTGCCTCCTACACATGAAGCTCTTGGTTTGATTCCCCAGCACCACATATATGGAGAACGGCCAGAAGGGGCGCTGTGGCTCAGGTGGCAGAGTGCTAGCCTTAAGCGGGAAGAAGCCAGGGACAGTGCTCAGGCCCTGAGTCCAAGGCCCAGGACTGGCAAAAAAAAAAAAACAGCTTCAGCCTTGACCAAGGTGTCTCTGTCACACTAAGTGCAGGTTAGCACCTCACATGATCACACTGGAGGCCTCCTGTGGGGACAGGAATTCTGGCTACAGGGTGAAAGGAAGTGCTCTAGCTGTGTTCTGGAGGAAGGCTCCACGTGCACATGGCTGTAAGGTTTATTTGGGACTGTCGGGCTTTCTAGCAGGAAATGAGAAGCAGGTCTGGGCCAGGCAGTGGGAATGGCAGGTCATGGATTAGACACCTCCTCTCAGGGCCTTGTGGGAAGTGCTCTAGTGGGCGATCTGCCTCGCCCCACCCTAGCTCAATCCTATCTGGGATGCTGCACTGGTCAACATGTTTAATAATGGGAAAGGCAGGGCCATGATGTTCAAAAGAGGTCAACTGGCCAGGGCTGGAGACTCTGCTGTGCTGGAGACTCTCTGCTCTGCTGGAGGCTAAGTCTTTTGTATTTGTTCATAGGAAGGCCTTGAACTTCCAGGGAAGAGGAAGGTGATGACAAAGAACTCCAACGGAGGCTCTAATTTGGATGGTAACAGGTGTATAGAAAGGATGATGGTCCTACGAAACCCCACTGACAAGTGGGAGTGATGACGGGAACTTTTGGTAGTTCCATTATAACAAATCTGGAGAGATAGCCCCTGGCTGGCTGAGGTGAATACTGAAGGATATTATAGTTGCAGAGTTTTTGTTTGCAATCCTCTAGTTTCATAGTTCAATATTATTAATGTATGAAGACGTTTTTTATTTGTGTCAGTTTTACTGTTTCTGACAACAGCCTCTGAGGAAGTATACATTTGTGTGACAGACTGCCTCCAATGCTAATTCTAAATATAGAAACCGCCTCATAGATGCTGAAATCAGTCACACAAAATTCAGGTGGTGGCTCGGAAAAATATGAATACCCATGAGGCTGGCTTGGTCCCTGGTGGAAATTCGGGCAGCTGAGTCCCTCATTTAGGGCCCTGGAGTCGTCAGACCGTAGGCTGGCTCCTAGACACATGTAATCACATACATTTATGGACTGGAATCAGTGTGGATAGAGGAAGCCCCAAGCACCAACCAAACATCCTCAGAGTACAGTATGGGCACCTGAGTTTTCATCCTGACTCTTGCTTACCATCAATGTGTTCTGCTTGGTTTTCTAATGGTCCAAAGTGAGGATATTAAATTGTATATGCTCTGGGATCATTTCTTGATGTCAAACCCAGCAATTGGTAAAAACTTAGGTTATAGCTAAGAGCTGTAGCTCCTTTTTTTGTTGTTGGTTGTGCCAGGGATCAAACCCAGAGTATGTCACATACAAGGCGAGTGCTCTACCACTGGGCTACTTCCCTAACTACTCTAGCTCACTCTTATCTGGGATGTATAGTAGTCAACATATTTAATAGTCGGTAAAGCAGGGCTATAACTTTCAGAACAGACACGCTGGCCTAGGGTGGAGACTCCCTGCCATGCTTGATACTAAGTCTTTTGTAGCTTCTTATAGGGAAGTTTAGAAGCCTCCAGGGAAAGAGTAATATGATAGCAATGAACTTAGGGAATGGTCCACTCTAAGAGTAGAGAAGTCTTTCCATGTGTGACCACTAAAGCCAAAAGCCTATTCACTCTCTATGCCCAGAGTCAGCCCAGTCCCTGTTGCCTGGCAACACTTGGTAAGTGTTGGGATCATTCCAAGCTAGTCTAAAGCAGTGGAGTCTAATTGTGATGTCCTTGGGCCAACCCAAGACAATAGGGAGCACGGGCATGGATCTTGAAAGGTAGCTTATGATTCGGGCATCCTGTGGCCTTTGATCTTCTTCTAAGCAGCTCTGGCTGTGGACACAGGGGTCAAGTTTCCTGGATGCTAAGTAGCCCGCTCTTCAGCCCCCAAGAGCTGCACTTATGTGGTTTCTAGAGCCATTGAGCCTTTCCTTGGCAGGGTGGACCTTAGCAATTGACCTCCTAGCACTGGCCAGGAGCCATTGAGGGGAGGTGTTCAGTCCATGGCCTGCCATTTCCACAGCCTGGCTTAACCTCCACCTCACTTCCTTCTGCAAAGCTCAACAGCCCTAAATCAACCACAGAGCCATGGGTACGTTGGAGCCTTCCTCAAGCACACAGCTAGAGCTCTTCCAGAAAGCTACTTATATAAGGACCCCCTTATACTCTATAGAGTCCCTTATAAAAAGCCCCCTGTACTTTATGTTACAGATGGAGGGGGCGCTCTTAGTAATCCTAGAGAAGGCAAGAGATTCCTGACAGTGTATATGAGGAATCCATTCTTTCTTCTATCAGAAATAACATAGATTGAGGATAAGATGCTAAATGAAGCTATGGAAACATACAGCTACATTTTCCCCAATAGAATCTACCTCAGAAATAGTCAACATTGACTGAAAACTAAAAAATATTTGTCAAACATTGCTCCAGAGGCTTTGCATGAATTATCTGATTGATGTAGAATAAAGTTGTGTTATAATATATACAGTTGGATTTTGGTTTCTATTGATTCTACCCATATTCATGGATTCAAACTTGAAAATTTTTCAAAAACAATTGTGTCTGTACTAAACACATACAATTTCTTCTTTTTGTCATTATTCCCTAAACAGTACAGTACAACAACTAGATGCATAGCACTGACATTGTATTAGGTATCACAAACAATTTATAAATGATTTAAAACAAACTGGAGGGTATGCATAAGCTCTATGCAAAAACAGCGCCATTTACTGTGAGGGGCTTGAATATGTGTGGGGTTTAGTATGGGGCGGGGCTTCCTGAAACCAGTTCCCTAAGAGTGGTGAGGAAGAGCTATAATAAGGCCTGGTGATACAGGTGCCTGTATAATTCCACAGATAGCCACAGAGCTTTCACTTCTATTCTAAACAGTGTGTAAGGGCCACTTATGAAATGATATCACTGATGTCATCATCCCGCATTACGGGTAATAGATAGTGGTCGAAACCGCTGTTTGATTTGCCCAACACCACAGGGCTAGTAAGTGAGAGAACAAGGGCTTGAAAACGGCCTTTGAGCTCCATCCTCATACCATTCTCTACTTGCGATTAGATTAGCCCCATCTTCAGATGTAAAAGTAGAGGCTCAGAACAGGTAGATGATTTGTGTGGACCCCCATCCAGAGGCTGTACTTGTCCTTAGGCTATCTGTCAGCTGCTGGGCCACCATGTGTGACACATCAGTACTGGATTCAGGCTGGTGAACCAAGAGCTAAAGTTCTCAGTTCCAGCATCTTAGCTATTCCCCTCTCCATCCACCTCCCCTCCAGCATCTTTTTGATCAAGTTGCAAACGATGCAATAGCTGTTTGCTTGGGGGTCAATGAAGAGGGTATTTGGCTCATCTCTGCTTTGAGAAGTCTTCAGTCTTCAGGCTCCTAGGGTATCCTCCATCTTGGGAGGTATGCCTCTACTTGTGGTCATCGTTGTTGTTGTTGTTGGTCTCCTCTTCCAATTCCTCCTCCTCCTCCTCTGGTCTCCTTCTTCTGTTAGAATTATGACCCTTTCAGAAGTCAACTGGAATCAGAGGGAAAAGACTAAAGACTTCTGGGCCTTCTTCTCAACTACCTAGGGAGCTGAAGGCACCCTCTGCATAGATTTGCTGTGAATATCAGTTGAGATAGAGAATGTGAGGAGCTTTATAAATCATTTGTCTCCAGGTGAAAGAAAACAATTGATTATCATTAATTAATATTGCTACCACTTAACATTTATTAGCAGTTGCATACCCAAATGCCCCATATTCCTAGTAATTTTTCTGCACATTTAATCTGGGATACTAGCCTCCTTGGTTAGGGAATTTTATAAAGAGGAAAACAATTACTTCCTAGGCAATCTGAATTTCCTAACTTGCTTATGTTAATTGCAACTGTTTTTCTTTTTCCTGTTCTGGGGCTTGAACTCAAGACCTTACTCTGTAGCTTGACTTGTTTACTCAAGAATAGGACTTTTGGCTTTTGGCTGGTTAGTTGGGGATGAAGAGTTTCTCAGACTTTTCTGCCCAGGCTGACTTTGAACCATGATTCTCAGATGTTAGCTTCTTGAATAGCCAGGATTACAGGTGAGCCACCAGCACCTGCTTTAAACATTCTTGAAACTGTGGAAGTGGGAGATTCTGAATCATAGAGCCCCCTTTTCTCACTGTTTTTCGATACCTCCTGTTCCTTCCTGGGAACCCTGGAAAGAATAAGCATCATATTCTTTGTCACTACCCAAGAGTCCCCTGTGAATAGTATTGAACTGCACACTTGTCTCATAAACTCAGTAGGACCAATTTTATAGCCCTGTTTCTGTCACCTCTGGCTGTTTGGTATTTGTGTTGTCTACACATCCTTTATGCCCAGGACACACACAGGGTAGGAGAAGCTTTTGCCCTCCCATCTGGCTAATACTCATAACTCTGAATTCAACATGGGAGGACTAATTGTGGGCCTTGATTCATAGTGTTTCTAAAAGCTTTGGGGCAAGATTAAACTGCCCTTTGACAGTGATTGACAGCTTTCAAGATTGAAATAATGAGCCCAAAGCCCCAGGTCCCCTGCAAACCATTCTGGAGGTGATTTCTTTGTGTACCTCTCCTACATTTCAGAAACCTGCCTCTTGTGCTACTCAGTGCTCAATGGACACCACATTCATCTCCTGTTCTTTGGCTAGAATTAATTGCCAGACCATCTGAGGGAGTTATTTATATTAATACCACCCAGCTTGCTGCAGCTGGAGGACCATCAAGTGCAATGCCTGCTGTATTGCCTCAGTGACTGTAGTCCCAGCCCTGGCAGGGGCCAGTGGAGATCACTTTGAGGCATCAGGGTTTGATTGAGCCTGTGATTGATGGGCTCAAGGCTGGAGCTGGGGAAATAGCTCAGGAATTTCATTTCATTCAGGCATTTTGGCTTTCAGGTATATGTGTGATCATGGTATGGCAATTGGGTGATGATGGACGATGGTTTTGCTGAGTAGGCTGTGAGGCACTTGGTTGGGAGTGAACACCTGGGTAACTGTGCTTACCTTGATCCTCAGTGCTGAGTCCCTCTGGTCCATCTTTCTGGGGCCCTGGCTTCCATGTGATCCAATGTGATCATCGCTTTGAGACAAGGGAGGAATGTAGGCCCCACCTTACTGTATTACAGTCTCCATTATTGTCAGTTTCAAAGAGAGTACTTTAGAGATGACAGTAGTCTGTCACCTGAATTAGGACTCTGTGTGTGTGTGTGTGTGTGTGTGTGTGTGTGTGTGTGTGTGTGTGCGCGCGCATGCGCGCGCACCTGCTTGTATTGGGGCCTGAAATCGGGGCTTTGTCCCTTAGCTTCTCCCCCCCTCCACCCCCAATGCTGGTGCTCTGCCACTTGAGCCACAGCTCTACTTCCAGCTTTCTGGTGATTAACATGGACTTCCTTGCCCAGGCTGGCTTCAAACCATGATCCTCCGATCACAGCCTTCTGAGTAGCTAGGATTACAGGTGTAAACCACCAGCACCTGGCTCTGAATTAGGGCTTTTAATCCTCAAAAACATTGAGAACTACAAGTATATTTTTTAAAAGAAGAAACAGTATCAGAGAGGCTATGTGACTTGCCCAAAGCCCTTGGGTGGGGTGGCCAGAAACTAGATGCTACCTCTATAGATTCTTGCCCAGGCCTCTTTGGGAGGAGTATAGAACTTATTGGAAACCTACATTTTACTGTTGTTTCCTTAGAGACTGTTGATGTTGGTCTTAGGTCATTTTCTGGAAGCGATGATCAAGGAAGTAAAAGCTGAGCATGATTTACCTGGCTGGCTCCATCACAGAACCAGAGCCCTCCAAACACAACCAGGATTTCAGGGCACCTGAGCACCAACTTTATCTACAGTGCCACTTTAGTTAGGGGAGGAATTGGAGAGCTAAGTCTGGGTCTCTGTAATGTTCCATTAAAAAAAAAAATCTGTTCAGTACAGCCTCCAGAGTGTTGTGGCAATTTCCCTGTGCCAAATGGAAAATGGTGAAATGATGTTTTTACATTGATTCATACGTCATTCTTAACCCCAGCATGGAGGCTGGGGTGTTGGAACACTTGAAGACACTCAGCATAGGGCTCTGATTAAAGCTATGAGAAGCTCTTGGCTTGGACGACCTCCTCTTCCTCTTCCTCCTCTTCCTCCTCTTCCTCCTCCTCCTCCTCCTCTTCCTCCTCTCCTCCTTCTCCTTCAGTAAAACAGTTGTACAACTGTTTTTAAGTTCAGTTCAGAAAGTCAAGTTAGGAAAAAAAAATAGGCGACACTGATGTGTAATTGTAGTAAATAATTTTTCTTTTCTTGTTAGAAGGAAAGTTGGTTCTTTCTTGATTCTAAGATTAGTTCTCTAACACATACATTTCTGGATTTTTTTTTTCCCCCTTCTGCTCTGTAGGTCTTTGCTCTTGGGTACTCATTGATTCATTGAGTTCTATTTGGGCTTCAACCAATTCCCAGGAGACTCCAGGTGGTCTTGTAACATTGTCCTGTGGTCACTGTGGCGTGGCAGATGGGCCTGGCTCATTCTTTTCATGAAGTAGATCAGTTACACACTAAGGTTTTTCTGGTTCTCCAGCTACCAGGTCACTTCTGTAGCAAAAATGTTTTTCTCTTAAAGTCTAGACTGGATTGAAGATGGGATATTCCCTATGGTACATTTGCCTAGTGTGTACACCAGTGTGTGTGTGTGTGTGTGTGTGTGTGTGTGTGTGTGTGTGTGTGTTCATGAGCAGGTGCATGTGAGTGTACATGGATTTAGGACGTGGTTGGAGAAGAATTCTCATTAGGAAGTTTTCTGGGAAGGGAAATCATTATTATCTGATGGGAGCCAAGGAGAAATCAGCCCAGCTTGCACCCTCTTTGTGTGATCTCCTGGCTGTTCCTCTACCTTCCTTCATAAATCTCCCGTTTTCCTTGTGACTTTAAGCCTGGCCTAGCCCACGTGGCTGTGCCACTATGGTGGCTCTGGACATTCATCTAGCAATGGGGCTTCCCCACGTATAGAAGGGGTCTTTGGAGATGGGAAAGGAGAACTTTGAGGGAATGTAGGTTCCCCAGCTAGAGGCTCTTTGGGATTCTTTCAGGGATTTTTGTTGTTGTTCTTCATTTCCACATCGCAGAAGTGGTTGCTGGGCTATTTGCTTACCTTGTGAGAGAGGAAGGACAGCTCTTGTCAGGGGAGCCTTGGATGGTTTCTGTTCTGTGCCCTATGGCATTAACCCCAGCTTTCAGAGGGTGAAAAACAGCAGACCTGTCCCAGCTCTGGAAAATCTGGCTTTGGCCTGGCCCCAAGGAATTTGTTTGGTCTGCTTTGAAGAGCCTGCATTGCCTTTCCAAGGAACCCTGTGGGCTCCTCCTGTGAACTGTTGAGTGCCCTTGTTGGATGGTTCCCAATCACCTATTAGATTAACAATAGCCAAATAATGGATCCCCACAGAGTCCCACTCAACTGTGGTGGTGGGGGGGATTGAATACAGGACCCACATTATTTAAACTGGAGGCAGGATGCTTCTCTAGCCTGGAACCCCCTCCCCACCCTGCTGTTGATAGATGGTGAGGAAGGCAAGAGGAGGGGCCGGAGGGGGGTGGGGGCGGGGCACACAGTGTGCCAGGAGATCTTCTGTGCTTTTGGTCAAATTGAGCCCAGCGCCTGGCTGTGCCTCTATAGTGCTGTCTTGCTGTTGACATGGACCCCAGGATGGAGTTGGTGGGGTGCTTGGTGGGGTGTTAGCTAGGAGCAGTCTTGCTTTGGGTTGAGAGGGATACCCCTGAGGCTTGATAGCAGGGCTCCAGCTGTATGACTCAGCAGCAGCTTCTTCCGGCCTAGGGCGACTGCCGGCCCTGGCGAGATGTGCATTATGGATGAGCAGCTTCATTTTCAGGCAGGGTTGCCTGGTAACTGCCCGGCAGGCGGCTGGTGCATATCTTGGGTCAGCCAGCGCTTGCTCTGGTGGTGGGGAGCATTCGTTTTGTCCAGGAGTGCTGGGGCTACCACGGGCCATCTCTCGCCCTCTCCTCTCTCGAATGCCACTTTCCTCATTCATCTGAAGAGCCACTTGTATTTTATAAGGCCAGTGTAGGGATAGTTAAAATTCCTTTTCAAACTTGGAAGCCAAAAATAGGTTTATGGGAGTTCTGAGGTTGCAGAAAAATTTACAAAAAGATTTAAATTTCTGATTTGAGCCAATAAAAGGATGATATTGAGAAATTGGCACTGCTGTTTCATTACTAATGTTAATGTCTGTGCTGCTTGGGAAGTAAAATGCAGAGGTAGCATCTTTTTCTTTCTTCCTTTCTTTTTTGGCAGTCCTGGAGTTTGAACTCAGGGTTCTGTACTTGCCAGTCAGGTGCTGTGCTTGAGCCACACCCCTAGCCCCCTAGCATTTTGTGCTCTGGTTACTTGTTTGTTTGATTTTTGCCAGTCCTGGGGCTTGGACTCAGGGCCTGGACACTGTCCCTGGCTTCTTTTTGCTCAAAGTTAGCACTCTACCACTTTGAGCCACAGCACCACTTCTGGCTTTTTCTGTTTATGTGGTGCAGAGGAATCGAACCCAGGGCTTCATGCATGCAAGGCAAGCACTCTACCACTAAGCCATTTTCCCAGTCCTGTGCTCTGGTTACTTTTGAGATAAGGTCTTGCTTTTTGCCTTGGTCAACCTGGACCTTGACCCTTCTATTCCTGCTGCAGCTGGGACAACAGGCACACACCACTGTGCTCAGCTTTTCCAATTGAGATAGGGTGTCTTGCGAACTTTTCTGGTTGTTTGCTTTGGCTGGTCTCAAACCAGGATCCTCCCAATCTCAGCCTCCTGTGTAGGTGAGATGACAAATGTGAGCCACCACTGGCTTCAAGCTTCTTTGTGTATTTCTGAATGAGACCACACACTGCTTTAGGAAGCCAGTCCCCAGGGATCTTTGACAAAGAGACTATCATAAAGCATGGCAAAGGCAAGAGGGACAAAACCCCATCTTCTGGAGTGTGGAGGCCCAGCAGTTAAAAATTCCCAGTGCAAAACAGAACAGGGAGCAGAGGCGCACGCAGGTGCACTGTCCGGGTCGACACATGCTTTCTCTGAGTGTGCAAGGTGGAACTGAGTGCTGACCTGGCGTTAGCCGTTTTAGTCCTTCCCACATTCCTGCAGTATGCATGCACAGCCATTATCTGCCCTTGGAGAAGAGGAAAGAGACCCAGAGACTGACATTAAAATCCCACAACTGGGAACTGGAGGAATTAGAAGTCCAGCCCAGGACTGGCAGTGCCCTCCTGATCTCACGGGCTTAACCACAGCCCTGGGCTGCCTTTTTCAGCAGGAGAGGATCAGGCAATTATGGCAGCTGCTGCCCATGTGACAGCTTCAGCCCCTTTGCTCCCCCTTCATGCCTGCATGGCCTCTGCTTGTGGAGTTCTCTCCATCCCTTCACCTGCTAGCTTCTTATCCCCTCTGCTGGCCTTCCTACATCCAGACCCTCTCTCTACCCCTCCAGGCAATGAGAATGCTTGCAAATTGCAAACCTGTTTGGGAAGTTGTTCTGCTGTGGCTCAGAGGTCTTAGCATCTGTCCCTGACATTTGACCTCCTCCTTATCTCTCTGGCCCTTTGGGAATCTGTGAGCATATCCATAATCACATAACCTTGCATCCTCTCATGCCAGCTGAGCTAGATGGTGGGATGGCAAACTCCCCAGGCTCTACACATACCTGGCCAGGGTAGAGTGGTCCTTTCCCGATGGACTGAAGCTGCAGCATCAGCCGAACCCTGGCTGGTCTCTGATCATCCCTGTGTTTGTCAGAAATCTTCCATTCAGGCTGTATCTTGGCGTGCTACTGTGCCACCACTGGGCACTCCAATAACATTGGGAACAGTTTCTGGTCTCTTGGAGGGACAGATATAGGTTGGAAGGGTGAGACATTGGGAAGAGAATCCAGCATGGTGAACCCCAGCGTCTCAGAATCCAGTCTTCTTCTGCTCTTCTCTTTCTATGGGGCTCAAATGTCCCATTTGTAAAAGTGACCCATCAGAAATTTGGAGGTGTTTGGTTTTTTTTTTTTTTTTTTAAGATTGTCTTTATTTTTCTTTTATTATGCTGGTTCTAGAGCTTGAATTCGGGGTCTGGGCAGTGTCTCTTAGCTTTTTCACCCAACACTAGACTACAATTTGAATCACAGCTCTTTTTCTGGTGTTTTTTTTTTTGTTGTTGTTGTTGTTTGTTTTTTTCCCCTCATTAATTGGGGAGAAGAGAGTCTCACAGATTTTCCCGCCCAAGCTGGCTTTAAACTGCAATTCTCAGATCTCAGCCTCCTGAGTAGCTAGGATCATAGGAGTGAGCCATCAGCACCTAGCTGTCACTTGGGGCTTGTAAGAATTTTCTGCTGACCACACATGTACAGGGGAGTATTTTCCCACCATAGCTTGAGATGGTTTGTGCTTCTGTTGCTGAACATCACATGAATTTGAATATACAAAACTGTTTGATTTTTGTATAGTGCCAAGTTACTCCCTCTGAGCACAGTGTTTAATTAATAACATTTTGAGTTTTTTCCCATCACTCTGTGATAAATGCATTTGATATCATGTAAAAATAGAGTTCACACGCACACTTGAGTTAATTTCATGCCCCATTCTACTCCAGTATGTCCCCTGAGTGGCTTTGCATGCCCCATGGCACTGAAATCTAGTTGGAGGTCTTACATCTTGGAAAGCACAGTTTGGGGCAAGGGGGCTGTGAATCAGTTAGGTGGGGAAGGAAGCATATCCAGATAGTTTTCTACATTGATCACCTGTTTTGCATCCCTGGGCACTTATTTTCTCACTGATCACAGCCTCTCTCCACTTCAGACTTAATGGTTATGACAACATCTTACTGTAAAAGTGTTTCCCTCAGACAGTGAGCTCCATGTGTGTCCACACAGCCACCCTTCTGCTCAGACACAGCCAGCTCTGTTGGCTGGGGAGGCAGGCATGCCAGCCTCTGAGCTGCTTGCTTGGGAATGTTCTACAAGGGCTCCTTTCAGCACTTGCACCTCTCCGCGTCTGCGAGGTCACAAAGCTAATGTGGGCACGTTGACAACCTTGTAGATGGCAGAAAGCAATATGCAAATCCAAGAGACAAGAGGGAAAGTGAGGCAAGAGGGAGTGGGGCCCTAGGGACTTCTCTGGATTCTAGCAGCAAAAGGAAGGATAGCTCTGAATACATAGGCCCTCCTGGGAGTTAGCACAGGAAGTCTACGGTGTAGGTGCTGAGATAAACCCAGCCTCAGCCAGAGCTGTCTTCAGACAAGCCCCAGGGAAGGCTGATCTGCTTAGGCCTGCATGGGGCCAGATCTCTACCTTCTCCAGCCTGTCATCCTCCCAACCAAATGCTCTAGGACTTCCCTGAGAGATGGCCTTGTTTCTTCTTTTCTTTGTCCTTTGCTCTCCTCTGCCTTGCTGGTGAACAGACAAGGCTTGGATGTCACTACCAGGCTTGTTGAGAATCTCTTGAGTTTGCTGGGTTGGAGGTAGTCCCTGTGTAGTCCCTGAATTGCATACCTCTCCTCTCTACTTTTTTTTTTTTTTCAATGCCTTCTCTCTTAGCATCCTTCTCTTCTGAAAAGGCAGTTTTCTGAACAACCTAGTACTCGCCTGCCCCAGCAATAGTGGTGGGGAAAATGCTCCTTGTAGGAATCAGGTAATTCTGAGACATGGCTTTCCTGCAGTGGGCCTCAGGGTCCCTGTTTGTGGAGTGTGGTAGTCTGAGAACCTACCTCCGTGAGGGGATGTTTGTGATGGTGGAATTCAGACGTACAAGCTCCTACACTGTTCAGTGATTGGTTCTCCTGACTGGATGTGTGCGCCTCTAGTCTATTATTCCCAGACTGGAAAGACAGTATCACCCTCTCTGATGCCAGGGTAGAATGCCATGGCTTTGCAGAATCCTCATGCTGCATATGTTAGGCTCAGTGAGGCATGGAACTTGCCTTTCTTGTAGCTGCTCTATGCAAATGCCTAGAACAGTGTCTGGCCCTTGGTAGATGCTCAGTAGTTTTTGTCTGTGGTTGAGTTTTACAGGCTAGATGTAGAAACTAGCATTATCCCACTTGGCAAAAGCGACACCCCAGGCTTGGAGAAATGAAATGACTCTCCTACACTTGTGTACATGGTCAGTTGAGGGAAGACTCCAGGTGTCTGGAGTCCTAGTCCAGACTCCTTCCCCGTGGTTTGGCTGGAGAAGGAGCCCAAAACCTGGGCTACTGTCAGGTCAATTTCACAGATCCCGGTGTACTGCTTCCTTGGGTTTCCCCAGGAGACTTCTATCAAGCACACTGAGGGAGGGGGTGGTCATTTTCTTGAGCTGATAGGAAGGTAGTATCTTTGGAAGTCTTGGGGAAGCTTCTTTTTTTTTTTTTTTTGTACCAAATACATTCTAGAGATACTCTTTGCTCTTATAAAGGCCCAAGAGCCAGGTGGCCAGTGGCTCATACTATAAACCTAGCTACTCAGGAAGCTGAAATCTGAGGATCATGGTTTGCAGCCAGCCTGGCCAGAAAAGCCCTTGAGACTCTTCTCTCCAATTAACTACCAAAAAACCTGAAGTGAAGCTGTGGCTCAAGTAGCAGAGCATTGATCTTGAGTGAAAAAAACCAACTAAGAACATGAGCCCCTGAATTCAAGTCCCAGTATTAGTGTGTGTGCATGCGCATGCGTGTGCTCACACGCACACACACACTCAAAATTTCTTAAAGTTTTTCTAAACTAAGGATCATTTTTTTCTTCTCCTGTAAAAAGGGAGAGATTAATTTTTGGGGTACTGTGAGCCATCTACTAAAGTTACTCAACCAGCCCTGTGTAGTGTGGAATTAACTATAGACAATACAGAAAAGCTGAACATGGCTGTGTTGTAATAAAACTTTATTTACATAAGCAGACAGTGGCCCAGATTTGGCCTGTGCCTGCAGTATGTTGGTGTGCTAACCCCTGGTTTCAATGATTATCTTTGGGGTCATTTCCTTTGTCAGTCCTGGGCACTCTTTGAGCCAGCTATCCAAGGCAGAGGCAGTTTCATGTTTTGACTTCTTTCCTTGGCCTCTGCTTCACAGTCCTTTTCAATGAACATGCAGGAGAGGGTCTGGAAGGTTCTGGAAACAGTGCCTTCTTTGCAGAAGGCTTGTTCCTGTGCATGGAAAGACTTTCACTCCAAGTTCCAGTTTCACTGGAAAGGACACACTTAGGTGGGCTGGTCTGGGAGGCCCTGTCTTGGGTGAGGCTAGATTACTATAAATGTTCAAACACTTGGATTCTTGGCTTTTCTAAAGGTTCTTGCTTTCCTGAAGCCAAGAAAAATGAAAGGAAGGGCTGTCTGAGTTGAGGCATAATATTTAAGGTTTAGTGGGTAGGGTGACATAGAATCGACTAGTTCTGTTCATTCAGCCAAACCCGCATGTCTCCTTAATAATTTATGGTTATGGCTTACAGGCCTGTGGGGAACACAGTGGTATTGCTCAGAGCCTGGGGTAGATGTCTGGTTCCCACAAGGCACTATCTTTTGAGAAGACTATCCAGTATGATTCTCCCCCACCCCCCGGCCTCCCCCCTAGTTCCACTTTGCCCAGAGATTTGATGGAAATGTGAACTCTCCCAACCCCCATGTTATCGGTATCTTTCATTTTGACAGAGGAGTGTTGTTCTTCCGTGCTGGTGGATCATCCAGGCTGCGCAGGGTTCCTGGCTCTAGTTACGGGCCTTCTTTAGAAGACATGTTTGGCATAGTAGACAGATCATGGCTTCTGGGACAAGATTTATGTCTTGGTCATGAGTCATTACTTGAAATGGCCCTCAGGCAAGTTCTGGGGCCTCACTGAGGCTCACCTGCGTGAAGCAGGTGAGACAGTGCAGGTGGGACAGTGCAGCGGCACTGCTGTGTGATGCCGGGTGGGGGTTGGTCATGATTGTGGACCACAGTGCCTACCACATGGCTGGTGTCCACATAGGATAGGGGAGCTTGGGCTGTCTCACCATCTCTGGACGCATGCATGGGTGTGCATCCTTGAAGAGGAGCTGTGCAGTCATGTTTTGCAGTGGAAAGGATGGGAGACTACATACTGAGCAGGCTTTTCTGAGGGTCAGCTGTCCCTTCCTTTCCAGATGATCAGCCAGGATAGAAGCCAGGCAACACTGTGGAAGGGACAAAGGCCTGAGGATCTTGGATAATCTTATTTATCCACAAGAAGGGGGCAGCAGATCTGGGACTTGGGATCTCCTGGGCTGCCTTATTTGAAGGGCCAGTCTTGCTCTTTCTTGTCTTTGTTTTGGTGTTCTAGTAAATTCTGTAAGGCTAAGATGCTCCTTTCTTGTCCCTCTACAGGAAATGCCTTCTATGCAGGCATAGCCTACTTCCTCGTCTTCTGTTCTAATGGGGTAGTACCTGTCTCCTTTTTTCTGGCTGATGTACCGGAGCTTCTGGAGGGTTCCCAGTGGAGCTGGGTGGGGATGGGGGAGTTCTTAGCACACTGAATCAGTGATCTGGAAATTTGGTGGAGGAGTTAGGCCTTGAAGTATTGGAGGGGGAACAGGATAAAGAGGACAAAGAGGAGGCTGTAGAGGCTGTAGGCTGTAGAGATAGCACTCTCACTTACACAGACAGTGTGTGATCACAGGCAGCCCCACAGACTGTCCTCCAAATGCAAGAGCATTGGGGGTTGGTGAGAAAATGTAATTTCACTGTCTGGCTTCTGCTTGATTCCCTGTGGAGGTTCCTTCTGGGCTGTGTTGTTGGGTGTCTCCCTCCCCTGCTGGGACAGAAGGCCTGGAGTGAGAGCTCAGATGGTGCTCAGACTGGTCTCACAAGGGAGCTTGGGAGCCTTATGTATGCTCTGGGCCTGAGTGTGTGTGTGTGTGTGTGTGTGTGTGTGTGTGTGTGTGTGTGTGTGTGTGTGTGAATGCCTTGGATTTCAGGACATCAAGGACACTTCAGGGGGGATTTAGGGACAGGGCAGCAAGGTCAGCAGCCTGACTCAGTCCAGGCTGAGCTATATCGGGTCTCTGTTCCTAAGGCTGAGGCATGCTCACCCAGGCATGCAGCCATGTTTTCCAGGCCCCAGTCCATGGCCCTGCTGCCAACACAGGTGTGCATTTTGGTGAAGGCCATAGACCACTCTGCAGAATCAAAGCAGCAGACTATTTCCCTGGAGTCAGTGTTGTTCCTTTCTGGGAAGCTTGAAATCCTGGGAGAATGTTCCGGGCAAGGCTGGGGGCCTATGCCCAGATGCCTGTAGCTCTTGGCATAGGAGACACCAGGCTGTGTATGCTACTGGCCAGCCAGGCTAATGTACCTGGTGCAAATCAGACTCTGGGAGACTGTAAGCCCGAGAAAGTACCCACTCCAACTCTGCAGAGAGCCCACCCAGCCAGAGAGTAATCACGGTTCCTGCTAGAGGGCTCACACTTGGTAGAAAAATCTACTGAATGTTTTTATCCTCCACTTCCTCCCCTCACTGTCAGTGTATGTTAGGGGAGTAGAAACTCATTTGAATATGGGGCTATGAAAAAAATATCATTAAGAAGACAAATTGAAAAACACATATAATATACCTCTGTGCCAGATATAAGTTACTTTGCCCACACTACTGCGCCCATCCATTAACCTGGAGAGTTGGGAGTTGTCTGTGCTGTAAAACCCTCTTAGGAGGTATTCCCAAGTAACCTAACTACTGGAAACTCCTAAGAGCAGAACTTAAGGGGAAGCATCTAGGTAAGTGGATATTGGAATCTTGATGATTCTGTTAAATTACTCTACAATCTCATCACAAGTCAGAAGAAATACAGTCTCCTTTTGAGCACTTTTTATTAAAATTAAATTTTATTGATAAGGTGATATACAGAGAGGGTATAGTTACATAATAAGGTAGTGAGTACATTTCTTGTCATATTTGTTACACCCTTCTTCATTTTTCTTTCTCTTCCCCAGTTCAGATAAGCATATATACAATATCCAGTGTACCAGAATCTTATACAGTGACCACAGGGGGTATGTCACTTTTGCATCTGCTGTTGGGGTTATTATTTTTTTCTCTGGTATTGGGATTTGAACTCAGGGTCTGGATACTGTGCCTGAATATTCTTGCTCAATGCTGGCACTCTGTCACTTGATCCATACCTCTACTTCTGGATTTTTGGTGGTTAATTGGAGGTAAGAGTCTCACAGACTTTTCTGATGGTTTGCTTTGGACCACAATTCTCAGATCTCAGCCTCCTAAATAAGTAGGATTACAGGTGTGCCAGCTAACTACATCTCTTTTTAGATATTCTGGTCATTTGATGGCAACACTAAATGATTTCCTTGAGCCTATTTATCCCTAGTGGTAAATATTACCTCTCATCTATTTCTCCCTATGATACTAAGATTGCTTAATATTCCTTTTTTGTTCCTTTCTAATTTCATAATAGTATTATCATATTATCTGATTACATTCAAGGCTCTTTATGGACACACACACAATGTGCACACACACACACATGCACCTATGCGTGCACGCACACCCACCTACACACTCATAGAAGGGTACCTAGATCATCAAGTGATGGGAATTATTTTAAACATGAGATCACACTCTTCATTTTAACTTTGTGTAGTGACTTTGCTTAATTTTCAAAGAGGAAACAAATACATCTGAATGAAGTTTGTAGATCTGGACATATAGTTTTTCAGTGAAATGTATTTAAGGAAAAAAAAGTCACACTGAAATAACAAACAATATTAAAGAGTTGAAGTCATTATGTTCTGTTTATGGCTAATTTTAGGTTTAGACTTTGGATTCCATGCTATAAAAGATGAAGAAATAAACACTTGCATCCTTCCTCCTGCCTCCTACCTTCTTCCTTATTTTAGTAAAGGAATGAGTTAATGTAGTATCTCGTAAGTCCCAAAGTTGTTTCCCTCTGTAGGAATTCAACCTCTAATTGGTACTCTTCCTAATTTGTTTCTTAATATGAATTAGTATTATTTTGGTGCTTGTTTTATTCCTTTGGCCTGCAATCTAACTTTTCTTGTTTTACTGAATATATGTTCTTATTAATTTTATCAGGAACATAAGCACTTGGAAAGAATTTCCTGTTTCTTTTGGCTCCATTTTCTTCTAGGCAGAGTTCTTCATGTTCTGCAGGTTTCCAATTTTTTTCTTTCCCTTGTAATATGTGTCCTTTAATGCTGCAATTTAAAAATCTTGCTCATACTTAATTGGAGTAGCTCTGTCTGGTCCTAATTGTTTTGATTATATGAATAATACAAACACTTGATAACCAGTCTTTGGTATCTGACCTGAATCCTTAGTCTTTTGACATCTGAGCTGGAGTTTGAGATGATTTGTGATGCTTGCAAATTGTAAGGGGACCTGTGGGGTGGTGGAGGAGAAGACTCAGAGCTGTATATACCTCTGGATAACTACTTGCTGCCCTGAGATTTTTTTTTTCCTGGGCCTGACCTTGAACTCTGGGTCTGGCACTGTCCCTAAGCTCCTTTTGCTCAAGGCTAGCACTATACCACTTGAGCCATAGCATCAGTTCTAGCTTTTTCTGTGATTAATTAGGGATAAGAGTCTCATGAGCTTTGAAACGTGATCCTCAGATCTCAGCCTCTAATAGCTAGGATAATGGGGGAGAGCCACCCATGCCAGGCTTTACTCTGAGATTTTTGTTAAGTGCCCTATTCCAATGTTTTATTCCGCTAAGAGAAGGGGCTGGTATGCCATTTTCTGGGAGGTTGATATTGGATGAGTCTCTCAATTAAGCATTGAGCTCTGGAACCTATGCTTGTAGTAAGGGGGGTCTCCTAATTGTCCATGCTATTGTTTTAAGTTCTCTTCTCAGTTGTTCCTAGTTTGTCCCCCTCCAAGTTCTCTATATTGAGTCAGAGAAGGAGAAAATAGCAACTCCCCCATAGTCTGTCTCTCTCCAAATGCATAGGAATTAGTGGGAAACATCAGCATCTGGCCCTGGCAGTACTACTGCTCAGGGAAGGAGTGGGGTGAGGGGATGGCCAGTCTTCAAATTTCCAGACACCCCACATCTCCATGGGAGGTGTCAGTGGTACAAAGGGGAGCCAGTTCCTTGTTTGAGTGCTGCTGGTCTTCCTCCTTTGTTTAGTTTTTTCCCCACTTCATTATGGATTAGGACAGATAGTTATTATTGTGATCTGGCCCTACTTTGCCATCTTTTGTCAAAAGATTTCTGAGTATTATTTTTTTAAAACCTGCTTTCCCAGTTTCCACCTAGACATATAGAATCAGATGACACAGGAGATGGGGCAGAACAATTTATATTTTTACAGTTTTCAAGGCAATTCAAATAATTGGATAAGGGACTCATCTTACATTCCATTTAAGATTTTTTCCCCCATCCCTAAGATTCTGATTCCTTGTGTTCTTTTGAAGAAACAGGGATCAGTTAAGGTGTTGGCCCAGAGGTTCTCTCTAATATTCCCAGATGTGCCTTGCTATCACTGTAAAACAAGGGGCTTCATATCCCTACTTATCTAATGATTTCCTTTTGACTTTTGACTTGTAGATAGGAGGTGTCTCAGTGCATTTGAGATGTTGTGACTGAAGTGCTTTATACTGGGTGGCTATGAAACAACAGAAACGTTTCACAATTCTGGAGACTAGAAAGTGCAAGGTCAAGGCACTAGCAGCATCTCGCAGGAGCCTGCTGCCTGGTTCATAGATGAAGCCCTCTTTCTATGTCATCCTCACACTGTGGAAGGAATAAGGCATCTCTCTGGGGTCTCTTTCATGAGGGAACCAATCTCATTCAAAAGGGATGGGATTTCGGCCTGTGAATTTTGTTTTAGGGGGATGGGACATGAACATTCAAAGCGTAGAGAGAAGGCTGGAGAGTCTCCCAATGCCTTCTCTCCATGGTGATCTATAAATAACCTGCTAAGTTGTAGTGAACATCCCCTTGAATTCATGTGTATATAAGTGCATGTTAGAGTCACTTTGGAAGCATTTCAGATACAAATGTCTTCCTTGCTTGTGAATGGTACTATGAATGGCCCATGACCCCGGGTGTTCTTTGTGGCTTCCAGGACTGAGAGCCGATATGTTGCTTTTCCTTATTTCTTCAGTGACTCATGACCTATTCTCCACGGTCCTTCCTCATACTCCAAGCCTTGATTAGGGAACACATATTTTCCACTCACTGAATACTTTTCAAGGTTGTATGACCTAGAACAATGGGGTGTTGTGGTTGTAAGCATGAGTTTTAGAGCAATCAAAATCTGAATGAGGGTATGTTTTCTGCCCCTGCTGCCTATATTGATATGAACAAGTAACTCATGTTCTCTGTTCTCAAGTCTCCTTATGCAGAAGAGAGGTTTCAAATCTACCTTGCATTGTTTTGATGACAATACCTAGTTTTGAGCCAGATTAATCATAAGCTAAGTCAGTTTTCTTTTGGTTAGCATTTGCCTGGCATATTCTTTTCTGTCCCTTTCTTGCAAACATTTTACTAAGGGTTTGCTTTAGGTACAGATTTCATAATCATACAAAAGCCAATGCTTCACTTTTTTTTTTTTGCCAGTCCTGGGGTTTGAACTCAGGGCCTGAACACCGACCCTGGCTTCTTTTTGCTCAAGGCTAGCACTCTACCTCTTGAGCCACAGCGCCACTTATGGCTTTCTCTATGTATGTGGTGCTGAGGAATCAAACCCAGGGCTTCATGTATGAGGTAAGCACTCTACCACTAGGCCATATTCCCAGCATGCCTCACTTTTCAACCCAGGCAGATGATCTGTGTCTTTGAACAGGCAAATTTAATCCATGTATGTTTATTAAAATCTCTGGTATAGTATCTGAGTTCCCTCATGCTTCAGTTATTTCATTTTGGATTCTTGACTTCTCCTTTTCCCTTTCCTGTTTGATGTTGGATAGTTCAACACACACACACACACACACACACACACACACACACACACACTTTCCTTTGCCACTTCAGTAGCTATAGATCATATTTTATTTTTTTAGTGATTACTTAATTTTTTTTAACAGATGCACTTACCGTAAAATTTTCTCAGAACACTGAAAGTGACAGTCTTTTTATTAAAATTAATGTGCACAATCCCCAGCACAATGCTTGTCATTAAAGGGTATGAAATTCTAGTCACTACTATTCCTCTTACTACTGCCAACACTACAATGAATATTAACATCCCCATTTTGCCTAACTGAGCATTTCTATCCGTGAGTACCAAGAACCTGAGCAAGATGAAACTTGTGCAGAGGAGATCCTGGCTGGTGGTGCCATTTCTACCCACCCCCCCCCCCCGCCCCAAAAAAAAAGGAAGAATGGCAGGAGAGGCAGCATTCTGTCCTGGTTTATTTTGGTCCTAAGGCTCCAGGTAGCATCTCAATCACTTGTAAAATATTACACTGAGTGTTCAATAAGGCAAATGTGCAAAGCATTTAGCACATAGTAGGTAAAGGTAGTCCATAGCTCCTATATTAATATGAGTTGAACTTTCTCTTTTTTTATTTTTGTACCAATCCTGGAACTTGCACTCAGGGCTTGGGTGCTGTCCCTAAGCTTTTTGTGCTGAAAGGTTTTTTGTTTTTTAGGTGTTTAGTTGGAGATAAAAGTTTTACCGAGTTTCCTCCCCATATGTTGGCTTTGAAGTGCGATCCTCAGATTTCAGCCTCCCGGGTAGCTAGGACTGAACTTCCTTTTTAGAACATCTCACCTTTACCTAGTCTCCCTTCTACCCCCATCCCCAGCCAGGTCTGTGCCTGAGCTGCTCTTGGCTCTGACCCTTGACCCAAAGCTTCTGTGGACCGAGTATAACTATGGCTATGAAGTGTCTCGTGGTGATTCTAGGAGACATTCTTAGTGAATTAGGGATGAGGGACTGTCCAGATGGAGGTAGGTGTAAAGTGGAGCTTTGCTGGAGAGTGTTGTTTTTTGCACAACATATTGATCTCCTTAAGGTGGGAGAACAAGGAACCAGCCTCTCCTTTTTTGCTCTCAGCGTGTTGGTGGGAGACCAGGTGGGAGTGTGTGGCCCCCATGCTGGCTGTTTTTAGATGTACCATCAGGTGCTGCAGCTGCATGCCTGTGGCTCCCCTGGCAACGCAAAGGGCAGATTACGCAGAAGTAAGCTGTGTGTGCTCTGCTCTTCCCCAGCAGCCGCTGGCCGAGTTGGTGGGGGGCACAGATACTGTGAGGGGGGTGGGGATACATGTGCCAGAGACCACAGGTTGAGCACAGAATAGAGAATGAGGCCCTGAGTTCCCCATTGCTGATGGGCCCTGGAGAATGCGAGGGCCAGGAGTACGGCAAGGGATGGTTTGTGGACCCTGACATGCTGAGTTCTCTTCTTGCAGGTGTCCTGAAGTCTCTCCTTTGGGAGGATAGGGTTGTGGTATCTAGGTCTCTCAGTTTTGTATCATGTCTGGAGTCCACCATCAATGTGTTTCAGCCATCCCATCTGTGTAAAGCTATGTTATACAGATGTAACACAGAATGGCAGGTGTGTTCTGGGAGATGAACCCCAGGTTTTGAATCCACATGATCTCAGAAAAGCCACTGACTTGGGGACCTTTGCCATCTCGACAAGGCATATTCCTCCCCCCAGGGGTGGGGAAGTCAGCAGGATAGCAGATGGTAGACCTGCAGGCTCTCAAGGAGAGAGATGAGGAGCGAACAGGTCTGGAACATGGGCTTCTTAAACAGGTTGGGAGAGCTGGAACATGCAGGGTATAAATCCTTAAGTCCCCAGACTATTCCCCAGCACCTTGTCTTTAGCCATTGTGTATCTGCAGCCCCACTTATAGATGAAGGACCATGAATGGTAGTTGCAGGGGGCAGGTCACTGCTTAGCAGGAGGAAACTTGGTTGAGTAGGGACTCCTGGAGGGCTCTGGTCCAGTATCTGAACAATTATCCCTCACAGTGAAGGGCCTATCAGATTGATCCCTCTTGTGGTACCAGAACAGAGTTCTAGAGGCACACTGTTGGGTCAGCCCCTAAGGTGCTGAGAAGATCCGGAGAGTCCATACAGGAGTACCAGAATAGGAGGTACATGGGCTCAAGTACTGGAGGCCCATGGTCTAGCTGGGTTGGTGAGTACCTAGCTTCACATTAGCCTTGGAATTTAGGATTTGCATTCTCCACGACACACTGGAGGGAACTCAGGTTCAGAGAGTTTATGTGACTTTGCCAAGGCCACAGAACTGATAAGTAGTGGAGCTGAGATCCTATCTCAGCTATGATAGACTCAGGATCATGGATGAGGAGAATGAAGGCTCTGGTGTTACATAGTAAAGGGGGAGCAGGGAGATCATGGTGCTTCTTCAATGGCCACAAGACTTGGTGGAAAATCTTCACTCATAGGAGCATAATGGATTTTCCTGAGCTGATGGCCAAAAGTGAGTGTGTAAATATATGGGCTATGTAGGGTTTAAGATATGGCACATGTGAGCCGGGTAGGGTGTGTGTGAAGGAGACAGAGAGGAGAGGAAGAGGAGCGGAAAGAGCAAAGAAAGGAGAGAGAGAGAGAGAGAGAGAGAGAGAGAGAGAGAGAGAGAGAGAGAGAGAGAGGCAGGCTCCTGAAGTCTTGGCTCTGACTGTAACCCACTCATCCATCACTGAAGCCCATCCCATTTCTGATGAGCTCTGCCAAAACATCCAGAATATAAAGAGCAAAGGAATGGGCTGGGCTGCAGAGGATCGGCAGTGCCTGCTGTCTGAATGGCCCATTGCCATTGCCATGATTTGGCGCTGGAGCTCAGCGGGGCCACAGTGCTCCCCAGGAGCAGTCGTCATCTTAATAACAGATTGTTCCATGTACACAGGGCCAGGTTGTATTTCTTAAGCTTATTTCTTCCTTTAAAGGCAGACAAGAATGGAAAAGAGGGGGAGACAGAGAGTAAGTGAGATGGAGAGATTACAGGTATTCTTGACTAAGTTCCAAATTCTAGGGCAGAGGGAAGAGAGCGGTCAGAGTGATTTTTTTTTTTTTTTCACTTGTTGGCAAGCTCTGGAGTCACGCAGTACAGAGTTGCTTTATGAGTGAGCTCTCGTGCCTTGGTCTAGAGAAAAGTTATTTGCAGGCCAGTCCTGATATTTGCCTGTGGATTCAGGAATGAGAAGAAGGTGGCTTTGGGCCCTGTAAGATTGGAACTTGTTTTGCTGGTCAAAGGGCCCTTGTGGCAGCAGAGCAGATGCCCGGTGAGATGTGGAATCAGATAGACCAGAAGGAAGGCATCTCCTGCCATGGGAAGTGGAGAAGAAGTCCAACTCTAGAGAAATCCAGAGGACTGAGGAGTCCCGGAGTTGGAGGTCACTGATACTCTTTTAGAACTCTGGGGTTCCCTGTCTGTTCTTGGAGGTTTTAGAACGGATAATACCAAGTGTTCAGAGGCTGTTAAGGGAGAATCCACATACATGTGGAATAACTATGGAGTTGGGCCTGTGAAGGCAATGTACTACAGATAATAATTTTTCCTTTTCCTTTTTTTTGTTAAACCAGCCACAAAACACCTGAATGATAACTTCTCCTGCTTAGATTTTTCCAAGGGAGAGTGGTAAAGTCTTTGGACCAAATGCAGTGGCCAGCAGAAGTATAAGGTAGACATACAGGAGTACCGCGGGGCATTTTGACTTTTGAGTCCTGGTTAAAAAAAAAATTGGACATATTGGCTTTCCTTTCTAGAACCAAGATGACCTTAGTGGTTGTCATTAACGCATATGTACATGGTTCTCAGGAAATCATAGTAATTCCCTGACTCATGCTTTTATAAGGTCTTCATGTAAAGTTTGATATGCAGGTGAGCTCTGATCTTCACCATTCTCAGAGGAACCTTGTGGTTTTTCAGTGTAGGTTAGTTAGCTTGAGGGTCAGTTTGCATGCTATGAAGTGTAGGTACAGGGTGCAGGTTATTCATTATAGGTGTGTGTTGTTTGTATACATAGGTATATTTGGAGGTGTATTTTACAGACTGTAGATTGGGGTTACAGTTATAGGCTGTGAGCTGTAGGTAGAGGTTGGGAGATACAGGTTGGAGGTATAGATGTAAGTGGTAGGTATAGGTCAGAGGTTTTTGGTTGTAGGTAGAGGTTGCAGAGAAACAAATGACTTCCCAACAGGTCATGTACCATTGTAAATAGACAGAGCTGGACCTCAGAATTAAAACTTTTGATGTCAGAGTTCTTGATCTCTCTCAGAATATTATGTTTTCTCAGGGCAAATGATATGTTTCAAGTTAATATTTATGTTTTGCTGTTATAAAACAATAAATGTATGTATGTTTGGGTGCAAATAGAGGGAATACTTTATCTTTAGTTTCAACTGAGAGTCACTAATTCATTACCTTTGGTGCATTTTCTTGGGCCTTTTTATTTTGTAGCGATTCTGAATGACTTCAATGGTTACAGCTGTGATTATGCAGTTTATCCGGTTTGGGTGCTTCCCCCAATCTGGTAACAAATACTTCCCGTATAAATTCTCTTATGCAATGCTCTATGGGGTATCTGTATCATCATTTCTTAGTTTTTCTCATGTATAGGGCATTTAGGCTATTTATCCAAGTTGGCTGTTATAAATAATGTAATACCAATCATTTCTGAGCTAAATGTTTTCTTAATTTTGGGTGTTTTCCAAGCCATAGGAGAGGCTAGAAATGGCCTAGAGAGGCTCAGCTTGTGGCTACATGGCCACTGGTTCAAGAATGCTCTTGGCTGCGGCAGCATTAAGGTGGAGTGGTGTGGACCAGCCTTGGGGCAGCTGGAGGCTAGAGGGAAGGGTTCTTTCTTTGTAATCAGGAGCAGAACATTCAGGAATGGAGCCAAGGATAAAAAGAACTGGATTTGTGGAGCCAGCAGCAGTGTTGGCAAGAGGGGTAAGGAATAGCCACATTTTTATAACCTCCTTATTATTGGTCCATCTGACATTTTTGTCCTGAGTGGATCCTGACAATCAGCAGGTGATTCTGAACAGAGGGCCATCCTTCTCCTTTGGATTTGGGAAGCCCTCATTGTCATTGGCACTCATTAGAGAGGTCTTTGAAGTTATTGGTTGTCTGATAGACATCCTCATAGGGTTGGTGAGATCATGGAGAGGGTGGGGATGGACCGAGGCTGGCACACAAAGGCAGAGGGTCAAAGAGTATTGTTCTTGCACTCAAGGGAGTTGCAAGGCTCATGATTCCTACCTCCTGTTTTGCTGTTTCCCCCCTCCAGAGATGTGGGAAGTTGTACAAGTTCTGCACAACTCCTATGATTTGCCCAAGGCATATATAAGCTTCAGTGGTTTGGGAAACTAGACAAGGAGCCTCAGCTTTCAAGGTGTCCTTCCCTCATGTCACACAGCTCCCTACATGTGCTTCCTTGCTTTAGAAGTAGAGTCCTTGCTACTTGGAGTTAAGGTAGGATCTGACCTTGCTGAATTCCCCACATTAGCAGTCTCGAGTGATCCTGCAGAGTAAAGAAGACTCAGAGCCCATGAGGGTATAAAGGTGGAGCCCACCCTTGTTGAATGAACACATATACATCCACCCTACAAATCGTTCACTCCCTATGTCCCAAGAATAATGGCAGTGCTTTCATTCCTACAGGGGAGAACATATTTTAAGAGGAGCTATAGAATCTGCGAATTATAGCTGGTGGCAGAGCAGGGAAGAGTAACTTCAGGCTGTCAGGAGGATGTGAGTAGAGGGCATGACAGCTTTGGGGACCCTCTTCAGAATCACTAGGCTGTTGAAGATTGAGAGTCAAGGGGGGTTTGTTTCATAAATCTGGAATTTTTTATTTGGACTCTGGTTTTAAGTATTATTGACCCTCTAGGTTACTTTCAAAGAGTCATTTTCTCCTTTTTGTCTTGTTTACTTTCTCTCAAAAATGAAGAGGAGGGGCTGGGGATATGGCCTAGTGGCAAGAGTGGTTGCCTCATATACATGAGGCCCTGGGTTCGATTCCCCAGCACCACATATACAGAAAATGGCCAGAAGTGGCGCTGTGGCTCAGGTGGCAGAGTGCTAGCCTTGAGCAAAAAAGAAGCCAGGGACAGTGCTCAGGCCCTGAGTTCAAGCCCCAGGACTGACCAAAAAAAAATGAAGAGGTAATAGAATCTTGCTGCCAACCATGGAACCACCATTACCTCTTCCATGGCCACAATAGAAATGACCCTAGGAAATCCTGGCCCTGCTTAAAAAATGTTCTGCATTTGGAACCGTTTACCACATGTGGTGTCTATTGAGTGGGGCTCAGCCATTGGTTGGTTCTTGTTGGGAAACCTTGCAGGGAGTCTTTTCCAGGCTTAAAAATGAGTTAAAAAAAAAAAACAATGAGGGAAGAAGTAGACTGCCCCTAACTCCTTCCACTCAACAAGGGTGTTTGTATGGCGCATGTCTGTTTATTTGCTGGTCAGTCCCTTCACTGCCAGCCTCTTGCCTGCCTGGCTTGGCCAGATGTCCAAGCACCTATTGCCCTTCAGGGGAAAATCTTTTCCTCTTTCACACTAGGAGAGTCCAAGGCCACTTGTACGGAGTTACGTGGTGTGTATCAGTGCATGCCTGCGTGGGGAATTCTGCAGCTGGCACATTGCACAGTATGGGGATTTCTCACAAGGCTGAGATGCCCTGCAAGCCTCTTCTCCCTGCAGGCATGATTTGGTGTGCTTCCCCTGCAACTGCTGGTTTTATTTTGCAGGAGATGATTTCTGTTGCATATTGACTTGCTACTGGAAAACACTTTGGAGGGATAATGGGCTAGGTAGTTTTCCTCGTCATTTTTCTTTGTTGTTGTAGTTAAATTCATATGGGTAGCTGGGCTCTCCACTTAGACTTTATTGATTTCTGGATTTAGGAGATAGCTGTGTAATTGACAATTTCATCAGTGCTACGTGGGTGGAGAGAAACCCTGGACTTGGGGCTGCTGACTCGGCGCAAAGCTGCGTCAACCCTGCACACAGGCTGTGGCCAGGTTTGACATAGCTGGGTGACCTTGGGCAGATCCTTTTCACTATCCCTCTCTTGGCTCTCTCCTATGAAAGGCCAGATCAGATCATCTTATCATCAGCCTTCCTGGTTTGTGCATTTTCCAAGCTGTGTTTGTAGTGGGGTAGGGGAGGTCTTTTTCTTCAGTGCTCTGGGTGGGTATGAAGACTTGATGTCCTGTTTTTGAGATGGGCATCCTGTGTTTGAGTAGATACCACTGACTTCACAGGCTCTTGCCTCTCTGCTGTCTTCCCTGGAGGCTTGATGGCTGTGTATTTTGTCATGCACCTACACAGCTGAGTTCCTTGTGCCTAAGCTGAGTATGTTGCGGGGTCTGGTAGGGACAGTGGTATAACCTCTGGAAGGGGACAGGCTGACCCCAGACATTACCAGGGTAGGGAATAAACCTTGACCTTGTCAGTGTAAGTGGGCTGCGGCCACCTAGAGTTAGCCAGTGAGCACTCCAATGTGCCTCAGCTCTGTTTATGCACGCACAAATTACTCTTATTTCAGATTATCATGGAAAATCATGCCATTGAGTTTGTAGGATGGGATTAGATTGAAGAGGTGATAAAGATCATCAGTACTATTTACAACCCCTCAACTTTTATCCGTCCTTGTAACCCACAGACAAGCTAGCTGCTCCCAAGAGCAGCAAAGACGTGGGATCTGGAATCAGGCATGCCCCAAGTCTGCTGCTCAAAGCCCAGCCTGATGCTTTCTGTGGAGCCACTTTAAACTTGAGCCCCTCTTGAGTTTCCATTTATCTTCTCTAGAAAGGAAGAAGACAGGGAATGCGTAGGGCCCTGATTTGCAGCTCCTCCACCCTGGTGTAGAATATGCTGTGTGGAGCGACACAGATGAAGTTCTTATTATAGTTTGTATTTAAATGTGCTTGTGAAAAAATAGAACTAGCATATCAAAGCTCGTGATTTTACAGATATTATTTCCAGGACGATGCTATTTTTGAAAAAAGAAAGCAAGACAATTTCAAATTGACTTAAAGGATGATGTGTAGTGGTTACTAGCATAGGGCATGTGAACATTACAGAAGGTGGAAAGATCAGAGAGGACAGAATTTTGGATACTACTGAGCTACGCAACACTAAAAATCTCATATAGAATACACGTAGGTGTAGCTTTCTTTTCTGATACATTCCTGGAGCAGGGAATGTGTAGGACACTGGTGTAAGCAACTCCAGAGGAGTGTTGGTGGTGGCTAAACCTTGTGCATCCCATCAGCCTAGCAGTAAGGCCGTCTACCCCCATATGTGAGTGACTGTGGACAAGATGGCCCCTTTCTAGATCCTTCTGGGGGCAGTTGTTTATCTGATCATGTTAGAGCCCTTGATGAGATTTTTGGAGACAGTTTTTTCTATTTTAGGTTAGACTTAGATAATTTCAACTGTTTTTCTTTTCTTTCTTTCTTTCTTTCTTTCTTTTTTTTTTTTGAGATTGACACTGAGGCTTGAACTCAGGGCTTGGGTGATAACCTTTACCTTTTCCACTCAAGGCCAGTGTTCTTCCATTTGAGCCACAGCTCCACTTCTGGCTTTTCTTGATGGTTAATTGGAGACAGGAGTCTTATGGACTTTCCTGTTCAGGCTGGTTTTGAACCTTGATCCTTAGATCTCAGCCTCTTGCATAGTTAGGATTATAGGAATGACCCAATGGTGCTGGGAAATATCATTTTTCAGATAGAAAAACATAGAAATGTCCCAGAGAGATCTAGATGCACCCAAGAACACCCAAGGACACACACATGGAGGAGTAGCTGGGGTACCTCTCAGTTTGTCTTCTCCTAAGGGCGGCTCTTCCTGTCTGGCTTCTTATAATAATGGTCAGTACTTTATATTAGGAGTTCTTGGGATAGGACCTACCTGGACTAGGATGTGTAATTTCAGGACATTGAGGATCTGGTCTCCACCATTGCTTATGTCTCTGGTCTCTTGTGTTGGTGTATAGGCAGTGTAAGTAAAAATCATATCTTTAAAGCTCCATGTCTTGATTTTGATGTCTGACTTGTTGAATATCAGCTGGGTATGCTCCTGACTTCCCCATAAGATGAGTTTAACTTCCAAAGATTCGGGTGGGGTAGTAGTGAAAAGGGGCTGGCGCTTGGCTCCCTCTGTAAAAGAAATTGAGAATGAACTTGAAATCCTAGTGTCTGCCATCAATCAACTGCACTCAGGACCTCTCATTTCCCCAGGCTGTGGGTTGTTTGTCATGAACTATACCTGGAGTCTCAGGGTGTTTGTCCCTGTCAATCTTGGGGGTGGAGGTGGGGATAGGTTATCTAGGAACTGAGCTGCCCTAATTTATACTACTTTTTTAAAAATTAACTTTTTCATGATGTCTAGTTAACTGTTATTTTAACTCATTCAGTTACTTATGTATTTTGTGCTAGATATTTTGAGTGAATTGGATATCATCTTTTATCAAGCCTCTTCATAATTTAAGGTTAATCCACAGTGCAGAATATATGAGGACTGCATTTGTTCCTAGGGCTAAGTGGCATTCCACTGTGCGGCCATGCCAAGTTTTGTTTATCCCCTCTCTATGGATGAATGTTTGAGTTATTTCTTCTTTTGGCTATTATTAATAGGGCTGCTGTGTGTGTGTGTGTGTGTGTGTGCATACTTGCGTTTGATTCTTTGGGGTCTGTGCCTACAAGTGTAATTGCTGGGTCAGAGGTCATATTGTGTTTTATGTACTGAGGATGTTGCCGAGTTGTGAGAGTATACTTTTGCTCCACTCTGTTCAGAGGTACATCTTTCCCACTTGCTCTGTTGGGTGCAAGCTCCCGGGCACAGGTGGACATTTACAGTGCTAGACACTGGTTTTTGTCCCCGTTTGCCAATGAGGAGACTGAAGGGCAGTGCCTGAGTGGTCAGGCTAAGATCTGGACCCAGAGAGATGATTTCCAGAGCCCAGAAAGAAACACATGCCTCAGACATAGGAGTCCCCGCAGATAACATCAGCCGGAGCCCCAGGAGCTCCTGATTGTGACAGGAGGCTGTGTGTACTGCCTGGAGCCTGGGAGGGCCCCTGAGTGCATGAGCTGCATGAGGATCCACTCAACTGCATCTCGCCCTTTGGGTCTTTCCTCCCCTTGCCTCTGCTCCGCGTTTCTTTCTTGAAAAACCTCATCTTCTTCTCTACTCACAGATGGAAATGGTTTGTGGGCCATCCCAAAATAGAGCCAGGGAAGGACCCTGACATCTGGTAATGACTGAACGGAGAGAAGGTAGAGTAGGAGCTCTTCACATATTTAGGGGGTGTGCATAGGACCACGCAGAATGGGGGTTTTCATGGTAGGCTCCAAGTCTGCTGCACAGGTGACCTCAAGTTCAGCTGGTGCCAGTGTCCCAGGACACCTTTTCCTCCTCTTGTTATGGCCATAGCGCAGTATACCTCCTCCCCAATTGTGGAAGCAGTCCCCAGGAGGGGCAGGGGACACCATATTGCTCCAGAAGCCTGTGCATCCCTTGCCAAGGTGGAAGGTAGTGATTCCCGAGGCCTGGACTGGCCATGGAGAGAGGAAGCTCCCTGAAAGTGAAGAGAGAGCCCCAAAGTAGTATGTCCTGTGGAAGCTGGCCCCAATTGTGGCTCACAGTGCAGTCTGGAAGAGAGCCAGGACATATTAATACTGCATGAGGCAGTAAGGAGACCTTGGGCTTGAAACTGGAGCTATGGCCTAGAATGGAATCGGACAGTGGGCCTGTCTTAAAGGGACATGACATACTCCTGGAAGTATGTGGTGGTGGCATTATATCCCTTTAATGCTGCTTACTTACTATATTTGCACACAATGCCTCTGAGGGCAATGACAGTATCATGGGAGGTGTTTTTAATTGCACAGGGTGACATCAGTTAATGTCCCTTGACTTAATTGTTGTTTCTTTTGTTATTTTGGTAAGTGAGAGAGAGGGGAAAGAGGGAGAAGGAGAAGAAAAGTGGTGTGGAGGGAGGGGAGTGGTGGAGAGAGAGAGACAGAGAGAGAAAGAGAGAGAGAAGGAGAAAGAGACAGAGACAGAGAGACAGACAGACAGAGACAGAGACAGAGAAGAACATCTACATCTAACCCCCTTCAGTCTTTTGAACTCTCAGCTAGCAGGCAGATTGAGAGATGGTAGATTCATTCCCAGGTAGGCAAGAATAAATAGCCGTTCAGAGGCTCAGAACCACCAACACAGCAGCATCCCACCTCCAGGTGCCAATGTTGACTCTCTGGATGCTGTATCTGGATTTGTGGTATGCTCATCTCTCCATAGAAAAGGGTAAGTTCATTGTGAATGTTCAGGCCACTTACATTAATCTAGAATTCAAGCAATTAAAAGGCATTGATATCAGGTGAGATGCTACTGGCTTATGGCAAAGAAAGGATGCCAGGGACTTATTTGAAAGGGTGAGCTCTGCCTAGGTGGTGTCCTAGAGCATCTTCTGGTTATTGAAGGAAGATGGAGCTCTGTGTAGGAGCTACAGTGTTAAGATTGCTTTGGAGAGTCGAGTGTTATGGCTCACACCTGTAACCCTCGCAGCTCAGGAGGCTGACATCTGAGGAGACTGGTTCAAAGACAACCAAAGCAGGAATGTCTGTAAGACTCTTCAATGAACTGGCAAAAAGCTAGATGTGGAGGTGTGGTTCAAGTGGTAGAGCATCAGCCTTGAGGGATAAAGATAAAGAGTCAGCACCTAGGCTCTAACCTCAAAATCTAATACAGGAACAACAGCTAAAAAAGAATGCTTTTGACCACAAATAATGTCCAGTGTTGACGCAGATTGGCTTATGTGGTTAGGAACTACATCTCCCATATGTAGAGCATGGGTTAGTGAAAGGGGGCTCCCATGTGCAGAGGTCCCTCGTTCAGTGATGTGGTGACCTTGAAATTTCTTTGATTCTGTTTTTCTCATTGACAGCCTTGTGTTAAGCCAACTTCCTCATATGGCTGCAAGATGGCTGCCATTTTCCAGACATCACATCCAGACATAACAATGTACAGAAGAAGGGCAGGGGCCATCTCTTCTGGGGAGGGCTTTAGAGAGACAGGAAACCTTTTCCTCAACACCCCCAACAGTTTTTCCATTAGTCACAGTGACCAGAACAAAGTCACCAATCTGCCTTTGTGTCCGTCAGTGGCAGATGGAACATTCTGCTTGCTGTAGACTAGACAGATCTGGCTAGCCTGGGGAAGGAGTGGATGCAAAGTAGAGTAGAGGAGTGGAAATCAGAGCAAAATGAGGCCGTGCTGGTATAGGAAGGTAGGAGGAGCATGACACTTAGCTGTTTCTTGTGTCTATGAACAGCAAAACGTGGCTCCTGCCCACCTGGTCGTACCACAGAGGGATTTGGGAGGGAAATGAAACATCATCTTCTTGAATCTCCTTGAATCACCTCGGGTGTAGATGGAAACTAATCTCAAAAGTGGGGGTGGCTGCTGAAAGTGGCCTAATCCAGTCATTTGGGGTGTTCTGACTGATAGCTTGCAGCCCATGGAGCAGCACAGGAATCCAGGGCGGGAGAATGTTGGCAGGGCTTCTAGAAACTATTTTCAGGGCTTATTATTTTTAGTCAAGAAATGTATTGGCCCACCATTGAGTCTCTAGCCCTGCCCTCTGGGTTCTCTGGTTGATTGGGAGGGAAAATGGAGTGGAGGAATTGGTGGAGCACCCACAGGAGAGCCAGCCCCAGCCCTGGTGGGAATGTCCCGGCATGTCCAGTCCAATGCTGGGCATGTGGTCTGCTTCTCCACATTCTCACTGCCTCATTCCTAGGACTGAGTTACAACAGAGTTAGGAACACTATTGTCCTTCCACAAATGTGTGTCAGATTGTATCAATGACAAAGGCATGAGCCCCATGGGCGGGGGAAGGTTGATTTCATTTTACTTGTACCCTCCTGTACAAATCTGGCCACAAGATTAAGTCATAGTAGCTATTTCTAGACAAGCTTATCCAAATCAATCTGCCTTTTTGCAATGAATTCCTCTGTGGGTAGGAGTCTTGATGGTGGAGTGGCGATGGGTTCAGGAGTCAGGCAGGCAGCAGTGGAGGCTTGGTCTGCTGGCACTGATGAGGCTAGAAATTACGAGCTTATGTATCACTGTCTTTGATCCCAGCATGCAAAGGAAAATGGATGCTTCCCCTGTGTCTTCCTCTTCTTCATAACCCCCTGGGCGGTCTGCTTTCCCTGCATGCTTGTCTGTGGTGGTGTGTGGTGTGGGTGGGAAGGTAGCTCATGGGCGCCTGGAGCCCAGTCTCTCAGCCTTCGTAACGCAACACGGCAACCTGCAAGTGCACCAGGGTGCCCAGCATCGTCGCTTTTTCTTTTAGAACCACACCTCCTGGGCTGTCCATAATTGGACACTCAGACCTTTCCCTTTACTTAGAAGGTTCTAAGCCAGGATCCAGAGCCTGTGTAATTTGGGGAGTGTTGAAAATGTGAAGGAGTCTGGAGCAGTCTTGTCGGTATTCTGAGAGAGCTTGCCTGGCACATTCTTGGCTTCCTCGACATTTGGATGTTTGAGTCTAGCTGCTCTGGGGATGTGTTGTGCAAAGTTCTCCAGCTCTTTCATTCCTCAAGTACTGCAGTGCACCTTGCATGCTCCTTGCTGTCTGCTGTTCAGTATGGACAGATCTTAGGTTGCCGGTGTTGAGCTCTTTACAGATGACATTTTGTATTGACTTCACTTGGGCATTGAAGATAAATTTCCATGGTTGACTCATTTTCTCTGCCTTTCTCAACTGAACTATCCTGTGATATGAAGAAGTGGACAGGCCATACAGAAAAGAAGCAGAAAAACGGGAATGGTATCTATGACAGAAACACCCAAATCAGGAGAGGGCAGCTCTGCTGTCTCTCCAATGAGACGTCAGCTGGGGACAGACACAGCGTGCCTGTGTGGGTCTGACTGGTCCTCTTGCTCTCTGCAACCCCTTCTTGACATCAGCCTTGACAAACCATGGGACTTGTGTTCCTGGAGAGGGGCTACCTGGCTCTTGCTTCCTCTCGTAGCTTTCCTCTGTCTTCTTGTGTGGGTATTTGGACACAACTCAACATATGGGAAGCCGTATTTTCTGATGGGACTAACTCAAAGCAGAGTCTAATGCCAGTAATGCTTCCTCTCTTTTCTCCTCCTTTTGCTTTTCTCCCACCAGCACAGAGTAACATCTTTAAACCTTAAATATACTTCACAGTTACTCAGTCCCCAAATTCCTAGGGCTGCTGAGAAGTGGAGAGGTGAGCCGGGAAGGGAAAGTTATATCAGGGAAGGACAGTTGTCTGGAGGATCACGTGTCTCAGGCAGGAGGCATAAGCCCCTGAAGTATCAACCCCCCCCCCCCTCCGCCCTGTCCCAGCCTTCTCATGGTATTTCCTAATGGATGTGACCAGAAGATTCTGCTTACAGGAACTTTGAGGGCCTCCGAATCTTCCTGGGGTCTCTGGAGACTGTGGAGAGCAAGGATTTGGGTGGTAGTGATGACCATAGTCTAGGCCAGGGGTCTGGTGTTGGGGAATTTGGGACATACTAGGAGTGTCATTTTGTCTTGAGTTAAGGATAGTCACTTTGTGACTCCTTAGAGGTTTCCTTTGGCTAAGGGTGACAGAAAGGCTTCAGTCTGTCCACAGAGAACATGGTACACTCATTTCTACCTCTGGGGCTTTGTGTGTCCTTTTCTTTTTGGCTGTGGTTCCCCCTGCTGTTGTTATGCTGGCTCCTTCTTACCTGTCAGGTTTTAGCTGCAGAGCCCAACCTACAGTAGAGGTGCAATATAAATGCGTTGAGCCAACGAGTGAGGAGGAAAGCTCTTGAATGTTGAGGGAATAAGTACACAGAGATGTCAGTGAGATTTCTCTGCAGCTGAGTCTTTGGGGTTTTGATATCTCCCAAAGCCTGGGGCCATTGGGGGAAATGATGCTCAAGCCAACCCAGGACTTCATCTGTCACCATGAAGCCTAAGCTCGTATCACCACACGTCTTGGAGAAAGGCTTCTGTAGGTCTTCTAGGCTGCTGTCCCAAAGTAGGATAGGGGGCTGGGGATATAGCCTAGCGGCAAGAGTGCCTGCCTCGGATACACGAGGCCCTAGGTTCGATTCCCCAGCACCACATATACAGAAAACGGCCAGAAGCGGCGCTGTGGCTCAAGTGGCAGAGTGCTAGCCTTGAGCGGGAAGAAGCCAGGGACAGTGCTCAGGCCCTGAGTCCAAGGCCCAGGACTGGCAAAAAAAAAAAAAAAAAAAAAAAAAAGTAGGATAGGGGTGAAGGGAAGCGGACAGGTGTGAGGTGACTCCCAAGGCAGAGGGCTGGATACAATATGGGGTGGCTAGGGGTGACTGCTGGACATAGGGAAGTCTGAGGGAGAGCAAGGATGCTCCATTCCCCTCTGTGAGTATAAGAGTCCAGTGAGAGCTCATTGTTCCTTCTTAAGTTGGTAATGTCTTAATAATGACTACAGTAGTATCACTAATAGAGAGTGGTGGTATGTGCCAGGCGCGGTGCTGAGCTTGCGAAATCACTGAGGCTTCCCCAGTTTCTGTGCAATGCAAGGGCCTAGCTAGTGGAGTGACTCACCAGAGTCTACACACCTGGTGGGGCTGAGCCAGCCCTGACTTCATATAGACCCTCAGGTAAGACCCCTTTCTGATTTTCTCTGTCACCAAGCGGAGAGCATGTCTATTTCTAGGAGATTCTGAGCTTGAGCCTTAGAACACTTCCCCCCCCCCCCCAACCATCCTGTGTTTAACCAAGGAAGGGCTTAGCTGTTGAGATAATAGTAGAATTCCTGTGCTTTATAATTGCTCATGGTATTTATTGTTCTCATTGTTATTAATAAAAGCTGTCATTATTCAGCCTTTGGGTTAGTGAGTAGCAGCCAGCTCATTGACCTCGGTCATGATATTAATACTCTTTTTTAGTCACCTTTCAATTACCCAGGCTAATGGAAAGGAGACCAGTGCCCACAAATAATAATCATAAAACAAAAAAAAAATCAATTATCTGCCCACTGGAGTGTTGACTGACAAGTGGGTCCTAAGCCTTTGATGAGGCTGACCTTCAAACAAATATCTAGTTTCTGGCCACTTTTTGGGAAGTGTGAGGCAGGAAGTCGTCCATGCTCTGAATGCATGGATAGACAGAAAAGCAGATTTTTCCTGGGTCTGTCATCTCTGGGTAGAGATGGTATATGGATATCTTCAGTTGTCAAGGTGGGTATCGGAGTTGTTTTCCCCTTTCCTGAAGCAATTTAGGGGTGATGTAGCAAGTTGTCTTAATCCCCTTCTGAGCATTTGGCCCGCTGGTGTGGCCACATGGAAAATGTCAGCATACTGGCCCAAGCCAGGCGCAGACCCAAGCCAGTGAGCCTCGGAGCTCTGTGGGGCTGACGTGGTGTGCGGCTAGAAGCAAATGGAAAGGTCATAAAGGCCTGGGACAAGGGAGGGTATGGTGCCAAGAGTGCCGTCTGGTAACATTATATGCAGGATGAAACTGTAGTGAGGAGCGGAGAGATGCAGGGCTGGGAAAGAGACCTCAGCATTTTCCATGATTAACTTTCTAATAGTAACTGTGTGTGTGTGTACAGTAGTTGCTTAGCAACGGGGAGGCATCTTCTCGGGAGTGTGCATTAACATAGTACATGTGGCTTCCCATCCTCATCGGGTTTTCCCCTGCTTGCTGGGGGCAGGGATCAGATCACAGACCTGTTGTCCTTGGGACAGCTAAATGTGTCCCCTCTCCTAATTGATTCATTCCCTCTCCCTGGGAATCCTCAAGACTTAAGTGCCCTCAGAGCTTCTCCCCAGCAATAAGGCTACGTAGGGAGGTCATCACTGTAAGTCTGGGACAGAGCCCAGCTCTTGGATTTTCTTTTTCTTTTAAATGAACACCAGTTGGTTGTACATGGGCATCTTATTTTAATATGTCCCTTTATGATCGAAGTCACCTCCTCCATCATGTTCCTTCCTAATTCTTCCCCCTTTCCCAGGATAGCCCCATCCAGTATTTCCATTTTCTCTTAGTGCATAGAATTTTTTTTTTTTTTGGTGTGGTTGTGAGGCTTGAACTTAGGGGCCTGGGCACTATCCCTGAGCTCTTTTACTCAAGCCTAGTGCTCTATCACTTTGAGCCACAGTTCTACTTCTGCTTTTTGGGTGACTAATTGGAGATAAGAGTCTCACTGGGACTTTCCTGCCCAGGAAGAACCATGATATTCAGATCTCAGCCTCCTGAGTAGCTAGGATTACAAGCATGAGCCACCAGTGCCCAGCTCTTATGTTCATAGAATTTTTGTAGAACGATGTTTACCCTCCTTCCTCCTCGCTGTCTGCCTTCTCCCACTAGTATTCCATCAAGACATGTTTGAATTTCCTAATACATTAAATTATTGAAGTGGATATCACAATTGTATATGTATATCTGCATAGACCATGTTTTATTTATAACAGTTCTATCATTTATGATGCATCCATCTATCTGTCTATCTATCTATCTATCTATCTATCTATCTGTCTGTCTGTCTGTCTATCTACCTACCTATCTCTGTCTATCTATCTGTCTGTCTGTCTGTCTATCTACCTACCTACCTACCTCATCTATCCACTCATCTGTTCATCTGATCCTGCTTTTGTATATATATATATATATATGTATATATGTATATATATGCATCATATGTCTAGCAGTTCTTAGATTTTTAAGCAGCCCTAGAGATAAGTGATTGAGTCACACCAGGGTATTAGTAAGTTCACGTGCAGAAAAAGACACTTGGGGGCTAGAGGGCATTGCTATGAGTTTGACTGAACAGGCCCGCAGTATGTTGGCCTGTTCTAAGCACAGGACACAGACGGGAACAAGACCCAAATCTTCTCTCCTTTGGGACCCTATAATCCGGTGAGCAGGTGGCCAGGGAGGCAAATCTGAGGGAACAACATTCTGGGCATGTGGACTAGTCTCTGTAAAGTTCCTGCGAAGGGCACTTGGCAACTGGAGAGCTACTGTTGAACTTCCCAACCCTTCTTTCTGCCCTTTTCCCCTGTTTGATTTGCTTCGGCGGGGGCAGGGTGGGGGGGAACTTGTGGCCATCAGCCATACTTTCTGTTTGGCTTCTCAGTGTGCTTTAGTACTGCTTTCCCAACAGCAGCGCCTGGTCCAAGCTCACAGTGTGTTCCATGAGGCCAACGTTTTTGTCAGCTCTGGGTGGTGACACTTCCTTCTTCCTGTTGCAAGAGGAAATGAAGGAAAACGAGACAGTAGGAGGAGATACCTCATGCGAGGTGGGCTGGGGATGATGCTGTAGATATCTTGCATCCTTGTCTCCTGGGCCGGTGACTCAGCTGACAATCCAAGCAGGACTCTGTATCTCTTATGCGATAGACAGCTGACAGGTAAGTGCCCTGTTCCACCCTGGTGCCTCTGGCTTTCTGGATTCTCCAGGGAATCAGAGTCTCTGTCCTAATGCCATGTCACTGGAAGCCTAACCTCTTCTTGCAGGATGCCAAGGCCCCAGGGTATCTGTGGCATCCAAATGTGGGCCAGTTTTGTTTCTAGGGTCAGCTGTGCTGCCTAGGTGCTGCCGTGTGAGGCCTTTGAATCTTGTAGTGGGGGAGCCGTGGTATTCATTCTACACAGCTGGGCAGAGCAGAGTGCACATGGAAGCATTGTAGCTGGAGACACCAAGGCAGGGTCCTCCTTGTGTCTCATTTCTATCTCGTTTAGATCATCTTCTTCACCAACCTAGCCTTGCCCCCACCTAGGCATTGTCACTTGCACACATCCTTATGTTCCATGTGCCCAGATATCTTCAGCCCTCACCCCATCACCCACTTCCTGATGGTGCTCAATTGCTCAATTTCTTCCGCTCCTCCTTCTCAGTCTGCTGCGTACACCTGTTCCTTAGAGGACACCTGTCTTTACCTCTTACACTTATATCTGACCTGCTTGGAAGCACTGAGCACAGAAATGTGATGAGGGGAGAGAAGTGGAAAGTTCTGCAGGTGTCCTGACCACTGAGCAAAGGAGAAGGGAGGAGGAGCCTGAGTCACCTGCTTCTCAGCATGGGGTTTAGAGGCCCAAAGCAATGCTCTTTGGCAATGTCTCCCTTCTTCTTGATTTCCTTCATGAAGATGTGCACCCTGTGTCTCCCATGTATCAGGCCCTGTTTCATGCACTTGGGTTATAAGCTGAGAACAAAACGGACATGGGTCCTGCCCTGCATCCTGTGGGGTGCAAGTTCCAGTGGGGGAGATAGATTGTGCACAGCATTCATCGGGAAGCAGGTGGTGTCAGGGGCAAAAGCAAAGGGAAGAATGGTGACAATGGTAATGGAGAGGGACCCTTGTTCTTGAGGTGGGCTTTGGAGAGGTGTTAGGAAAGAGCAGAGGACCACCTATGGGCACTACCTATGGTCAGAGGATTGGCAAGAGCTAAAGGTATGGCTGAAACCAGGAAAGGCCAGGAGAAGTGGGTGCTGCAGGATAGTAATGATGGGGATGTCTTAAACACATGTCACTCAAAAGTCTGTAACTGGCGGAAGCCCCTGGGTGGGTGTGCTGTGGCTGGTGCTTAGCCAGCATGTGCCCCTTAGGGAGCTGCTTCTGATTTTCAAGCTCTGCCCTGGCTGCAGCTATGCCAAATAAATGGGTTGATGGACGGACGGACAGATGGATGGCTGGATGGAGAGGACTGGCTGCTCCCTAGGGGGCCATTGCTAGTGACAGCTCAGGGAGTGCTTGGAGCAGGGCATGCCAAGAGTTCTCATCTGAAAGCAGGGAGTTATGGGAGGAAGAAGACCTAGCTTTAGCGTGGGGAGGAGGAGACACTGAATCAGGATGAACCCCAAGGCTTGGGAGGTGGCAGATGAAGTGTGATGGAGGATTCCCATTTTTGTTACTTCCCTTGTCAAAGTGTGAGGCACCATGATTCTTGGCCTTTGCCTCTGACTGGAGCTGTATGTTTCGGGGGCAGCCAGGAATACCTCCCCTGGGAGAAGCAGGGAAGGATGGAGCCCTCTGCTCTGCCCTCCTCACAAGTACTACCACTTCTCTCTTTCTCAGTGGGAACAAACTGGGGGATGGGAGTGGGGGAATCTGCAAGAATGTGTGGCTCTGCCTCTATGGTTTCGTAGTTAATGTTTTTGCATTAATTACCTATACTTACAAAGTAGGAGGTTTGGGATTTTAAAAATCCGGGCTGTTAAGTTTTCTTTAAAAACAAAAACAGCAAAACAAAACAGAAAAAGGTTGGAGATCTGTGTGTGTGGCCTGTGTCCCCTCTGGGTGCTGACTGGCTGGCAGAGCAGTTAGCTCCACCCCCACCCCAGCACCTCTCACTTACCATAACAGGCTGGTTCCTTTGCAGCAGGAGCTTAGATCCCTTTTTTGGATTAAGGAAACAAAATTGTGGCTTGTGCCTCTTCAGGTTCTCAAGGATGGCTCTTGAGCCCTTAAGCTCTCTTTCCTCAGCTTGGAAGCCAGAGTTGGAGCCACAGGGACTAGGCAGGGCTCTGGGCTTCATCACTGAATGTCACAGGTCTTTTCTCCAGATTTTTGTCAAAAAGAAAAAAGAAAAAGGCATCTAAAAGTGAGTGGGTGCACAGGTAGAAGGTCAGAGGTCCATTGCAAATCTCAAAGGTTGAACACAGAGAAGCTCAAAGGCCCTGAAGAAATGACCTCAGCTTTCCTACTCCCTCTATCCCACTCTCTATGCTGGCACACAGGGAGTCTTTGTTGAAAGGAAGATGTGATCGCCAGATATTCCAAAGTATCTAATGACGAGTCTCTCTTCCTCCCTCTCTAGTCTGCAGCATGAGGTGGGATTTGCTTTGGCTCTAGTTCCTCAACCTAGGGGTGTGTGTGTGTGCTGATGGTAGTGGTGAGGGAGTTGGAGTCTTCTTGGGAACTCTGCTTCTTGTATGTGTGTTGTTCTTTCATTGTGGTCTATGTTGCAAGGGAGACATTCATTGTGCCTTTGTAGCAGGCTGGTCGGACAGGACCACACCTGGTTCAGGTCCTAGGTGACTGCTTCCATCCTCCAGTGTGTTAGTCCAGCAGCAAGGATGCAGAATGGCTTGCTTTCCCTGGCCGGAACTTTCCAGGCTAGCAAAGCCTGGCTGCCTCTGATGGACAGATGGGCATGTCTTTGAGTGCAGCACCACTTGGGGATCTGGAGGTGGCACTAACAGCTCCTTTGGACCCTAGGGAAGGCTTGCTGTGTTGGGGCAGGCGGAGGGACAAGTCACAACACTTTCCCATCACTGTTGTTACCAGGGAGGCACCAGACCCAGGTGCCAGGCGAGTAAATGGATTTTTCAGCCTGCGGAACTTCTAAACATAGGCTCCGCAGGGCCATCTGTGAATCACAGGCCCGCCTGCTGAGGGAGGGCAGGCCCAAGTTAGGAGCACCCAGATGCAAGGAGGGAGGCTAGCAAGATGGGATTGAGTCAGCCCCGCTGACAGGGTCTGGATCTCCTCCCAGGCCCCTAGGGAGGGGGTTCTATTGCCTGACTACGTACTAGAATGCCACAGCTGCTGGCAGTACTCGTGGCTGGGTGGAGCAGACCTGACCCAGGTGGAAGAATGGACTTTCAGTGTTAGTTTGTACCTTCTTGGCCTGCGGGCCTCGTGTATTTAACAAATGGGTTGCTTGATTTATTTTTTGAATCATTTTTTGTTGTTGCTGTTTTTGTTTTCTTTTTGTCTTGTTTGTTCATTTATCTGTCATGGGGAACGTAAGGGGAGGCACAGAAATGGAGGGACAGAGGGTGAACAAATGCAGCAGTAGTACCCACTAGACAGTATGTTGAAAATAAACTATATAACTTGTGGGTGGGGATAGGAGGGAAAACCTGGGAGAGAGTGAGGGAACAGGTGATACTGTCCAAAAAGAAATGTAGTCATTATCTGACTTATGTAACTTTAGCCCCTCTGCTCATCACCTTTATAATAACAATAAAACAATTTAAAAAGAATGATTCAGCTGTCTATTTGGGGATAGCTGTGACCCTCCCTTACTTATATTTATGTGACATTTTTGCAAAGCATTCTCCCATACCTTATCCAGGCTATCCATATCCCCTGAGCTTCCTTGAGGCCCCGGAAGAAGTGCGGGACTACAGATAACTAGAGGTTCTGCCCTTGGGCAGGTGATGGGCACTTACTGCTAACATCTAGGAAGACAATCATGTGAGGTGATAATGGGTATTTCTTTATGATGGTGGGAAAGGTATCTCTGAGGAGGTGATATTTGTCTGGAAAGTAAACTGGTAGGACTCTGGGGGAAGAGCATTTTGCATGAGAACAGATCCTACAAGGGCCCTGAGCTAGGAGAGTACTTGTTTTGAAAACTACAGATAATTCTCTGTTAGGAGTATAGGGCATGAGGGATATTAGCCCAGAGAGTGCTGAAAAGCTGTTTTTTATAGAGCTTTTCTGGTGATAGTGATGAGCATAGATTTCTACTTCAATACAACCATGGGACATTGAGAAACTATGATACTTTTGATGGGTGGCAGTGGCTCACACCTGTAATCCTAGTTATTCAGGAGGCTGAGATCTGAGGACTGTGGTTCAAAGCCAGCCTGAGAAAGGAAAGCCCATGAGACTCTTATCTCCAATTAAGAACCGAAAAGCCACAAGTGGAGCTGTGGCCCAAATGGTAGAGGCTTTGTGTGGAAAAGGAAAGGGACAACACCCAGGCTCTAAGTTCAAGCCCCAGGACACACACTTTCTCTCTCTTCTCTCTCTCTCTCTCTCTCTCTCTCTCTCTCTCACACACACACACATAAATACACACATGCACATGCAAACATGCACATCCATACACTCACAAATATAATTAATAATGGTAAGAATGGCACCTTTTATGTCATATATATTTAACCATGGAAAGGTGTAAAGATGAAAACAATTATATCCCAGAGATGATGTCTGTTAATATTTGGGTATAGTTCATAACAATCTCTTCTCTATGTAATCTCTCTTTGTCTCTGTACTGATCCTGGGGCTTGAACTCAGGGCCCGTATGCTGTCCCTGAGCTCTATCACTTGAGCCACAGCAACATATCCTGCTTTTTTGATGGTTAACTGGAGATAAGGGTCTCATGGACTTTCCTGCCTGGACTGGCTTTGAACCATGAATCACAGATCTCAGCCTCCTGAGTAACTAGGATTACAGGTTGAGCCACTAGTACCCGGCTGTCTTCTCTTTTTCAGTGACATGAAGTACTTTCTGAAGTAGGCCTACGGTGAGTGGTGTGTCTACGATCCCCCCTCCCCATTGTTATACCTGCCTGTTGTCTCCCCATTCTGTTTGAGATTATGCTGTGGTCAGGATCTACAGTAAGTGATTGGTTGTTCATTTCCATTCATATCACAGACTGTATTCTGAGCACAGATTCCTAGAGGCTGAACTTGATAAGCCAAAAGAATGTGCGTTATTATCATTTATTAATTATCATTATTCATATATATATATTATCAAGCTGCTTTCCAGAAAGATCTCATAGCGTTCATGAAGTCCTATCCAAAGTGTTCAAGACCCAGTGTCTTTTTCCCTTGACCTCCTCACTTACTTAGGAAGTCTGAAGGATGATGTAGAGAAAGCAAGGTAGCCTGGATCTGGGAGATCTCAGAGCTGAGGTAGCCTAGGCCCTGCATCTCAGTGCTGAGTTAGCCTGGGTCCTGCAGGTCTCAGAGCTGGGTTCAGGCCAGAGCACTGGCACCGGGTAGAATGTGGCACCTCATCAGAGCTGGGACAGAGCTAATTAGCACTCTGGCCCGCCAGGACCTGAGAGCTCGCCTGAAGGAAAGAACAGCCAGTTCAGGGATAATCCCTTGATATTGACGCTCTGGTTCCAGTCTAGAGATTTTTATCAGCACTGACGGCAAGTTCAGTTCTGGCAGGGCTGGTGTGCAAAGTCTGCTGAGCTGATTGGGCTCAGCTTTAAGATTCAGGCCTCAGGTGGCATTTTGGTGGCCCAAACTATAGGGGTGACTCTAATTTGCTTTCCTCCCCTCCCATAGATGGGGTACATTTGAACAAGCAAGGAACAACGTAGTCCCTGATGGCTCCTGAGCTTTCTCTCATTTCACAGAGAGCTAAAGGAACTGGCGAGAGTGCTTCTTTTCCTACAGTGTCCTGTGTAGTTATTTGCCCTCTCTTTGCATTTCCTCATTTTGAAATGGAGCATATGTTGTCTATTTGAGGGTTACCGCATGATGGTAGGGGTACACCTCAAGTGACGTGGTTCCTGTGGCAAAGTGGAAGAACATTTGTGTCACCATGCATAGGTTGGTTTGTGACAAGAGCCATGCTCAGCTACTTTTCAGGAAAAATCCCCAGTACACTTTTTTGAAACTGTAGTCCCCACACTGGGCATTAGACCCCTAAATTTGTTCCCTTGATGATTGTTTTGTATCTGAGATCTAAGACCCCCATTTCCCTTCCCCTCTTTCCTCTTCTGGTAGGAGCTACTTACTGTTTTATACTCTGTCCTGTGTGTATTTCACTTCTCCACATCTGTCTGTCTGTCTGTCTTTCTCCTTCATTTTGTGTCTCTCTGTCTTTCTTTGTGTCTCTTTATTTTTCTCTGTCTCCGTGTTTCTCTCTTGCCACTCTCTATACACACATATGTAAGCATGTATTTATATACAATATTTATGTACATTTATGTATATACATCTATTCTATACAGATATTCTAAATATAAGTGAGATCATGAAATACTTTTCTTTGTACTTACCTTATTATTTCATTTTTGCTTGGACTTCTGCCTTCCACATCCATCTGTGTAAATGGCAAAAGGCATTCATATTTAAATGAAAAAATTCACTTTGGAGTTGCAAAGTATTTCTGTTTATAAATTATTTTTCACTAGGCTATAAAAACAAATGTTTACTTGTCCTAGTCCACTTGGAAAATAGCACTGATCTTATCTTGAGCTGGTAGTCTAAACCTTGGTCTGGATTAAATGGCCTATGCTGAGAGGAAGATTTGTGATGACAGTGGGAGGGAGAAGAATGCTGAAGGGGACTAGTTTAGCTCATTCTTTTCCTCTCCTCTTTCTCTTTCGAAATTTCCACCCCCCCCCTCTCTCTCTCTCTCTCTCACACACACACACACACACACACACGCACACACACATACACACAAACACCCGCTACTTAAAAACATCTTAGGTATGCCGAGGCAAGTATGCAGGTATGGTGGTACATGCCTGTAATCCCAGTACTTGATGGGTGAGGGCTGAAGAGAAAGAATGGAGAGACTTTAAGGCCAGCCTGGGATAAGTAGGGAGACCTTGTCTTTAATAAAGGGGTGGATGCGACTGACTGACTGAATGAGACAGAACATCAACCTGACAATCTCTTTGATCTCTCTAAATGTAGGAACCCCAGACAGGGTTCTTTCTTTTGATTTTGGAATATGCCTGAAAGATAACTGGAGTGCCTGCCCATTCCTCCCTCATGGCCTGACCAACACTCTCTGTCCTAGGAGGCTCTACAAATTCCCAGAAGAGCTCTGAGGAGTTGTTCCCAGAGGGACATGACAGAGTAGGTTTCTCTCATGACATGTGGTTCTCTGGGATGTGCTTCCCTTGCCTTCTCTGGTCAGACCCTAGCAGTTTGCACCTCAGTGAGCCCCTGACGCACTTTCCTCCTGCCATTGCTGCTGTCCCTTGCATAGTTCAGGCCTCGGTTGCTGCTTGCTTGGGCTGTTGCAGCAATCTCTCATTTCTGATCAGTCGCTCACCTGACTAGCCACTGAAACTTTTAAATGTTAGCTGATGATCCCACATTCCTCATCAAAAACTCTTGCATGGCTCTTCATTAGCCAAAGGAAAACAAAAAGTCCCACAGAACACCATCCCTCTCAGTTTTATCTCCGTGTGTCCCTTGGCTCCAGCTGCCCAAGTATTTGCCTCTACTTTCCTGCCTTGTGGGATTCTTCATTCTACCCTTTTTGCTTCCTTGTCTTTGCGTCTGGGTTTCTTTAATCACACTAATTGTTCATGGATGGAGCCAAAGCCTGGTCTCCTAGAAGTTCAGTTTCTGGTGCACCAATAAGTAACCCCTTCCTCCTCTAAATATTCAGCTTCCGCCCCTTGCCGCTTCCTCTCTCAAAGCACTTTGTTTTTGTTGATGGTAGAATTTGAACTCAGGGCTTTGACTTCCCAGGCAAGTGTGCTACCACTTGAGCCATATCCCAGTTCTTTTTTTTTTTATTATTGTTTTAGTTATTTATTTCCATAAGGCCTCATTTTTTTTGACTGGGTGGGTCTCAAGCCATAATCCCTCTCCCTATATTCTTCCATATAGTGGGGATCACAGGAACGTACCATTAGGTTTCGTTTCTCTGTTGAGATGGAGTTTTGCTAACTTTTTGCCCAGGCTGGGCCTCAAACCTTGATCCTCCCAATCCCAAGCTGAAATCACCTGGCTAAGACAGCCTTTTATGTCTTCCTTTAGAGTTTCCTGACCCACCCACCCCCACTCCACCCACTCGTCGTACCTCTTCTGGCTGCTTAAGGACCTGGGTGCCCCCTTTGAGTGTTCCACATTGCAGGGTAAGGCAATACCCAGTAACTAATGGTTGGCCCCGAGTGGCCGGCGGTGGTGGTAAACCTTGGTTTTCATCCTTGCATTCATCTGCCTCAGCTTCTTCTGGGAGTTACACACTGCCTTGGCATACCTTACTCCAGCACGTGCAGGGGTGGCAGGCTAGTGATTCATGAGGAGGAGGTGGGAAAGGCCATCATTCTGGGAGCTGCTGACTCAGCTGCCAGCTGCCAGCCTGAGGCTCTTCCGGGCTGTGAATCAATGAATGGATGGCAGGAACGCACACATGGTCACCACGTTTGGCAGCTTTTGAGGGTACACATCCCAGGGTCTCACAGGGAATGCTCAAAGCTGCACTGTAAATATGGCTCACTGGCCGGGCGAAACAGATCTTGAACATTTAGGAATAGAAACACTTCAATCATATTTATAATGAATATTCTTTAATATCTGTCATGTGGAGCATGCATTTAAAAAGACAAGAGGTGACGTGTTATTGTTCCTGCTGCAGAATATTTGCTACCGATTACTGGTTGGATATCCAGCAGGTAGAAGGTAGGTTCTCCTATTGGCTTTCAGAGGCTGTGATGGAGAGGTTTGCAAAGGTCTGGGTCAGCCAGGCACCTGGCCTCTGTGGCTGCTCGTTTCTCTGTGGCCAGCTCCCTGCTATCCTCTAGGAAATAGTTCGTCTTCTCCAATGATTTTAAAGAATAAAAAGGCAGGAAGACAGGTTTGGAGTTCAGCAAGGAGCGGGCAGAAAAGTCTCATACCATTTACCTCTTGGTAGCTGATGGGTGAGTATGAATCCCTGAGTGGAGCCTCAGTGGGCCACTTACCCCCTGTGAGGCCTGAGCAGTCGGGAGGAGAGGTTTAAAGAACAGAATGAGAATAGTCAGGGCTTGTGAGTAAAAGGTCTATTACAAGAGCCCTGCTTACCCAGAAGCAAAAGTCACAGACTTCTCGAAGAGAAGAGATCCCATCACCCCAAAGATCAGTAATGTCTTTCTTCCCAGGTTTCTCCTTCTGGCTTTAGAAAACAGTCCCCTCCCTCACTCATATCTCAAGCTCAGTCCTTTCTTTGCAGGTTGGGGGCCAGAATGTGTCTGAGTTTCTGTGAGCATCCTCATTGGCTCCCCTGATTCAGAGCGCAGCCTGTATGGGGAAGCCTGGGAGTGCGCCCTAACAGGCTGGCTCTGGTCCAGGGGTCTCAGCTCCTTTCCCTTGGGAGCCAGCCTGGACCTTCTCTTTCCCCTCACTGCCTACTGCCTACACAGTTCCGAATCTCCCTAGTCCCCACCCATGCTGCTCCTGCGCAGAATGTGGTCAGGGAGGACAGGGAAAGTGGAGAGGCCTGGCCTCATCCCTGCAGCTGAACAGAGACCAAATCCAGAGGACATGGGAGGGGGCCTCTGCCTTTCCAGCAGAGGGAAATGAGTGCTGGAAACGTGATGCTAAATGGAACACGTCAGATAGCAGTGAAGGGCAAGCCCCAGCATCAGTTGGAAGAATATGTTCTTGTCAGGCAGGGACACAATGGAGAAAGAGCCCCTCTTCACATCAGTGTTTGACTGAGTAGCATTGAATCAGATGACCCCATGGGAAGAGCCCTCCAGCCAGTACTCAGTACCCTGCCCTCTGCACCCTTTGTGCCTTTACAAAATGAACCCTGGGCTAGGCACTGGTGGCTCATGCCTGTCATTCTAGCTACTCAGGAGGCTGAGATCTGAGGGTCTCTATTTGAAGCCAGTCAAGGCAGGAAAGTCCATGAGACTCTTATATCTAATTAATCAGCAAAAAAAAAAGCAAGAAGTCCAACTGTGGCTCAAGTGGTAGAGTGCAAGCCTTGAACAAGGAAAAATCTCAGTGACAGCATCCATGCCTCAAGTTTAAGCCCTGGTACCAACACACACACACACACACACACACACACACACCCCAGGCACAAAGCACATCCTTGTGCCAATGTCTAGATTGTTAAGTGAGTTTTGAGACACAAAGGTTTCAATGGCAAGGTGCAGCTGGTGGCTCTGGAGGCCTGGCCTCAGTCTCTTGGCATGTATTCTCATGAATGTAGACACCCCAGGGGCATATAGTTTCCCCTCTCCCCCTGCCCCCTCCCCGGAATAAAAGTGCCACAAGGAAAGGCACTTTCCTTGCCCAAATCACGATCCTTTGGTGGGGGTGTTAGGTGGAGATTTCTCTTCGTGACTTCTCTCTCTCTCTCTTCTCAAGGGCCTCCGCTGTTGTGTGTCATGGAAGCCTACAATAGCAGAAGGAAGCTGCTTGTGTAGTCCTCAGCTGTGTGGTTTAGTCCTTGTGGCTTGTTTGTTTTCTGCTGTGTGACCTCAGGGCTGTCTCAGCACATCTGGGTGCTTCCCCGTTTCACCTGTGAGCTAAGATTTCCTGGGGGTGATGTCTGTGGGCACTGAAAACCTTCCGTGGGTGATAGAACGGCAGTGATTTGCAGTCAGCCACAGAGAAATCCCCCGACACATCTCACATTTGAATTGCATCTTTGTGAGTGGAAAATTGTCTTCTGCCCCACAGGACATTTTGATTTAATTAGGTCACAGCTGACCCCGGTCTGCTTGCTGGTGCAGAGAATCTGCTGTGTGGTGCACACCTCTTGCCCATCCTGCCCTCTCCCCTTCCAGGGTGGTAGTGGGGCGATATCTTAGGCAGGATGTGCCTAGGACTCCACATGGTGCGTGCATGCGTGTGCCTTTCTCTTCTCTGCAGACCCTTGTGTGGGGGGGACGGGGGACGGGAGGGGATGGACTGCACCCAGTTCTGCAAGCTTACCGGGTGAGGAGGGGGAGGCAGAGATGGAGCGCGACGTGGGTGGGGAAGGAGGCCCTGAGATGACAAGCCGGGTGAGTCAGTCAGCTGCCTGCTCCAGCTGGAGATCCCCAGGGAGGGGTTGGTGGCACCGCCATATGCAGCAAGCGAGGACCAGCCCCGAGACGGTGTGGATTCGCTGTCAGGGGGCGGCACATCCGCTCTGGAAACAGGCACACATGAGTGGGTGCAGAAGCGGGTTTGCTGAGCAGGGGGCTGCAGAGCAGTGTGGTTCAAGGCACCCATCTGTGTTCTGTCCCTTCCAGAGATACCAAGAGGAGGGCTCTGAAGGTGGGCATCCTAGCTCCTCACCAGGCTGAGGTCAGAGCTCAGATCCCTGTTTGAAGCAAGCTGGGACAGAAAATTCCACAAGACTCTTATCTCCAATTAACCACCAAGAGAAAGCTGGAAGTGGAGCTGTGGCTCAACTGGTAGAGCACTAACACTAGCATAAAAACTCAGAGAGAGCATCCAGGCGCTGATTTCAACCCTTAGCATCAACACACACACACACACAGAAGGAGGCTCTGGTACTCTTTTATGTTTATGAATGGTGCATTGGAGGTCCAGAGAGGTTGAGACATTTGTGTAAAGTCATCCAGCAATGAAGAAATGGGGTAGGATTTGGCTGTGCCCTCTCTGGGGCCTCTGGACTCTGGTGGTTGCTAGGCTTGAACCCATATCTGATCCATCTGGGGAACTGCTTGGCTGCTCCTCAGGGCTTCTGACTCTGGTTGAGAAGCATATTTTATGAAGTTCCTGGGTGATGCTGGTGTGAAATCCAGGACCCAGGCTCTTCCTTGCCCTCTTTACTCACCTTCCCATCCTGGGTCTTCACTTTGTACCTGCTGGACAGTCCAGAGACCCTGTGTTACCCACCCATTCTCTCCGGTGTCTCTCCTGAATACCAGCCTTCTGGTCACTCAGTTGTGTCTTGTTTGGGTGACTTAATTTTAGGAACAAATAGCAGCTCTGCTGCTGTGTGTCTGTCATTTGTTTCCTTTATTTTTGACAATTTTCTCCTGTGGTTTGATGATTACTCAGTACATAACTTGGCTTTCAGACAATCACTTGGGATGATAGTATTCATTAAGCTAACTATCTATCTATCTATCTGTCTATCTGTTTGTCTATTGTCTATCTCTGAGACAAGGTCTGACTGTAGCCAAGTCTGGCCTGCAACTTGTTAATTTTGTACTTCTGCTTCCCAAATGCTGGTATTACAGGCATGAGCCATCACATGGAGCTTCTACTGTGTCTTATTTATCCTTCAGGTTTTACTTTCTTGGAAAGCAATGCCTCTCACCTGGCTTCTTTCACTTGATTTTTGCCTGGAATATTTTGGAATATTCTTTTGCTTGTACCTTTATTTTATCACTCTGCTTCAACTATGTTTCCTACAAAAACTATAGAGCTTTGGGTAGTTACAAATCACGTTAGGCCATCTTTTTGATGCTGTGTGTAATGTATGTCAAGTATGTTTTGGTCTTCTTTTTGGGGGGTGTGTTTCAGTGTCCTTTGTCTTTCTATATAGGAGTCATTTAAAAATTTCATCTCATACTTTTCTCTAGTAGATTGTGCTAGCTCAGCTTGTGTTGCTTCACGGGTGTTGGTAGTACTATTCAACCACACTGTGCTCATGGCTAATGCACAGGTGAAACAGCATCTTTTGACCCCTTGCCACATAAGGTACCAGCTTTTCTTCTTTCTCTTTCCTTATCCTCACGGTTATAGTCATGCTTCCTTTATGTAAACTTTAAACCTCTCTTGTATTATTACTATTATATTTTTTACAGCTTTACCTTTTCCTAAAGGAGGATTCATTTTCATTTGCACCTAAATAAACATTTCCTTCCCTTCCCTTTCTACTCCCTCCCCTCCCCCTTCCCCTTTCCCTTCCTTTCCTCCATACTCCCCCCCACCCCAATTTCCTCTCTGCTCAGGGATGGAACCTAGAGCCTTGTGCATGTGAGACAAAGCTCCATCACTGAGCTATATTGCTAGTCCTTGAAATTTGCTTCAAGTCTCATACCAGGCTTATGTGTCCTCCATTCAGAGTTCACCTGGCAGGCTTTCTTGAGTGCTTATGATTTTTCACCATGAAACTAAAACATGTGTATACATAGTAGTCAGGGAGACTTGGGACCTTCAGACCCAGCTTGGTGTCTTGAAAAGTTTTCTTGTATTTTTATTATGTTTCACTCTGGCTCATTTTGGATTGGCTGACTGCCCTCTTTGTCAGTCTTTTGTATGACTGGCCATTCTTTCTTAGGTGTCCTAGTATTTCTGCTTTTCTGTTTTTCCCTCTTTCTTTTGGGAGTGCTTGCTAAATGTGTCCTTCATAGTACGCCCTGTTTCAGAGATAAATGTTCTTGACTTCTTCTGCAGACTGAGTAGATGTTTTCCCAGTGCTTCACGAGTCCTTTCCTAGGCCCTGGCTATGGGCTATATCCTGTGTCCCTCTCAGAGTCCTCAGACCTACACTGAGTAACGGGTCTTAGTTGTGCTCACTGTATAGAGCAAAGAAACACATACTCAGCTCACCCTAGGCTCAGCCAGGGCCAGAGAAAGAGGGACCAGGGTTCAAGTCCAACCAGTTTCATACCAGAGCCTATGTCCTTGGCCATAGTTAGACTTCTACCCATCCCTTCCTGTTCAAATCTCCCTTCATTGTGTGCTAGTTTCTCTGCCTGGAACATTGCAGACAGGATGCCCTCACAGGTCTAGTGTCAGGCTCTTGAGGTTTTCTCCTCGTGGCAGGTAGAGTGCTGCGTGTGAATCTTCCACAGCAACCCTGGGAGGGGAAGTGTGTCTCACATGGTCCGGCCACGTGTGAGGCTGGACCGGTGAGCTGGAGACATCCGTGGCTCCAGCAGGCCCCTAATCCCTGTGACACGGATCTGCATTTCTTAAAGGCCACTGCACGGTGTGCCAACTGTTTGCATCTGGCTTGCTGTTTGACTTGGCCCCCATGCCAGGTACAGCCTGTGCTGGGACTTGTCCTTCCTGGAGCTGCCACCTGCCGTGTGGGGGACGAGCCCCTGCTCCAGCCAGTTTTCTTCTGCTGTACCTGCCACGTGATTCCTGGGACTTCCCAGAGTGGCCTCAGCTGCTGTGGATCCAGAGGGACCAGAGGGGTCCTGGGGGTCTTGTAGCTCCTCTGTTCCTGCCCAGCTCCCCTTCTTGGGCATTCCTGCTGCTTCTTGGGGAGTACCGTTCCCCAAGGAGCCCCCTTTCCTTCTGGCTTTCTATATCACTGATTTTTCTTTTCTTCCTCTGAGATTCCTTTGGATTATTGGAACCTGAGTGGCACCTGTTCCCAGCTTCCAGCTCTGTTGTGCGCATCTCAGGCTGGTTGTGTTCACCATCAGGGGGTCTCTGGGGCAGACGGCAGTATGTTCCTGTCACTGAGGGGCTCTTGTAAATGGCTGCTTCCCCTGAAGCCAGTTGTAGGAGGTTTCTTTCTCACTGCCTGTGCACGAGGAAATCTTCCTCCTGATCTTTAACTTTCTCCCTGCTCTTGGCCACAGACAGGAAATCATCATAGGAGAGGATCAAGCCCCTGAATTGGAGATTGAGGAAAAGGTGAGGTCTTTACAAAAGGGCCAGGATGCTTCAGTTCCATGCCAGTGCTGGTTCTGCCATCTGTGGAAGACTACACTCAGCTGTCCTTCAGGAGGGCAGGACGCTTTACAGTAAGGCACATGCTCCCTGCCAGCAGTAGTGCTTGAGTCACATGGTCTGAGGCTGGGGACTTGGTTTTTGAAATCTGTGTGGGGATTTCTGGTGCTCAGGTGTGGACACGCTAATACGACTTCATCCAGAGGCGAGGACAGCAGGTCAGGAAGGGACAGGCATGGACACAGTGGCAGTGTGTAAACTTACTCACCCTCCAGGGCATCCGGACTTGGCACTGCCTTGGGGCTCTGTCATGTCCTTGCTGTGTAGTTGATGGACAGTTGCTGCTACTCAGCTACCTGAGAGTTAGAGGGCTAGGATACGTTGTGTAAACAAAGGGCTTTTGCTTGCTCCAGTTTAAGCAGGGGTGTTCCCTTTGGACTTTGGTTGCTCATAAATGAAAGTAAGAAAGTACTGTCTGCTTTAGAAAACTCAGAAGCAAGACGAAATTGCGGGGTTCCCCCAATGAGAGCCTGGATAAAACCCAATAGAGGTCAGACACCCCAGGGTCAGCCATGAGGTCCTCCGGTGGCTGCTACATAAGCCACTGCTTGGCCCCTGGGGACGCAGGTCCTTCCATTGTCCTGGCCTGCAGAGTAGATTCTCACCACTTGTAAGATACAGGAGAAGGGAGGAGGGAAGCAAACATGCAGCTTGGGGAAGCAGCCCTTCAAAACTCTGGAGAGTAGGCTTTGAATTACCCTAGGGCACACAGCCATGGGACAAGCAATGACAATGGGAAAGGTATCCCCAGTGGTGTCTCCTGCCCGCTTTAGGTCTTGAGAAACTCATCTAACCCACTTGGCCTTCAGTTGTCTTGTCTATATAATGGGAACATGCACACAGCCCTTCACAGACTGCTGTGAAATCAAAGGTGCCAATAGATAGGGCCGTGTTTTGGGGTACCCACTGCTCTGATGATGTGCCGAACTGGTCCTCCGTGCCTTGAAGAGTGCTTCTTCCAGAACGTTCTTTGTACCATCCACAAAAGGTGCTTTTATGTTTACGACCAGCCTCTAGTAAGGAGTGCCTTGGTCGGAAGGGGGATGGAGAGGCAGGGAGGAGGAGGGATGGGTCTGGAGTCCAGGTTAGTGCTGAGGGAGGGCCAGGCTGTGTGGTCAGCTGCAGCAGCATGACTCAGGAACTCCGGGGAGGAACTGGGAGAAAGTCCTGGGGGACCTGCTTCTGAGGTGAGGCTCCCGGCCTCCAAGGCAGACTGTGTCCTTATCAGACTGATGCGCATCCAGAACCTCTGGCACACAGTCCCAGCCCGAGTGCTGGCTCGTTTACAGGCTGGGAGAAGGGCTTCAGTCTTGGGGCCTCTGGGAGAGCTATCAATTTCCTTTTCGGGTGAGGGGGCCTCTTCCTTGCCCTCTATGCTGCCTGGGTTGGCTCTCCTCTCCTCCTTTGCCTGCCTAACCCCCAGAATGGGACCCAAGCCAGGCCTATCACCAGAGTTGTAGGTAGCCAGGTGGGCCAGGGCCTTCCTGTCTTGTTGAGCCTGCACAGAAGGAGGTGGCATTTGTGTGGGTCTGTCTTTTAAACTGCTGCAGCAGGCCTGTCTGGGATTTTTTTTAAAAAAGAATTATTATTATTCCCTCCTTTTGCAGGGAGGAACCCCAGGCTCCAGGGTGCAAAGATTGGCTGTGTGCTTCAGTAGTGGATGAGCTAGGTGGAGGGGTTTCCCTGGTGCATAGTAGGCTCGTGGGAAAGAAACCCAATTACTTGATCAGCATGGCGTCAGGGTTTTCTGACCCTGTCCGTGTTCCTAGAGGCACCCATCTGTGCCCCTGACTAAGATGATGAGCCCTGTGTGCAGAGAAAATGCTTTCCTGCAGCCCCTGGGCTCTCTGCTCCGTGCTGCATGTGCTCCTTTCTCTGTGTACCTGTGTTGATGGATTGGTATGGTGTTAAACTTTTGGCTTTTTGTAGGCAACTCTAGGAGGGTGATGAGCTTTACAAATCTTCCCAGTGCCTAAAATTGAACCACACACATAATTCACTCACACACGCGCGGCTCAGTGGGCTTGCATTCTCCTGCTGTCTTGTCTCCAGCTCACGCTTGACACCTCAGAGTCTACACTTGGCCTCCAGCACACAACAGGGCCTGCCCTGGCTGGCCAGGACCAGATTCCTGACCTTTGCGCCTTGGGTCCCTGTGGGTAGCTTATTGCCATTCCAATTTCAAGCCCTCTGAGAGGCCACAGCAGGCCTCTCCAAGATGCCTTACTTCTACTTTCTAAGTACAGGGGTGGCTGAGAGAAGGGGTGATGGACAGGAGTACCCTGAGAGGGGGCCGGAGGCTGCCGCATGCATTTAGACAGCCTTGCCAGGGCTTGTACTTGCTACTGAGTCTGTTTACAGGGTTCTGAACCAGTGCCACAAAGTGTGTGGGGAGTCTGAGGAAATGAGCGCTCTGGACCACCCCTCCCTTACCATCTCCACATGGCCACACGTCCACACGGGGCCTTTGGAAGTGTTTTGCAGTGAAAGATGGAGGCATGGGCTGGTTCTAAGGAACTTGTCTGAAGTCCTGAAGTTTTAAGTTAGGGTTTAACCCACATCCCGAGTCCACATCTTTAGTAGCCTGCTACTTGATTTTCCCTAGACACCAGCCTACAAGGAAGCTTTTTGTACAACTTCCCTTATACCCCAGTTTCTTCACCTTTCACATACTGTATATTATCAAGTAGGAATTAGAGAAGTCCTTGAGCTTTTCTAGGCACGTGGAATGACGCTTGCCTTGTCCTATGCACTCAGCAATTGGCAACACTTAAAATAAGAAATACATGTACACAGGTGACCAAAAATAAAAGCTATTGGGTAAGGAAAACTGATGGGGTGACCCAGTTTTTCTAGTTTTGAATTAAATTGTGCAAGTATTGGGCCTTGAACTTGGGGGCCTAGGTGATCTCCCTTAGCTTTTTCACCACTTGACCTCCATGTCCAGCTTTTTGGTGGTTAATTAGAGATAAGAGTCTCACGGACTTTCCTGCTCTGATGGCTTCAAACCGTGATCCTCAGATCTCAGCCTCCTGTGTAGCTAGGATTACAGGCATGAGCCATTGGCATCAAACTTTTTATTTTAAAGTTTAATGTAGCAATGAAATTATTTGTATACTTATGGGGTACAGTGTGGTGCTTTGATACATGTAAGCATTCTATCCATTGATCATATCTATCACCTTAAACATCACTGTGAGATTCAAAGTCTTGTCTTCTAGCTATTTGGAAATACACAACACATTATCACTCTCTGTGGGCACCCTGCTCATGGCAGATCAATAGACAATGCAATGCCTCTTTATTACTGAGACAGAGTATGGAGTTCAGTGGGGTTGGGTTAGGAGAGAGGGTGGGGCTCACTTGGGCAGTAGAGACCAACTGGGAAAGAGCCAGGAGGCCGGTGTGCCACGAGCATAGAGCTGGGACTGATCACAAGAGACCTGTACTGGTTATGTGGATTTTGACCTATTGGCCACAGGTGAGCCTTGAGAGTTTTCATGAGTGTGTTGAGTGTCATTGGCCCAGATAGTCTCCTAGTTCATTTGACCTTGCAGCTCATCCCAGGGCAACAGATCAGCAGGTAGCACAAGGGGTTGGGGTGGAGGAAGTGGGGCACAAGAGATGCTCTCCATCAGAACTGGGCTTGGAGTATCCCTTGGCTCTGTGCACATCCAAGACTATAAGTTTATTACCTTTCAGCTGCTGTTTGTGTCACAAATGCCTGTCCCACTGGGGGCTCGTTAAAAATAACCTGGTGGCTAATAGCATTTCTCAAAATAACTGTCTGCACAGGGCTTTGCTGGGGCGAGTGGCTACTAAAATTAGATTTCTTAGGGATGGGGGTGGTAGTAGTTTGTGTGTGTGTATGTGTGTGTGTGGTTTCATGTATATGCATTTATATGTGTGTAAGAATTCATGTCATGCATTTGTGTGTGTGTGAGTTCATGCACATGCATTTGTGTGTGTGAGTTCATCTACATGCATTTGTGTGTGAGTCCATGTACATGCATTTATATGTGTGTGTGTGAATTCATGTACATGCATTTGTGTGTGAGTTCATATACATGCATTTGTGTGTGTTCATGTACATGCATTTATATATGTGTGTGTATGTGTATGTGTGAGAGAGAGTTAAACCCGTTTTCCCCCCGGGTGAGATTTACCTTTGTCTTCTTTTCCTTACGTGGTCCCTCTTTTCGTTGCTGGTGTCCTAGAGTGGAGTCCGCTGGGTCACCCTGTGGTCCCTGCTTCCTCTTGGGTCTGCAGCATGCTGGAGCAGTGTCCTCCCTTACCCCGCTGTGCTGCCCCAGAAGTGGGATGCTTGGAGGGTAGGGTGGCCTCGTTGCAGCTGCGGCCTCATTCTGTGGTGTGCCAGGTAATAATAGCACACCGTGGGGGGAACCTTGAGCAGTGCATCGTCCAAGGAGAAAACTGGGCCACGGAACGGTGTAGCAGCCCCACTCAAGGTGACCCAGTAACTGAGGGGTGTACATGATTTCCCAGGTGTTTATTCCAGACTAGAGACCCAGGAAGACATCAAGGCTCTCCCAAGCCTGTCCCTTGAAGGGACAGCAGACCCCAAGCTGACTCAAAGTCACTGGAGTAAGCGCCCAAGGATGGGTGGACCACACTGTGAACTGCACTTCAGAGAACTTGGGATGTAGGGAAACCTTGAGTTCATGTGAGAGCCAGTTTTCCCTTTGAATAGAAGAAAGGGATGGACTATTGGTTCAGTGGCACTTATTGAGTACCTGCTGTGGGCCTGGCTCTGCAGTAAGCACTGGGTTGCAATAACGTCCTAAACAAAGTTAAGAGGCCTTTACAAGCTGATGTGTTGGATGGACCAACAGTCCCTCACTTTTGATGGCTTGACTAAATGGTTCTTCGGCTTCATGATGAGGTGGAAGTGGTTTGCCTTCAGTAGAAATTGTGCTTTGAAGTTTTCAGTTTGCTTTTTCTCCTGGAATAGCAATACTGTATGAGACTCTTGTGATGTTGGATGCTGAATCTCCTACTTAGAAATTGCTGACTACATTAATGTGGCTTTTCCATTATCCAGCAATTAATTAAAAAAATTGTGGTAGTATTGGGGCTTGAACTCAGGGCCTCAGCTGCTGTTCTTGAGCTTTTTAAATTGTAGTTCAGCTGTGTGTATTAAGGGTGTGTAATGAATAACCATTCTGTTTTTCACTTTCTGCACAATATTCAATAAATTACATGAGATATTCAATACTTCATGCTTTTAAAAAATATAATGCCAGCACTGGGGCTTGGAATCAAAGCCAAAGTGCTGCCCCTTACCTTTTTCACTGAAGTCTCTAGCACTTGAGCCACAGCTCCACTTCTGACTTTTTGTTGGTTAATTGGAGATGAGTCTCAAGAATGATTCTTCTTAGAAAAATGATTCTCAGGTCTCACACTCCTGAGTGGCTAAGATTATAGGCATGAGCTACCAATGCCTAGCTTTAGCATTGTTATTTAAAAGACTTTTTGTTAGAAAATTTTGTCCAGCTACGGTTGGGCATAAGAGTTCTGAGCACATTTAAGCTAGGCTAGGCTAGGCCATATTTGGTAGGTTAGATCCAGTACATGCATATTTGATGTACCACATTTTCCTGTGATGCTAGGTTAATTGGGAAGTAAACCCTTATTGTTTGTTGAGGAGCATATGTATGTGGCAAACCCCAGGAGGATTGGGTCTCTGTGTGACCCTAAGTGAGAAAAGCACTCTCTAAACATGGGCTGGGTTTCTGTGCCTGATGGCCTTACATGGTTCTGGAGGGGACAGAGGCCCATGTTGGTGTGAACCTCCCCATTCCCTAAGGTATCTATCTGTATGAAGATGGAACATTCTCTTATGGAAAGAGACTCTGTGACCTTCGGCAAATTGCTTAACCTCTCTGAGCTTGTTGTTTTTTCAATGGCTAAATGTGAATAAGCACAGCACCAACCTCTAAAGGCTGCTGAAAAGATGGAAAAATGTAGCAGGTCTGGAGTACAAAATATAGCCACAATGTATGGTAGGACAGTGAAGACAATTGCTATTGGTAAAGACCCAATATTAATATTAAGCTCCTATAGGCTGGGTTTACCTAGAGGCAATACATCATTGTTTTTAATCAAGGTGATGACAACTCAAATTTTAAGTATTGTCAAGTTACTACTGCCTGGGAGGCCCCCTTGAGTTTTGGAGCTACTTACTGGAAGCTGGTTGGTTAATCTCTGAATTCCATGTGAAGAGGTGAGTGAGGCAGGGGTGCAACTTTTCAAAAGTTGACATGTAATCAAAGCATAATAATTTACACCCAGTGTTAGAGGGATCTTTCCCACGATCCCATGCATATGTCTACAGTAGGATATAGGACGTCTTAATCCAGTGGCTGTTATTAATGTGCTTTTGTCTCCCTTGAGACATTTGACCTGACTGGGGTGACTGCTATGGCATGTGGTAGGTAGAGACCAGGGTTGCTTTCAGTATCCTTCAATGTAGGGGGCAGCAGCTCTGTGGAACAAAATGGTAGTTGTGGTGTGGTTGAGGCATTCTGCTCAAATTTGAAGATGGAGAAGATACTTGAGGGTAGGGGAGTGACTTGATGAAGTTATCGAGAACCTAGCTCTTAGTTGGAGCTAGCATGCAAGTTAAGTCCGGTGACCAGAGGCAAGATCTTTTCCAAATTTGCCTGGGAAAATCAACATTCATTATGTTTGTGTGCTTTGCTGTAAGGCATTGCCACAGACTTTTTTCTTATACTGTCCTACGTTCTGCCTTGGGAAGTTTAATTCTGCCCTTGGATTGCTGATAGAAAGGGTTGGGCCAGGTAGCAAATGAAAATAGAGGATTCTTAATTACACTGGAATCTCATTTACTCGGTATGTATGTGCAGTACCTCTTCAGAAATATTTGGGGAATGTGCTAAACATTTATTTCTTATTTGTTCAAAGGTAAGGGGCATTCTGTCTTTTATCTGGTAACGAATGCAATTACATGAGACCCTAGGCTGGCTTCAGGCGTGTGGCCAGTGCGGGAGCTCCTGATGTTACTTCTAGACCCTCTCTCTGCCTGAGGAAGGCCTGGAACATTGAGCTGAGCTACATCCCTGGCAGCTCACCAGTTCCTGAGAGAGGGCCTGGCTGTCCGTGCTGGACCAAGGGTCTGTAAGATGAGAGTGTGATGAGTTGTCCTTTTTTTTTTTTTTTTTTTTAAATAACTGGAGAATAGTTTAAATGAAGTGTCAGCAAGTGACCCATGGTCTGGAACACCACGACTGGGGGGAAGTTATGGAGACTATTGCTTAATGAGGAGCCACGAGTCCTCTTCCTCTGGCTTCCAGGGGACAAGCAACCAGAGTCCAGGAACACTTGGCTGCAGTGTCTTCCACGACTCCAGCCCTGTCCCCATGTGGCCTCTGGGCTCTAAGCCTGCCCCTAGGTGCTGGAGCTGGGCAGCTGCACCTGGTCCAGGGGCAGAAGACAGGAACAAGTGATGCAGCCACAAACACTGGGGTTCAAAACAGGCAGCGACCTCCTGTTTCCCCCTCTGTATCCACACTGTAGGTCTGGGCCCCTGTCAGGTATCAGAATGGTACCCCTCTCCCAAGAGCATCTTCTTGATGGGGAGCCATGTATGCAGATACCCTGAAGGACACTCAGAAGGCCATGGCACCAACCTGGTGGCCTTGATTGTGATGAATCAGAACTGCTTTGAGAAGGGGTTGGGGATGAATGCTGTTCGCCAGCCCACTGGACATGCACCGGACAGCTGTTTGGGGATTCATTATGCTAACTGGCTGCAATGGTTGCCTGATATCCAGTAGCTGGTTGGCCCTGGCTTTTGTGAGGTAAATGCCCAGTTAAGTGTATGTTGAGTAAGTCATTGATGCAGGATTGTCAAGTATTGACTGAGCCAGAATCTTACAAGTTCTGAAGATGGGCTGAAGCCGCTACCTTCCAAACCCAAATGGGCTTCCGTATGATTGGGGTGGCCTTGCTCAAACACAGAGGATGGACCAACATGCTGACTTCTATCACCATCGATCTGGGCAGGACCATGACTTGGCCTTTCCTAATAGCTTCCAGATACTGCTGATGGTCGAAAGCCACACTTGGAGAAACACTGGCTTAAGTTACTGCCTTTTTCCAGACATCTCACATTTCAGTTCTGCTCTTATTAAAACATTCACTAATCAACACATTGAAAAAAGTCTTCATCAACTAGCTACCATGTTCCACGCACAAAGACTGGGAGCTAAAATGGTATCAGTAGCCAAGGAGCTCACAGTACATGAGGGAACTACATGGTACAACTGATTGCCACCCCATGGAATTGCTTCTATGGGGTCCTGTGTGGAAGAGGCAGCGGGCATGTGGGAGAAGGGCACAGGACAGAGTCCTTTGAAGACTAAAGTGATAGTGTCTCTGTGTGCACTTCTGTGTGGCCTTGTCTCCCCAGTTGACCTGTGAGATTTCTACCGCAGAAGATGAAATGACTCATGTGAATGTTTTGCGAGCTCAAATTCTATTGCCTATGTCTAGTTCTCAGGACATCCCTCCTGTCCCTACCTTCAACTTGTCACTGGAGTGTTTGGAGAATGCAGCCAACTTTCAAGCTTACAAGGAGACTAGAAACCTGCTCTGTACTCACAAAGTTCTTTTACAGGAGTCTAAAGTGGTCTTGGGCTACTGTTTAGCCAGGGGGAGTGACATGGCCTAAGGGCACCTCTTGAAGCCTAAGAAGGAGGCCTAGGAAACTTGCTCTTCACAACTTAGGAATGGGGGGAAGCCCATTCATGCTCCAAAGCCCAGAACAACAAGCTTCAACAGGGGAAAGGACAGTGTGCACTTGGTTCTGAACTGGCCTGGGAAGAACCCTGGGGCTGGACCTGGGGGCCAAGGCTGTTTCCCTTCCCGTTCTCCTCACACGTTCTTGTTCCTACTTTCTGGGCTTCGGGACTGACAGACAGGTGGAGAGCTAACCCAGCTCTATTCCTGGTTAATAGCACCAACATTCCCAACAGTGCATAGCTTATCCTCATCGAGAACTACTACATACATAGCAGTGTTGCTTGGGAATGCTTCAGATTGATGAACACATTGAAGAGGGTCAAAGAGGTCAAGTACAACCAATTATCTATCATCCATCTGTCTGTCTGTCTATCTGCTCTCACACACAGTTTGAAAGTATGTGCATACAGATCTTCATTCAATCTTTAGAACAACGCGGGGAGAGCAGGTGCAACCAGCCCCATTTTAAGGAAAAGAAAATTGAAGCAGCGGAAGTGGAGTGACTGTCCCCAAAGTACTCAGCATGTAAGCAGGTAGCAGGAAGTATGGATTCTGACAGGAAGACTCCCGGGCCTGAGGGCAGCGCCTGGGGTTCTGCTGCTCTTGGTAGAAGTGAGAGGTGGAGGAAAGGATGCAGTCCCTCTGTTCTCTTCCTCTGTGGACATCTGTACTTTCTCCAGAGTCTCCATCCTGGCCACTGCAATGTATGCTGTGCCTCTTTGCAATTGCATTTTGATCCACTATTGACATTTAGGTTATTAAGGTATTCCTCTTCTTCCTCCTCCAGTTCTTCCTCTTCGCCTTTCCCTTCCCTTCCTTCTTTTCCTCCAGCATCACCACCACCACCACCGTCATCACCATCACTATCACCATCACCATCCTCCTCCTCATCACCATCACCTTGTAGGATTGCAGCACTCTTGAGAGCAGTGCCTGACACCAGGCTCTCTCTGGATCTCCCAGGACACTAGAGAAGTCCCAGTTGGGCTGATAAACAATCAGTCTAACTCAGAGCCTGATGGGTACCCAGTCCACATCCAGGGTGACTGGCTGTCCAGGTTTACATGGAACTGTCCTGGGAGACCCCTCCATTGTGGGCCAGCTGGGCCATTTGGCCACCCATGATTATTAGTGGAGGCCCACTCCAGGGTCTGTCTGCTCTCTGGCTGCATGCCCAGTGCTCCTTCCCATGGCCTCTGGAGATGAGGATGCCCATCCCCCAATGCTGCCTTTACACCACAGACTTGTATGGGCGGCTATGGTCTTTATGGACACCTGGACACTTCTCACTCTGTTTTGGAGAAATGACCCTTCATAATCAAGAAGCTGAACCCTCACTTGGGTATGCTGGAGAGGCAGCATGTCTCCTTCAGGGGCTTGCCTTTAGCAAGAAGGAACTTTGTTTCCTCAGGAATTCCTCAGGCATGATCTGGCCACAGGGGCAAAGGGGCAGTGGACAGTCTCTCGTGGTCAGTTCAAATAGCAGTGGAATGCACAGGTCATTTTTTTAAACTGTTACAATAGTACAATATCTGTACATGAAAATGTTAAAGTATCTTGCTAGGCAAGCTCTTTACTACTTCAATACTTTGAGGCACACCTCTAGCCCTTTTTTCTAGATGATGATGATGATGATGATGATGATGGTTATTGATAGGGTCTTAGGGTCTCAGTGCACTTGTCTGGGCTGCCTCTGCCTCCTGAGTAGCTGGGATTATAAGTGTGGTCTATCATGCTCAACCCTAACATATCCATTTCTTTTTTTCTTTTTTTTCTTTCTTTTTGGCCAGTCCTGGGGCTAGGACTCAGGGACTGAGCACTGTCCCTGGCTTCTTTTTGCACAAGGCAAACACTCTGACACTTGAGCCACAGCGCCACTTCTGGCCATTTTCTGTATATGTGGTGCTGGGGAATTGAACCTAGGGCCTCATGAATAGGAGGCAGGCACTCTAGCCAGTAGGCCATATCCCCAGCCCCCATTTCTTTTTTTCTATCACCCTTTCTAATGATCATTACTTTACACATTGTGTCATGTATGCACTATTGGCACACATGGAGGTGTGTACACTGAGGAGAGAGACTCCTCCTTCATACATGGTTCCCACGTTGTAATGATAATGAGAAGGCTTGGCTCTAGATGGATATGAGGTTCACTTCCAGGAGAAAGTTAAGTTTAACATATAGTGGCTTAGATAATCTCTGCTAGTGATACTTAAGTGTCGTGAGATGTGTGTGCATACTACTTAAGGGCGTGTCCTGTGCACAGGGAGGGAATTTTATAGCAACAGTCTGTGTGTATCACTTTATGAGCTCTATACTAGGATGCTCAAGCTAGCTGGTGGATGATGGGAAGGTTAGACAGGGTACAGGTTCCCAGGTGAGCAGGCCTGCATGGTAGCATAAGCATCAACCTGCCAACTTGTTGGTGATGCAGATTCTTAGGTCCCCACCTCAGCTCTACCAAATCAGAGATGCTTTGTCGATGGCGACCCAGCTTACTTGTTTGAATTGTTCTCTCAGGCTATTCTGAGGCCTGAGTAAGACAGAAAACCACCGAGGTAGACTCACGGGCAGGAGCAGAGTGTGAATGCTGGCTTGCTCCCTGTTTATTCTGTGTCTTGAGGCAAGTTACAAGGAACCTGAAGCTTGATCTCCTCCTCTTACTGTGAGGCTCAGAATGGAAACAATTGATGTGATAGGCTTAGTGTTTTGCAGGGTGCACAAGAGGAACATAGCTGTGCTTATTATTTAGATTATTTATTACATCATAAAATGGTGTCTTCTAGAAGGAATGTGTTGATTTCTCTGTTCTTTCTTTCATTAGCTCTATGGCCTCGGGCAAGTCATTTTCCTTGCCTAGAAAACATGGATGACAACAGCCCCCCACAGGATCAAGTGACATGACACTTGACCAGGGCTTTGTGTTTGCAGAACTCCCAGACACATGTTTCTAGAGTTGTTCTCTGAAGTGGTAATTCTAGCTATTCAGGAGGCTGAGAGCTGAGCAGTGTGTGTGTGTGTGTGTGTGTGTGTGTGTGTGTGTGTGTGTGTGTGTGTGTGTACTGGGGCTAGAAAGTAGGACCTGGGCACTGTCTCTTTGCATTTTTTGTTGTTGTTAGTGGCTGGCACTCTGCCACTTGAGCCAGAGTTGCACTTCTGGATTTTTGGTAGTTGATTGGAGATAAAAAGTCTCATATATTTTGTTTGCCTGAGCTAGCTTCAAACCGTGGTTTTCAGCTCTCAGCATCCTGACTAGTTAGGATTATAGGCCTGAGCCACTGACACCCAGCCCTGTGAAACTCTTATCTCCATTTAACTACCAAGAAGCCAGAAGTTGAGCTGTGGTTCAAGTGGCACAGTACCAATCTTGAGGAAAAAAAAAGCTAAGGGACAATGCCCAGACCTTGAGTTCAAACCCCAGTACTGGAACACACATAAGCACAAAAATATATGTCTTCTGTGCCCAAATAGTAAATGAAAGAGGAGAAAGAATACAAGCAGAAATCTTACCACACCAGGTCCACAGGCTGAGACGCCAGGAGCTTTCTTACCCTGTGAGTTGCTTTGTTTTCTGTCTGTGGCCTCCGTCCTGGCCTCAGCCCACTTCCCCTGTGGCCTGATGTTGATCCCTTATTAAAATGTCACCTGCAACTCATGAAATCCCTGTGTGTTTTCCTGGTTGAGGCGAGGGTGGTGCTGCCTGCTCATTGTGTCTTTTTGTCACTGTGGTAATTGTTTAGGCCATGGTGCCAAGACATCCCATAAATTGCCTCCTCCCCTTCAGTGGCTCAGCGCTGTTTTTACAACACGAATAGTCCCAGTGCGGAGATAATCTGTGCTCATAATTTCACCAGTTCCTTAAGTGAGGGAAAAATGGGCAAGCAGCTTTCCTTTCCCTGCACACTCGTACACTTTCCGTGGTAGGGTCCAGTGACCACACACCCGTCTCCAAGAGGACTGCTGGGAGGTTGATGTCTGGCCCAAGAATCCCCAGAGCTCACGAGGTGCCTGCAGGGCAGAGATGGGGTGGGGAAGGTGGGAAGACAGCCTTGCTCCCTGCTCTTCTCTCCAGGAGGAGGACATGTGGCTCCTTTTTCACAGGCACCTGTCTCCCTGTGCTGTGCATGGACCGAGTGAGCAAGCACTTCTGTCACCACTCCATCTTCTCATGAGGCCCTGGTGAATAGGGACAGTGCGGAATGAGTTGGGCTCTGCAAATCATTTCTTTGCTTTCCTAACGAACTGCCTAGACACCTTGCTCCTGGAGGAGTTGTAGGCAATGGGGAAGAGGAGAAGGGTCAGAATGGAGAGGCTTCTGACAGTCTATTAGCAGGTAGAGGCAATTTGAAAGAAGCTAGAGTTGAATTCTATTCTGGTGGAAAATGTCTCCTTTCCAGACTCCTCTAGGCCCTGGGAAAAATTATTTGGGTGGATGTTCCACCTGGTGGGAACGTGTGTGTGTGTGTGTGTGTGTGTGTGTTGGTGTGGGGGTGAGAGAGACAGAGACAGACAGATAGAGAGGAGACAGAGACAGAGAGAAGACAGAAAGATAGAGATGGAGATAGAGGGAAAGAGAAAGATACAGAAAGATGGAGGGGGACAGAACGAGAGAAAAGGAAAGGGGCAGAGACAGAGAGAGAAAGAGGAGGACAGAGATAGTGACACAAAAGAGATAGAGGAGAGAGATAGACATGGAGAAAGACAGAGGGAGAAAGATACAAAGAGATAGAAGAGATAATGTGTGCTCAAGGTCTGTGGAAATGGATTCGGACATCTCGGGGTTGAAAAAATGTTTTGGGGGGTAGAGGAGAAAGAAAGAACTAGAATTCCATTTTGATTTTAACAAAAGGACCAAGAGAGCTCTGTAGACCTGAGGAAAGTATTCAGGTGATAGGGGCGGGGTGGATTCACAAGGAACCTGGGTTCCATACAGAAGACAAAGACCTTGCTGGCCAGGAAGTGAATCACTGAAGGGCGCGGGAAAGGTCTCAGATGGCCTCATGTGCTCTAGCTGGCAGAGATGGACAGAACGACCTTGTCCTTGTGCTGGGTGGCACATTTCAGTGGCAGGTGACTTGGAAGAGTCAGGAGGCACAGGCTACCTCCTTGTCCTGGTGTTGGGGCACTACTGTGACTTGGGCTCCTTCCCGACCTTGTCATGTTCTCAGACAGCTGTCCCTATGTCCGCTCCTTTCCTGTTCATAGATTGTCTTTAAGACGTAAACAGCGTCTGTGACCTTTGTCCTGGGCCCATGCGTGAGCATTTCACCCTAGTGAGGACAGGCGCTGAGTGGTGCTGCCTTTCCTCTGCCTTCTCAGCCAGCTGCTGCTCTGTCCTAGAAGGGCAGGGCCTCCCTGGAGCTGCTTCCTTCACTCACTGGAGCCATAAAAAATTAAACCTCAGGGTCATCAAATATTTAATCTGCCTGATGAATGAGTGAATACTTTTGCCAATCCTTATGAATTCTTTGCTTTGATTAAATAAAATTGAAGGATGAGCATTGTCTACCCAGTACTTTAGCTAAAGGCAACTCAGGGCAGTTGCCTTCTGCCAGGGCTCTGGCTTCAAGTATTGTAGAATCATTTGGTTCATGGCTCATTGCAGAGTCTTTGTGCTTCGGTAGTCGCCAAGAAGGACAGTGCTCAGCTCCAGTGTTCTCACATTCTTATCCTTATTTTTCTAATCTGCCACATGAGCATAACTACAACAACAACAACAATAGTAGTAATGATAATAATGATGCTAGTCAACTCACCTTTAAGATTGTATTTATCAAGAAACTCATCAAATGCTTAGGACCTGAAACCTAGCTAGTTCTAAGAAATTGTTAATACCATTATTGTTTAGTATGACTAGGTTCTTATTAGGAGAAACTATGCTTCCTTGGCTTGGGGGGAGGCTGAATCTGTCTAAGGACCTGTAGTCCTCTGGAATTTCAATTGACCTGTTCACTACCAAGTTTTCTTGTTCCTTCATTTATTAATTCAGAGCTCCTGAGTCCATTCTTCACCAAGATATGGAGCAAGACATTTGCTTTCCCTTAAGGAAGATATGCCTTCATTAGAGAAATAGCATGTGCGTACTGTGTGTGTGTGTGTGTGTGTGTGTGTGTGTGTGTGTGTGTGTTCATTGTGCAGGGACAGAGAGTTTATGCCATTGAGGAGACTGAGGACAGGGTCAGGAGGGAGGGACTGGCAGGAGGAAGAGGAATCAGCATAGGACAGCACCTTGGGGGAAGTCTGAACAGTTCCTATAGCATCAGAAGAGTTCAGAGGGAAGCCATACCTAGTCTTCATGTGTGCCCCATCTTCTTGTGCTTACTTAGAACTTAAGGATGTCCTTGTCTCCAGGCTAGCACTTGCTGAATTGCCAGTACTAGGGGGAGGGACTGCCTCCTTTTCCTTCTGGTGCTGTAATAGCCTAAAGCAAACAGACCCTTCCTGGATGCCATTGGCTTAGCTGAACGGAAATGGTGCCATTGCTGGTAAGGAGGTCCTGCTAGAAGTCCGGCCTGAGGCTGGTTCAGACCAGACCTTTATGACTATGCCACACCCAACCACAGACCAGAAACTGCAACCAGCATCTCTGTAGCCAGATGGGAGGTTATTGAGAGCTGTCCTGTCCCTGCCCTGCAGGCAACCCACTTCTGGTGGGAAACAAAAGGGATTCATTCTGATGTCTCAGTAACTTCTGATTTATTAGCCAATGGCTCAGTCATGCAAGGGACAGATGCCAATGCCACAGGTGACATACTTTGGCGTCCTAGTTGTCCAGGTCAGCCAGGTCCTCTGGGAGGCACAACCAGCTTCTGTTTTGGTTGCAGGCCAGAGTGCCCAGGAGACCATTGTCCTCTTTAACCTATTCAATCTGTTAATCGATGAGCAAGTACTTACGAGGCCAGAGGTGTCAGGTATTGGAGAAATCTCTAGGTGCCTTGGTAGGGGGCATGAGAAATTCTAAAGAGCTCACAGTTCAGTTGAGGGAAGCGAGGGACACAGGTTCCTGTAAAAGGTTAAACAACTTGTCCTAGCCAGAAAGACAAGACCCATGGGGAACAAGTCAGGAAATGTCACAGCTGGCTCTTCTCTATGAGAGGATATATATATATATATATATATATATATATATATATATATATATATCACATAGTGGCTTTTCTCCATCCCACAGAGCCAGAGGGAAGGGCACTTGGGGCCAGGAGGCCAGGGTGCAAGGCCTGTGGGATCTGGTGGTGACCTGTGACATCTTGACCACCTGGTTTTCTGAGTTTTTGTCTCTTTCTCAGGTGGGCCTGGCAGTACCTACCTGAGAGACATGACAAGGATTAGTATAGGACATAATGGATTGCCTGGTCAAGGGAAACCTTTCACTATGGAAGTTAAGTTACTGTTGTTGGCTTCAGAGGCCTGAGGATCTTTGGGGAAGGTGCTGAGCCCTGCCTTGCTTTGCCTGTTTTCTGGATAAGATATGGATGGAGACCATATGAAGAGGAAGACTGGCTAACCCCTGTGGAGAGTGAGGGTGGATGCCTGGCTCCCAGCACCAGAGAGCAAGTGCCTGCTATGGGCATCTTTCCTTCTGTTTGATCAGTTGCTCTGTATGAAAAGTGATAAACAATCTCTGTCTTCTTCTAAATCCCAACAAAGAGGAATAATATCTGTGCATCTTCCTTCCTGTTTCTTATGACTGTCCCAGTCCTTATCAAAGTCCTATGGGTGTACTGGAAACGGTTTACAAAGAACATAAGAATGCAAGGAAGCAGACATAAAAATCTCCCATAATCACAGCAAAAACATCCACTATTATTCATAGTTTGTTTTATATTCCCCAATGATATTATCGTACATTTTTCTTTATAATGCTGAGTTCTTAGAGTTAGGTTCAATTTAGTGTTCTGCTTTTTTTTACATCATCTGAACAGCATTTCTACATGCCTCTTTTTAATGACTGATATCTTATTATATTGACACTCACCTCTTTCTATTTGCTCTTTAGTCTTTCTTTCTTTCTTTCTGCTATTGTAAATGGCCTTGTATAGTATATCTTCTGCAGAGTTATATGCATTACCTCATTTGTTCTTATCAAACTTTGAGTACCTGTAGTGGGCAAGAAAATATGCAAGAAAAGTCCTGATAATGAAGCATCCATTAATGGGCCATTTGGCATTAAGAATAGTATAAGAAGACATTTTTAGGATGAAACCATGTGACATAGCAAGAAGACACACATATGAGATTCCACACATGCACACTTTTAAAAAAAATTCTTGATACATATTGACATTTATTACTTTCTGGGATGGTTGTACCAATTTGTCCTCCAACAAGCAATGCATTAGGGAATCCACACATGGACCCTTTTGTGATGTTATTTTCTGTTCTGTCCTGCTAGCTAGGGGAGAGGTCCATTGTTTTGGGCCTTGGTTTCCTCATCTGCATTCACTAGGAGGTTCTCAGCTGCCTCCTATCTGTGATTCTAACTACAAATATAAGCTCACCCAATGATCCATTTCTCTCATGACTCACTTAGGCTGTGTGTTTGCAGCCTTTCCTGGGGCACAGATGATGTTGTGGATGAGCTTGGACACAGTGTGTTCTCTTCCCCTCTCAAACACGATCAGAGTGTTCATTTGCTCAGCTCTTCTTTGTAAGGAGTTCAGGAGTTGATTGCAGCCTAGCTCTGCTGGCAATTGGGTAGAGCCTTTTTTTTTTTTTTTATATATAAGATTGTGAGCAGAACAATCAAGGAAGGAAAAGCGCTTCACCAAATCCTGACTTTCCAAGTGAGAAGTCCCATTTAAAACTCAGTTAGAGTAAGTCTTGGACAATTGGAACAACTCCTGCTAGGTAAAGTTCATTATAAAATCAGAGAATGTTATGGTCCTGAGAAATGGTGAGGGTGGAAAATAGGAAAGACTTCAATGATGCAATACAGTTCAAGGTCAGAGGGCATTTGATCCCTGCAGGATGTTTAGCTGAGTGATTCTATGGCAGTGCCCAGTATCTGCAGACCTTAGATGGTGACCGTATTATTCTCAGATCATAACATGACTGAGACTACCTAGAACACATCAGTCGAGACTAAAGGATTGCTCGCTTCCTAAAAATAGCACTTTCTTGATGGAGCTATGTCTGGCTTTGATAGCAACAAGAACTTACTTTTTAACAATTTACATAGAAGAAATCCAGTTCAGTTGACTCTTCAGTGACCAAGGGATACAAGTCTAAAGGCACACAGTAAGTGGTGTGAGTGATCTGTCAGTGTCACTTTCCTAGGTCACCCATTGCAACATTCCACGGTCCTAATCCTTACTCACAGTGGACAACCTTAATTTATCAGAGCCCTCTTTCTGACTAAGCCAAGATACCAGTCCTGATCTTTTCTAATGTGTTGCTCTAAGCAGCTATTACCAAACAATGGCGTTGATTTGCTCTTGTTTAAATAAAAATCTTCTTGCTGTCCCTAAGCATTGATGAATTCTTTGGCTATGAGCAGAACCTTATGGAAAAATGAAGTCACCTTCTAGAAGGTTCCTTGGCATGTATCCCCATAGGATGTGCTGGTAAATTGGTCTTCTCTAGTATAGGCTGTTTGTCAAGGACCTGAAGGCCATTTTAAGTCAGACCTATGAGTGTGAAGGCATGAATGTCCCTTCTGCCATCAGAGAGTAGAATCTGCACTGGTTCATGGGGTAGGGATGTATGTGTTGTTCCCAGAGTACCTGTCACCATGGTGTATCATGTATGTTCTATAGTAACATCTATGGCTATGCAAGGTCTGTTTGATCTCTGTGGCATAGGTGATGAAGGCTCAAGGAAGACAGAAAACCTGAAAGAAATTTTTCCTGAAGATCAGGTGTCCTGCTTCTCTCCATCAGTTCCCCAGGTGGTCTTTGTCATTTTGTGTTTTTAAGCTTTTTTTTTTTTTTAAGCTCTACTGTGACTTCCTGGAAGTCAGGGCCATGTCTTGCTTAATTCTGTGTCTTTAACTGCTATCTCTCCTCAGTCTCAACTACTATGACTAATAGAAAGGAAATGCTTGAGAAAATATTTATTGAGAAAATATTTATAGCATTCATAGCATTCATCTGTCCAATCATCCATCCATCCATCCATCCATCCATCCATCCATTCATCCAAGGAAGCAACAGGTATTTTTCCCCTTCCTCCTTTCTTCCAGTCCCACTAGGGCTGTCTTGGGTAAGAAGTTGCACTGCCCTCCCCCGACCCACACACATACTAGAGAAGAGGACATCAGTTTCTTGAAGTTTTTTGCTTCTCCACCAAGAGGCAAGGCATGAAGTGTGTAATTACAGCCCATGATGACAGGAGTCAAAAGTTCCCACCCAGCTTCATACCTGAGTTTAGAACTGTGTGGTTTCTGAGCAGTGGGCTCTCAATGTAGATACCTTGTCTAGATCACAAGGTAAGGAAGACATTAGAGCCAGGCTACAGGAGAGAAACTAGGGCCAAGAGAGACTAGGGTTCAGAAAGAGGAGACAGAATGGATTTAGAGCCATGGGAAAGAGTGGGAAGGCAAACAGCCCAGCTCTCCAATCATTTTCTGGGGCTGTCTTTGTTTTCTGACTTATAATGTGTTGCCTTTGGGGAATGGCCTTTTGACATGTGCTAATTATAAATTGTCCTTTGGTGCATTTTGAGAGTTCTAATAATTAGAATTTCTAATTTCAGCCCTTTGAACAGTTCCCAGCAGTCTCATCCTGTGAGAGTAGCACTTGACTAGTTTGCTCTTCTGCTCAAAATCCCTGCAGGAAGCCAACAGTCTGCACCTGGAGGAAGGATCTAGATTTGGAGGTGGATGGACACTTACAGTAACCCAATATAGTATATCTTAGAGAAGACCTTTCTCTTCTTTTGTATTTGTGCAATTTGGGGGTGGGGGGAGGATGTGTACAAATGTGTCAGTATTGAGGCTTGAACTCAGGACCTTGCACTCTTGCTTAGTTTTGTTTGTTTAAGGTGGGTAGTCCCATCTTTTTGCTGCTCAGTTGGAGATTTATCTCTCAGATTTATCTGCCTGAATTGACTTTGAACTGCAATCCTCAGATCTCAGCCTCTGGAGTACCTAGGATTATAGGTATGAGGCCTGGCAGTGTGTGCATGTTGTGTGTGTGCATGTTGTGTGTGTGTGTGTGTGTGTGTGTGTGTGTATGTGTGTGTGCATACTGATCCTGAGGCTTGAAATAATGGCCTGAGTACTGTCCCTGAGCTTTTTTGCTCAAGTTTAGCACTCTCCCACTTTAGCCATAGCTTCACATCTGGCTTGTTTGGAAGTTAATTGGAGATAAAATCTCATGGACTTTCCTGACTGGGCTGGCCTTGAACCACAGTCCTCAGATCCCAGCCTCCTAAGTAGTTAGGATTACAGGTGTGAGTCACTGGTGCTGACATAGTGTGCATTTTTAAAGAGAAAGTTTTTCAAGTCAAAACTACAGGGCAGAAGGTCTATAGAATAGAAAGAATGCTGGTTCTAGCTGGCCAGAGTCATGTTTTGGGCTCTTGTGCAACTTTGGGTTTCAGTTTACTGCCTCCAAGACTCTAGACCTGTGTTTGCCAAGTCTGCTCTAGACTTTGGTAGACTATTGGAGTCTACCAAATGTACTAATGATAAGCTCTGGTCATCATGAGTACTCTGCCAGTGTTAGTAGCTACATGGTTTTGTTGCAAGTGATTTGGTAACACTGTTACATAACTTTGTTTAAGGTCATGATAAAGCTCTGTAGGACTGTATAACAACTTGATAGCCAGTGTCAGGGAGATGAGGGCCTCATCAACTCCAACTCCATTTGAAGACCCTCTTGGGTATTTGAGGGGCTCCTACTTGATGTAGACATCAGCCTGAGAGGTCCCTTCCTTCCTGACACTCCCCTCCCTTCCTGACACTCCCCTTCCTTCCTGACAAGTCTCATAATGGCCATGTGTCAATACTCACACTTACAATGACATGAAAGGACATTTTACTGGCACATACCTGTTATCTCATTTACAGACCTGAGGTAGGGGGCAAAGCCAGATTATTGTTAAGTAGAGGAATCTAGATAAGATATGAAGATTCTAGGTTCAACAATCAGCCAAAAATTCTCCCCTTCTCCCTCCCCCCAGTTTCCAACATCACCCATCTATGTGCTTCTCTTGTGGTCCTCTCACCCTGGTCCTACTCATTGGCCCTGTTCTTCCTGTTACCAGGGATCCATTAAGCCTCAGAACTTGGATGGGTAAATATCAGTATTGAAGAGCCCTTTGAGTTCATTTGATTCAAATATTCCTGTTAACTGATGATGGAATCAGGGCCAAGATGACAGGGGAGTCCCAAAGACTACATAACTTCTTAAAGCATCTGGAATGAATCCATGAGATGATCTGCCTAGGACCAGGTGTCCTTTCTTATATATCATCCTGCTCGTTGTCCCTTGAAATACCCTCAGGTGGTCACGCAGAAGTGAAAGAGAAGTTTGAGGCATCATCGTTTTAGGCCAGTCTAGTCATTAAAAGAGAGAGCAAAACATTTAACCCACCCCCACCTCCTTACATAGGACAAGCACTATACCCTATGTGTTTGATAGAACTGCCATCTATTATCTCACAGTTTTGGAGGCTAGAAGGCCAAGGTCAAAGGGTTGACTGAGTTAGTTGATTTCCTCTGAGATTTCTTTCCCTGGCTTACAGGTGCCTATCATCCCCCTATCTTCATGTGGATTTCCCCACTGCCTTCAACCCAGTCTCCTCTTCTAAGGACACCATCATGTTGGGTTAGGAGTCATTCTCATGACTTCATTTGAATGTAATCAATTTTTTTAAAAGCCCCTGTCTCCAAATGCAGTCCCATTATAAAGCCCTGGGGCAGAGGAAGAAGCGAGGGAGTGGCTGACCTGAGCCCATAGCACTCTGTTTTACATTTCCTTGGGGTTGATGTTCACTTTTTGCTGTCTGTCTTTTTTGTTCACAGACATTTACATTTTATGCTTGTTTATTAGTGAATGTCAAGGAGAAAACCTGAGACCCCCAGCAGGAAATAAATGTGGTGGGGACATTAGAGAGGGAAGTAGAAGAGACTGTCCTATACCCACCCACCTTGGTTCCTATAAGTGCTCCAAGGACTGTTCCTGATGAGATAGGGGAGGAGAAAGCCCATTTAGCAGCAGTCAGGGCCGGGAGGGAGCTGGTGATCCTTCTAGGGAGCAAGGCTGATTAAGATAATTATATTAGCTGGCTCTCAAAGACACATATTTATAGCCTCAGCGGCACGTTATTAAGGACCTAATTTGGATCAGGACTCTGGGAATCTTATTTTTAGACCCAGTGGAGAACCTGGCAAGCAGGTGACCAGGAAATCTCTGGTAGCTCTGTTGAACCAGACTCTCAAGGTTGGAAGGAATGCAAAAGGTCATGGCAGTCACCCACCACGAGGCTTCTATCATTGCCCCAATCTCTTGCCTAGGGACCATCCAATCCTCTCTTAATTGCCATCTGGGCCAACGAGCCGGTTAACACACAAGAAGGCTCCTCATTCTATAAAAGTTAGGTTAAAGGAAAAGCCATAGGAAATTTTTTTTTCTTTATGAATCTTTGAACTATTGTTTTGGGCATCTTGGGAGGGAGAGAAGATTTCTAACCATTCAGTGTTTTACAAATCTTGGGGTGCCAGCCAGTGTTTCTCTCAGTTCTCATGGCTCTAGGCTGAGCGCCCTGAGTTTATCCTTCAGCTAGCTCAGGAGCTTCTACCACTCTGTCCTTGAGGGATGTGAATGTTCAGTTTGGGGACTGGAAACCCCACCAGGGCCTCCCATGTATAATACCAGGCCTCATGGCAGCTGTCATTCTGGATAGAGGTAGAATTTGGTGGCAGAAGCTGACTAGCCCTTGCTGAAAGCCATTGGGGAGAGGAGGCTATGGCTGAAAGGGCATTGCTCAACTGCCACTGAGGAAAACCATGACTGCTCAGGATACACAGAACTCAGCACTGTACTAAAGATGTTTCACTCATTTTCCCCATAACACCACCTAACTTCCACTGAAGATATACTGCCTTTCAGCAGATCCCAGACTTTTACTTTATCATTTCAATTGAGCAAATTAACGTATGTGTGTACGTGTGTGTGCCAGCATTAGAGCTTGAATTCAGAGCATGGGAATTGTCCCTTAGCTTTTCACTCAAGGCTGGTACTCTACCCCTTGAGCCACAGCTCCATTTCTGGCCTTTTTGGTGGTTAATTGGAAAGAGGAGTCTCACAGACATTTCTGCTTGAGCTGGCTTCCAACTGCAATCCTTAGGTCTCAGTCTCCTGAGTAGCCAAGATTACAGGTGTGAACCCCCAGCTCCCAGCAAGAACATTAACTTTTGACTTGCTTTCCAGGCATAATTTACTGTTGGGGAGTCATATTTTCACAAAATTAAGGACATTTAGTAGATCTCATATGGTTTAAATTCCTTCCTTCCTTCCTTCCTTCCTTCCTTCCTTCCTTCCTTCCTTCCTTCCTTCCTTCCTTCCTTCCTTCCTTCCTTCCTTCCTTCCTTCCTTCCTTCCTTCCTTCCTTCCTTCCTTCCTTCCTTCCTTCCTTCCTTCCTTCCTTCCTTCCTTCCTTCCTTCCTTCCTTCCTTCCTTCCTTCCTTCCTTCCTTCCTTCCTTCCTTCCTGATGCTTGGTCAAAACTGTAAAATCCACAAGTAAGGTGAGCTTACTGTTTATGTGCAGGTGAAGTGGGGGAGTATGTGGAAGTGTGTGTGTGTGTGTGTGTGATGCATTGTGTGTCAGTGGACAAGCTAGAGGTGCTTCTCTGGGACAGAGAGCTCTCTTATGACTCCCTTATCCATCACAGTTATTTTCCCTCCTCAGCCAGCAGAGCTGTGCTTAGATGACCTCAGGGAACAGTGTAGAAGAACCCAAGCTATAAGAAAAAACAAATGTGCAGAGATCGTGCTTCTTAGAAAGTAGCTTTTGGTGATTCTTCTAGAGAAACCAGGCTGCTTCAAATAAGATGAGAATTCCGTAAGTTAGATCCCAACAGGGTGTCAGATCCTGCAGGCTGGCTTTTCAAGATGATGAGGTGGCTTGTTTAGTGTGATCAGGCTTAGAGTGGAGTGGCTTCTTTCTACTCTTCGTCCTGCGTTGTGGCTAAAAATAAGACTCACAAATTAGATTTTTTTTTTCTTTTTCTTCACTAAAGAGAGCTGGCACAGAGCTGGAGGAGGCTCCTGATACTGAGACCCTGTGTGGGAGTGGAGTCCCTCCACAGCTCTCTTAGTCAGGGCATATGGTACTCTTTGCCATGTGGTTCTGGGGTAGAGCTCTGCCCAACCCTCCGCTCATGGGGCCACCGAGCCTTACCTTTGAGCAGCTGCAATGCCCGATTCTGACTGCTGTTTCCTTTGTTTGCCCCATCATGATGATTGCTGGGTTATCAGCGGTGTGAGCGGCACATCTAGGTCTATCTTGGTCTTCACTATGACCATGGCATCATGCAGGCAGGCTGTGGTCATGGGCCAGGTAAAGGAGGATATTTCCTTGCTGGGCGCCTTCTCCACAGTCAGCACAATCAAGGAAGGATTCACCTGCTTCTTTTCCCTGGCTCCCTTCAGTTGGTGAGCGGTGGTACATAGTTCACTGGGGTTTCTGCCTCTGCTCTAAATCCCACATCTTTCCAAAGGCCTGGGCAACAGGAAGCCAGAAGCTCAAGCAGGCACCCGACCTTGTCTCTGCTTATCTCTGCTGATGGATTAACAGAATCTTGGCAGCTTCCTAGGTCTTCATCTGCTATTAGCTGATTAAAATTAAAAAAGAAGAAGAAGAAAGGCAGAAAGAAATAAGTGTATCCTTGGATAGCTTTTTCCTTGCAGCACTGGATGACAGTCCAGCACTTGCAGCCACTTCCTGGCTGCTGCAGCCTGTTTTTTTGAATAGCTATTCTTCACCACCATCACTGGGAAAATGCATTAGCAAATTAAAAATTCCTATGTGAGTCAGAATGGAATGGCTTTGTTTTCTGGATTCTGAGTGACCTCAATTGTGGTGACCGGTGTCATACAAGTTTGGAAGAAGCATGTCACCAAACCTGTCCTAAATTGTTAAGATAGTGTGCTGCTGAGTGTGTGTGTACAGTTTGGCTAACCTCTGCCCTTGTGGGAGCCTTACCAACAGAGGTAGCTGTTGGTAAGTTCACACACATGTTCCAGTGAACATGTTCTAGGCCTCAGTGGGTCCTCTTTTGCTGTTTGTCATACTCAGGACCCTTTACAATACAAATGTCTTAACAAGACATAGGTCTGAAGTTGCTATCACCAGGCTGTATCTGCCTTGGGTGACTGGGTAGTTAGTTACAAGGGAGATTTCTTCTTGATTTTTATTTTTGTGCTAGTAATGGGGCTTGAACTGAGGGTCTAGGTGCTTACTCCCCTTAGCTCTTCGGCTCAAAGTTGGCACTTTACCACTAGAGCCCCAGCTCCACTTCCACAAGCTTTTTTTTTTTAACTGCTTAATTGGAGATATTAGAGTCTCATGGACTTTCCTGGCAGGCTGGCTTTGAACTACAATTTTTAGCACTCAGCCTCCTGAGTAGCTAGGATTTTAGGCATAAGCTCCCAATGCCTAGCATAAGGGTGACTTCTAACTTCCATGAAATGTTCATCGCTGTGGGCCTTGAGCTGCCTCCTCAGGTGTTCAACTTCACTAAACTAAGGAGAAGCAGGGGTCCTTGGTGGGCCTTTGAAGACCCTGAATATTATCTATCCCCTGGGGCTGTGGGTGAGCAGAATGGGTGCATGGAGTTGAGGGAAGGCCAAGGCCAGCACTTTAAGGGACTTGGAGTAAAGGGCTAGGGAAGGATGTGGATCTTAAAGGACCTGACGGCCTTTAGGACCTCACTGCCATGGGCTAGAGGCCCAGCCTCCTTCCTGACTCAGGAGAGTGAGTTTGAGATGTATCCCTCTTCTAGGACTTGGGTGGGAGGAGGCTCCTTATTAGAAGTAAGTGTGAGAAGCCTTTTGGAAATTGACTGCACTCCACCTACCTCTTTCCTCTGGGAGGAAGGTTTCCCTCAGGGAGAGAGTTGCTGGACCTGTGTAACACAGCACTACCAATGCGAAGACCTCAGGGCCACAAGTGGTTTCCTTGTAACTCCAGAGGCTGAGGTCTGAGACCCAGGAGCAGGCTGTAGTGTCTTCCTCCTGAGAATGAGATAGAGGATCAGCTCAGCTCCAAGTCTCTCTCTCTCTCTCTCTCTCTCTCTCTCTCTCTCTGTCTCTCATTGGCTTGTCGATCTGCAACTGACTTCAAAATAGTCTTATTTCTAGACATTCTATGTCCTGATTACTCCTATAAGGACACTGATCAGCTTGGATTACAGCTCACCCCAATGACCTTATTTTAACTTTACCACATCTTTAAAGATCTTATCCCAACATGTGGGCACATTCTGAAGTACTGCAGCTTTTGCCCTGACATAATGTCAGCCAATAAGAGGCACAGAGAGGCCAAGAAGCTTGTCTGTAGTCACACAGCTACAGATTTAGAAGTCAGGCAGTCTCACTCCAGAATCCTCAGGTTCTGATCATTTTGAATACAAAATAATAAAAAGGAGAAATCTCAAAGCAGAGTCGTGCAGATCATGTGTTCTATTTAAACATTTATATGAATTAAAGGAATGAGTTCTTTGGGGGAACCCCCCCAAACATCAAACACAATGGAATGGTACTATTCAGAGGATAAACTAATTGGTTATAGTAAGTAAATTATAATATGTAAATATAATATTCATTCTTACTGCACTGCCCAGTTGCGTCGTGGTAACAGTTTAAACTTCATGGTCCAGGTTGTCTTCTCTCTACTCCATTAGCATAGTTCTGTGAATATATTTATGGCTTTGGCAGAGATGGCTCCAGAGTTAAACTTCACATCCCTTGAGAATGCAGAACTGGACAAGGCTCCTCTTGTGCCTCTCTGGTCCCTTGGGAGGGACTTTCTGGAGCTGGTGGACCTTCTTTCCAATCTTTGGTCTTTGATCACTGCCCTCTGAAAAGTCTGGAGAGGTTGCCAGACACCGGTGGTGGCTCATGACTGTCATCCTAGCTACTCAGAGGCAGAGATGTGAGGATCACGATTTGAAGCCAGTCTAGGTAGGAAACTCTGTGAGACCCTTTTCTCCACCGAAAAGCTGGAAGTAGAAGTGTGGCTCAAGTGGTAGAGTGCCAACCTCGAACAAAAAGCTAAGGAACTAGGTCCTGATTTCAAGCCCCAGTACTGACACTCAAAAATGTTTTTTTTTTTAAATGTCTAGACAGGTAGGAATACACCTTGGCCAGGTTAGACAATATAGTACTTGCTTTCCCTACAGGTAAGGTGATAGTTACTGGTACAAAAGATGACCTTTCTGGGCTGTCTGTCCATATACCTCCATGTGTGCCTCAGAGTTCTGCCCCCCGATTCTCTGACTGAGAACTCAATTACAATGACTGGACCCCTGTTGGACTATGTATGCCCACTGGCACCCCAGCACCCTTGGGGCCTTCTAATTGCTCAGTGTCACATCTGCTGAACGCTGCTCAGCCATGCTGATTGCAGACGACGGCTTGGGAGATAGGCTTTCCATCGTGAACAAGTACAGTTGATAGAGAGGTGGATTAAAATGTAGTCATTTGGTGTGAAGCCTGTCCTGCCAACAGTGTGGCAATAAGCCATGAATTAAGATGAAAGCTGACACACGCACGAAGTGCAAGCCTCTGGGAAGCATCTGGAATGGAAGATTTTTCCTAACAGATGAATATATAAGGCCAAGAGCCATAGGAGGTGGTGGCGCATGTCAAATAGAAGTGGCACTGGTTTTATAATGTGATGACCTTCACAATCTGGCTTAGAGGTCACCTTGGAATCAGGAGACTGGCTCTGTCTTCTAGCTGGATTTTTTTTTTTAAAGCATACTATCCGCATTTCCCTCCTACCTTCCTCCTCCTCCAAGCTCTCTCCACTCTTCTTCTTTGGTGGTACTGGGGTTTGAACTCAAGGCCTTGTGCTTACTAAGCAGGTGCTCTATTGGGGACCCATCTCATCCTGCTTTTCCTTAGTTATTTTGAGATAGCACCTCCCTACCCAGGCATGTGCCTATATGGTCATATGGTCATTTGCCTGCTTTAGGCTTCCCACTATTCCTGGGACCACAGGGCACAATCCTATACAGGTCCAAATTCTTTCTGCTATGATGGAGTCTCACAGGCTGGCTTGGAATTGCAGCCTCTCCTCCCCCCGCCCTCCATCGTAATCTCTCACATAGGCTAGGATGGCAGGCATGCATCACTGTGCCCAGCTATGGGTTGAGAAAGGCCTTTGTGAACTTTTCTTTTCCTGGGCTAGCCTTGCACTGCAATCTTCCCATTTTCAGCTTCCTAAGTAGCTACAATTATAGGCATGGGTTACCAATGCTTGGGTCCTCTCCCTTCTTTTCAGTCTCCTTGGAAAGCCAGCTTCAAGCTTTTGAATCCAAGGTGGTAACTTGGGACACTCGTGGGATTCATCATTCCTCAGATCTGTGACCGGCACTGAGGTATACAGGTGTCTCTGGCATTTTCACTTTTCTTTCTTTTTTTTGTTAGTCCTAAAACTTGAATTCAAGGCCTGGGCACTGTCGCAGTGCTTTTGTGCTCAAGGCTAGCCTTCTACCACTTGAGCCATGGCTCCATTTGTAGATTATTGGTGATTAATTGGTGATAAGACTCTCATGGAATTTCTGGTCTGGGTTGACTTTGATTTGTGATCCTCAGATCTCAGCCTCTTGAGTAGCTAGGATTACAAGTATGAGCCACTGGCACCCAGTTTTTTCTTTCACCTTTCTGAACCTTATTCTTTTGTGAGAATTAGATTCCAACCTGGCTCTTGCAAGGTTAATGAAGTCTTCAGTGGCTGGTTATAAAATGCAGTGAAGGCCCTTTCTTTTTTGAAATTTAAAAGTCTAACATATATATATATATATATATATGTTATATAGATACTATATTTTTATATATAGCAAATATATATGGATTTTTTTCATTGTGTGCTCTCTCTCCCTATACATAGATATAGCTATAGATTTTTTTTTTTTTTTTTTTTTTTTTTGCCAGTCCTGGGCCTTGGACTCAGGGGCCTGAGCACCTTCCCTGGCTTCTTCCGGCTCAAGGCTAGCACTCTGCCACCTGAGCCACAGCGCCCCTTCTGGCCACTTTCCATATATGTGGAGCTGGGGAATCAAACCGAGAGCTTCATGTGTAGGAGGCAAGCACTCTTGCCACTAGGCCATATTCCCAGCCCATCTATAGATATTATTGTTGTTTATATACTCAGAAGACAAGACTATGTCCCCCACTGTAAGACTCTTGGAGCTTAGCACGGGGAAGTGGAGGTGTGGCTGAAGTAGTTAGGCACCAGCCTTGAGCGAAATAGCCAAGTGAGAGCAGGAGGTCCTGAGTTCAAGCCCCACTATGGGCACAAAGCTTAGCACAGTTTCTGGTATACAGTAGGTTCTGAATGCATGCATTCAGAAGCTAGGGTACATGGGTGGCTATGTCCGTTTTCCTTTTAGAGCTGAAGAAATAGATGGAGAGGTCGGGTTGGCAACCTACCTGCAACGAGACCATTCAGCCTTCATTGCAGTGTTCTCAGCTCCAGAGGGCCGGAGTTTACACATTTCTCCTCCCTATGTGGAGCTTACTATCAAACAGGAAAGACCTAGAGAAAGAGGAGGAGGGCTATGGGGGAGCCCTCCCTACTAGGCAGTGTGGGGAGTGAGGAGCAAGGGAAGCCAGATTCATGGGGTAAAGACTGGGGCACAGTGCATCCATGGGCCCCAAGGCCTGCCTTACCTCCCCCTTCAGTAGCTTGTAGTTGGTTCCTGATTCCCCTACCATGGGCACATCTTTACTGGGTTCCCACCCTCAGGCAGCTCTGTTCCTGTGTTTTCTTAGGCTGGTCTTGCGTCTTGCTCCCTGCCAGGGTAGACTTGGGTCTGTCCTTTCTCTTCCAGATGCCCTTGGGTGTCTTCACAGGTTGAGGCAGGGTGTAAATTTTCTAGCCCCAGAGGGCATCAAATACCTAGATCACGTGTGAGCAGCACCCCCTGTGGTTGTGCAGTGGAGCAACCTGGGGCTGAGGGAGGGAACTGGGAGCTTGACTTGGGCTGGTGCTCCCCTGTACTTTAACATACAGCCTGAGGACATTTCCAGGAAGGGCTGGCCTTGCATTATTAGTGTGTTTTACACAGGGTGTCTGGTATATGCTATTTTATTAATTCTCCCATAGTCTTGTAAGTCCTCCATTTTCCAGATGAGCAAGCTGAGAGCAGTGTATTTAAAGGCTTCACCTAAGGTGGGAACAGCATCTGGATTCTTCTTGAATTCTAAATCCCCACATGTTTCTGTATTGCCCTGAAGATTCTAAAACCCAGAAAAGCCAAGCAGCTTCAGAGATGGGAGGTGCCATCCAGAAGGCAGAAGAGAGGGCTGGACAAGGGTGCTTTTCCACCTGGAGTATGTCCTCTGAGCTGAAGACCGGCTGGTATCCCTGAGCCAGGGGCTAGCAACTTTGGGTTTAGTGGAACCTCCAGCCTGCAGGAAACTTTCCCGAAGCCCTGGGAAGGCTCACTGGTTTGCTCCCAGCATCCTTGGAAGCCAGGGTGGGAACACAGTCCTGGCTTATGAAGAGTTCTTCTTGCTGAGCATCATCAGATGTTTGGTTCCTGGGTAGAGACTGAGAAGAACCTAGGCCTGATCTTAGAACTCAACATCTGAATTCCTAGAATGTATGCAGGCTCCATTGGGTGTGTGTGTGTGTGTGTGTGTGTGTGTGTGTGTGTGTGTTTGTGTGTATGCACGCAAGGTGCGTGCGTCCGTGTGCTGACTCTTTCTTCTTATTTTGGCTCGGAATTTGCGCTTTGTTCTTTGGTTCTCTACCCAAGTAGGTGTATTCACCACTGTACTGCCAAATAGAAGACAGGTAGTTGGACACCTTAGGCCCTGGAGTTAATAACAGAAGGCAGCAATTAATTCTAGGAAGCAGGAAAAAGCAATAATTTAGAAACTTTCTATCTAGCCTCTGTGTTGTGATTTCTTTCCATGGCAGAGTTATCTCAATTCTGTTCAACTTAGATCAGAAACAGGGCGGCTCTCCCCTGCCTATCCTCACACAAGCCTAGGCTGACTCTCAAGAACATGATTAGGTAGGTTGAGTTTTTTGAAGAGAGTTTATCTTAGAAGGCTGGGAGCCTGTATTTTCATAAGGGCCCTGCTTCTCACTGGCTGTGTGACTCTGATATACTCACTTCACCTCTCTTAGCCTTGGAAGCCTCTTGTCTCAAATGAGAATTCAATCATGATTCTTGAGTTGCCAACATTCAAAGGGTAGAGCCAGGCTGAGGATTTCTAGCTAAGATGGTCTGGCTGACTTAGCAAAACTCAGCTTCACTGCTTCCTTGTTAAGCAAGAGGCTGCATCTTTTTTTCTTTTTTTTGACTTTTATTTTTAATTGAGAGACATTAGGCTTAAAATGAAATTAGGAAGCATTCTCCCTGATTGCAGCATGCCCTTCAAGGGTTGTCGCCCCATCTGCCTCTTTCTGCTGTAATGACTTCAAGATAGGAGAAAACTAGTAGCCTGGAGAAAATGGAATGCTAGGCACAGAAGGGCCTTTCACTTTTGTGCTGAAGGGTCTGCTTCCTATGAGAGAATCAAGACTCAGTCATTCCCTCACCCAGAGGAAGAAATCTCCTACCCAGAGAGCTCTAGCCTGTCCCACAGCCACACAGCAGCTAGCTGGCAATGGCTTCTCAGATTTTAATATGTTCAAGAGGCTCTCTTGAGGGTCTGTAAAAATGCAGATCTGGAGGTCTGGGGTGCAGCCTGAGAGTCTCTATTTCTGACAGAGCATCAAGAGTCCTCTCTTGGAGTAGTTAAGGGCCCCATAAAGCCCGGAGACTGGAGTTGAGGCAGCCAGTGTAGGAAGGAATAGCCCCTCATCCGGTGTAAGGTCTGGCTTACCTACAGCTTATTGTGTTCCATCTTTTCCTCGTTTCCTTTGTCTTCTGCTCCCCAGGCCTGGATGCCTTACTATCCTTGGCCTCCACAGCCCATTTCCTCCGCTTTCACCCTGCTCAGTTTATTTATTTATTTGTTTATTTATTTATTTATTTTTGGCCAGTCCTGGGCCTTGGACTCAGGGCCTGAACACTGCCCCTGGCTTCTTTTTGCTCAAGGCTAGCACTCTGTCACTTGAGCCACAACACCACTTCTGGCTGTTTTCTATATATGTGGTGCTATGGAATCGAACCCAGGGCTTCATGTATACAAGGCTAGCACTCTTGCCACTAGGCCATATTCCCAGCCCACGCTGCTCAGTCTTTAAGCAGAACATCTCAGCTGGTTTTGGAAAGGCCCCTGGCCCACCATCTTGCTGCTCTGCGCTTATGGCTCCTGTTCCATGGAGAGTTAAGTGCCCAAATTAACTCTCTCTTGGAGCAATAAGCCACCCTGAGTGCTAACCTAGTTGGTATTTTTAGAGCATGCTTCATCAATTACTTAACTTGCAGAGCGGCTCCTCCTTGCTCACTAGGGAGGTGCCACCAGAGAACGTTCCTCCTCAGGCTTTGCTGGCTGTACTTCTCCTTGGCTCCGGCTCCCAGGAGGTCAGGGCCCTTTCCCACTGCATCCTTACTGTTGAGGATGGACAGATCATCCACTCTCTTTTGTGGATGCTGATGAAGGTCAGGCCCAGAGAGGATATTGGATCAGGGCAGCATGGTGGTACCCAGCAGCAGCTCTCCTAAGTTTGGCTCTTGCCCGCTGAGCTGGGGAGAAGTCAGGGATAAAGGGGACCACAAAGATCTGGGACTCTCCTTCTTTCTGATGCACTGTTTGACAAGATGGCAGTCTGGAGGGAAGCCCAGTGGGGCTTGTGATCCTTGCCACCTCAGGAGCTGCAGAAAGTAGCCAGGGCCATGGTAGCCAATGGAATTTGCCACACCCTCTCCAGCTCAGGGAAACCTTCTGACTCCAGCCCCAGGCAAGTGGCCAAATGGCTTGGTTTGAGTAGCACAGTTCCTCCACCTCTGGCAGAGGTGTTAATGAGCTACCCTCTGCCATGAGGCTGGAGGGCCGGGATGAGCTGGAGAAGGCATCTCTGGGTTGGACTGAGGGAATGTGGCTTAGAAACCCACTTTGTCGGTTTTAACAGTACTCTGTGCATGAACCAGGGTTTGAGAGCATAAGTGATAAAACTTGAGCTACTGCTGTGTTGATGGCACCAGGCAAGATGCTGTGGGTGGCGAAGGCTCCAGGGAGTATGACCAGGACACCTTTTCTTTCTCAGCACCATGAGAATCAGCCTGAGAAAACCCACTTCTCTCTGTGTGCAAAGAAAAAGTTAGAAGCACCACGCAGGTGTGAGTGCATGGTGTGTGTGTATGTGTGTGTGTGTGTGTGTGCGTGCACATGTGTGCTCCTATGTGCATGTATATATGTGTTTGTTGGAGGGCACATATTTGTGTTTATGTGTGTAGATACATCTGTGAAAGTATGAGTATGTGTTTTTGTGTGAACATCTGTGTGTATGTGTGTGTGTTTAGATGTCTGTGGCACAAATGGGCACATATGCCCATTCTGTCTGTATATGCATGTTTATATGTCTGTATGTACGTATGTGCTCATGTGTAAATGTATGTGCTGGTGGCTGGTGCAAAAGTATGTATTTGTATATTTGCTTCTGTGTGTGCTTATGTATCTGTGTATTTGTCAGTGCGTGTCTGTGTCTGCTTGTGTTCATTATATGTGCTCATCTGTGTATGTGTGCATGTCTCGTGTGAATCTGTGGATTTAGGCTGAGACTCTGAAGAGTCCCCTCTGTGGTAGGCTGCAGCCCCAGCCTTCAGGTTGCTCTGGAGTCCACCATTGATAACCTGGATGGGGGACAGGACAGGACAGGACATGTTCCCTGTGGAAATTTCTCTTTATGTCTCTCTCTGCAGAAGATGTGGGGCAGGATTCAGTCTATACCTGGGCCCAGGCTGGGTACATGACAGACTGAAAGGGAGCCAGCCCTGTGGAGTGTAGGGGACCAGTCCTGCGAGTGCAGTACTGGAGAGGAGCAACGGTGGGAGATAAAGTTACTTTGGTGCAGGGAGCAGGACCAGCCTTAGGCTGAGGGTTGTGTGGTCCTAGAAAGGGATGAATGATGGGTGAGGATCTTACATTGACCAGTAATCTGCTTCTGACTGCCTCTGATACAAAAGACTTACTAAGCCTAATGCCATACTCAGTTAAGAATCCTGACTCTGCCTTTTACTATGTGATTTGGGGAAATGTTCTGTTAGCTGTGCTGTCTGCTATGGCAGCCAGCATCGCGGGTGGCTGTTGAGCTCTGGATATGTGGTGACTCAAGGACCATATGACTCAAGGACCATGTAAGAAACCAGAGTTCAGGTCAAGAGATCCAGGAGGAGTATAGGGGGAGCTGGTACTAAAGGTATCTGAAGACATAAAAAACTGAGCAGGAAGTGGAGAGGCAGCCCAGAGAAGGCTGACAACAGGAGGCGTTGAGCAGGAGGGAGAAGGGCACAATGGGGATGTCCAGGATCCAGTGGTGTCTAGTGGATGGTGAAACTCCAGAAAGTGGATGGGTTCCCTAAGGTCACAGACAGCAGGACTCTTGGGAGAGTAGGTGAAGGAATCACAATGCAGGAGACACCAGCCAGTGCAGAGACAGGAATGACTGAGTACCAGGTTTCTTCCCTTCTTGTTCCTGGCAGGCTTCTGTTGACATTTCAATTGGCCACACCTACCCAGAATACAGAGAGCAGGGGACTCTGGGAAATGTAGTCCATAGAAGAAGGATAGGGGCTAAGCAGGCAAACGAACAACAGGGTGGCCTGAGAGAGGCTTTGAGTGAGATGTTGGGGCCACTGAGTGCTCTTTAGGAAGTCTAATACACCTTACCACCCAAGAATGTAGCATATTTTGTCTGTATATATGTACATGCTTTACTCTGGAAGGAGCCTGCATTTTGCCTTAGATACTCAAGTTGGTCTGTGCCACCAAAGGGTTTATCATATATTCAAATTGTCTTAACACGTGGGAAATCTGAGAGACAGACACTCTCTTAGCAAGAGTGTCTACACTCTTGGTCTGGGGTCCTTTCACACAACTGGCTGTTGTTCTTCTATTGTTCCAGATGAGTGAGCTTGTTAGGGGAGTTCCCTGTGTGCTCTGCCTCTCCAGAGTCAGCTGCCTTTCTCCCTACATAGCCCTTCCCTGATCTCCCTCCAGCGTGCTCCCGCAGCTGGTGGCCACACCATCACAGACCTGGATCCTATTCTATAGGCACGGCCCGGTGCTCAGGGCAAGCAGAGCCGAGGCTGGACACGGAGCCTCACTCTCCTGCTTTCAGTCTCTCTCCATCCATGAACATTGCACCTGCCCTGTGCAGGTGGTCTGTTAATAGCAGGGGACATCCTGCTGATGGAGATAGATTATGACCTTGCTGTCATGGAGGTAGGGGCACAATCAGAAACATAAACAAGGGCACAAAGGCAGGAGCAAGACAATTTCCAGTCATTGTAGATACCAAGAAGATAATAGAACAGGATAATGAAGTGGAGTAGAGAGTGGAATTTCCTTTTAAGGGAAAGGTGTCTCCTAAGACAGACTTAGGAGATGTGAGGAGCTAGAAGGACGCAGCCTCTTTTCCAAGATCCTGAGAGAAACCTTGTCAGAGGAGGATAAGAACCTGTGCAGAGGCACCAAGGAAGGAATGAAAGAAGAAAAACCAGGTCGCTGCAGCTGAAGCCAAATGAAGCCTTTAACTCTAACTCTTCTGACTGCTCCTGCCCTGCTTCAGGCAGAATCCTCATGCGTCAGTGTGTGACTGGGTGGCAAAGACTCTCTTCCTAAACCACTCTCCATTCAACCAGGGCACTTGGCAGGTGGCTAGAAAGCCCGCTTTCTGCTTCCCAATGCCATCACTGAATTTTCACAGTGTCTCCAAGATACCAGGGGGACAGCAGATTGGTTCTGTGCAGTCCATCAGCCACACAAAAGCCCAGAGATCAAAGAGCACGGGCTTAATTTATTTTGTTTATATTGTAGAGAAAATAGCGCATCCTTGGGCTGAAAGCTCTGAAGACTAAAAGCTGAATGGAGAGGGGGAGCGTGGATTAAATGAATGGGCTGGCTGGGTCTGACCCAGTTTCCACTCAGCGCAGTGGTGATGGGGGAGGGATGGCATCCGGCTGTCTCTGGGGCTAGTCGTTTCTCCTCCTGCCCTTCATAGGAGATGGGCTTTCTGCACAAGTGAGATTTGATGGAAATGTCCTTGAAGGTGGCTGGCAAGGACGGGGGAGGGGCCCAGAGTGTAAAGGCCTCATATCCTGCTGAGTTGCCTTATACAATCCTATCAGCTTGGCAGTAGGGATAGCTACAGATATAGCTGAAACCCACCTAATTTTGTGTGTGTGTGCATGTGTGCTTGTACTAGGCCTTGAACTTGGGCCCCAGCACTGTCTCTTAGTTTTATGGCCAAGGCTAGTGCCCTGCCAACCTGAACCATAGTCCACTTCCAGTGCTTTGGTGGTTAATTGGAGATAAGAGTCTCACGGACTTCCCTGCCCAGGCTGGCTTCAAACCAATCCTCAGAGCTCAGCCTCCTGAGTCTCTAGGATTACAAGTGTCAGACGCTAGTACTTGGCTCTACTGAATTTTGTAGGTTCTCACCACATGAGAGTACAAAGAAACACATTGAGGGTGACAATTCTAAGAAAGCTGAGGGTGGACTGGGCAGGGCAGGCAGTAACCAGGTTGTGCTGTGTGTGGTGAATGAGACTTGGCCCAGAGAGCCTTGATTCTAGGAGTTCTCAGTTTAAGTTCCCTGGCTCCACCTTTCATTCGCTGTGTGACTTAGAGCGAGTTACTCAGTCTCTTCTATACCTCACTTTCTTGCCTCTAAAAGTCAGGGGATAATGATATGTGATGGTCCCACCTATCCAGGTGAGTTTCCAAAGGGATACAGTGCTCTAAAGTGCTGACTACCATGTAGTAGTAACTACTCAATTACAGTTGTTAGCCAAAATGAAAACCCACATGATGAGCTCAAAGGGACCAAGGATAATGTATGACTGTAGCCCTTGACAACTGTGAAGAAAAGGAGACAGGTGGAAATGGCAGGAAGTACAGGCAGTGGTGTCCACACAGGGAGGTAGGCCCTGTTCACAGACTGGGTGACTGAAAAGCACAGCTTTGGAATGCTCAGGCCTGTTGATGAGTTTTGTGCACCTCTAGATTGCTATACACAGCAATTCCTATGGGCACCTTAAAAGGAAGTATCACCCAAGAGTGATGGAAGACACTATCCACTATTTTGAATATCCACCACCAATTAAGGAATTAAACCTTCAATTTCTCACTCAAGGAAGGAAAATGCATCAAAAGAAGAGAATGTATCTGAACATAGTGATTGCTGAGGAACCCTGACTTGAATGATAGAATCTTACCAAGGGAGGATCCAGGAAGTCTAAGAGAGGTTGGAACACACTCAGCAGAAACCAAGTTTCAGCTCTGCAGAGGATAAAGCAGAGATCTTTATGACATTGCAAGCACAGAGTGAAAAGGACGAATGAGACAGGACAGAACTATTTCATGGTACAGGTGACTCTGTTAGCAAGCAGACCCAGTAAGAGTGGGTAGGATGGTAGCTTTCTTCTTCACCTAAAGTGGAAAAATTAAGTGGGGTCAATCTTCTAGAGAAACTGGGGAATCACTTTAAAAATACATTTGTAGGGCTGGGTGGGTTCTCCTGTATGGTCTTGAAGTACACCATAGATGTAACTGTAGACCTGGGGAGTCTCTGATTGTCTTTTCATAATGAGGCAATTCCCTCCCCCTTCTTTGAATGCCTAGTAATTGTTGGTTGGATGCTAAACATTTTACTTCATTGGGTGCTAGGTATTTTGATACTCTTATTTATTTATTTTTTTTTGCCAGTCCTGGGGCTTGGACTCAGGGCCTGAGCACTGTCCCTGGCTTCTTTTTGCTCAAGGCTAGCACTCTACCACTTGAGCCACAGCTCCACTTCTGGCTGTTTTCTATATATGTGGTGCTGAGGAATTGAACCCAGGGCTTCATGTATATGAGGCAAGCACTCTTGCCACTAGGCCATATTCCCAGCCCTTATTAATGTTCTTGAACTTTTATTCTGAAATATGGTTGAGTTATGTGCAGTTTGGTCCTGTGGGGTCTTGCTTTTAAGTGTTAGTAGATGTCACTAGTGGCCTTAACTGAAGGCTACTTTATTCCCACCCTGGAAGCAATGCTGTTTCTGAGTATTCCTTACAGTGACTTGGGAATCTGTCATTGGTGCTCTGGTCAGTGGGAACATAATCTATTCCTATCCAGTTCTGGGGGATTGTTCCCTTTGGTCCTTTGATTATGGGGCTTCTCTCCACGGCCTTGGGAAGTTGTCACAGAACTAACTCTGTGCTGAGGATATTTTACTAAAGAGTCAAGGACATCCTACAGCTGATTCCTGGAGCAGTCTGTGAGTGGCTCTCTCATGTCTGGGGACCTGTCCTGGGAATTCTACCCTCTTTGGTCTCCCGGCAACCCAGAGAGGAGGAAGTCAGTGCCGTCTTCTCTTTGCAGTAGCTGGGACACCCTTTTCAAGTGGGAACTGAGGCAATAGCTTGGGAATCGCTATCCTGCCTGGCCTGAGTTGCAGTATAGGAAGACTGTTGTTTAAAATGCTTTGTCAGGGCTGGGAATATGGCCTAGTGGCAAGAGTGCTTGCCTCTTATACATGAAGCCCTGGGTTCAATTCCCCAACACCACATATACAGAAAATGGCCAGAAGTGGTGCTGTGGCTCAAGTGGCAGAGTGCTAACCTTGAGCAAAAGAAAAAAAGAAGCCAGGAACAGTGCTCAGGCCCTGAGTCCAAGCCCTAGGACTGGCCAAAAGTTTTGTCAGGTGTGTGTGTGTGTGTGTGTGTGTGTGTGTGTGTGTGTGTGTGTGTTGTGGGAGGGTAAATCTGGTCCCTGCTACTTCCTTTGGAGTATCTTTGACTAGTAGGATAATACTGTTTTATGACCTGTAGAGTTCTGGAACTAGGAAGTTTGCTAAAATTTTTATTGGGCATTAGGATATGGGTTCTGGAATCTCCATGCTTTTCTGGCTCCTCCCTGGCTATGTTTTGGATTGGATTATCAAGATCAGGCTTTTGAGCCCTCAGAAAGCCCTCAGCCCCTCAAGTGCTGGCCAGCCAGAATGGCACATAAGCAGGACAAGTAGGAATCATCAATGCTCTTATGGAACCACTATCAACCTGTGGAGCTTCCTGAACAATGGCTCCACCCAAAGTGGAGCAATGATTTTATTTCTAGACTTGCCTTTGCACCAGGCTCTGTCCTCATGGAGGCCCAATTGCACAGATACCATTGCTTTTGTTCTCCAGGTGGAATGATGGAACTTCCTCAGATGCAGGGTTTGAATTCAGGAGCGTTTACCCCTAAACAAAATGCTGCAGTGCCCAGCACCTCTATCAGCATCTGAATTAGGGAGAACCTGAGAGCTGGAACTTAAATATGAACCAGTAGGACAAAATCAAGATGTCAGATGAGGGATCTTTCTTTGTGCCTGAAGGGAGAGCAGGAAGCATCACTGGAAGCAGATGGAGGCTCTCCTGGAGAAAGGCTGAATTTTAGAAGGAAACATAGAAATTACTGGGTCCCCATTTTATAGTTGTGGTTAGCAGAAGTCCAGTGGTCTAAGCTGTCACGTCAGTGTCACACTCATGTACAGACAGAAGCTCCTTGATAGGATTGTCCCTTAATGGTTTCCATTGTATTGAAGAACTTTTCTTTGTGCATTTCTAAATGATATAATTATCCCAGTAGCTTGACTCCACCTTGTTGATTATAAATAGATCACCACCTCGCCTCCTCATCACCATCCAATATGTCTTTCATGCTCAATTAAATGATCCCACTTACTTCATTTGCTAATCAACTTCTGCAAAAGTTAATTCTCCCAGTCTGTCTAGAAAAGACATCAGCCATACTTGATTTCCTGGGTCTCTACTTGATCCTTAAAGTTGAGCATAACTTCCTTTGTGTGATCATCTTGCCCGATTTGGGGTCGCACATGTGGTCTGAACTGTAGGCATTATTAGAGGGATCAGATGGGATTTAGAGTAGTAAGGGGACTTAGACTGCTCAAGGGGAAGAAATGATGGGGAGAAGACCTGGTCTGGTGACTGGTGACTCCCTCCTTCCTCTGGCCTGGTGGGGAGTGAGAGAAGGGAAAGGACTTACTGCTCATAGATATATAAGTGAAGATCATTAGGCAAATATGAGATCTGTGTTTCCCTGCTATTAGCAAAGCTTGGGGACTTAGGGGAAGAAGGTAAGGAGGAGAGAGTTTAGTCAGAGCAAGGAGTGCTCTATAGCCAAATGCTTGTTAGGCCTAGTTTGCTGCATGCAGGTAAGGTCTGTAATGACACACTCACTTCCCCTCTGTAGGTTTGTATTTAAGCTCTATGCCCTGCAGGGGGAGGGGGGGGACATGCAAGCTGTTGGTCTCTGGAAATGCAGGTCCCTGATGTTGTGGGCATCTGAGCAAGAGAAGCAGTTACTGGAACATATGTGTTATATGGACTGCTTAAACCTGTGCAGGTACACACGCAGCTTGTACTTGAATGTACCCAGACTAGACTTCAAGCCCAATTCCTGGGCTGCCTCCTCTGGAAGCTGTCTGTGTACCTAGCTACTCAATCCTCATGGGTGGGTTTAGGTCCCCCATTGATTCCTGCCTCAGGGTCTGAGGCACCTTTCTGCCATCTTACCCCTCACCTGCAGTGTACCTTCCTTTGGAGACAAAGTCCAGTGTGACCGGTACAGCTCCTTGCACACTTGTAGGGCATGAGACTCCTCATTTTATCTACCCAGTATCCTCTGGGGAGTGTATAGCTCAGTAAGATTGTTCCTTCTTTTTAATTCTGGGGTTGTTCTATATCAGAGTCCCTTGTATTTCCTGGGCCCAGGGCTGAGGGGTGAGGCTTTATTTGGGATTCTTGAGAAGACAGGGTTTAGTCCTATGCTTCAGATGGCCTTTGGTAGTGGATCTCAGAGCGCTGCTTCTGTCCTGTGGATTCTCCACTGTATGAGTGAGTCTGGGGTTGGTGATACTGAACTCCAGACTCTTCATGGTCCTTATTCGAGGTAGTACATTTTCTTATTCGCAGTGTGTTTTAAAAAGAGGCTTTTTATGATGACACATAAAAAGAATTAATGGTAATACATAAAAGTGTCTATAGTAGGAAATATGAGAAATGTGAAACATTATAAGGAGAAACCCGTATCATCTGTTATTCTACAGTGCAACGATTTCATTTGGGCATGTTTTATTATTAATACAAAGATACAGTTGTTGGACACTAGTGGCTCATGCCTATAATCCTAGCTACTCAGGAGGCTGAGATCTGGGGAGATATATATCTCCACCAGGCACCAGCAAGAAGCTGGAAGTGGAAGTGGCAGAGTACCTGCTGTAAGCAGAAAAGCTGAGAGACAGTGCCTAGGCCCCAAGTTCAAGTCCCAATACTAGCACAAAATAAATAAATAAATAAATAAATAAATAAATAAATAAAATCATTCTGAAAGTATTATTATTAGGTCTTAAGGTTTAAACAGAACTTTAGATATATTTAATTTTTATACACCAAAGTAACACATGTGATAAACATTCAAATAATTTATAAAGGAATAAAATGAAAAGTAAGTCTTCTACTCACATCCTTTCTAAATCTAATACCCTGAAACCTCTCTGTAAATTTATGGACTCTTTGCAGATTGTTCTGGGGGAGGAGAATACATATGCTAGTTTTTATACACTATAACACTTGGCCTATTTGTCACTTAAACTTTTCTTTATTGTCTTTAAGTAGTGTACAAAGAGATTTCAATTCAATATGTCAGTTAATGAGGACAATGCATCTTGACCAATGCCACCCTTTTCATCATTCTCCTTCATCTCTCCCAACCCCACCCATCCCCTCAAGCTATCTGGTCCCATTTTCACATTTGTACATTGAATATTATGGCCCATTTGGCCTCATGCATGCTAGGCAAGAGCTCTGTACTATGGAGCTACAAACTCAATCTTTACTTGTTACTTAAATCTTCAAAACTTGTTAAGAGCACTCTGGTCCTCCCTCCCCCAGCTCCCCATTTCATCAAGAAGCTATCCAGTCTCCATTCCTTGTTAGACATTGTACTTCTTTCAGTTCATTGAAAAAGGTAATAGTCCAGGCTAAAGACACTTTGCACATATAATTTTGTCCACTAATTGTTTTCAGAACAGATTTCTAGAATCTGTGGCATAGGATAGGAATTGTTATGGCTATTGGCAGATATTGTAAACTTATGATACATGTTTTCTTTTATGGAATAGGACCATTTCTCTTACCCCCTAAATTCTTTTTGCTGTTTGTAAGCTTTACAAAGTTATGTAGGAAGACTGAACTTTGCTAAAACATTCAGACATAAGTACAAGGAGTAAAAAGCAGAAGTCCCCTCTCCCCTCAGAAATAACCTGGATGACAGCCAAAGCAGGAATCGGAGGCCTGAATTCAAGTTTAGATGTTGCTGTTCATCAGCTTTGTGACACTGGATTAGTTACTTACTTACTGAGCCTTGGTCCTCTCATCTGTGAAGTAGCTGTGCCAACACTTGCTTTGTCAGACTGTCCTTGGCATAAAATAACTATGTGTAATTCCAGTTACTAGCACTGTTGATTGAAGGGTTAGCTGGTTTGTTGTTCTTCTTGTTGTTGTTCTTATATATGCTATAGTCTCAGGTTGAAGTGGTGCTAGGAAACCATTTCTTTGTGCTGCAAGATCACTTTAAAATCTGAGCCAACAGCATCCCCACACAAGTGGTAAACTGCCCACATAGGAGCTTGAAGCATAGCTGTGGTCTTTGAGCTTTGGCTTGTGTTTTAGTGTAGTTCTTCTCTTTGAGTTTAAAGGTCTTGTCACTCTTTAAAAAAAATGGATGCATCCTGGATTCTATTCCTGGGAACTTTGAGATCATAGAACTCAGGTAAGAGCAGTCTAGCTTGGGTGGGCATTCATTGAGTGTCCCCTGCAGAACCATTTTAGTCTGACACCCCAAACCCTGTTGCTTTAAACTCTACAAACATCTTTAGTAACACTAAGCCCTGGGTTGTTTTAACAGCATCTCTAATTATAACCTTTTTAATATTTATGGTGTTGTTACACTGCCCTGGTTAAAGTGCCATGGTGAGCAGTGTTGTTTTCACCAGGTGGAATCATTGCTGAGGAGGAGGTGTGGCCTTCCAGGGAATGAAGGGCTGGGCTTTTATGTGGGATGCGGAGCTTCCCATAGACCACTGCTCTGGATCCCAGGATCTGCAACACCCTAGCACAAGTCTCCCATTCAGCCTTTGGAAGCCAGAGAGCCGTGCTCCACTGATGCATTTCTGTGTCTCTGGCCTTGTGTTGTTTTTGTCTCCCCACTTAGCAGTTTGGGTCCATGCCGTGGGAAGAGAAGCAAGAGCTCCATCAACAAGTGAGGGGCTCAGCTGTTGGCTCCATATGCAAATCAAAGGCAAAAGCAAGGCTATGTGAACGTTGATGGATGATTGACTTGGTTAGAGGGGTTGGCCATGGGGTGTTTTTCCAGAACACCAAGTTTGGGCTCCAAATGTATGACAGTGCTTGAGAAAGAAGAGGCAGAGGCAGCCAGGAAGCTAGAGGGACAAGTCTAGGGCTCTGACATAAGCTTTGCAAAGCCTCAGCCAACCTAGCATGGAGCTCTGGGCTGAACTTGTCCAATGGAATTGATCCCTTGGAGCTGAAATCATTGGGATTCTGTACCCTACCACAGGTAGTGACAAGGTACAGTCATCCAAGGAAGGTGGCTTTGGGTGAGGCCGTGTTCAGCAGCCGAACCTGACTAGAAAGAATGTGGCATCCAGGAGCTGGCTACTGACTCATTCCCATACGTTCCTACTAGGCCATACGTTCTTACTTTCAGGAGACTGGGGCCAGCACAACTCCATGCCCTCCTAGATTGGTACAGGAGATTGAGGTCTATCTGGACCCTCAAGACCAGTTGAGAACCAGAGAAACTAGTCTGGAGAGCAGAGCAGTATGAACAAAGGAGTGGAGGTAGGGAACAGTGGGAGAAGAGCCGAACAGTGTGAGGAGCTCACAGCCTGAGCAGGAAGGCTGCCTCACTGCAAAATGGCCAGGGCCACCCAGTGGATTGCTTTACAGCTCTCTTCTGAAGCCACTGCTCCTACTCCTCTAAAGATGCCCAGCCAGCCTTCCATGTGCCTTCTCGAATGATATGGCATGGCCTTCATGCATGGCCCTCTAGCCACCTCTCCTTAGGCATCTGGGGGCATCAGCTGCCCCTTCCTGCACAGAGACTGGAGTTTCAAGGCTGTTTCTCCTTGAGAAGGCTAGATTGGCTTCTAGGACAGATGGCTGTAGCTTTGAACATTCGCTTGGACCCAGACACTTATCTCTCTTCAGGGGCTCTTCTGATCAAAGTATAGGGGATTTAGAGAGAAGGTAGAGGGCTCTGTGCTTGGAGAGGTCACCAGGGCCCTGTGGTTGGCATCTGAGCCAGGAGCTACTGGATGGGCAACCCGTGGTTTCGGGCATCAGTAGTCCCTCAGTGGAGGGAGAGCTGGTCTGCTGGCAGTGTACATCCCTCCTGACTCCCCAGAAAGCTCCACAGCTGTGGAGTCTTCACAGTTGAGTGGCTGTTCAGCTTCATGGGGTGAGGGGTAGAGTCCATGTGTCCTTAACCAAGAACACAAGACCCAAAGTACAGGACATGAGAACAAAGGCTTCATCCCGGGGTGAGGGGGGCAGGCGGCCTGGGCCTGGCCAAGTTTCTCTCCATACCTGCCCGCCCCAACACTGTCATCTTCTCTTTCCCCAGTGTCCTGTGTCTCCTGGGCTCTTGCGTCCATGTTGCCTCTTGGCGGCATACCTTCAGTCCTTGTCACATGCCTTTGGATTTCCTCTGTGTCCTCAGAGGCCCTGGCTTGGGTGTCATCATGGTATTTTGGGATTTGACGAAGGAGGAGAGATAGAGTCACCCTGTAGCCTGTTTGTGGATGGCCTCCTTGTGCCCTGAGTGATGGACCGTAGCAGGTTTCCCACAGTTATTCATATCAGCACCCAGGAAGCCAGGTCCCTGGCTGCCAATTGCTCTGGCTTGTACCTTAGCTGAGGCTGAGCGTCAGCTCTCTTCCTTGGGTCATCCTTCCCTCCCTCCCTCCCTCCCTCCCTCCCTCCCTCCCTCCCTCTCTCCCTGTGTCCTGTCCTGGGAAAAACAATAACAGCTCCTCTTACAGTAGATAGTAGAAGGGTATAAAGGGGCAGGTAATTAGAAGCTTCCCTTAAAGGATTTCTGATCTGCCAATTATCTACAAGCACATTTGAACAATGGTGTGAGATCTTTTTGTGTTTTATTTTCTTATCAATAACTGTGTATATATGTGTGTGAGTGTGTGTGTGTGTGTGTGTGTAAGAGAGAGAGTGGGGGGTGCTGGGGAAGAATTGGAAGAGGGAAAGAGAGAAAGGAGGAAGACAAGGAAACAGGAGGGGGAGAGAGAGGAAGGAAAGGAGAGAGGGAGGGAAGGAGCAAAGGAGAGAGAGAAAGAGGGAGGGAAGGGGAGAAGGTACAAGGAAATGAGGGAAGGAAAGAGAGAGGGAGGGGGCAGAGAGAAAGAGAGAGGATGCAGAAGACCTAGGTGGATTATCTCCTTTGAAAGTCCCCAGCACAGCTCAGCTCAGCTCCCCCATGGGGCCTGCATCAGCTCCATGTGCCAGCTTTATGTGGCAGATATTTATAGTTATTCACACAGAAAGCTGAGAACCTAGCCACCTGGTATTGCCTTGTGGCTTCTCTGATGTTTTCTAAACCTGAACAGAGCTGATTTCCCATCTCTAAACAATGCAAGGGGCACTGAGTTTGGGGCAAGCCTCAGACATCCCATAGGTGCTCAGACAACCTAGCTGTGTTGCCATAGAGACTGGAGTCTCTTGTCTGGTGCAGTGGCATGAGCCTGGTTACTTCTCCATGACCAGTCCCTGGAGAAACGGCACTGTTGACAATTAGTCACTGCTCAAGTCAGCAGCAAGGCAGGTGTATGCTTTTCTCTTTGCTCAGTGGGGGAGTTCACCCCAAGCTTTGCGGATGCCTGGGTAGGTCAGGGATGGTTTCCAGAGTGATTGAAGCCCTGGGGCTGGTCACTACCTGAGGACTGTCACCTCTGAATGGCAGACAAGAGAGGCACAGCTCCCAGACAAATGGATAGAACAGCACATATACTCATCATGTGACAAGTGAACTGGGCTCAAGTCAGCTAACAGGTGTCATTTCATTATTAATCCCAATCAAAGTCACTCATTGCTATTTAAGGATCTGGCTTCTTGGCCACCTACACCGTACCTCATCTGGCTGCCTGCAGCTTTGGCAACAGGAAAAAGTTTCCTTCTCTTCCCGCTCTGCCCTTGGAGAATTTACTCTGGTAAAACACTGGGTGTGAAGCTCAACCTTTCTCAAATGCAGGAGTAGGAGTAAATCACCCCAATAATTTGCCAGGCTGGCAAGTCAATGGCTACTGTGTGCTCATCACCGCTCTAGGTCACAGGCTTGTACTCTCAAGGCAGAGCTACATTTTCACCTTCATTTCTCAGGGGAAGAAATTGCAGCTCAGGTGGGCTAAAGGGATCCCAACACACACCTGGCACAGCTAAGCCTTCACCAAGGCCTCTGATTCCACAGCCCCCAAACCTCGTGCTCCACTGGAGAGCTCATGCAGGGCCAGGCAGGGCTAAGGTGGCTCACGGGGGTCTCAGTACATCACCAGGGGCCTAGAAGCATCTCGCCTGCCTTTGGGGATTTCTGTTCTTTTTTGTTTGTTTTTGTTGCCAGTCCTGGGGCTTGGACTCAGGGCCTGAGCACTGTCCCTGGCTTCTTTTGCTCAAGGCTAGCACTCTACCTCTTGAGCCACAGTGCCACTTCCGGCTTTTTTCTATATATGTGGTGCTGAGGAATCGAGCCCAGGGCTTCATGTATACGAGGTGAGCACTTTACCACTAGGCCATATTCCCAGCCCTTTGGGAGTTTCTGAACTCCTTTGAGGAGAATTTTCTAAGCTACTGACATACACAAGCTGGTGCTTGTGTCCATGAACACTGAAGAAACGTAGAGCCTAGTCTGCAGCTGGGACCTCAAAGCCCTGAGGACCCCCAAGGAGATCTTGGGGAACAATCATGGTCCCTTGAGAGGGGTGGCCCTTTCCCCCTCCTTGGGGGGTCAGCTAGCCCCTGTGGGGGCAGCTACGGGCCCTAGAGGCTTTCTTACTCACCTGGCTGCGCCTCAGTTGGGGGTGGGTGGGCATGTCCACTCAGGTCCTAGCCATCCTCACAGTGTGCATGGGGCAAACACCTGAGCTGAAAAGCCAACATGTGGTAGGAAGGAGGTGGCTCTCTCTCTTTTCATCCCTGTGTGCAGTGGGGACGTCTGAGCCAGGGAGGAAGGTGACCGGTAAGGAGTAGGAGGCAGATGCTTAGAGGTGTATTCAGGTTCACACTGGACCGTGTCCCAGGCTTCAGGACCAAGGTCACATGCACTAAGTAGACACTTCTGTCCCCCCGGTCTATCCTTGGGGGTAAAGAGGGGAGACCAGCAGTTTAGTGAGCGTGAGATGAGGCCAGTGAATAAAGGACACTGGGAGTTACTTGGACTCATAAGAGCTGTTGGTGACACACCTTTGAAAGCTGATTCTATGTCTTTTTCTCAAAGCCAGAGCCATCATTGCAACCACTGGACAGGTGTAGAAGCTGAGGTACTGAGCAAGCAAGCCACAGGCCTAAGCCCTTATAGCGAGTAAACAGTCAATTATTATTTTGTGCTGATCCTGGGGCTTGAACTCAGGGCTTGGGCACCGTCCCTGAGCTTTTGTACTCAAGATTAGTGTTCTACTCAGTACATAGCTCCACATCTGGTTTTTTGGTGGCTGATTAGAGATAAGTCTCTCACAGACTTTCCTGGCTAGGCTGGCTTTGAACTATGATCCTCAGATCTTAGCCTCCTGAGTAGCTAGGATTACAGGTGTGGGTGGCTGTCAGATCTTTAAGCCAACCTTATCTGGCTTCAGAGCTGGGACCCTGCTGGGACTGAGGGTGAGGTGGGTAGGAGGACAACCTTGGAGCAAGGTCAAGAGAAGCATTCAGGAGGCACCCACAGAGCCTGCTCTGGAGGATGAGACGGCTAGTGGACAGGAAGGATGGATGCTGGGGAGAAGTGTTAGACGGAGAGGAGAGGGGGCCCCTGGACCCCAAGCACCAGGAGTGACATTCAGCTCCCCTAGCCTGGGTCTGGGGGAGTGGGTGGTGCTGGGCAGTGATGATGAGGCAGAGGAGCCTCTGGTATGAACTAGCTATGCCTTGGCGCCATAAGCAAGAACACATCTAAGGCAAAGGTACTTTTCCAGTGTCCTGGGCCATCTCTTTCCTGACACCCTCCACTGTCTGAGATCACAAACCCCTCTGTGGAATCTGGAAGCAGGGACCCTGCTACCCTGAGAGCGTGGCAGCTCAAGTGGAGCAAGATGGACACTATGGGGTGAATGAACCCCTATTTTCTAGGTGTGTGTGTGTGTGTGTGTGTGTGTGTGTGTGTGTGTATGCAGGGGACCAGCCTTGTCTTCATTGGCAAGACTGAAAATAAAATCTTAACCTTTTGCCTAACACATCAATTTATAGCCATTAAATTGTGGGCAGGGGCCTCCTGGCTAGTAGACCCAATTCAGGGGTACAAGGGGGCCTTGTGCCTGATAGGAGGGATAAGAAGAGTGAGGGAAGGCAGCCTTGAGTGGATGTTCATGCTTCATTCCTTCCCAGTGTGTTTTCTGTCAACAGAAAGATTAAAAATAGCATGTAAGAATAAATATTCTCTTCACTGGATGTGGCTGGTGAGCCTTTGTATTCGATTTGCTTGCTTCCCCCAGGACTCAGAAAGATTACTTATAAACTGTTCCAGGAAGGAGCCCCGAGGAAGATTCTAGTGGTTCTCTTCCCTCACTGGCCTCTACTGTGCATTAGGACCTTGACCTCTTGCCTTCCCTTGAAGGCCCAAGAACTCCTAAGCTAATGCTTGTGAGATGACAGGGGCTTATACTTGGCTAGCGTGGCTTTAGCCCCTCAGGTCTGTACCCTGCTCTCCTAAGCCAGACGCAGCCTCCAGACATGTGGCTGCCCCTCGGAGTTTTGGTACTTCTTGGCACTCCACCCCCACTCCCGCCCCAAGCTCCCACCAATTTCCCACTCAGAGTTCAGATCTTGCTCACACGGAAAAAAAAAAAAAAAAAAAGCCAGATAACCTCCAACTCCTCTCATGTGATGTCACTTCCCCACATTCCCTTTTCCTTTTCTCGTCTTCTGAGCAATTAATCATATTCTCCCTGGCAGTCCTTCCTACGTTATCTCAAAGAGTTGCTCAAGTGTGATTAGTGTTGAAGCATCATCTCTGTTCTGAACCTTCACCTGGACCGTGGCTTCCTGGGTCCAGACAGTGGGCCCGACTGCATGGTGACCCTCCCAACCCCCACCCTGACTACTCCAGGGCTTGGTGGCTGAGCTCCATCCTTACTCTACCTCTTACTAACTGTAGGGTACATGGGAAGTTCTGACTCTCTGTGCCTCAGTTTCCTTACCAGTACGAGGCAGATAAAAATTGGCCCTTCTGGTGGTCTTGGGGCATGTTCACAAGGTTAGGAGCTGATGTAGCCCTCAGGGCTCAGGGAAATGTTTGGATGGTGTTCTACCTTATGTACCCTTTTCCCTGCGTTGTGATGAGGAGGAGGTAGAGCTGGCAGGATGTGTGTCCAGGATGTGTGCACACAAATGTTCCAGGTGCATGTCCTCTGTTGCGCCTGCCTCACCCTTCCCAGCCAGGAGGGAAGTGGTGAGAGTAGGTTGTAGATGACTTCTTCCTCCCTCCTGCCTTTCCTTCTCTCCTTCCCTTCTTTCCCTTCCCTTCTCTCCCTTCCTTCCTTGATAGTATTGGAATTTGAACTAAATAAAGACCTTGATTGAATGACACTTGACCACTTGAACCACCAGCCTAGGTTTTTTGTTGGTTATTTTAGTGCTGGAGTTTCATGGACTTTTTTGCCTGGGCTAGTTTTGAACCTTGAGCCTCTAGATCTCTGCCCTTTCTAGCTGTGTGACCCTGGCCCAATTAACCACACTAAGCCTCCTTCCCCTCATTTGTATAAATGAGGCTCATAGTCAAACCAACCAACTACAGGTGTGAAATGGTGCATTTGAAATACTTCTTAGGTAAGACTTAGGCATGACTGGTACACTCAACCGATAGACCTGATCCATCTTTACCAAATAGAGAACCATACTGGGGGACAATCTCAGAAGAGGTGACTGCCTTAAGGCATTACTTTCCAGAAAGAATCCTTGTTAGGAGCACAGAATGTCAGGGAGGGAAAGGCTTTGAGCTGAGAGCAGGGTGGGCAGAGAAAGAGGAAGAATCCAGGCAGCAAACAGTCTACAATTTGACAAAGACTTATTAACTGTAGGAAGGAGGTGGGGATGAGAGCCTGAGGGAGAACTGGAGGAGATGGGAGGAGGGGGGACGCCTTTGTGGGAGATAAGGGAGGAAAAGAGGGTTCCAGGTGAGCTTCTTACTCCTCACAGTGAGTTCCATGTCACTGAGTTCAAACCCTGTTGTCCACTGGATGTGGTTCTGGTTCTCCAGGAGGTTCCCTTCCCAGGGTGATTGTTCACCTTTGTACTTCAGATGCATCAAGCCTCCTCCCCCTCCCCCAAGAAGGCCTGGTCAGCTGTGGGCAACTCAGAAGCCTAGTTGGGGTATGGGCGGGGCCTCACTCAGCTCTCAGGCGTCTTGAAAGGCATGTTAGGAATTGTATGTAACCTGCTGTGTAAAGTTACCACAAACCACGTTCCCTTTGGTGGCTTATTCTGAATTTTTCTTTCTATAAGTGCCCTTCTATTTTTTGTTTTAAAACATCTTTTTTTTTTTTTTTGGCCAGTCCTGGGCCTTGGACTCAGGGCCTGAGCACTGTCCCTGGCTTCCTTTTGCTCAAGGCTAGCACTCTGCCACTTGAGCCACAGCGCCACTTCTGGCCGTTTTCTGTATATGTGGTGCTGGGGAATCGAACCCAGGGCCTCATGTATACGAGGCAAGTGCTCTTGCCACTAGGCCATATCCCCAGCCCATTTTAAAACATCTTATCAGTTGTAAAACTTCTATAATAGGAAATATCAAAGATAATTACCAAAGCAGCCCTAATCCCACCATCATAGCACAGGATGGCTGTCCTGATCTTTGATTTTTAGAAATGCTTTCAATTATAGTAAAATACATTTTAATCCTATACTATTGATAATATATTTTAAGCAAACTTCCTGCCTCTCACCCTCCCGCTCTCCTTCCCTTCCTCTCTTGTTCTTTTCAGCTCCTCCTATCCTTTTCCACTTGCTCTCTTTTGATATGTAATATTTCTATACTGCATCTAGTGTGTGTGTGTGTGTCCTGGGGCTTGAACCTAGGGTGCTGCTTCTGGGCACTGCCCCTGAGCCTTTGTGCTCCTGCTTTACCACTTGAGTCACACTCCACTTCCAGCTTTTTGGTGATTAATTGGAGATTAGTCTCATGGCCTTTTCTGCCTTGGCTGACTTTGAACTATGATCCTCTGAGCCTCTTGAGTAGCTAGGATTTCCAGGCCCCTATCCCTGGCCATAGAGCTTATTTCTTAATAGATTTCTTAATTGATATACATATCAATCCAGTCCTGCTCCATAGATCCCAGGCCAAGCCTATGGCATGTACTTTGGGTGCTACTGAATGATGGACAGATGGGTCTCAGATCCTGTCCTGGGGGGATTGGGGGTGGCAAAAGGATGCTGAAGACATGTGAAGAGAATTGGACATATGCTTTCAATGGTTTTCTTTTCCATCTGTCCAAGTAGAAGTTGTGTGTGTGTGTGTGCACATGCGCGTGCACATATACGTTCAAAGAAATCCCTACAATGATGTATGTCAGGGGGTTAGGCACTAGCAGTCTCTTTAAAGCTGTATACCCTCAACTTGGCTGTTGTGGCATTATTTTTCCTCCTATTAAAAAAATCAGCCTGTAATAATTGTATGTACTCAGGAGGTATACAGCAATAATTTGATGCATAGATACAATGTGCAGTGATCGGACAATTAGCACATCCACCTCCTTAAACATTGTCCTTTCTTTGCATTGGGAATCTTTGATGTTCTCACTTCTCCTCCCTCATCAACTACATAATAAATTGTCTTGAATTATGGCCACCCCACCATTCTATGGGACCGTGTCCCCAGGGGATTTTATGAGATTATTTCCGTTACTGCAGTCTTGCAGTGGGACACAGTTGGGTACTTGGTGATAGCATAAAACAAATGGCACGTCATCAGGGCGGCCATGCCTTTCTTGTGCTACTGAACACAGCTCCTGCTTTCAATGCTACATGATCTTGGGCAAGTCATGTATTTCTCTGTGCTCTTGTCCTTTTCTGTAAGAGAGATTCTCAACCCTGCCGAGGGGATAAATTAATGGAGACACTGTGAGCGAAGTACTTAGCACCAAGCCTGGTAGCCCAGTGTGACAGAGAGAAGACCCTTCCAGCCCTCCCTCCCTCCCCATCTTTCCTTACAGATTTCCTCTAGAGATTGAGAGACTTAATAGTTGGTGAACAAACACTCCAGTGTTTCAGGAAGCTCAGTGACAAAGGATTGCTTTTGGAGAGCGAAGAATCTGTGTAATGTAAGCATTCACATCCAGTTTAAGGTTTCCAATTTGGTAAGCCTGGAGTTGGTCACTCAGCTCCACCTGGCTAAGGTGGGTGCTGATGCTAGGTGAGGCTGGCATAGTGACTATGCTCAGAGGGGCTTCACAGTGGCTTCCCTAGCAGGACCCTGGGATGGACTGCCCTGCTTCTTTCACAATCCACCAATGTTCCATACCCACAGGCTCTTCACAGAGTCAACTGTCTCTACTATTTATCATTTGACTTAATTTTACTTTATTGACTTCATTCTTCTTTCTGAGACAGAATCTTGCTATGTAGCCTAGCCTGGCCTGAAACTATGATCTTCCTGTCTCAGCCTCCTGAGGAGTGCTGGTGTTGTAGGTGTGCATCACCCCACTCTGTTTGTACCTGAGAACCTTGTCTGTCTGACCTTCATCGGTGGTCTAGACTGTGGAGATAAATTATTTTAAGACCTGTTTTCCTCTTTGTAGGATTCTAGATCCCAGAGTAGGATGCAAGATGGAGAATTGATCTGGGTCACTGGACTCTCTGGGCTTTTCTGTCCTCCTCTGTAACATGGACACCAGTAGGAGAGACCTAACCAGAAAGTTGGGAGGTGGGATCCAGTCAGCAGATTTGTATTATTTCAGGGCTGTTGTTCCTGGGCGCGCTTGGTTTGCTTTGATATGAAGGAGTGTACTTGTGGTGTAGCTCTGGACAGTGAAGTAAATGTTAACATTTGTTTTGGGTTTGTGGTTGCTCTGAGTACAAGGTGCACCCTCAGGGTGTGCCAGCTCCTGTCTCGTGGGTAAGGCTTTGACTGCCAAGGAAGTCAGCCATCTTCCCTTTTTTTTCCAGCCCTGTTGGTCTTCTTGGGGAGAAAGTCTCTCCTGTTTTAAACACCTTTCACTCTCCTGTCACTGTCCTGACCAAAAGCAGAGCCAGCTTTGGGTGAGAGCTTTTGCCAGCCAGTTGTAGCTTCTAGCCAGAACTTAGCAACCTGCTTCTGTATTTCCTTGTGATTATTTTGAAGATTGTCTTCTCTATGTACTCTCTCAGCTGACATTACCCCAGTACATACAGGTGATAGCAGTTCTCATCTATAGCCCTGCCACAGACGTGCATCAATTGCAATTTATTTAGCTTACAAAATTCAAGTCCACTTAAAGACACAGGCTTAGTCACTAGTACAGAGAGGTGGAAGTTGAGAGGAGAGGGCCTTGTGGGTAACCCACTTAGGAAGCCAGTTCTGAACCAGATCTTCTCACTGCTTCCAGAAGCATTCACTGTATCTCCGACCCCACCAGTAACACATCACAAGGGGTGACTCCTATCAGCCCGAAAGTTCCTTGAGAGTGGAAGCATCTGTTTATTTAATTCTGATTTTGACTTATTTAATTTTTTTTTTTGTGTGCCAGGACTGTGGTTTGAACTCAGGGCCTTGGAATGTCACTTGACTTCCCTGCTCACAAGTGGGACCTTTTCACTGAGTCATGACTCCAGCCCAGTTTTTTGCTGGTTAATTAGAAATAGAGTCTCTTGGGGTTTTCTATCCAGGCTAGTCTCGAACTGAGATCCTCTAGGTCTCAGCCCTCCTGAGTAGCTGGGCTATCTTCAAAGGAGTGAGGTTGTTCAGCTTGGGAAGGCCAGTGTAGAAAAATGACCCAGGAAATTCTGAAAAGGACAGAATGGTGTTAGAAGTTTTATTATATTATCGATGTTTGTGAAGTATAATCCAGGTGTGTTGATGGACAAGACCTTGGCCGACAATATATTGCTTCCTCCAAACATAATTGAAGCTTGCTCTGTGCCAGCCACAACACAATGGGGGTATTCTCTGCATACAAAGATGACTTAGACTGTGACTGGTGGGAATTTCACAGAGCTTAGCAGGTGAGCCATGGAGGGCCGTGTGATAGAGTGGATGATACTGGCATGCATCCTGCTCAGGTGAGTACCCTGAGGAGGTCCTCCTTGGCTGGGCCCAATCCAGGTGAATGCGTTAGTGCTCCCCTGTGGAACAGGCAGGAAGTTGTCATCACTGGGTATATTTACTGGGTGGGAAGATCCAGATGGTGGTAGATCCGAGCTGTGTGAGGGTCCTGACGTACGTGTATCTTACATGGGCTGTGTAGCTCCTTTGTGTAATAGGAGGAATTAGACTGGAAGTGGGCCTCCAGGCTTCTGGACATGGGTCTGCTATGTATCCATTAATGATAGCTAGCCCAGTGACATGCTTATTGCTTCAGTTGATCTAGTAAATGTGGAAGTTGGACTGCCTGGCAGAGACACTTTACAGGCAGGTTTGTCATAATAGAGTCTTGGGAACGTTATTAACTCTGAAAGATGTAAATGGATGCTAGAAATAAAGAGGTAGGAAAGTTGGCAAAATGGTAGGCGAAGAAAAGTCATAAAACAGTTTTCTTCTTACCACAGGACTTTCCCATGCCTTTAATAGGCTGTTGTGGATAAATCATCAAGGTGGGGGTATGAAATGTACTGATTCTGAAACTCAGTTGACCGTGGAAGACTTATGTTATAGAGCAGGTGACCGACCTCATGTTTCTGGCCATCCAGGTTAGGAATCATGAGGCAAGAGACCAGTGGTTCCCACTTGGTGACAGATTTGGCTTTCTAGAGGATAGCTGTTCATGTCTGGGGACTTCACACTCTTCTCTTCCCTAGAGGGCAGGGAGGTGGCATCCCAGCAGCTCAGGGAAGGGTGGCAAGGTGAGAAGAATGCCATGTCTCCCTTTCCCCTGGTCTTGTTTCTACCTCAGCAGCCTAGCTGGGAGAAGCTTGCTTTGCTCAGGTGCCTGAGAAACTTGGCTTTCAGAGCCCATGACTGCCAAGAGAAGTTCCTGCAGATAGCTGAGATTCCAGGAAGACTCTCTCTGGCTCGTGGAGGCGCATTGTCTTTGCAAAGTGTGGAAACCACAGATGGTCATCAGGAAGATTCCCGGAGCTCCAGCCTCTCAGCCTTCATCTTTTTTTTTTAACTGCTATTATCTTTATTTTACAAATGAGGGATGGCCCAGGAATGTCGCCTCAGCCTTCATCTTGACCCCTGCTTTCCCCAAACACATTTTTTCCCCAGTAACCCAAATACACTAGATAATGGAAACTCCATCCAATGCTGACCCATAGGGGCCTAGATGGGACAGGGACACTTAGGTCTGAAGCACGGCTGTTAACAGTCCTCCATCCCAGGCAGAGTGCTGAGGCTCAGAGGCCAAAAACTGCTCAGGGACACATGGGTCAGGAACTATGAAAGGAAGGATTTGAACTTAGTTCTGCCAGAAGCTAGAGCTAAGCTCTTTGTATGTGCCCTTGAGGGCTGACTTGAAGCTGGTGCTTGGCTGCTATGTTTCTTGAAAGAAATTCCATGGCCCCAGGGACTCAGCCCAAACTCCAGGTGACAAACAGGCAGTGGTGTGCTGTCTGAGCCTCCAGGCCAGCAGGCTCTTGGCCCAGTTGAGTCCCATGCATCTTTAAACACCCTCCTGCCTTTGGAGGAAGTACCTGGGGAAATGTTGGAATTGAGCTGGAATTACGCCTGTAATCCTAGTTACTCAGGAGGCTGAGATCTGAGGCTTGCAGTTAGAAGCCAACCCAGGCAGAGAAGTTTGTGAGATTCTTACCTCCATTTAACCTCCAAAAAGCTGGAAGTGGAGTTCCAGCTCAACAGCTTCTAGGTCCTTGAGTTCAATTACTAGTACCAGCATGTACACACACACACACACACACCAACACACACACACACACACACACACCTGCCCCAGAAAAAACCAAAACTTGTTAGAGTGCTGTCTCGGGCCCCCCAACCATGTTTTACAAAGGGAGACCAACATTCAACAAATAAATCTGCACGTGGCTGTGGCATTTAAACTGCAGCTAGCCCAATGAAGGGGAGGATGGGTTGCTATGCGAAAGGAGAAGGGACGGGGGCCGCTAATTTAGACTGAGCCATGTTGTGTACATCTGTCAAAGCCAAACCCATCCTTCAAGGCCTGCAGAAATACCACCTCCCTCATTAAATCTGCCGGCTCCACAAACACTGTCTGCTGTCATTTAACAGGTCCTCCACCACACCACACACTCTTGTCTTCCTCTCTGGTGTCATCGTCTCCCTTTATTTAGTTTCAGGCGCTTGTCATGTTTACCCTGAGAGATTTTCAGCTCCTGGAAGGAAAGGTTGTGGGTTTGGAGGGAGCACTATGCTAGTGGGAGATGCGTGGTTGAAGAAGGGCCCAGGGAGTGGATGAGAACAGGCCTTCACTCCTCACCTCCTGCCACCTTTGTGGGGCAGCTGATCCTTGTGGGAAGAGCTATGGTTTCAGAGTCAGTTTTACCTAGGCTTAACTGGATCACTTGCTGGGTGACCACAGGCAGGTGGGTGCTTCCACTTCTCTGAGTCTCTTCATCTGAAGACTGAGACTTCATGGAGAGGGTTAGTGGAGCCTTGTAAGTTAGCAATGATGTGCCAGACCCCTCTAACGTCTTTCAAGGTCTACTCAAACCCACAGAGCATTTGTGGTGATTATCTTGTGGCTCAGAAAGATGAGGCTACAAAGGGCTTTTACTAACCAGTTCCAGATTGCACAGCAAACCAACCAATCAGCCAAAGATGGAATTGTGTCACTTTTTGGACAGTGTGCCAGGCCCCTCTTTAGTGAGTTCTCGAACTCTGTGATTGGAGGCTGGTACCACAGGTCTCACAGATCACTCTTTGGCCAGAGACTGACATGCTCTTCATGGATTGGCTGGGCGTTCAAGGTCAGCTGCTGACATTGGGAGCTGTGGGGGCTACTCAGGGGGCATCCCTGCTCCATTTGTCTTAGTCAGACCATCATTTCCTAGTGACCTCCCTCGAGTCTCCTTCCTGCAGTATGACTTGGATTACGCATACAGCATCAGGCTGTTCTCAAGTTCGCCTTCGACTCTGCTCCAGCTGCCAGCTATGTGCTGTCAGGGGTAGGAGAGGCAGGAAGGTGTTCAATTGGTTCTGATTTTTCATTCTGGCACCTCTTGAGAATACCAAGTTCCCACCCCCTGAGGTCCTGGTCCTCTCCATCAACAGCTTTCCTTTAGGGCTCCTTCCTGAGGTAGCAGACCCAGAACTATGTCTGCCTGCACTACTTTAGGGAATAAAAATTATACCTTTTATATCCCCCCCCCCAAAAAAAAAGAGAGCTATAATTTATGACTAAAACCAGGGTGCTCGGGCTGTGAAAATATCTACTGCTTAGTGGTTTCCATGTTGATTAGAGAAGCATTTATAGCTCAGATCGGGAGGAGATATGTCCTGTCAGTGACTCTGTGAGAAGCCAGAGCCCAGGATGGGGTGAAACTCAATCTCCCTAATTTATTCATTGACTTTTCTTTTTTAAACTGAAAATAAAGTCAGAGTTTTTTCCTTTGTTGTTGTTCAAAACCAGCCTAAGGTCATGAATCCCCTAGACTGTTAGATTATTTGATTTCCTCAGAGCCACCTCTCTCAAACACCCCACAGCTAGGGATGAGGATGAAGGGTCAGATAGCTGAATCTCAGTTTACTCTGAGTTCACACTGTCACCACCACCCCCCAAGATCAGCTCAGAGTTTCACCTGTCCTTGCCTTAGAGAATTCTGTTGGGTTTCCAAAACAAAATCCTAGAAAATGAGTGCCTTAAAAAAAAAATCACAGAAATGCCTTGTCTCACACTAGAGGGCAGACTTGACACCCAGATGTCCCCGTGAATTCTGGGGGAGAGACTTGTCTCTTCTGTGTTTCTGGGGTGGCCAGAAATCCTTGGCTTGCGGCCTCAGCACTCAGATCTCTAGTTCCATTGTCAGGTGACCTTCTCCTGGGTCCTTCACCTGGCATTATTCTTCCTATAGCATCTCCATTCTCTCCCGTGTCCTCGTTTGAGCTTGATGACAGCTACAAAGACTCTATGTCCAAATAAGGCCATATTCACTGATCTGGAAGGTCAAAACAAGTGAAATCCTTTGGCATATGCATTACTGCTCAGAACAAGTACTATGTCCTGGAGGAGTGGGTTAGAGTTTCTTCTGCCCATGTGGAGAAGCAGATAAGCTCGTAGAAATGAGATCACTGAAAGACACTCTCCGCCGGGCCACCCCCCCCCCCAATCTAAACTTTCACTGTATGTATAGCTTTGTACAGAAACAGTTTGGTGGGCCTGGTTCAGTGAGTCATGGGATCTTGCTAGTGTCTTGTTGGTCCCCCATAGGCCTCGGTGTTGAAGACTTGGTCTCCAATGGTGTCACTGGTGGAAGGTGGTGGATGTGAAGTCATTGGGAATATAACTTGAAGTGTTAGTGGAATCCTTGCCTGTTGCCTCTTTTTTTCCTTCCTGGTTGCCATGGGGTGAACAGACCTCCTTCACCATGGCTTCTACCATGATGTACAAACAGCTGGGCCAGGTGACCATGGACTGAAGGCTATGGAGTCCTGAGTCAAAAGATTCCTTTCTTCCTCTTAAATTGATTATCTTAGGCTATAAGATTACTTTGTAACCATGACAGAAACTGATTCACACAGGCATTGATCATGCATTTGCTGATGGGTTGAATATCCTGAAAGGGCAGGTACAAGAATCACAGGAGAGGGAGGTTGAATTAGCTGGTTGTGATGCTAATGGTTGTGCTGATGGGGATGAGTTAGGAGAGACTTTCTTGGAAAAATGCTCTTTAGGATGAATAGACAGGCTAGCCGGGGATGGGTGGAGAAGGTTACTATAGACAAGGGAAATAGTCCATGCAGCAGTCTGAGTGAGGAAATAGGGCTGCTCAGTGATAGAAGCCAGTTCCCACAGGGCTAGGACATAAAGAGAATTAGACCAAGGGTGACTGGATGCACAGTGGAGGCCAGAGACTCTAGAGCATCTCTGCAGGCCCCGCTGAGGATCCTGGACTTTACCCACAGGGCAGTGAGAATCACTAGGTAACCTAAGCAAAGGAATCATGAGGAAGACCAGAAATTTGCGTGGTCTTCCTGGCTTCAGTGTGAAGGGATGGCATAGCTTCATCCATGGAGCAAATGTGGACACCAGGGTGGTGCAAATAAGTAGAAGCTTAGTAGGCTGCTGGGGAGAGAAGTGGGATGGATTTGAGAGGTGAAGACTCCCTGTATTGCCTGCTCTTTCCTTGATAACCTAAGACCCTTGTTTCCTGGTTGATAGACCCTTGTTCCCTGCACCCTGATTCATTCATGAATATCAGTGACTTATTGCACAACTTCTAATTATTCATTAGGCCCAGTACTTTCATCTGTGAAATGTAAGAATTGCTTGATCTCAAAGGCTGACCTCAAGGTCCTTAGTGGGGCTAGGAGTGGGGGAAGTGGGGAGAGTTATATCCATGGGACTTACTTACAAGGAGCGGACTGAGGAACAATAATGCTCTTTAGGGAGAGCTCACCAACTCAGAGGTCTGGAGGAGCTCTTGGTGTAGGTGGCTTTTAAACTGTGTCTTAAAGAATGTGTAGGTGAATGCAGACATCATATTCCATGTGAAAAATGACACTAAGTAAATTGAGGGGATGGGTGGGGTTGGAAGAGATGGAGGAGAATGACAAAAAACGACCTTGATCAAGATTCATTGTACTCACAAACTGACCTGTTAAGCTGAAATCCCTTTGCAAACTACTTCAGCATTAACAAAACAAAAACCCAAATGCACGAGGTAACAAACAGTACAAGTAACAAGTAATCCAATGCCTAACATATGAAACTGTAACCTCTCTGTACATCAGTTTGATAATAGAAATTTGAAAAAAAAAAACCAAATGCATGAATAGGATTCAGCAAAGAATGAATGGTAATTAACCTACCACAATCAGCACAATAGGGTTGGGGACAAATTACAGTGGGTGCAGAAGAGAGCTAGGGGGTTCATGGGCTGATCAGGGTACAGAAGTGGCCCTGGGACTCCTACCTGGTTTGTAAAGGTGATTCAGACACCTTTGTGTTCCTGACACCTTAACCCACGCTGTAAGTAACCCCCAGTAACAGAGGTGCACCTGTGCTCTTGCTGTCTCTGTCTCTTTCCCTCTCTCCCTCTGTCCCTCTTTTCCCTCCTCCCCACTCCTTCCCACCGTCTTTTTCTTCCACTCTCTTCCTTCTTCCCTCTCTCTTTTTCTCTTTTTTTTTTCTCAAATTTTTATTATCAAACTGACGTACAGAAAGGTTACAGTATCATACGTTGGGCATTGGATACATTTCTTGTACTGTTTGTTGCCTTGTCCCTCATGCCCCCCTCCCTCCCCCCTTTCCCTCCCCCCCCCCCCAGGTGTTCAGTTCACTTACACCAAACAGTTTTGCAAGTATTGCTTTTGTAGTTATTTCTCTTTTTTTACCCTGTGTCTCTCGAATTTGGTATTCCCTTTGAATTTCCTACTTCCAATACCAGTAAACACGGTTTCCAATATACTCAGATAAGATTACAGAGATAGTGTAGGTACAAACATAGGAAGGTGATACAAAACATTATCAATAATAGAAACTACACATACACATAGGACGTTGAAAGTAGTTACAACTGTGATATATCACTTGTTTCCATAACATGGAGTTCATTTCAATTAGCATCATCTTATATGTTTCTAAGGGTATAGCTATTGGGCCTTGTGATGCTCTGCTATGGCTTGCCTAAACCTGTACTAATTATTCCCAATAAGGGAGGCCATAGAGTCCATGTTTCTTTGGGTCTGGCTCACTTCACTTAGTATAACTTTTTCCAAGTCCTTCCATTTCCTTACAAATGGAACAATGTCATTCTTTCTGATAGAGGCATAAAATTCCATTGTGTAAATGTACCACATTTTCCTGATCCATTCATCTATGGAGGGGCATCTGGGTTGGTTCCAGCTTCTCGCTATGACAAATTGTGCTGCGATGAACATTGTTGTGCTGGTGGCATTACTGTGATTTTGTTTGTGGGCTTTTGGATAGATACCCAACAGTGGGGCTGCTGGGTCATAGGGGAGTTCTATATTGAGCCTTCTGAGGAATCTCCATACTGCTTGCCAGAGTGGCTGAACCAGTTTACATTCCCACCAACAATGAAGTAGGGTTCCCTTTTGGGCACATCCCCTCCAACAATTGTTATTATTAGTTTTCTTGATATATGACATTCTTGTTGGGGTGAGATGGATCTTTTTCTCTTTTGAACTCTCTCTATCCCTACTTCCCCTTCTCTCCCTCCTTCTTCCAGTTTCTCCATCTCTCCCTTCCTCTCCCCCCTCCCCCTTCTTCTTTATCTTGGCTCTGCCTGCCTCATTTCATGGCCTTCCTAGGCAGGTACCAGCCATGAGTCACTTCCTCCTCCCCATGACCTCGTTTATAGTCAGAGCCCTGAACTTGAGCCAGCAACAAATTGTCATCTCCACAGGTCCTCTGGAGTCCTAGCCTCTTGATCCTGTGACTGTTTCTGGTCACCTTTGACCTCCCCAGCTTCCCCTCTGGCTGGTGTCCTGGGACCCATGGCTTTCACGGAGGTTTTCTCAAGCTTGTCATTTTGTGCTGGGCTGTGACACAGGGTTATGTGCAGGCTGAGGCTTCCATCCTGTGCTAGGAGAAACTTAATAAATGCTGCTGGTGGTGATGGCTCCCTTAAGAGCAATTTGGCCAATAAATTTTTAAAGGCCTTTTAAAATTAGTGAAATAAAATAGATATACAGAAAAGAATATCTTAAAAGTGCAAAATAGTTAATAATTATGAGAAAAATCTGCATCATTACCAACTGGGTAAAAAAATTAAGTGCAAAGGCCTGCATAATCATGGACCCTGCATCTGTGGGGGTCAGTCAACCATAGACCGAAAGTATCGGCCAGGAAGTGTCATGTCTGTACTGCCATGTAGATATTTTATTGCCAGGACTCCATGAACAATAGAGTATAATAATTATGTTGATTTTTTCTGCAATCTAAAGATGATTCAGTGTGTACAGGAGGATATAGACTGAGGTGTTCCACACTGGAGGATATGTGATGTGTATGGTTATGTGCATTACATACTAGTATACAAATATCAGTCCATTTTCTGCACTATGATAAAATATTTGAGGGGAAGTACTTTATAAAGAAAAGAAGTAGTGGGCACTAATGACTCATGCCTGCAATCTTCGCTACTCAAGAGGCTGAGATGTGAGGATCACAGTTCAAAGCCAGTCTGGGCAGGAAAGTCTGTGAGGCACTTACCTCCAATTAACCACCAGAAAACCAGAATTAGGGCTCTGGCTCAAAATGGCAGAGCCCTGGTCTTGAGCAAAAGAGCTCAGGGACAGCTTCCAGACCCTAAATTTAAGCTCTACAACCGCTCAAAAAAAGAAAAAAAAATGAAAAGAGGTTCTTGAGATTCAAGAGCATGGAGCCAGAATTTTCTGCTTCTCTATCTCGTAAGAAACCCTTGGCTGATTCAAACAAGCAGATAGTGTCATGGTAGAGAAATCACATGGTAAGACAGGAAACCAGGGGGAGATAAAGGGGCCAGGAAACCTTAACTCACTTTGGGAGACCAGCATGAATCCTTTTCAAGGGCACCCCCCAAAGACCTAAGCACCTGCCACTAGGCCCTGCCTCTTAAAGGTTCCTCCGTTTCAACATCACCACACTCTGTGGACCAGTCATCTGCCACACGGCCTCTAGGGCACCAGCTGTCTGTAGATTTTATAGCCTCTGAGTGAAGGGGTCCTGGAGCCACTCTTCTGGGTTACTCGCTGTATGGATGGTATTCTCAGAAGCTTGCTGATGGAGGGCTGACTTCTCCTCTCTGAGGACTCCAGACAAAGAAGTCTTAGTAACAACCATCTATGTATCACTCTTAATCAGCGGGAAAAGGAAATGAACAAGAGAGACTAGGGATTTAGACAACAATCTGACTTTTCTTCCACAGCTGCTCATACAAAAGAGGTCCCCCTATACATCAGTGCTAGGAACAGGAATGACAGTTGTTATAGAAACACACATCTTACAGAATTCCAGCTAAGGCAAGAACCGCAGCACTCAGACAGAGGCCCCTGTCCTACACGGCTCCTCTCTCCTGGCAGCCGTTAGAGTGTTGTCATGAGAGGTTTCTTAGATTTAGAATCTTCCCCTTTAGGGTTATCTGCTTCCCACTGCCTGCTTGGCAGGGCCTCATCCAGGCACAGAACACAGAGCCCTACACAGGCCCAGCATGTTGCTTTCATCTGGGGAGTTCGTGGGACCTCAGGCAGGAACATGACAGAAGTAAGAAGAGTTTGGTAATAACTAGTGGCCCAGACATTCAGATTTTAGACGACTTTGCAGAATTCATCTTATAACAGTTGTCTGGGCCCCAGTCTGGATAGTGTGTGTGTGTGTGTGTGTGTGTGTGTGTGTGTGTGTGTGTGTGTGTGTCAGTACTAGGACTTGAAATCAGGGCCTGAGTGCCATCCCTTAGCATTTTCACTCAGGCATTTTGATGGTGGATTGGACTTTCCTTTCCAATTGGCTTTGTAATTTGATCCTCAGATCTCAGCCTCCTGGGTAGCTAGGATTACAGGTGTGAGCCATGGGTGGCAGTGCCTTGCTTGGATAGATTCTTGTAGGAAGAGTCAAGTTTGATTGGGAATGAGGAGAAAACACCATCCACTAGAGTAGAAGTCTTATCATCTGAGAAATGTGTGTTACATGTACCTTTAGAAAGTTCATAGGTAGAGCTGCTTCCACTAGCAGCTCTTCAATGATATGTGCTGGGTGTGCTGGAGCCAAAGCACACATTGAGAAAGCTGATTAGGAAGTAGGGCTGGTGGGGAGAGGGGGTCCCCATACACAGGTGTGTGTCTAGAACTTTCAGCCTCCTGTTGGCTTGTTTTCTCCATCTGCTTTCATCTGAAGCTGCACCTACCACCTGACCAAGGTCTGCAGATGGAGAAAGGGTGCAAATGCTCTGGGTGTTGCTAGCCAACATTTCCAGATACTGGGTTGTTCTGGCTGGCTGGAAAACCTCATTGGAAGCCAGGCTGAATCACACCAGTTTCTAAGACATTCCTCAACCATGTTAGGCAAGAGTCCCCTGCTGACAAGCTGGGCTGGAAGGAAACCTGATAGAATTCTGCAAAAGCCAACCTAGAGACGGAAAGTTCTCACAGCTGCCCAGTCTCTTCCCAGGGTCCAGGGCTGGAGGGACTATGCAGAGGAGATTGATGAGCCTGGGGTCCCAAAGGGAGCCAAGGGTTTGCAGGACTGGGACACTGGCCTCTTCCTTATCCCACTCAATTGTAGACATCTAGAATTCAAAGGTTAACCAGATGTTAGCCAGTAGGCACAGTACTTGGCGAGCAAGGTTTTGACTCAGTCGGTTTTGACAGTTTTCATTGCACATTAGCAGTCCATCCGGGCTATCTTGTGTTTGGCTCCTGTGTTGGAAATCCAGATTCAAATTAGGTTGTGTGTCAGGACCCAGGGAGTGAGTATAGAAGCCTGAATTTGCTGACTCCAGGGTGCAAAAAAGCTTCTGGATCCCTGCAGGTCTGGTGTGACCTTCCTGCTAGCTGGGCAGAACTTCACATGGCTTGAGGCAGTCAATCCTAACTGACTTTGTATGCTCTGAAATCTGGCTATCTTCTGCTGCTCTCTTGCTCGGCCTTGGTTTCCCAAATGGAGGTCATGTTACAGGTTGGGAACGAAGGTCAGTGACCTAATTCCAACACCTTTTCTGACCTCAAGCCAAACCACGATCCAAGTCCAGCAATGGAAGAGGCAGGAAAATACCCAGTCGGTGAGGTGTGTAGACTCATAGTAGAGTGGGTCCTAAATCACCGTGGAATTTTTCCTGGAATGGGATGACTCCTTTTGTAAACAAGAACATTTGTCTTCTTTTGACTGACATGCCCGGTGAGGCGTGTGCCTGTCAGAAACCTCATGACTCTGATTTTGCTTGAGAGTTGGGTTGGCATTTGAAAATGGAGCTGGCTGCACAGAGACAGCCATTAGAGAGCCAGCCCCAGGTTAAGCGAGGAGGTAGGTCTGGAGAGCAGCCTGCTTTATCCAGATGCTAACCACTGGTTAACATAACTGCTTGCTGAGCAAGGTTTTAACTTTGTCAGTGTGTGCATAGTCACCCACATGAGTCTAATAAATTGCCTGCTGCTATCACTCAGATCTTCCATCCTAGCTAATTGGGAGGTGAGATTGGGGCATCTGTCCCTGTCTGTGTCCAGCCAAGGTACAAAATCAGGTGACTCCCAGCCCATGGCTGGGTGAGGTCGTTTGTGCTTGTCATCTAGCTATGGAGGAGCACAGTGGCTGGGCTCAGTGGCACACATGTGCCATCCCCAGAGACATAAGGAAGCGTAAGTGGGAGGATTGAAGGCCAGGTCAGCCTGAATATAAAGCAGAACCCTGCCTCTGAAAGAACCAAGACAAAAAAGGGGCTAGAGGCATGGTTCAGGCAGTAGAGCACCTGCCTAGCAAGAGAATGTGCTTTGTCGTCAAGGAGTTTCCAGGATAATCATGACATGTAGAGATGAAAAGACAAACTAAGGTTTCTAGTCCACACCTGCCCAGTGCTGAGATGGGGCGGGGGTGGTGCAGATTTGGATACCCAGATGAAGACAAGGGGAGCTCAGGGGGAAAGGGGCTGGTGGTGGGAGGGCTTCATTGACTATCTGGGATTTTTCTCAGGCTGGATGAAGATGGGTAGGGAACAATGGGGGAGGGAAATTCTAGGAAGAGGAATGGTCAGAAGAAGGGTGGGAGGGTGAGGAGGATCAGGTTCAATCCATGATGAGAACAGCTCGGGAAGGAGCCCCGAGAGAAGCAGGCTGAGCTGGAGGCCTTGAGGACCAGGTCTGGAGCACTGCAGGTTCTATGCTTTGAACAGTGTGCACTTGGCGGGATGTTTGAGATTCCAGACAGTCCAGGCAAAGAGTGGAAACATCCCAGACCAGAATGAAAACAAGGTTTGCTCATCATCCCTCCAATTTACCAAAAAGAGACTACAGTGTGCTAGGGGTGCTGTTCTGGGCTCTGAGCATGCGGCAGGGTCTTTGCTTGCATGCATGCTATTTACCAGAGAATAATCACACATGGATAAAAGAGGTGGCGCACAGGAGTTAGGAGGAAAAGCGCTGCAGGCTAAGGGAGAGGGTAACTTCTTTGTCAGCTGGGTGGTGGGCAGTGAGTGGCTGATGTTGCTCAGGAGTTCCTTATTGCCTTCTCCATGTTGTTTCTGTCTGTTGGCTGGGAGGGGACTATCCAGCCACAGGGCATTCATCCTACCTCTTGTCCACTGATGAGTTCTGTCTCCAAACCTTCCCTGGAGGGTGGCTTGGGGCCACTGCAACAACTGAAGTGTTTTCAGGGAGTGTGTTTGCGTTCTGTGCAATGCTAATAGTGAATTCCGGGCTCTGTGGTATGGCTGGAACCCACATGGGCCTTCTTCTCCACCAGTGCTCGCTGACTTTTGGAGCCCTGAGCACCAGAGGCCTAGGTTCTTCAGACCACTTTCCCTGACCCTTACCTATGTGACAGAGACACATAGGTAATGGCTGTGCTTCGCAGTGGGGAGCTTGGCCATTGGGAGAGTGGCATCTTAGGGCCTTCATTTTCCTACCAGATGAGGCATTAGAACTAGGCGAGTGTAGACTCTTCTTGGGATAGTCAATTAAACTTTAAAAACAGAGCGACTGTCTCACCAAGCTGTGAGCTTCTTATTTTGACAAGCAAGCCAGAGCAAAACAAAGAAACTGTCAAATGCCAGCTCTGCCATCATTGTCATTTCATTCAAAGGGCACATTGATACCCAACAAAGGAGTGAAGACAGAATGTCAAAGAAAAGGACAGTTCTTCCCGGAGAGGGCTGTTGTCTTCCCCTGGCTCATGCATGTTTTATTGTACTGATGCCTTTCCATTGAGAGAAAAAAATTCTGGGGCAGCACAGTTCTATGGCAATGGGACTGCAGTACTTTTGTGCCAATCTGCATGACCCTTTGCTGTGAAGGGTAAGGGCCTTTACCTGTATAAATTTCCTTGTCTCCGTGATAGCCTTGAGCTCCCCTTCCTTTTCTTCTCTCTTAAGGCTTTCCTAGTCTCTCAGTGGCCCCCTCTGGTGGCTTGGATGTCCCAAACCATCCTCAGGATTCTTTCTAGGAGTTGGGAGAAGGTAGGAGATGAGGAAGAGACAGTGTCTCCATTGACCAGGTAAATAAATCTCACCAACACCTGCTAAACTCCTCTAACTTTCAGTAGTGTCCCAACAACCTCCACCTTGTTTTAATTTGATTTGTCTTTTCTCCTCCAACCTTGACTGGTGAAGGTTAACTGAATCAGGGTAGCACAAAGTGTTCTGCCATCTTTTATGATCACATGGGCTGGGGAGTCCTGTGGGTTTCAACCACTTTGACAAAGAGGGGGAGAGATCAGTTTTCTTGTAGGTAAAGCATGGATTTTTAACCTCTTGGTGGGCAGAGCACTTCCCAAGGTTGTTCATTTGGGTTATGTGATACTAGGCTACTTAGAGAATCTTCACCATGTTTTTTTCATCATCATTGTGCTAGATACTTACAGCGACTATATGAAGAAAGTGTGTGTGTGTGTGTGTGTGTGTGTGTGTGTGTGTGTGTGTGTGTGTGTGTGTGCTGGTCCTGGGGCTTGAACTCAGGGCCTGGGCACTGTGCCTTAGCTTTTTTGCTCAAGACTGGTGCTTTTGCACTTGAGCCACATCTCAACTTCCATCCTGGGCTGGGAATATGGCCTAGTGGTAAAGTGCTCGCCTCATATGCATGAAGCCCTGGGTTCAATTCCTCAGCACCACGTATGTCGAAAAAAGCCAGAAGTGAAACTGTGACTCAAGAGGTAGAGTGCTAGCCTTGAGCGAAAAGAAGCCAGGGACAGTGCTCAGGCCCAGAGTCCACACCTCAGGACTGGCAACAAAAACAAAACAAATAAACTTCCATCCTTCTGCTGGTTAATTGCAGATAAAAGTCTTATGAATTTTTCTTTCTGGACTGGCTTTGAATAATGATCCTCAGATCTCAGCCTCTTGAGTAGCTAGGATTACAGGTATGAGCCACCAGTTTCCAGCAGGCAGGTATTTTTAAGCCTAGTTTGCTAATAATCAAATTGAGACCAGGATGAGATGGAGTGATATTCTCAAGGCTGCACATTTAAGTAAGAAAGGAACCAGAAGTCCAGACAACAATTCTTAGACAACACTACCTGGCCTTCCCATACTTCTTGATGCCATCTTTAATGAGCAGCTTGCTCCTCCTCTGAAGTCTGTGCCTCTTATGATACTAGGCTCCTCATTTCTAAGGCTCTGGAAACTCTGACTTATATATATAGCTTTGTAAGCTTCATCTCATCTAACATACACATGCAGTATATACATATATGCACATGCACACAAATATGCATTCACACATGTAAATGTATATATACATGCACTTTGCATACATATGAATATACATGCACACACATGTAGCCTGCATATCCACATGTATAAATACATATGTGCATGTGCACAGGAATGTGTATGCACACACATATACATCTTTACGCACAGAGACACGCACACGTGCGCGCGCACACACACACACATCTGCATTGAATAGAATGCATGGTTTCCTTGACCCAAGAAGCCATATTAAACTGCTTTCCTAAACATAAGGCAAGATTCTTCCAACAAGAAGCGTATTGGACCTAGTGGGTTTCTGTGGAACCTCCAGAGAGCCTCAGTGCCTTGTGGCTAGTCTTAAAAATTGAGGTAATAGTGCCTAACTTGCAATATTATTAACGAGATTCACTGAAATCACACAAAGCAATCAGAAAATTATATCCATTACTAATCCATCTGAACTTCTGGCCCTGACTCAGACCTGCTTGGTATGTTTACAGTTTTTCCACACTGGAAAATGTGCATGAGTTTTGTCGCCTAACTGGGGCCCAGTGATGGCTTCCTGTTGAGGTGGTTTTGAGCCATTTTCCTGGAGTAAGTAGGGTGGGAGCATTCTGTAGACTGTAGACTGTTCTGTTCTGTAAATTGGCATCTCCATCTTTGTGTTCTTGCAGATAACCAGGGTGTTCTGCACCTAACTGGGGACCCAGGCCCAAGAGTCATTGCTGAGGTCTCTGCTAATCCATTCCAAATCCTTATGGCCCCAATAGTGAACACACTGTCACTCTTTCTTATTTTATTAAGCTATTTGAAGAAGAGATTGCTGATTTACAAATGTGTTATACTGGTCAAGGTACATGCATTAGCCCTGAAAGTTTGGAGGCTGACTTGATTTTAGACAGCAAATGTGACTGTCAGCAAACATGCTGAATGTCTAATGGGTCCTTCTATTCCCAGGTTGGAATCCCCTCTCCTAGGCCCCTTTCTAAGTTCCTTTCCATACATGGCTGATCTGCCTAGTGCCGGTGGCTCATGCCTAACTACTCTGAGGCTGAGATCTGAAAAACAAGGTTTGAAGGCAGCTTGGGCAGATAAATCTGTGACACTCTTATCTCAAATTAACTACCAAAAAGCTGGAAGTGGAGCTTGAGTCCAGTGGTAGAGTGACAGCCTTAAGTGAAAAAGCTAAGAGACAGCATCCTGGCCCAGAGTCCAAGCACACACCAAACAAACAAACATAGACCCCCAAGCTAAACTAAACCAAAACTCAGTTTAGATGTCTATACCACAAACTTCTGTCATATAGAAGACATAGAAAATAAGATGATTGTTTTGGTAATAAGTTACTGCATTTCATAAGGAGAACAAAGCTCTTTCTAGCCCTCCCCCTTTCCTCCTTCCCTCCCTCCCTCTCTTCCTTCCTCCTTCTGCTCTTTCATTTGTTCTTGTTTTGGGCAGCATGAAAGAAAGAGTAAAGCCTGGCCTCTGAACTTAAGACTACAGGGGATTTTAATTTCAGCTCTGTCCCAGACAAGCAGTAATTACCCAGCCTTTCTGAGCTTTATAACATTCCTACCTTCAAGACTTGTCTGAGCATTAAATCCATGCAAAATGAGCAAGTAGCGAACATGGCCTGTAGATGCAGGAAGAGGATCAGGGACTTCCTGAGGACCAGCCATACCCCTTTAGAGAATGGTTTGCCTCTTAGAAGAGTGGATGGGTTCCCAGCCGCAGCCACATTCCCTACAATGGAAGTGATATCTGACGAACTTCCCAGGGCCACAGAACTGAGACGCCACGTGCAGGCCCAGTGAAAACTCTCTAGTACAAGTCTCAAAGTTGTAGAGCTCCTCAGGGAGCATTGGCACGTATGCTTCGATTCTGAGAGAAGGGAACCCTAGGCATAAAGACGGACTTATTAAGGGTCACCTGGCCTTTCTCCACCATCATTTTAAAAATTTTTTTTTTTTACCACAAAGACTTCTGAAGTGCAATTGTTAGCACAGAGTGCTTGGGAGCTTCGAAGGATGAAAACCTAGAAAGTAGGGACTGAAAAATCTCCTGAGGAGTAGGCATCTCAGGACAAGCAAGGACACTGCTTCACTCCCAAGCTTATCCAACTCCAGAGTGATGGGCTTTGCTGGGCCTTTGTTTGAAGCACCTGTGGCCTGTATTTATGGGCAGTGTGGATCCATGGACTCATGTCTCCAGAAGTGTGGTACAGGTTAACAAGCACAGAAGCTACTGGCTACCATCACCTGGTCCACATCTGTATCTGTTGCCCATGCGGGGAGCTCTGGTTGCATGGGGAGAGGTCTCCCTGAAGCCAGCAGCTGCCTGGCAATCTCTGAGCATCTGGGAAGAGGAGTCATAATTGAACTTCCCAAGGGCAGAGATGAACTCGGCCGCTGGCCCCTCCCAGCAGCTCTGGGAAGGGCGGTGGCAGGATTGTGTTATCTGAGTTCTCTTCTGCCCTATTTCTCTTCCCTGGAGTCTCAGAATGACCGTCTCCTCCTTCTCCATTCACAGAACTCTCACCATGAAAATCCCAGCTGGCGGTGCCCACATTATGCTTTATTTGCTTGAGCTGCTTTAGGTAATCTGCCTAATCCTCTAATATGCGGGATTATTGGTACCAGGGAGAATGGCTGGGTGGCCACCAGCCCAGGAGATGGAAGAGGCTGCCAGGGGTTTTCCTCCTCCTCTGCTGTTGGAACGGTGTGGGTGAGGGTGGTGGACCATTCCTCTGCCTCCAGGCCTGGGAACCCTCAGGCAAAAGGACCACAGCATTGTCTGCATGGAGATCTGGAGGCCTCAGGTCTGGAAAGGCTTGCAATCTAGTCATTCCTGGATCTTATGCCAAACTGTGCCACAGAGTGTCATCATCATCACCATCAGGACATAAAGTTACAACAGGCCTAGGAGTATTGACTCTGGAGATTCAAACATTTCCCCTCCAGAAATGAACTCTAGCAAGGGAAACAACTTAGGTGTATGGGGCGGGGGCGGTGTCTTTGATTTTCATGGACACCAGTTAGCATGGTCACTCATAGAAGCTTGGCTCTGCAGAACAGAAAATGGTGGGTTTAATGTTTCCCTAGCTTGAATTTCTCAGTCTCTGCTCAGAGGGGTTAAGTGGCTGTTGTAGACCCCACAGCCCATCCTTGGCAATGAAGTAACTTCCTACACTGAGATCCAGAACCCTTCATCCTGATGCTGTCTGCAGGAAAGTCCTTCTGCTATGTGTCCAGCTCAGGACAGCTGTGTTGGGGCCGTTGGCTCAGTGCTGCAGGAGAGGGGACTGGGAAAGGCAAACATGGCATTCCTGGGGACTGGTCTTAACTCAAGGCTTGGGTGAAGCTGGAAGTGGATCTGGAAGACTTGAGGACACAGGGAGACTGAGGCACAAGCAAAGCCCGGAAGGAAGTTTTCTAGCCCTTTCTCCTCCCACATCTTGGAATAACTCATGGCACCAGGTGCCCTGAGGGTTCAACACAGGGCTTCCAAGTACTGGAGATGCTCTCTGGCTCCATCCATCGCCCAGAGGAAATAGGAGAGGCGGGTCCCTGCCAGTCAGGCCAAGGTAGCCTCCTGACTCAGCTGAGTTCTCTGGAGCACTAGGTAGAGGAGCAAGTGTTCAGGGGCTCAGAATCAGCAAGGGGCAAGGGAGGAAGCCCCTTTTCATTGAGAAACATCTGCATAGAAAGCCTCAATTCTCTCTCTCTCTCTCTTTTTTTTTTGGTGGTGCCATTCTTGGAGCTTGAACTCAATATCTGGACACTGTTGCTTAGTGGTTTTGCTCAAGGCTGTTGCTCTACCACTTGAGCCACAGCTCTACTTCTGGCCTTTTAATGGTTAAATGGAAATAAGAATCTCACAGACTTTCTTACCTGAGCTGGCTTTAAGCCATGATCTTCAGATCTCAGCCTCCTGAGTAAAGCTAGGTATGAACCTGGGAATAGTTCAGGCAGAGAACCTCCATTTTTAGCAGGAGGGCCTAGCAGCCTGTTGGCGCAGTCATGTTCATTTCTCACTTGGTGTTGTGTACCTTGAAAAAGCTAGTTCAGCTGCCTTCCCAAGACACAGGGACCTGGACAATGGGTCACTGAGGTACACACACAGTAACCAGAAGTGGGGTGGATGGGGTGCTTGAAATGACAATCAGCCTCTCACTGTAGGGTCTGCTTTCTCTGCTCCGGCTCAAATGCTTATTTTCTCTCTTATTACCCTTGTATCGTCCTCTCCCCTAACCCTCGGCCTGCAGGTCTGTCAGGGTGAGACGTAGGGGCGGCTCCGGTCTGGCGTGCGCGCGACCCGCGTGGCAATGTGACCGTTATCCTACCCTGGGAGCTATGTACATAGACCATGGAGTCAGCTTCTGAGAGCGAACTAACTTTATTGAGAGAGGGACAAGGGGAGATGATCGGGGGAAGGGGGTTGGCCAGGATTCCCATAGGCCACGAGCTGTCAGGTGACCTCCAAGGGGCTGGTCACTTGACCTCCAAGGGGCTACGTCACTCTGAGCGTGCCAAACCAGGGCGGGGCTGGTAGGCGCCAGGCTGGCTGCCAGCTAAGTCGGGGGTCTCTTTGCCCGACCGGTTTCTCCGGATTCCAATGTAGAGAGGATGGAAAGGCCGCATTCCCCAGCTGGGGGAGGTGCCTCAGGCCCCTTCCATCTAGGGGGGAAGATGGACCCCAACATCTCACAGGTTCTTTGCCTGTCTTCTTGGGCTAACTGCTTTACCCTGCATCTATCAAATGGGGGCAGCAGTGCCTATCCCACAGGGCCTCTGTTATCATGCTCAGACATGGTAGCCAGTATTTACTGTTGGTACTTATTGGTAATATTATCTATTCTAGATATTGTTCTTGCTAAAAAGTGATTTCCCAGTGGCTTCAGCTCACCTCCTCTCCTTTCTCTCTTTCTACTCCTTTCTCCTCCACCAATGTCAGTACCTACTTCTGAGCTCATGATGGCCTAACATTGATGATGCAGCTTTGGACCAAATGGAGATTCTTTCCCTACTAGGGCTTTATGGAGACAATCCAAGCGCCAGGGCTTCCCATGGTGACAGAAATGTTCTGGAGAAATGAGCCCGGAGAGGGAGTTGTAGAGATGGGGTCACTTCCAATAGGACAGTCAGGGAAGTGCCCATGGATGATGAGGTGAGGCTGGAGCAAAAGGCCCTGGAGTGTTTGGAGAGCATGTCTGTATAAACAGACCTAAGATAGGAGTAGTCTTGGAAAGTTCTGGTAGCCCCCGGAGTGGCATGAGCAAGTTGCAGACTCACAGGATGGCAGAAAACAAAGGGACAGAATAGATGGGTGGGACTGTATGAATGAGAGACTGACATCCTGTGAGTGGGAGGGAAGGCCTCAGGAGGTTATGGGTACAGCAGTAATACTGAGTGAACTCAGAGCCCCGTACTTGCTCAGCTAACTTCTGCCACATGAGCCATGCTTCCAACTTGGCTTTCTGGCTGGTTATTCTGGAGATGGAATCTCATAAACCTTTCTGCCCAATCTTGTCTTGAACAACAGACCTCTAGATTTCAACCTCCTGAAGTAGCTAGGGCTATAAGCTACCAGCATGAGTTAGAGGGTTTAAAAAATGTCCTTCCTCCGAGATGACTGTTGCCTAAACAACTTCCCAGATGAAGAGCTCAGAAATTAAACTTGAGACAGACTTGTCAGCAGGGCAGGGCCTGGCCTCTTAATCCCCCTCCAGGCAGGCTCTGTGGGCCCGGCACCGCCAGTGCAGTCAGCTAGCAGGTGTGGTGCACCTGTGATGACTGTGGCGCCTGGCTCTGCAGACAGACAGGTGTGGAGACCTGGCAAGAGCAGATGTGGCATTCACTCACACTCCACAGGGAGGTGTGTCCAGCTCTGGGGCCTTGAGGAGAACTGGGAAATAAAACATCCTGATGGTCCAGAGACACTGTGACCTACTCTGCAAGGCACAGTTGGGTGGGGATGTTGGCCTGAGCCCTGGGCACTATGAAGCCCCTGGTTCTGGGATGCAGAGCTCCTTTCTCCAGACTAGCCCTACTTCCTTCCTAGAGCCAGAACTCAGAGATACTACTCCGACATTCCCTTTACAATGCTGTGAGTGCTTTGGGGAAGTGCTATGTCCTAAGTGACCAGGTTGTCTTTGTTCAGGATCTAATGTGGGGGGGGGGCGGCGGGGAGGCGGGGAGGCGGGGTGGTGGTGACAGGCAGGACTTACCCTTCCTAGAAGAAAACACAGAGCCTTCAAGAAGTTAGATGACTTTCTAGAGTCCACCCAGAAAGGCTAGTTTGGATCTGCATCACTTGATTATCAGAGTTCCTTCTCCTTCATCATGGCCTAGAGATTCCTACTGCCCTATCCAATTCAGAAAGGATGGGAGAGACACCCAGAGAGGAGAGCTGGGGTGTGAGGGGGGCTCTAGGATTAAAATGGGCTTTTGCCCTCCAGCTTTTTTCCCCAGGAAAGTCTGGGCCCTTCAAGGACAGCAGATTGGTCCCTGCTTTGAGGAGAGGAGAGACAGGGGCTCAGAGGATGCTGCTCTCTGGCCCTCAGTCTCCCTCATACTGGACATGGGAGGCTAGCCCAGTAGAGCTCAGAACCAGGGGGAATCTAAGAGGGACATTTGGTAATGGGCACACTCAGTATGGCAACCCCTTGCCAGACATCCTGGCTAGGGCCTCATGCTGCTGTTAAACTCGTCCCTCCCCCCCCAGGGGGGTATTGTTTAGTCAGAGGATAGCATCCCCAAGAGCCCATACTTGTCTAATATCCAATCTGCAGTTATTGAGGGGATACTCAGGGTCAGTGTCCCCCCCACCCCAAGGCCAAGCTGAGTTCGCCAGCCCCATGGCTGTGACCTTTGCACACTGAGCACTATGCTATGCCTTGCTGACCCACCACACTTCCCAACTAACCCACAGTGGGTGGGTGGGGGAGCACACCTGTCCCCACTGTGTACATACTGGGCCAAGCTACTGTGCTTGGGAGTCAGCTTGACTGTGAGGAAGTAGACTGAAGCCAAGGCTGGCTGGATGACATGCTCGCAGCTACTTGCTCTCAGGTACCCCAGCTCTAAAGTGAGGATGATTCCACCTGTCCAATGGATTTATTGAAAGGTTGAAACAGGATGATACACAGATGGGAATCACCTAATAAAATAGGCTTTTGATCTCCTGTTTTAATCTCTCTCTCTCTCTCTCTCTCTCTCTCTCTCTCTCTCTCTCTCTCTTTCTCTCTCACTCCTCTCTCTCTGGTTGTTTGTGGGCTTGAACTTGAAACCTTGGTGCTGTCCTTGAGCTTTTTCGCTCAAGGCTAGTGCTCTACCACTTTGAGCATAGCACCACTTCTGATTTTCTGGTGGTTAATTGGAGATAAGAGTCTCTTGGACTTTCCTACCCAGGCTGGCTTTGAACCATGATCCTGAGCCTCCTTAGTAGCTAGGATTACAGGCATGAGCCACTGGCACCAGGCTCTTGTGTTAAAAATTTCTTTGTCGCTGATACCCATTTCTGACTTGATATATGGTGGCTGTCACTGTTCTAATGGGCTGTGCCCTAGCCACCCTTACTGCTTCATGTCCCCAGCAGGAGCACTTAACCCTTCCCCCTGGCCCCTGGCCCTTTCCTGCAGTGGGTGGGTTAGAACACCTGCTGAGGACAGTTGAGGTCAATGGTGGAGAGCAGGGCCTCTCCTCTGGGATGAACCCGACTGTGGGATACACCAGGCTTGATACAGCTTCCTACTTCCCAAGCCCCTCCCCCAAGCCTGCCTCCCACATGTGGTAATTAAGCTCAGACATCTAGTGTAAGCAAATAATAACAAGGGCATTATCTCCCTTTAGTCTGTGTTTTTCCTTGCCTCTCATAAAGTAATTAAAATAATGAATGCCTTGTAAAACAATAGGTAACAGCGGCTAGCAAAATAGCATTGTCTTCCACACACCTCTTGTGCTGTGAATTATTGATGCGCTGAAGTTCCTGTGACCGCTGGGGACGCCCTGACTCCTGGCGCTTTTCATACTGATTTTCACTCTGCAGGCAGTGTCCTTGCCACCAGGAATGAGGGGCCCGGGGCCCAGCCCTTCTGGTCCCCAGGTGGCAGGCAGGGACCAGGCCAATAGGTGTGTCTCAAAAGCAAACACAAGACCAGGCACCCATGGCTCATCTCCTTAAATCCTAGCTGTTCAGGAGGCTGAGATCTGAGGATCAAGGTTCAAGCTTGGGCACGCAAAATCCAAGAGACTCAGATGTCCAATGAACCAGCAAAATGCTAAAAAAGTGGAAATATGTCATGAGTGGTAGAGAACTAGACTTGAGCAGAAAAATCTAAGCCAGAGCTGGTGGCCCTGAGTTCAAGCCCCAGTCCTGGCAAAACAGTTTTTGTTTTTCAAAAAAGCAAATGTAGAAGTCTTTGATTGGAGGGTCTGCTTCTTGCCCTGGCATCTTCCCCTTCCACTTATCTACTGCTCATTTCTGGAAAAGACACATGGTCCTGGTAGGAGGAGGAGGCCCAGGAAGAGCAGAGAGTGAGACCTGCCACCGATTTCAGATAAGAACAGGATTCATCCTGTGCTGCCAGTATGGCCAACTGCTGTGGTTTCCCAAATAGGGTCCCCCAGGCCAGCAGATGGGTGTTATCTGGGAGTTGGGTGGCAAACAAGCCCTCCACATGCTTGAGATGGCTGCTCTTTGGAGAACCTTGCTCTAACAGTGTCAATGTCAGTGTCAGGAGATGATGAGTGGAGCAGGTCATGGATGGATGGTGTGCCATTGGGCACTATGTGGTCTTGATGCTTGTGGAGCAGGAAATGCTCTTTCCATATCACAGAACTTCCCACAGTGACATGAGAGATGGAATCCCCTCTGAATCAAATCTGTGCCTCAGTTACTGGAACTGCCCACTTCCTCCTGGAGACCCACACATTTAGAGACACTGGTGGTTGAGATGGCAGGGAATCTGGGACCTAGATAAGTCCTGATAGGCCACTGAGACAGATCTGAGTTTGGACAGCAAGTGTGTCACATATCAGCATGTTTCATGGATACAGCCTGCTATTTGAACCCAGTTCCCTGTGTCTCAACATTCTCTCTCTCTCTCGCCAGGAGGTCCAGAAGATTAATAATGGCTCGAGCCAAGCAGATGGCACTCTCAAGCCAGTGGATGAAAAAGAGGAGGCAGTGGCAGCCGAAGTCGGCTGGATGACCTCCGTGAAGGACTGGGCAGGAGTGATGATATCTGCTCAGACGCTGACCGGCAGAGTTCTGGTAAGTCCCCAGCCCCTCCTACCCAGGAGGCCTTGCAGCTGGTTTGCGGCATGTGGCTTTGATTGTGAGATTTGTGATGTTGCATTGCATGGGTCTTCTCCATTCTAGTGAAACTTGGTGGTTGCATGAACAACCAGTGTTTAATAACAAGCTCTGTACTCTGAATTTGTAAGCCGGGAGCTTGCAATAGGGGTCTGCAGAGGAGCGTGGCTGGCATCCTGGACTATTGAAAGGATGTTCTGAGCTTTCTTTGCCAGCAAGACAGGTACACACACACACACACACACACACACACACACACACACACACACACACACAGAGAGAGAGAGAGAGAGAGAGAGAGAAAGAGAGAGAGAGAACAAGACTATCTTGGAATGAATCTAGGATTCAAGGAATTCTTTGAGTGTGCATCTCTGTGGTACCTTTTTGGCAAAGTTCCCACTGGCCTCTGTGCCACACAGACAACTCTCCTTGGAGCAGTGTCCTGACTCTCACTGTCTGAGATAAGGGGGCATTACTCTGGCACTATCTATCTACCTACCTACCTACCTACCTACCTACCTACCTATCTGTTAGTTCTGGGGATTGAACACAGGGCTTGGATGATGTTCTTTAGCTTTCTCTCTCAAGAGTAGTACTCCACCACTTAAGTCACATCTCTTTACTTCTTCTAACAGCTTTATGATGGTTAGTTGTGGATAAAAGTGTCAAGGATTTTCCTGCCAGGGATGGCTTTAAACTACAATAGTCAGATCTTAGCCTTCTGAGTAAGTAGGATTACAGTCACCAGCCACCAGCATCTGGTCATTAGGTGCCCTCATTTTTGATGAGGCTGTCACCTAGCCTGTATCACCTGCCGCTTCCCTATGCACTTCCTGCTCCTCTGTGATCTGCTTGTAGAGCTTGGATTCCCCGGTTGACTATGAGCTCCAGATTTGAAGCAGTGATCGTGGAGGAGTGGGGGACAGGGGAAAGGTCTGTGGTGACTGGCCATGCTAATGTTCCTGGGATGAAGGAGCATCTGGGATGTGAGTCAGTACAAAGACTAGGGAAGAACTGGGTGTCCCTGGGACCAGTTGCTTCCACCTGTCAGGCCCATGTACCTGCCACAAGCAGGCTCCTTCCTTGTGGTGGTAGCAGCACTGCCTACCAGCTTCCCTAGTCTTCCCTGGCTCGAGATTTTCTCTGGGAGCTGGCAGTGCTTTCTGAGTAACTTCTCATTGTGACTCGAGCAGTTTTGTGGGGGCTATCCTTCCTGGTTCAGTTAAGTATCCTTTGGCTTACCAACAGAAGCTGGGAACATGGCTCAAGTGATAGAGCACCTAAGTAGAAAGGCAAATCCCTGAGTTCAAAATCTCCCTTCCTCCCACCTCTTGCCCAGTGGAGAGAAAGAGTTCCAAGCTGTAGCGGAGAGGAGTACATCGTATTGTGGGAATAGAGGGTCCTCCAGTGAGATTGAGGGCTGCAAACACCGGCATTGACAACAAGGATGGCTAGGAGACCAGAGAGGTTGGAAACAGCTTGTTGTAGTCAAACTTATGAATGAGGAGGGTTGGAAGTTGGAGGTACCAAGAAAAGTCAGAGTGGTGAGCTACCGCCAAGTGATAGCACAAGAGGGGATTGCTATGGCCCTGAGGGACAAGGCTTGGACTGACACCAGGAGTGGAGGCAGGCAAATGGCTGTGGGTGATCTTTTGCAGGTAGATTTCCTAGGGTCAAGCATGCCTAGTAACCACTTTGACACTACTATCTCAGCCATCTTATCCAGAGCCTCTGTGAGCCAGGCAGCTGTGCTAATCGTGTACATCACCATCAATTTCAAGGGCAAGGACCACATCTCCTGTGTTGCTGGCATGGGTTAGGTGGTTATCACAAGGCAGCAAGCCAGTTACCTGGGCACCTAGCGCTCTAATAGTTGGGAAGATAAAAACACAGGGAGAGCCATGACTTGCCAAAAATATGCAGCTTTAAGTCACAGAGTTAGCCTGGTACCCAGGACCTCTAGTCTCCCAGTCTAGTGTTCTTTCTGTATGTTGAGTTCCCAGTTGAAGATAATGCCTTTTGTCTCCGAAGCCACCACCACTTGTCTTTGGCTGTGACACTTTGACATGATTACCCCAGCGCCAACTAGATCTAGACATCCCATGGCCTGTCCATTTTAACCTTTGCAGCTAGAGATGCTCTCTGCTCAGACCTCTTTGCTTGGGGCTGTATAAGGTGCCATTAGCTGTCTGAAGGTCTCTTGCAGAAACTTCCACTGGGGCCCTGCAGAATGCTGGGTGCCCAGCGAGCAGACCAGGGCAGCAGCCTTTTCTTTAGGAGACACAATTTTTCTGTACTCAAAGAATGGATTCTAATAAGGAAGTCTCAGCACACAGGAGAAAGCTGTCCTGCCTGTTCTGAACCCAAAGTTGTGTTTGTCTTGAGTTGTCCAAATATTTATCCCTGCAACATTGGGACCAGAGCAAGGCCAGATACTTGGCTGTTTGATTTCCTTTTTCAATTTCCAGTTTGTTCTCCTTGACAGATGCTCAGCAGCTTCCACATCTGGGACCCTTTCTCACCTGTCTGATTGTCACAAGTGATAGTCTCCAAGATAAGTAAGGCCCAGCGGGGAAGAATTTGCTCAAAGAGCCCTAGCTTATCATTGTAGGAGCTCTTAAGCAAGCACAGCATTGGTTGGATACTTTTTCTTACCTATACTTGGCTGGCACTCTGCTAGGCACAGGCAGAAAGCAGTGAGCAGTAGCAATTCAGGGTATGAATTATTATGTTGTTGAACTAAATAGAGAGAGTTCCAGAGCTCCATTTTAAAATGATAAGTGATCATCACTACTCAACAGAACCTTTTATAGTCAACACCTGGGGCCTCATCACCCATGTGATGAAATTCCTTGACCTTAGGGCTGCAAGTATCAGAATAGCCTTCTCTCTCTCTCTCTCTCTCTCTCTCTCTCTCTCTCTCTCTCTCTCTCTCTCTGTCCTTGGCACTAGGTTTAGCTGGACAAAAATAGCAAGTCTGGATAGATGAGCCCTCTTAGAAAGTTTTTCAAGGATTGCTGCTTCCTTTATCTTTATTTTTTGCCAGTACTGAGGCTTGAACTCAAGGTTTGGACACTGTCCTTCAGCATTTTTTGCTTAAGGCTGGTGGTGCTTTACCACTTGAGCCACAGATTCATTTTTGGCTTTTTGGTGGTTAATTAGAGATAAGAGACTCATAGACTTTTCTTCGCAGGCTGGCTTTGTACCATGATCCTCAGATAAGCCACTGGAACTGGCTTCCTTACTTTTTTTTTGTAATTAAAGCATATTTTTTTCTGATTATAAAAATACAGTTGACTTTCTTGTCTGCCAATTCTACATCCATGGGGTGGACAAACTCTATGTCAAAAATATTGGGAAAAGTTAAATTATATTGAGCATGTGTATTGTCTTGTTTGGGGTTGTCATTTCCTCATGAATACAGTATCTTCTGCCTTATAAAAACAGTGGACCAACTATTTACACAGCATCAACACGACATTACATATTTGAATACTATATGGATGGTTGAAAGGACCCCAGAACTTCTCTGCACTGCACCATTTATAGAAGGGACTTGAGCATTCTTGGGTTTTAGTGCACACATGAGCCCTGGAATCACACAACTACAGGCAGTCCATGCTTATTTTAGAATTCTAGAAAATGTTGGAGAAATTACTGATAAGATTCTAGGATGTGGAGCTGGCCCATATGGAGGGATATTTCAGTCTAGCAGTAAATATCACCAGGATTTTCCCCTTCTGTTCAGATTTTTCTGAGGACTTTCTTCCCTGTGTTTCATATAATCCCCCTTATGCATGGAGTCAGTAGTTATTTGTTCTAAAGGTTGTCTTGGGGCTGGGAATATGGCCTAGTGGCAAGAGTGCTTGCCTCCTACACATGAAGCTCTCGGTTCAATTCCCCAGCACCACATATATGGAAAATGGCCAGAAGGGGCGCTGTGGCTCAGGTGGCAGAGTGCTAGCCTTGAGCAGGAAGAAGCCAGGGATGGTGCTCAGGCCCTGAGTCCAAGGCCCAGGACTGGCCAATAAATAAATAAACAAACAAACAAATAAATAAATAAATAAATAAATGTTGTCTTGATTTTCCCAGTGAATACCAATGAACATCCTACATTGGAAAGAGGGGTCATGTGTTTTTCTGTGGGGGTTGTGATTGCAGGGGTCCCTGCACCCTGGGCACTCTCCCGACCAGCGGGAGAGGCGAGGAAGCGCACCCCACCGAGGGTGAACCCAGAATAGGTAATGAGCTGCGAGTCACCTGCACACAGCCCAACCCAACCTTTCTGCCGCGGTTAGACAGTTGACTAGGGAGAAGTTCAAGACTGCTCTCCCTTTATTGGCGCGAACCTGATCTTAAGTATGGGCAGTGGCGGCAGGAAGAGGAGGGGTGTAACGTACCTAGCCAGGGGCTACGATTGGTGGTCGGAGCTGTCAGTCAAGGGTGGAAGGCCATGGGACCTCCTTAAGGGGCAGCCTAAATCTATGTCACTACTAGCAGGACTGCCCCCAGGTTACCGCTGGCTGCCATCTTGCTGCACGTGGTCTTAAGGCTGGGAGGCTCGGCCAGCTAGAGCAGACTTTCCAGTTCCCGACCCAGAAGGCAGGCGGGGCTAGCCAGGATCCCTCTTCTGGGAGGTGGTGCAAACAAACACGCCCCCAGGGACTGAGGCAGGAGGGGGCTCTTCAGGGCCTCACTCCCAGGAGGTAGCGCCAACAGCCACACACCTCTGGGGAACAGGCGGGGCCATTCGGAGCGCCCCACAGTGATGAGACCCAGTCGGGGCCATTCGGAGCGCCCCACAGTGATGAGCCCAGTTGATGGTCTATGGAACTGCAGAGACTCTTAGGAATTTTCATTCTATGTTATGGTACCTCCCTTCACTTCCTCTGTTGTCTCTTTTCTTGTTTTCTTTTTGCCCTGAACTCCTGATTCCTTTGTTTGAAATGTATACATATGCATATGTGGTTATGAGCACTATACATGTCAAAAGTGAACCAGATTAAACTCTTTTAATGAGCTGGTATCTACATGTAGAGGACAAAAACACAGGGAGTTGCCACTTACATAGTTTGGTTACACTTTGTACAACCTTAAGTCCAAGTCAATAAAGGTATTAAGGTTTGTAAGTTTTCTGTAGCAAGTATATTAGGCTTTGTGGACTAGGTGGACTACCTGTGATGGTTGAACTGTGCCAATGACTCTGCCATTGTGGTGTGAAAGCAGTCACAAGCAGCCATGGCATGATGATTCTTTTTTTTTTTTTCTGCTGTCCTGGGGCTTGAACTCAGGGCCTGAGCACTGTCCCTGGCTTCTTTTTGCTCAAGGCTAGTACTCTGCCACTTGAGCCACAGTGCCACTTCTGGCCTTTTCTACATATGTGGTACTGAGGAATCGAACCCAGGACTTCATATATATGAGGCAAGCCCTCTTGCCACTAGGCCATATTCCGAGCTCTGGCATGATGGTTCTATAACAACTTTATTGACAGAAACAGATGATGAGCCAGATTTGTTTCATTAGGTCATGCTTTGCTGACACTTGGTCTAGTTTATCCCTTTGTCTTTAAAAAAAATTGTGTGCTGAGAGATAAAATATTTTCTAAGAGTAATGGAACAAGAGAAACTGTGTGGGTGTGTTTGCACGCACGCATGTATGCACTCGCACACAGTACACGCATTAGTACTGGGGCTTGAACTCAGGGCCTTACACACTTAGTATTTTTTTGTTCAAAGCTAATGCTCGACCACTTGAGCCACGTCTTCATTTCTGGCTTTTTGCTGGGTAATTGGATATGCAAGTTTCCTCAATTTGCCTTATTGGGCTGGTTTTGAACTGCAGTCCTCTGATCTCAGCCTCCTGAGTAGCTAAGATTTCAGGCATGGGTTTCTGGCACTTGGCCAGAGAACCCATTCATAAGGAGAAAAGTTACAAACACATAGGTAAACACAGGCACATACACACAATCATGCCTCCTCTATTGGCATCTAATTTCTGAATATTCTTGCTCATTTCTGTGTTGTTCTCAGGGCAACTGTCTTCTTAGGAAAATATGTCTGGTGGCCAAGGCCAAACCTTACCTCAAGGTAGGAACAAATATCTATACTTCCTCAATTTCCCCTCAACCCTGTAACAAAAACAGACTTGCCAACACAGCTACCAGCTCTTTAAGCAAAGGTAGGGCCCTTAGATTGACTGTGTTCAGTTACTTTCCACATTTTTTCCAAGCTACTACATTTGAATATAGCTCCAGGAAACACATGCATCTAATTCCACCAAGTGAAAACATTTGCTAAGTGCTGTAATGTCTGCGGGAATATTTATCAAGGCAAGGAGAAAGAAAGTGCCAGTCTCTTTCTTTATCTTTCTAAATACGTCACATGTGTGGCATTTATGTTACATACATAGCTTAGAACATTTTATTCTCATCCCCAATGTTTCAAAGGAGATATGTATCAACCATGCCTTTTAAATGGAAATAATAATCCTGCTGGCTTAATAACATTTAGTAGATGCACGCTCGCTATGAAATCAAACCAGATGAACCAAACAGATCTGCAACAAGCACAAGGTGAATCAGATCTGCTACATTCCTTATTGCAGTGATTTCTCTTAGGTGGCTCTTAGTCCTGGGATACTTCTCATTAGCATTTTTTTCAGTTTTCCCCCAGCGCTTGGTAGCCAATACATGCACAGCTCCCATGTCCATCTCTCTTCCTCTATGTCCCTTTTATTTTTACGTTTTTTTGGCGATTCTACTTAAAATTATTACATCATTTGCAAATGCTCTCTGGAACAGAAAGAGAAGTTTTTTTGGTAAGAATGGCCTGCCTATCAAGTAGGTATATCCTGCTTTCTATGCAAACAGGAGCAAACAGAGGGCTCATTTGTGCTAACACCCCTAAGGGAGGCTTCCCTTCAGAAGAGACATACTAAATTCCCTACCAGGACCGAAAAATTTGTCTTTACCTGTGCAGTTTACTCTGTGCAGAAATACAGAGTTCATACTTTGGGTATTAGTTAAAATGTCAAAGAAGCCAGGTGCTGGTGGCTCTTGCCTATAATCCTGGCTACTCAGAAGGCCAAGATCTGAGGATTCTGTTCAAAGACAGCCCAGGCAGTAAAGTCCATAAGACTCTTCTCTCCAATTAGCCACTGAAAAAAATGGACATGGAGATGTGCCTCAAGTGGTAGAGCCCCACCTTTGAGTGAAAAAAGCTAAGAGACAGCAGGCACAAAAAACAAACAAAAAACAAATGTCCAAGAAGTTAGATTGCATTTTTGCTATTAAACATGAAATTTTGTATTTATCTGATGAAAGATGGATTGTATTGACAATAGATTTGTGTTCCCACATCATTTACATGGATAGGAAAGCAAGAACGAAAAAAAGCATCAAGCAGGCTCCCAGGTCAGGTAGCTCGGAGCTGCCAATTACTGGAGATGGTCAAGGAGAGGCAGGCTTAGGGTTTAGCTACTGACAGTTGATCAGACTTGGCCCTCATTGTTTAATTAGTATACATGGAGCACCAGACCCAAGAGGTACTACAGGATAAAAAAAATGGTTCCTTGGGAACTTGGGTGGACTTCCTTTCTTGTCCCCTTTCTCTAGACCTGCCAAGGCATCCCGGCCTGCCAGTGCTCACAGAAGCACTACAAGGGAACAGAGGACTGATTTTACTTGCCCAGTAGTTTCCATTCTTATCTCCCCATGGGACCCTTTCCCCATGGGGCTGTGGACAGCATCTCACCAGCCCAGGGATGAACTAAGGATAGAGCCACCCCACTGTGGCTCATGGCTTCTTTTGTGTGGTTCATACGCTAGAGATACTTTTCCACTTTAAAATAAAGCTCCAGGGGAGAATATTTTTTAACTTGTGAAAATTATTTGAAATTCAAATTTCGGTGTCCATAAACAAAGTTCTATTTGGCATCTTGCCATGCTTGCTCATTTACATATTGTCTGTGCCTGCTTTTGTAACAGGAGACAACATAAGAGTGAGTAGTATCCACAGGGCCACAAGACAGCCTACAGTAATTACTGTCTGGCTCAGGAGAGGAGCGAGTTTCTTACCCCATCTGTGACTGGTGACATTCATTCTTCACTAAGTGGTTTATTTGCTGGGATTTGCTCCCAACTTATCCTCAGCACAAGACAATGAACAAGTTTATCAAATCTACCTCACTTCTCAGAGACACGCCTACATTTAATTCCACAAGCCCAACAAGATTTTATGTAGAGAGGAGGTAACAGAGGGGAGAGCAGGGGTGGGAAACCTAAGTTCCCAGGTTTCCATCCAGGATGAGTATATAAGCCTATTCTGTCCCCCCAATTTCAGAGGAATGTGCCTGAGAATTTGTAGCAGAATCACACCCCACATCTTCTCACTCCCCTTCCTGTCCTTCTCCAATCTTGCACACCATGCACACTCTCTCTCCCTCCCAGCTCAGAATCTAGTCCTTACTATAGAGAAAATCTTTGATGCAGGCCTGCAAGGCAATACTTAAGCTGGTCTGCAGGCTCTCCAGCATACTCTCTCAAGAGCAGCTGTTCATTTTGCATGCTGGTGTATTGGTTCCTTTGTTCTAACCTGGGTGATTGGGAAAATGAAGAAGCCTTTCAGAAATCAATCCTCTGGAGAGAGAAAGAGTTCTGGCTTAGCAGCTCCGTGCTGGCCACTGATCTCTGGCTTGGGAGGCGGGGGTTGGAGAGGTATCTTCTGAGGTCCCAGGAGAGGTACTATGCTGCTGTTACCCCTCCCTCTGGGATGTCAAGGCAAGGGAGGGTGCTGCTTTGTCCTTCCATCTCCCTTGCCCGTCTGTTCATTTCTCTGTATCCATTTACTTATATGTCCAATCACATCTGCTTATTGGTATTTCCCAGTGGAGCCGGCTCATCTGTGCCTCTGTTGGGCTGCCAAGCTGGATTGTCTGGGCTGAGCCTTCTGTCGTGGCTTCTTGCATTTCTTATTTATTTGTTTGGAACCCACAAGAAAGAAAGGTGGAGCCCCTCATGACATCAAACTTCTGTCTTCTGCTGCTCCTCCTTCCCAGGGAAGCTGCTCTGGCCCTCTGAACACAGTTGTTACAGCTGGGCAGTATAGTAAGGGCACAACATCCTCACCCTGCCTCTGTCCAGGGCTTTTATTCTGGGCACACTGCTTTATCTTGTGGAGCCTCAGTTTTCCCAT